>NC_090825.1:5837500-6437500 GCF_028021215.1 Eschrichtius robustus
CAGTTTTGTTTTTAGAGATTTCCCTTAATTTGATTTTTGTTTGTTTCAGAATTGCTAACCAGTAAGCCCTGTGAGAAACCAAATCACCAACTGGAGTGAAGTATCACATTTTCTCTTTTATCCCCCTAGTTTCTTAAGGTGGAAGCTTAGATTACAGGTTTGAGAGCTTCCTTTGTTTCTAATATGAGTAGTTTTTGCTATAAATTTCACTCTAAGCACTGCTTTTAACTGCATCTTACAATTTTTTTTAATTTTAATTTTAATTAATTAATTAATTTATTTATTTATTTATTTATTTTTGGCCACGTTGGGTCTTCGTTGCTGCGCACCACCTTTCTCTAGTTGCAGCGAGTGGGGGCTTCTCTTGTTGCAGAACACAGGCTCTAGGTGCATGGGCTTCAGTAGTTGTGGCACCCGGGCTCAGTAGTTGTGGCACACGGGCTTAGTTGCTCTGCAGCATGTGGGATCTTCCAGGACCAGGGATTGAGCCTGTGTCCCCTGAATTGGCAGGCGGATTCTTAACCACTGTGCCACCAGGGAAGTCCTATCCTACAAATTTTGAAATGTAGTATTTTCATAATTTTCATTCAGCTTAAACTATTTTTAATTCTGCTGTGCACTTCCTCTTTGACCTATGGGTTATTACAAAGTGTATTGTTTAATTTCCAAATACTTGCAGATTTTCCAGATATCTTTCTGTTATTGGTTGTTAATTTTAAGTCAAGACTTGAGAAAACACTTAACTATGCTTTTTATTCTTTTAAATTTGTTAAAGCTTGTTTATGGCCCAGAGTGTGAGCTATTCAATGAATGTTCCATGTATACTTAAAAAAAGGTTTAATCTGCTGTTGTCCAATAAAGTATCAACTTAATGAAGTTGTTCATTCGAGTTTCCTATATCTTTACTGACTTTCTGCCTATTTGTTCTTTTAAGTACAGAGAGAGAGGAGGATTGAAAACTCCAACTCTAATTATAGATTTGTCTACTTCTTCTTTTAGTTCTATCGGTTTTACTTCATATATTTTGAAGTCCTTTGTTAGGTGCACACATGTTTATTATTATGTCTTCTTAGAGAATTGATCTTTTTATCATTATGAAATGTCCTTCTTTAACTCTGATAATTTTCCTTGTTTTGACGTTTACTTCGAACATACTATATGAAATAAATATAAGTACTATAACTTTCTTTTGTTTAGTGTTTGCATGGTACATCATTTCCCATCCTATTAGTTTTCACTTATATGTGTCTTTATATTCACAGTGAATTTCTTATATACAGCATAGAGGTGGGCCTTGTTTTTACCCCATCTAATCGTATTTTCACTTTGTGTGTTCAGACCATTTACATTAAATGTAATTATTGATATAGATTAAAACATACCACATTATTAGCAGTTTTCTACTCATTTAATCTTTTCTTGATTCATTTTTTCATCTTTTCTTGTCTTTTCCTGGGTTATTTGAGCAATTTTTGTAATTCCATTTTTATTTCTATAGTTGAGTTATAATTTATACTTCTTTAAAAAAATTTTGCTGATGGTTGCCCTAGGGTTTAAAAATGTAGATCTTAATCAGAATCTGTATTCAGTTAATATTATACTTAAAATTATACTTCTTCATATGTGGTGTAAGAACCTTACAACTATATATTCTTATAAGTATAATATATATAAATATATTTATATATAAATTCTTCCCTCTCATTTGTGATATTGTTGCCAGTTTACTTTTACATATACTATAAACACACCATACAGTGTTACAATTTTTGCTTTACACAGTTATCCTTTAGAGCAATTAAAAAGAAAAGGAGGGCTTCCCTGGTGGCGCAGTGGTTGAGAATCTGCCTGTCAATGCAGGGGACACGGGTTCAAGCCCTGGTCTGGGAAGATCCCACATGCCGCGGAGCAACTAGGCCCGTGAGCCACAACTACTGAGCCTGCGCGTCTGGAGCCTGTGCTCCGCAAGAGGAGAGGCCGTGATAGTGAGAGGCCCGCGCACCACAATGAAGAGTGGCCCCCACTCACCACAACGAGAAAGCTCTCGCACAGAAACGTAGACCCAACACAGCCAAAAATAAATAAATAATTTTTTTAAAAAAAGAAAAGGAAAATGAAGTTTATATTACCTTCATTTTTTACATTTTCCACACTTTTTTTTTTTTGTAGATTCATGTTTCTGTCTGATATTATATTCCTTCTCCTTGAAGAGCATACTTTAAAATTTCTTGTAGAGTAGATCTGCCGGCAATGAATTCCCTCAGTTTTTGTTCACCTGAGGAAGACTTCATCATCTTGTATTTTTAAAGGATATTTTCACAGACTATTAAATGCTGGATTGACAGATTTTATTTTCTTTCAGGACTTCAAAGTTGTCAGTGCATTAAGTTCTTACTTGCATGGTTTCCAGTAAGAATTCTGCTGAAATTCTTATCTTTGTCCTTTATTTAATGTATTTTTTTTTCTGGCTAACCTCATGTTTTTCTCTTTGTCTTTTGTTTTCAACAGTTCGAAAAATATATATCTTGATGTTTGGTGGGGTTTTTTGTTTGTTTTTAGTATATATTGCTTAACATTTCTGAGCTTTATGGATCTGTAGTTTGGTGTCCATAAATCATTTTGGAAAATTGTCATATTTCTTATGCACTCTTTTCTCTTCTCCTTTTAGGATTCCTATTATGCACATATCCAAACATTTGATATTTTTTCATAGCGTTGGATGCTCTTTTGATTTTTCAGTCTTTTCCTCTATGTCTTTCAGTTGGGTAACTTTCAGTGACATGTTGTCAAGTACACTGACTCTTTCTTGAGCTGTATCATGAGCCCATGGAAACCATTCTGCATCTCTGTTACTGTGTTTTTCATTTCTAACATTTTTACTTGATTTTTTTCTTACAGTTTCCATCTCTCTGCTAATTTTTCATCTGATCTTTCATATTATATGCCTTTTCTACTAGACTCTTGAACATAAACATATTAGTAATAGTTATTTTAAATTCCTAGTCAGATAGTTACAACATCTGCTTCATATCTGAGTTTGGTTTTATGTATTGTTCTGTTTCTTGGGAGTTTGTTGCTTTTTTTATGCTTTGAAGTTTTTTTGTTGAAAGATGCCCATAGTGCTGTAGAAACTGAATAAACAGTTTTATGTTTGGAAATAGGCACATCTTTTCTTATACTCATCCTTTCCTGGGGAGTTTTGTCTTAATTTAGTCAAAAGATCAGCAGAAGCTTTTAGAAAGGGTCAAGATCTACTTTAGGACTTGTGAGTCATAAGATCTCTACAAAATAACCTCTGACAATATGTACACAGGTGGGTGTGGATGTGCCCAATAAAACTGTGTTCACTAAGCAGGAAGTGGGCCAGATCTGGTTGTGGGCCATGGTTTGCTGACCCTCCATCTACTTAGGAGTGGGGCTGGTTTTGAGGCTGTTGTTATGATTATCTTCAATCACTACAGGCTTCAAATTCTTCTACCATCACCTTGTTGTTTTATGGAGGGTGGGTTTCTAGATGTTTCTCCTCTAAAAAAGGAGAAACGTTAAGACTGCCCCACCTCAGCTTTAAGACTTCCCTTCCCCTGATCTTCGGAGAGAGTCTGTCTCTGGTTTATTTCCCAGAAGTATTCTGCAATTACTTTTAATCAATGCTTGTTACCTGGTTTGGGGTGGATGGACTTCTCTGATGTTCAGATTAACCCTCAGTCTTGGACAGGCTTGTGTCCTGGGCCTCAGGGGAAGGGACTCCATGAGTGCTCCTGCCCGTCTTCCAGCTGTAGTTCTGGACCCCTTTGGTATTCCTGCCCCTACTCCCTGACCTTAGGATTAAAGACCATTCTTCTGTTCCTTTCCTGCAGCTGCAAGACAGTTTTTTTTTGCCTACATTACCCCCACAGATTAGACTTTTATTCCATGGGGAAGATGGGGAAGCAGGATCCAGGTGGACTTTTGTTCTCCTCCCACAGTAGGTTTCTTGGGATTCCTGTCTCCCCTTTAGCATCTGATGGGATGCATGATAAAAGGCCTTCAAGAATGTGCAACCCCTTCCCACCCCTGTTATCTGCTTCTCCCAGGGGCTGCACACCCTCCTTCCAGCCTGCACTTGGCCTTCACCAGTTCATTGACTGTTGCAGCAGAGTTCTTACCAGGGGGTCCAGCTGCATGTGACCCAGGTCAATAAGTACTGTGGTCTCATCTTCCTCTAGGCACTGGCCTCTCCCCAGATTTGGAGTTATTTGTCTACTCTGTGACTGCAGCTCTCTGATGGGTACAACTTCATTGTCGTACTAGTGTAAGCCACACTTTTTCCACCTGTTTATATCCCCACGTAGACCCAGAACTCTCAATTTTTTAAGTTTCATATGCACTATTAGATCTTTTATGCCTCTAGAATATTTCTGTTGTTATTTTGTGGGCAGAGATCTGATTTTATTTTTTTCTCCCTATGACTAAACTTTTTTAGCACAATACCTTTCTTCTTTTTTTAATTGGGTTTTTAAAAAAGGTTTATACAACTTACCTTCATCTTTTTAAAGATTTGAAGTCTATTCACTGTAAAACAACTTACTTTCATCTTTTTAATGATTTGAAGTCTATTCACTGTAAAATTTTTCAGTTTGGTATTTTACAATTTCAGGTTCCTCTGATGCTAGCCTGTACACCAGTTGCTGTGTTTTCCTTAGGATTTTCAGAGAGGTCTTCTCCGTGTGTTTTTAAACTTTGAAATGGTTCTTATTTTGTATGTCAATCCACAAAGCCTCAAAGGGTGAAGTATCCGTCCATTTAATTTTGGCTTTCTACTTAATTCTTCCAGATGGCTCAGCAATATCACTGGCCTAGGACCAATTTTTATATTAATCCCTCTAATTAGGTTTTCCTACACCTCATGTGTAGAGTAATTTGGACTCCTGACTCAGGCAAAATTCAGGTCTGGAGTTTTCATTTCTCCTGGAAGATATTTTCCTGAGCTCCCCTATCCTGCTGGACAGAATGTCTCAGTTCCTCTTCATCTGCGTTTGCAGCCCTCTGACAGTCGCTGTTTTGTGCATGGACGCTTGCTCCTTTCTTACCCAGGCACAAACCCAGGAAACACGGCTGAGCCCAGCTTGGGACTGCTCCTCTGCCTCTCGGGCACTGCCCTCTGTGCCTGAG
The DNA here is from genome assembly GCF_028021215.1 of Eschrichtius robustus. NCBI lineage: Eukaryota > Metazoa > Chordata > Mammalia > Artiodactyla > Eschrichtiidae > Eschrichtius > Eschrichtius robustus. Next base: position 5,842,652 of record NC_090825.1, read on the forward strand.
TATCCGCAGTTCTTTCTTGAAAACTCAGCTTTGTTAAAAAATAGAAACACGTGCATTACTCTGAAAAAACTAAAAGGAAAAGAACATCTTTAACATACATCAGCCCATATGGGGTGATGCTTGAACCACCCCATTCAAGATGCTGTTCAGCGGGTTTTCTCCTGCTGTGTCCTCAGCTACCTCCTCTGCCTCTGTTGTCTTCCCAGCCTCTTAAGGAGGAAAGAGAGTAGCCCCCAGGAAACCCCTGCCCCCGGCAGAGTTGCCTTGGATACATATCTTTATATACATGTGGGGACTTCCAAGTTCTACTTTGGTTGGGGGAAGAGATTAGGAAGCAAGGATTGCATAGAGTGTGTACAAGATGTAACTTTCCTCCTCTCTCCTCACCCCAACAATGTCCTGGCGTGGTTGCACCCCATCTGTCTGAGGTTGGCTGGACTTGGCGTGTGTGCAGGAATTACTGCAAAAAGCCCTTGAAAACGCAGACTAGACAGTTAGGAGACGGGGGTTCCAATCTTGCTTTCCCCATAACTCACGGTAAAACCTTATGTAGCCCGAGGGAGGACTACATGATACAGAGTTGTATTAATTAACTTGAAAACTTAAATCTTCTTTACTTACCTTTTTTCACAAGTGTCAGCTTATTTTTAAGGCATCGCCATTTTCAGCCTGTGTTTCTTAAACCATGGCTCACAGGAGAAAATTGTTTACTTTCTTCCACAGCTAGATTTTTCTGTCTATTTTTCCCACTTAGAGATGAAGTGGATGGGGATAAAACATTGCTACCATGGTAGTAGCAATCTCCCCGCATCTGAATAGGACCAAATTGAGAAGGCATGCTCCACAAAGTCACCAGGACACTGTCACACTTCTCAGTGGTGCTGGCACCCAAGGGAGAGGGCTGCTGTCACTGCAGAGGGGAGCTGCAGTAGCCACACCACGACTCCATCCCTAGGGTGTCATCCCTGTGCCCAGAAAGAATACGAAAGCTTACAGAGGCTCAAGCTGTCCCCAGATGTCTCAAACCTGTCAAAATCCCTCACTCACAAACCCACACTGTTGCCTTCATTCATGAGCCATCCTTGTACATCGGAGGGAGAATCAGATGTTGTATCTGGGTGGTGTCAGCTGAGGAGACAGGGCGTCGGGCAGGTCTCAGCAGGTGCTGACCCACTGGGACCCACGTGCTGCCTGTCAGGCACTCCGCAGCCCTCTGGAAAGCCAGGTCCAGGGGGCCTGAGACTAACAGCTGGATTTCATAATGGGTATGAGGCCATCCCTGGGGTGAGTTGTGGGCCTCCCCAGACAGGAGACACGTCCTAGCAGGCCTTGGGCATCAGGAGAAGCCGGAGCAGCCTGCATCGAGGAGGAGGAGGAGGAGGAGGAGGAGGAGGAGGGGCGGCACCGGAGATGAGACGCTCAGGAAGGCGGGGTCTCGGTGGGTGGAGCCTCAGTGGGGTTGGCTGTGATCCAGGAGGGGACAACAGAGCAAACAGCACATCCAAAATCTGCCTGTGTCAGAAAGTTTCTAGGGAAGATTCTTAGATTCCAAGAAGCCGAGTGGAGAGCTCAAAGAGAATGACAACAAAATACGTCTCCTCTACAAGGTGGGCATCTTTAGGGGGCCCGGCGGGAATGGCTGTTAACGGATTTACCTGTACCATTTTTACATCACAAAAAAGTCAATGTTTTGTGTCTGAACCGTAGAGCTGTTCCTGAGTTGACGTGATGTAGGAACTGAACATTTCAGAATCGTGACTGAGGACGAGGCTTTTACCTGTCTTACGTGAAGGGGACTTTGAACATTGGAAGGGATTCAAGGCAGCACAGAGTTGCTGGTTCCTGAGTTCTGAAGACTCCACTTGATGCCAATTAAACATAACACTTCAGATTAGCGCTGTCAAATTTTACACACATCCAGACGGAAGCAGGAGGGGGCCAAGTTTCTGAAGCTGTGGTTTGTGTCTCATGGGTCCAGGAAATTCTCAGGTGTCAGAAGTGCCCACGGAGGAGTGGCTGGGATGATGACAGAGGCAGAGGAGGGGCTGGGATGCAGAGGGAGAAAGCCCGCTGAACAGCATGTTGCTAGGGGGGTGGCCCTAGTATCACCCCGGGTACCTGAAACATCTTACAGATGCTCCTTGTTCCGTGTTATTATTGACGTACTGCCGTACGCGTGCGCTTTTCCTATGCGTATTTTAGGAGGTCAGGGATGGCCCCTGGAGTCCTCCCTCCTCCTGTTTCTCTACACTCCTCAAAGGCCAACAGCTCACATTTCAGCTGTTTCTCCTGCCATTGACGTCACTGTTTGTAGATCACATACTTATTGAAGAACCTTGATTTTTCCATTTTAAGTTTTCTATGGAAAATGAGTTTACCCTTCACACTCTCCCCTACTACCCTTCCTCCCATCAAATTGGTATCACAGTTCTGCTTCAACCAATCTTGTTAGTCCTCCAGGGCTGTGTAACCAAGTGCCACAAACTGGAAGGCTTAAACACAGAAATGTATTGTCTCCCAGTTTTGGAGGCTGGAAGTCTGAGATCAAGCTGTCGGCAGAGGGGGCTCCTTCTGAGGATGTGAGGGACAGTCTGTTACACGCCTCCCCCCTAGTGTCTGGTATTTGCTGGCCATCCTTGTCAAAACTTTGCTTTGGAAGCATCACCCCATCTCTGCCTCTCCATCTTCCTGTGGCATTCTCCCTGAGTGTGTGTGTCTGTGTCCAAATCCCTTTTTTATAAGGATGCCTGTTATATTGTATTAGACCCCAACTTAATGACCTCATCTTCTCTTGATTACCTCTGCAAAGACCCTATCTCCACAAAACAGTTACATACTAAGGGTTAGGCCTTCGACATATCAATCTGGAGAGGGGGGACACAAAGTTCAACCCACAGTACCACTATCAGCTGCTTATTATATAATCTTATAATTCACAGTGTAATCACACACCATAAAAGGGACACCAAATCTGCCTCTTTTTCCCCCTAGAGTTTATAATTACTTGTCTTGATTCATTTACTTATTTTCCTGCATACTTAAATATGTATTTTCAAATTCTCTGACAGCATTGGCTCTCCATTCAGTCAAGCACATCAGGAAAAGGTTCAGAGCCGTTTTTCTTCTTGGAGACTCAGGTGTCTTTATTGCTCTCACCGGCACTGTTGAAGCCTACAATCGCTGCACAACTTCTGCACCTGACTGCCCTTCTCCAGCCTCCTGGGAATTCTCTCTACCTCGTTCCTATGTTGGGTCACCTATTTCCTAGATGCCACATCTTACTGTTTCTTTTTCACTCTCTCTTCGGCAGAGCACATCATTCGCTAATTCACTAAGAGAGTGTTTAAGCATGCTAACGACTTAGAGACCACAAATGGCCAAAAGCTACTTTTCCGGCAACATCCATTTATGCTTTCTCTCTTTAATAACTGTGGCGGGCATCCAGCAGGCTCAGAATAAAGACTGCTTTCCCGGTTTCCCCAGCACGTTAATGTGGCCGCAAGAGCTCCCCGTAGGATGTGAGAGGCAGGAACGTGCCTTGCTGCCTGCTGTCACCATCCCCCGGCTGGAGTGAAGACGTGACTGTGTGTGTTAGAGCAGCCGTCTTGGACCCTCTGGTGGGAGCCACATGCTGAGGAAGACAGACAGTAGAAGAAGAGGAATTTGGGTTTTCTGATGGTCGCCTCGGTTTCCATACCTGTCCAGGACTACTAGACTTCGACGTCAGAAAAGCAGACTGTGAGTTGGGATGTTTGGTTCAGCAGCTGAGCTAAAACAACCCCATTGACAACCATGAAATAACAACCAAGCATGCCTGGAAGTTCTGAAGCCGTTTCTTCACTGAAATCTAGTTTCCATTGTTGCTGTTGAAGTCTGATTCTCAATTCAGGCACCTCTCCCACCTGAAACTCTCAGCATCCCCTGTTTGAGAGATGAAGTGTTTATAAGCACGGTCTCTCGAACCACTCACTAGTCATATGATATGGGCAGTTTTCTTAACACCTCTGTGCCTCAGTTTACCCCATCTGTAAAAAAAAAAAAGAGGTGATCGGGGCTTCACTGGTGGCACAGTGGTTGAGAATCTGCCTGCCAATGCAGGGGACACGGGTTCGAGCCGTGGTCTGGGAGGATCCCACATGCCGCGGAGCAACTGGGCCCGTGAGCCACAACTACTGAGCCTACACGTCTGGAGCCTGTGCTCCGCAACAAGAGAGGCCGCGATAGTGAGAGGCCCGCGCACCGCGATGAAGAGTGGCCCCCGCTTGCCGCAACTAGAGAAAGCCCTCGCACAGAAACGAAGACCCAACACAGCCATAAATAAAAATAAAATTTAAAAAAAAGAGGTGATCATAAGGCTCTTAAACCCTTTATACTGATTTTAAACCATCTTCCTCTTATTTTTTTTTAAAGGTTTTTTTAAAAATTATTAGCACCTTTAATTATTATTCATTTTTATTTTATTTTATTTTGGCTGTGTTGGGTCTTCGTTTCTGTGCGAGGGCTTCCTCCAGTTGCGGCAAGCGGGGGCCACTCTTCATTGCGGTGCGCGGGCCTCTCACTATCGTGGCCTCTCTTGTTGCGGAGCACAGGCTCCAGACGCGCAGGCTCAGTAGTTGTGGCTCACGGGCCTAGTTGCTCCGCGGCATGTGGGATCTTCCCAGACCAGGGCTCGAACCCGTGTCCCCTGCATTAGCAGGCAGATTCTCAACCACTGCACCACCAGGGAAGCCCCTCTTATTTTTTTAACCCCACAATCTTATACTGTGGCTCTACTGACTTTTGCCTGGAACAAATGGTCCTTCTGGGCTCTGTTGTTTAGTCTGTTTGCTCCTCCCGTCTTCTTCCTCCAGGCACTGAGGGTGAGCTTGCTCTGCCCTGCTAAGTCAAGGATTTCCATCTTTCAACATCAGGTTGGCCGTTCACCCTTTGTTATCGCCTCCCCTGTTGTACTTGACCTTGTGTGTTGATATGACTGTGTACGTATGTGTGTATATATTATTTTACTATATAACCTTATAGACAATTTTATCTTTTTATTATATTTAATATATTCTTTTATTATATATTATGCATAATATATATTTTTTATTGACAAGAGGAGAGTATGAGGAGGAAACAGAAATAAATGTCCTCATTCAGCAGATCACGTATGACTGGAAAAAAATTTTATCAAATATTTTAAAGTATAATTTAATTCTGTGAAGAAATGAAAGAATAATAGAGATTCTTAGGTAGGTCTCTGTAAAATCTGTAAAATTATGTAGAAAATTCGGTGTAACTGAATCATTCTGGAATGGGGTCTGTAGCTTCTCTCAGTATCTTAAAAGAAGGCCCTAATTTAAAAAAAACAAAACAAAACTGCTGGGAACTTTGATTCCTTTGGAATATAGTTGACTAGAATAAAGTCAGATGACATGTCCTGCTTCTTAAATAAAAGAATTTTTTTTTTGTATTTTAGAAAAGCATTTGTAAGAACACATGTATACTTTACAAATTTTACCTTAAAAGTAAACCTATAGTCTTAATATTCATGCAGTTTTACAGTTTTAAACCTCAGTCTGAACATTACATAATAGTTCATGTGCCAGACCACAGGGAATTTAGGGCCACGGAGGTCTGCTGGAAAATAAGGAAAACAAAATAAAACAAAATTACTTAGATATTTTATAAGAATATTGCTTCATTTCTATGTCAAAACTCTATGGTTAAGAGAAGAGATATTTTTGAGAGAATACCTAGAATCCTATACGGTCATATTGTGAGAAATAATAACATTGATATAGGGTTTTTTCATGAGAAATATGTACTTTAGAACATTATATCAGTTTTGTTTTTAAAATGTCTGAGTTACAAAGGAAACTTATTTTGCCTTCATGAAAATTTAGAACATCAATTTAAAAAAAAATCACCTAGGGCTTCCCTGGTGGTGCAGTGGTTGAGAATCCGCCTGCCAATGCAGGGGACACAGGTTTGAGCCCTGGTCCGGGAAGATCCCACATGCCGCGGAGCAACTAAGCCCATGCGCCACAACTACTGAGCCTGTGCTCTAGAGCCCAAGAGACACAACTACTGAAGCCCGTGCACCTACAACCCGTGCTCCACAACAAGAGAAGCCACCACAATGAGAAGCCCGCACACCACAACGAAGAGAAGGCACCGCTCGCCGCAACTAGAGAAAGCCCACGTGCAGCAACGAAGACCCAACACAGCCAAAAATAAATTAATTAATTAATTAAAAAATAAAAATAAAAAATAACCTAAACTATATCAAAACATTGTGAAAATATCTGGAAAGATATGATAAAGAATCAACATGCTAAACATTTAAAAATTCATTCAGGACCCTTTTGAAGGGTGGTGGAAGGAAGGAGTATAAAAGGAGCAGAACAATGAAACTGTAATTACTCAGGAGAGTTTAAAATGTGTCTCCACTCTCCTCAACAGAGACAAACAATTCAAGGTAATTGTATGGTCTACCACATGACCCAGCAATCCCACTTCTGGGTATTTATCCAAAGGATAATACCCTACATGGGTACATGGAAATACCCTAAGTGTCTGTCAAAGGATGGATGGATAAAGATGTAATCTATCTACGATGTAATGGAATACTATCAATCATGAGAAAGAAGGAAATTCTGCCATTTGTGACAACTTGGATGGACCTTGAGGGCCTTAGGCTAAGTGTAGACATGGAAAGAAAAATACTGCATGTTATCACCTATATGTGGAATCTAAAATTTTTTTAAAAATCAAGTTCATAGAAACAGAGTGTAGAAAATTGGTTGCCAGGGGCTGAGGGAAATAGAGAGAGATTGGTAAAAGGGTACAAACTCTCAGATGAATAAAGTCTAAGGCTCTAATGTAAAACATGGTGATTACAGTTGATAACAGTGTGTTACTGTGTTGTATAATTGAAATTTGCTAAGAGAGTAGAACTTCAATGTCCTCTTACACACACATACAAAAGATAAATGTGTGAGGTGATGAATGTGCTAATCAACTAGATGAGAGGGATTCTTCATATATATATATTATGTACTATCACGATGGACACTTTGAATATCTTACAATTTTATTTGTCAACTCTACCTCAATAAAGCTGAAATGTTTTTAACAAGATAATAAAATAAAAAATTAGATAGCATCTAACATAGATTAATATACTGATAACGCTCAGTATCAGTGGGGTTATAGTGAGATGTGCACATTTTGGCAGTGGGAATTGGTACTTACTTTTTGTACAATTACTTGGAAATGTGTGACAAGAAACTCTAAAATGTTTTTTCTTTGAACCAGCAATTATAACTTCTGAAGATATAATATGTAAAATTGCAGTTGAGAAGATATCTCAATATCTTAGTACAGGTGGTCTTAGCAATATAGCATATAAAGTTCAATATTACAAATAACCTATTCAGGGTCCACCATAGAATGTAGCATAAAATAAAGCACGTAGAAATTCAAATAACACTTGTAAACACTTAGAATCTAGGCAGTGGAACTGCTGTAGTGTTAAATGGTAAAAAGAAACTTCAAAATGTGAGATGCCTCCACTTTTTAAAAGAGTTTTTAGAAATTACTGGTTAGAAAAATACCAAAATATTAGTAATAATTTCTTCTGGGTAATGAGATGACGTGGACTTTTAATTTTACCCTTAAATTTTCTGTATTATTCTAACTTCTTCAAATGAAGTAGGATTCCCTTTTATAAACAGGAAAAAAGGAAATTTAAAAATTAGATGTCTGAGTGTTCCATAATAGCGGCTTTTATTTTAATTAGGGTTTTACAACTCCCCTACATTCTTAAAACTCACAGCAGCACATGCTTCATTCACTGACTGTCAAACACGCACGATGACAGCCATACTCTCCTTAATCAGTTTTGATTGGTGCTGGACACAGAGGACTTTGCTTCTTCCAGAGGCAGAATGACTCTGGTAGAACTATCATCTTGTCAAACTCTTTTAACAGTCCTATATTTTCAATATCAAGATAGTTTCCCCAAAGAAAAACATGAAAATGGAAATTTCCTTTAAAAAACTACTTGTGAGCATGGAAATCAAACTGGAGTGCGGGTACTGGGAAGGCAGAGTTTCTGTAATGAGATTTCACTAACTTGCCAGACAGCAGGAAGCTTTGCAATTGTGCTGATAAAGTAGCAGCTACAGCCCACTTTTTCTTTCTTTTTTTTTTTTTTTTAACTTTTAATTTTACATTGGAGTATAGTTGACTAACAATGTTGTGTTAGTGTCAGGTGTACAGCAAAGTGATTCAGTTACACATATACATGTATCTATTCTTTTTCAAATTCTTTTCCCAATTAGGTTGTTACAGAGTATTAAGCAGAGTTCCCTGTGCTATACAGTAGGTCCTTGTTGGTTATCCATTTTAAATATAGCAGTGTGTACATGTCAATCCCACTTCTAACATTCTTTTTACAAGACCATTTCATGGTTTCCTGTTAGGGTTGCTCACAGGCTTTCTTGTTTGTGCTTGTTTTTAACATCCTGTATGTTTACATGATTTCTCCATTTTCTCCTAACATTTTCATTCTAAAAGGAGGTTTGAGCAAGGGCAAAGTCAGCCGCTAAGTATTGATTCACCATTGCCTGCCAGGTGTTTAAGCAGAGAGATACCTTGGACTCTCATATTTGGAAGTATCTGGCTACATATTTGTAGGAAGAGTTGAAAAGAGAAAGTTCCAGGGTGAGTCATTCAGAATCCAGCTAGGAAATAGTTCTTTCAAATATGTCATAATATAGATATTTGGTTACACAAACGATTATGGAAGAAGAAAGTCACCAAACAGGATGGCAAGAAAGCCCAGAGTCTGGTAATGATGGGTGACAGCTGCCATCCCTAATTTTGAAGAACAAAGATGCAAATAAATAGATACGCCTTGTTAGCAGATCAGAAAACTCAGTATTGCAGAAATGCCAATTCTCCCCTAATTAATTGTAGATTCAAGGCAATCATAATCATAATCGCCAGAGGATTTCCTTTGGAAAGTGACAAGCTGACTCTAATGTTATGGAAATACAACTGAGAACAGCTAAAGTAGTCTCGCAGAAGAACAAAGGTGGAAGATTTATAATCGCTGACTTTAAAAGTTACTAAAATGCTGTAGTAACCAAGACAGTGTGGTGTCAGCATAAAAAAAAAAAAAGGATCAACAAAATGAACAAAAAGTCCAGGGATTGACTTTCAATTATATGATTAATTGATTTCTCATAAAGGTGTCAAAGCAACAGATTGAGAAAAGCAATATCTTTTGAACACATGGTGCTAAGATAACTGGGTGTCTGAATGGAGAAAAGAAACAGAAGCAAGATCAAATACCTGGTGGGATTCAGTGAATGGGGACAGAATTTCTGAGGAAGAGGTGGTGCTGCAGAGGCTCTCTAGTGGGGCTGCGAGGGCAAAGGTGGGATGCTGAGGGTTGAGGCGGAGGGGGGCGGGACGGGTGCAGGTGACAGTGAGAAATGAGAAGAACTGCTGTGAGGAAGTGAGGTGGTGAAGCGAATACTAGGGACAGGAAAGAACCCAGGGCGGAGGGGTGGGGTCTCTGTTTTCATGTGAGGTTCGAACACGTGTCAGATGCAGGGGGCACCTGGGGGCAGGAGGAAGACTGCCGACAACTGTAAGTGAGCCCCAGGTGAAAGGAGAAGAAGGTGTCTGAGACAAAGGCTAGAACACTGGGCCATGGATACAGCCACACCTGCCTCAGAGTCAGCAGAGACTGAGGACCCTCAGGAGAAGAAAATGCGGACAGGTTTCCATGAGGAAGAGGGAGAGAGTTTGCCAGTCTGTCTTACTCCCCGCTGTGTGGCGTGTGGGGATGAGCAGGAGTGAAACGGCAAACTCCAGGATGAGGGTCCAGCCAGGGGGCGGAGCCCTGATGTCATTGGTACCTGGGTTTGTCCTCGGCACGCTTGGATGTGCTCTCGTCCAGCACCGTTTACTGAAAAGGCTATCTTTCCTCCATTGGATTGCTTCGCACATTTGTTAGAAGTCAAGCGGGCATATTTGTATGAGTCTATGTCTGGGTTCTGTGCAATGGGCTGGCGGTGGACAGGAATGGAAGGGGGCACCCAGGGCGCTTGTAGCAACCCGGGCAAGATGGGAGAGAGCAGTGGAGAGGAGGCATCATGGTGTATTGAAGACGTGTTTTGGAGACAATTGCAGATCTCAGTAATCCACATGGGAGGTTAGGGGTGGTTTTGGGGTGTGGGTATTAGCAGCTGGGGGTGCCATTTGCTGAGGCGGAGAAGTCTGGAAAAGGTGCCATTTGAGACAGGACAACACAGGAAATGGCCAGAGTATCAGTTAAGACCTGCCATCAGGGCTGTTCTAAGCCCTGGACACGTGCCATCTTTCTCCAGCCTCACTGCCACCTCCACTTTACAAAAGGGAAACTGAGGCATTATGAGGAGGACAAGCAGTTTGTCTAAGATCACAGCCAAGGAGCAACAGACACCTGAGTTTGTCTTAGGAAATGATGACTTGGTGATGAACGTGGGACACGGAAGTGGAGAGGTTAACTCGACACACATATGAGTCAGGAGCTCAGAAACTGATCTTCATCGGAGACCGGTGATTGGACATCTCTGAGATGTCGAAGGTATTTGCTAAGGAATGAGTGAAAGCTGTGTACATAGAGGCATGTATTGTTGAGTCCCTCAGTAAGAAAAGGAAATGAGAGAAGAGATACATCTCCAGGGTTTAACGGAAGGTATTTAAGAACAGGGCAGATTAGAAGCAACGACTCCCCTGAGAACCAGGCAAGAGAATTGAAGATGCTTGGGTTCCAAGGGCTGCAGACAATAAGGGCCAGCGAGGCTCCCCAAGGCGTCAGGAGGGAGGCCTGGCCCTGCTGAGCAGCCTTCAGTGCATTTAGAGGATGCGGAAGTGTCCTACCACAGATGCGCTACGGGGCATCTCAAAGACAGTGGCCACTCTGCAAACAGAAGCACAGGCAAGACCAGTAGCAAATACAAATGAGGAACGTCTCGCTGTAAGTGGGAGACATGAGGGCAGGCGTCCTGCATGTTCCATCACAGCTGTTTCTATTTTCTGAGCATGGCTCATGCACAGCCTTCCTCTCCCGTTTCCATCACACACGCTGTCATCACCGACTGAAGCGGGACCTCGGGCTACGAAGTCACAATCTCAATTTATCGGGTTATTTCACTTTATCGAAATACTGATTTCATAAGAGTATATTATGCCAAGATTCCTTGGCAGATTGCTTAGAAATGTCTGCCCACAGGTCAGGTAAAAACAAAGAATAAAGTGAGAGACTGGAGACTGTCTGGTCCATTTCAGGGGTTTTTCTTCTTTATTTAGATCCCCTTCAGGAGTCTGATGAAACTCCACAAATGGCCTCCATTGAGAGGTGCATGTACACACACACACACACACACACACACACACACCTGGGCTCACAAACCCATTGGTAATCCATGAGTGGATTTCCTAGGGGCCCGTGTACTCAGAGGAGGAGCCTGGATCTGGTCCCCCATCAACACATAGATGGAGATGTTAGGCAGGGTTACAAAATATTCATTATTCATTAAAATGTTATTTAGACAATTCCTACTTGGCATTTGTATTTGGTTACATGAGTATCATTTCTAATACATTTAGAAATATACTCAAGAGAGGAATATAGGTTACAGAGGCTCAGTTTTAAAAGAACAGAGTGATTCACCTCCCAAATTGCTGAAGAAACATGAAAACTTGGCCAGTGTTGGGATTCAATGTATTTTAATGAAACAAGGATTTTAGCTATCATTTTAAATACATCTGATAAAATAATAAAACACATACAATATTATGACACAAAAGGAAGTCTATTGTTTTGTATAAAAATCGGTGTGGTTCAGTCATCTTAGAATGGAATTTTGTTATAAATTCTTTATTTCAAGTACAAAATGTTTTCTAACATATTTAAGATTAAACGTATATGATTCTTGTTTGTTTCTTATCCTCATCAAGCAAGATTATATAAATTAAGCCAATCAGTGTGTATTTGTTCTTTTGGTTACAAGTGGTAGCAACCCAACTGACTTTGATCACAGCAAAAACCACACCAACCCCAAACAAAACAAAACAAGAAGTTGAGCAGCTAGAAAGTAGGGAGACAGTCTGCATGGGGTGGGACCTTACACACCAACATCGGCGTCTTGTCTCACTTCTTGATGCCTTAAGTCTAGGTCATCAGGCCCCCCAGGTGGGCGCCTAGAAGCTACAAGTTTATACCTTTATGTCATTCTATTGCATTCTATCTGCAATCCCAGTGGAAAAAGAGAGTCTGTTTTCCTGAAAGTTCCACACGAGTCTAGAAGGGGTCTCTTTTCCTCTACTCAGAGCTTCCCCCTTTGGTACAACTAGCTGAGGGAATCTGCTGCTTGGATTGGCTGACCCAAGTCCCGTGTCCTCCTCCTTCCAGATCTGGGAGTAAGCTTGGCTCCATCCTGGCCTCATGGAATGAGCTCAAAGCTGGATGCCTGACAGGCACAAACAGCAGCAGCTGCTGTCTGACTCTAGAGCTAGCCCGAGTCACGGTTACTGCAGCCAGTGTTCCCCCTCAACAAGCATTTATTGATCGTCTCCCAGCCTCTGGGCTGCTCTCTGCCCTACACAGGTGTCCCGTCTGCCAGAAGCAACAGACGTGAGCAACCATCCAACAGTTAAGTGCCACGGTAGGGGCACGCCCCTTGGAGATGTGTCCGAGTGCAAACTCAGGGTGAGCAGGAGATGCTCTGCTCTCCACTGTGTTCCTCTCTCAGCTGCCGGCTTCTCAGCTGTCCGGACCACTGTGCTGTTTCCTGGCAACTGTGAGGTGACCTTGCAGACTATTCAAGTTTTTAATGCATCGTGAGCCAATGTGTCTGATATATTTACACAAACATGTAACGTTTTATATCATCAAACTTAAGAGCATTCAAATTCAATCTGAGGTTCCATTTCAATTGTTTTTAAAAGCTACAATTATTCATGGCAGATATTTCTACTGGGTCAAGACACAAATACTGACTTTTGTCATGTCCTTACCGCTGCAGAAGTAGAAAAAAATCAATTCCTAATAAACTTAACTATGGCAGAGTGGAGGAGAAGGATGTTATTTGAAATATTGGGAATAAAAACTATCTAATGCAACTTAGGGTTATCAGTTTGTAGAGTTACTGCAGGGGCTTTGCGTAGAGGCCGTTGTGTCCCGGGGTAAGAATGGAATTGGGCTGCTTATTCGGTACCCCTGATACTGAGTTTCCAGGAGGAATAATGGCCTCCCCAATGTGATATGCTGGGAATGGATCCTGCATCAGCACGGGCCCTGGGGCGTGCCTTGTGGAATTCCTCTAGGGTCTTGCTCTGTAGCACCCACCCGCATGCATATAGGTGCTCTGGTCCGACACAGCAGAATCTGGTGAAGTCCTGTCTCCACTCCCGTTCCCTCCTCCCGGGCTGACAAATGGAACACATCCCAGCTTCCCTGCCTGCTCCACTGGAGCTACCTGTGATTGTTTTCTGGCAACAGAATCTGGGTGGGACTAATTTAGAAGCCATAGACCATATTTTAGGTGTGACCATAGACCCATGCCTCAGCAATCGTCTTTCTCTTTCACCGTTTGCGTGACTGGAAGTCAAGAAATCCGCGATGACAAAGTTGCAGAACTAGCTGGATGGCTGAGTTGCTATTAGATGAGGCTGCCCGACCTGTGCCAAACCACAGCAAGAGCAAAACTGTGCTACTTTCAGGAGAGCTCTGACTTCATTACTGCAGCGTTGGCTGTCCTATCATAGCCAATGCAACCGTACTTTGATCTTGCAGATTTTACCCTCTGCTATTACACTGCACTATTCAAGGTTCTGGGGTATTACACTGTTATGTTTCACTGCGCTATTAGTTCTTAGTCTCACATGGAGTTATCATACTGCAAAGTTATTTTATGGCATGTACCACATGCAAATTATTGATTACACTGTGGTTTTATAAGCTATTACAGTAGATATTGTGGAGCAATCTTCAATAGCTCTGCTTTGCTTCTTGGTAGACGATTGTAAAAATACTTGAAGTTCCTTTAACTAACTTTTACCACCAGAAACTGTTGCAGGAAAGAATTCTGTAATGTTGCTGGCAGGTTCATTGATAATACGATTTCGTTCATTCACCAAATATTTATTGACTTTTAATCATACGTGTATCAAGACTCCAGGTGAAAGTAAGCAAACAATAGGCACATTTCCTGCCCTAAAGGAACCCATGTATCTGGTAGGGAATACAGCCACATCGAATTATCATTATAGTGAAATAAAATAGCAGTGACAAGTATAAATAATCCAGGGGAATGCCGAGAAGGAGCATTGTATCCAGGAGAGGCAGATGCTGAGAGAGTAGAAGAAAGATTGCTGGAGGATGTATCTTCTGAGCTGAGAGTCTTCAAGGATGAGTAAGTTAACCAGGCAAATGAAGGGGTTCAGGAAAACGGGATATAAGTAGATGCACTGAGCTGACACAAACCTGGAACGTGTGGGGAACCATAAGCTGTTTGATGCTGCTGGATTTTAATGTTCTTCTCAGGGAGAAGAAGTGCAGCTGGGAAGGAAACAGGGGCCTGATCAATAAGCTGATGGGTTAGAAGCTCGGTTCTCTTTATTTTGTAAGCAAAATGGAGTCACCGGAGGAAGGGTTTTATAGGATTTACAGCAACAGTAAGATACTGCATTTGTTTTCTTTTTTTAGGTAAGAAGAGGATTTATTTAGAGAGAAGCACACTCCACAGACAGAGTGTGGGCCATCTCAGACGGTGAGAGGCCAAGATACTGCATTTTCAGTAAGCTTCTCTGCCAGTGATGAAGGTGAGGGTGAAGGAGGTCAAGTCCAGAGGCAGGGAGACAGGCGTGAGGCTCACCACCTAGAGCATGGGGACTGGAGAATGGGCAGGTCTGAAAATCCCAGAGGAGGGAAAATTGTCAGGAATTGCAGCTTGAAGGATACAGGAAAGGTTGAGTGCCTCTCAGTATCCTTCCTAGGGAACATCGTTTTCTGGTTATAAAAGTAATACTAACCCATTGCACAGAGTCTGGAAAACAATAAAGGTAAGAAGAAAATTAAAATCATTGATAGGAGTACAGCCAGTACAAGTATTTGGTAGTGTTTGCATCAAACATACATAAGCATGGAGGGTGGGGTTGGGTTCCCAGGGTGGTTTGTAGCAACCCAGGTTACAATCCTAAACAGTTACTGTCTGTTCCTAACAGTGAACTTTCTTAGCACATGGTCCATGAGTCTTGATAACCTCCCAGCAGTTGGTGGGTCATAGCCTGAGTGCTTTTAGAAGGACATGCTCTTTGGTAAATGATCTTTAATAATAAGCCAGGTAGAGGGGGTAGAGGGACATTCTACAAAGTATTTTACTTTATCGAGGTACACAATTCAGACTCCTTGGCTGTGTAACTCTACCAGCTTGAAAATTATTGCTGACTGTTAATTATTCCCTTTATTATATCTAAGACACAAAAAATTGTTGAAGTGACTTATTGTTCATAATTAGAAGCTATGATTAAAACTGCACTGACATTACCCTGGGGCTCTCTTTTCAACATGGAATTATTTCTATGAACATGTCAGTGGGTGGTTGTGTTGGCCTCCTCTCTAGAAACTACTTCTCCATTTACAGAACTGCTCAGATTTAATGGGAAGATTCCCTGAAGACCCAGCTCTGTTAATTAAATGAAATGAAACCATCTTACACTACAACTGTTGGGGATTCACTCACAGAATAGTCAGAGGAGACAAGAATGAGGAGAATCAGCCACCAATTTCATTTTTAAGATCCAAAATTAAAAGAGTTTTTATATTCTGTATTTTTCTTAATATAAATCTTGGGAATTTTTCTAAATTTTTATTTATCAAGTATAAAAATGAGTATGGTATTATAAACGATGGCTCCCCATATGTTACAAGATTTTGTATTTTTAATTTTAAAAAAAGTGAGCAGAGACCAGTGTTATCGCTTGTTCAGTGCTTCAGTGGTTTCCCCAATTTTGTCATTTACAGCAACATGGATGAACCTGGAAGGTATTGTGCTTAGTGAAGTATGTCAGACAGAGGTGGACAAGTAATGTGTGTTTTCACTTATGTGTGGAATCTAAATATACAACAAATGAATGAATATAATGAAACAGAAACAGACTCATAGATACAGAGAACAAACTAGTGGTTATCAGTGGGGAGAGGGAAGGGGGGAGGGGCAAGATAGGGGTAGGGGATTAACAGGTACAAACTACTAGATATAAATTAATAAGATACAAGGATATATTGTACAACACAGGGAATATAGTCAATATTTTGTAATAAATTTAAATGGAGCATAATCTATAAAAATATTGAATCACTATGTTATACACCTGAAGCTAATATAACATTGTGAATCAACTATACTTCAAAAACAAGACACATGAACTTATTGGCTATTAAGTGTATGTTATTATTTGAAAATAAATGTGAGCATGCCATGTAAAAAAGAAAAGAAAAATGGCATCTCCCAAAGTAATGTTGTCTTGTGAAATCCCTCAAATGGCAAAGAAAGAATGGTTCACATGAAGGAATAAAAGGAAATGACAAGAGGCCACAGGCTAAGAGACAAATCTGGCTAATTAGACTGGTATTGTGTTTGATCTGATACTTTAGTCCTATGATATTTGACATTTTTATTTGACAGAATTAAGGAAACCAAAAATCAATCAAAAGAGGGGAATTGTGGGGCCCTTACCTTCTGTGCACATCTAGGTGATTTTTCTTTCTTTCCACCACTAACTAGTCAGCAGTAAAAGACAACCAGCCTGGCAGTGGAATCAATGGATTGAATCTCCCAGTGAACTCAAGTGCTCCTATCAGTGGGACACTGGAGACGGAAAGAGATGGAATTTTTGTCAGGAGAATGATTGAAACTGAGATTGTGCTGTTTTTTCTGTTAAAGACCTTAGTCTCTTATTTGGCTTCTTAGCGACCCAGAAGCCATCTCTCCCAAAAGCTGGGCAGTTTATTCTTCAGTTTGCACAAGAAAAGAGGGACTTAACGTCTCAGCAAATTTTCAAATCCATGAAAAATTATTTGTACCAGAAAGAAACAAAAAAAAATCCACCAAGATTGCTTTTAATCTGATGAAGTCACCACTGAGAGAAAAAATTTATATGGGTGCTTATATTTTTCTTACTTCCCTTTCTACAGCTCAGCAGACCCAAAATTATTTCTGCACCACAGTTTGTCCCTGACTAGAGACTCACCACACAGACAGCAGACTCCTGATGGAGCCTGTGGAGCTGCCCTCTGGCTGTGCTGAGTGAGCTCTGTGCAGTTTTGTGGGGTTACAGCTCCCGCCCTCCCTCTCTCCTCTCTGTCCCTTGGCCCCAGCCATCTGAGTGAGGCCCCAATGGACAGAATGAACTTTGTGTGAACATGGTTTTAAACTATGGAATCAACCCAAGTCATTGGATTAGTTATGTCAAAGGATAAGAGAGAAGAAAACATGATGGTCTAAGACCCTGAGGTCTAACAGAAAAAAAGTGGATGCTTGATCCACTTTCAGAGTTAAAGATATCAGTCTGAATATTGTTATCCATGGTGACCAATTCCAATAAAAAGCTTTAAGAGAATAAATACTGTAATTCTATGAGAGCTACACTAAAACTTTCTCAAATCCAGATATCCAAAATGGACTTTGACAAATAACCTCATGAAGTAATTATATGCAGAACAGGATTTCTGTGGTTATTAAATACAGAAAAGGATTGTGTTCTTGTAATTTTTTTCTGACTTCAGATTTTAAAATAAAGTCCCCTGAGATGGCTTTGCTGCTTAGAATTTGATCTCGTTCTGCACCTGCACCAACAGACCTGCCCTTGCCTGTCTGGGGTTCCTCTCACCAAACAGGCACTATTAATTTTTTTCCAAGACAGAGGACAGACTTCTAGCATAGGTTAGAACTATATCACAGTGTATGACCTAGTGAACATAGAATTTGAAACAATAATAGTAAAATTAAAGACAGGACAATGAAGCCAGTGATATTCTGCCTCTAAAAACCCAGCTATTTGATCAAAAAAATGTTCGTTTTGAATTTGCCATGTTATTGAGCACAGACTGGTTGGTACTTAATTGTTGTTTCACTACCTCTGTGAAACACGCATGACTTCACTAGATGTCTACTCAGCTCCAATTTTCAGAGACTAAATAGCAAAGATTAAAGAAGCTGTATAGATCCAAGAACATGGATAAATGATCATAATGCATCTTCCAGGAGGGTTAATTCTCAACATGATAAAAGGCTTTATGAAACATATTGAAATAATAAGCCTCTTTTCTCTATATATTTGAGGTAAAATAAGAGGAAAATGAAGATGAAAGCATAGTTTGTGGTAGATGATTTAATTTGAACAGATGACAGAAAAGGAAGTATAACTCCTGAGCAGCTGATCCTACTGTCCCATCTTTTCCATCAAGGAGCACAACAGAACAGAGGAAATGCAAGTAAGAGGTGACATGTCCTGATGAGGGAGGATGTGGGGTGAAGGTCCCTCACTTCGCTACATGAGTGCAAGATGCAGGTGTAGACTCAGAAACTCCAATCCTTCAGAAATCACAGGAAATGTAAAGGGTCCTGGAGTGTTTAAGATGAGTAAATATGCTCTCGTTCTTTTAATGGAAGAAAAAGCAGATTCCTGCCAACTAGAAACCAGAAACTTAAAATTCTCCCCACAATGGATTCTAGAAGGTTTTATTAAATACATAAGTGATTACCAAAAGTCAGTATGGCACTGAAAAATTGCTCATGGCAAAGAAATCTTATCTTTTCATTCAAGAGTTATCCAACTGACATATAAAAGAAATACAAGAGGCATCACTTATCTGGATTGTTTTTAAGCCTCTCATAGTATGGATAAAATTGAAAAATATATGCAGGTTCGAAGCTCATGGAAGGCTAGCCGAAATCGATAAGAGGAAACTGTTGGCTAATATATACAAATATAAAGACAGGCATTTGGATTCCATGCTTCCCACACCCTCTCACCTCCCACACCCCCATAGCCCTCAAAAAAAAGAAAAAGCGCAAAACTAAGATGGAAACTCCCTTCCTCCTCCTGTCCAAGACAGTCACCACCAGCCACTTGAGTCTACTGAGCACTTGAAATGTGGGTGGTCCAAAATGAGGCGTATGGTATGTAAAATTCATACCAGATTTCAAATTCTTGGTGTGAATAAAAGACAGTATCTTTAATGTTTTTGATTACATGTTAAAATGATATTTTAGATATATTAGGTTAAATAAAATACATTATTAATACCATTTTTACCTGTTTCTTTTACAGTTTCCAATGTGGTTCCTAGAAAATGTTGAATTATGTATGTGCCCATGTTTTCTTTCTAATGGCTGCACTGGTTGAAGAGTTTCTGAGACTTTTAGGGAAGAGAGATCGGCTTCTGACCACTCCCCAGTGGCCTCTCCATTGTTTTAAAAATGTCAGATTGGCTACTGTTATAAACTGTATTTTAATTTAAAGATCTGTTTTTCCTCAACAATTTTTTGTTGTTTTTACACAATTCCAGGTTAAAAAAAATCCGTTCATAAGTATTTTTAAAGTTTTCATGAGATATATATGGCTTATATATAATCCTGTAAATTTAAGTGTAAAGAAATAGATTTCCAACACTGAGTAAGATCTTCTTGTGCATCTTTCTATTTTAGAGCCTTAAAAGTAACTTATTCTGACTCTATAAATGTCAGTTCATTCTGATTTTTTGTTTGTTTAGCCTGGATTTTTTTTTTTACTTCATATACATGGAATCATAGAGTGTGCAATTCTATACATCTGGTCTTTTTCACTCAACAAGTATGTTTAAGAGCTTTTCATATTTTTGCATTTACCAATAGTTTATTTTTTCTTGTTGCATAATATTCCATTGTGTATTGATTTTTATCCACTTACCTGTTGGTGAGTATCAGAGATTTCTTCCTTTTTGACTGTTATGAATAAAGATGAACATTCCAGTAAATATAGTTTAGAATCTATTTACATTCACTTATATGTATTTAAGGATAGAATTCCTGGGTCAATTAATTTTAATATTATTTTTGATGGAAACTGCCATTCATGGTCTTCTAAAGAGCTCATGCATTTCTCATTTCCAATAGCACTGGGAAGAGCATTGCTCCACATCCTTGCCAACACTTGTCTTTGTAATCATGACCTTCTGGTGGGTGCTGGGTGTGACTCCTTGTGCCCTTAGTCTGCATTTCCCTAATGAGTATTGAAGTAAAACAACTTTTCTTCTTCTTTATTGATTTATTCCATCATTTATTTAGGTCTCCTTTAGTTTTCCCCAGTGATATTCTGTAGTTTTCAGTAAAGAGATCTGGCACATTCTTGTTAAATTAGTTCCTGAAGATATAAATTTTTTGGATACTATTGAAAATGTTATTTGAAATTAAAAATGTTTTATTATTTTTTCAAATGTCTGTTGCTGAACCTCATAATATACATTATTTTTGTATATTGACCTTGTATCTCATGGCCTTGCTAAATTTATTTGTTCATTCTAATTTTGTCTTTAGATTATTTTGGATTTTTTTTTTTTTTTAAAAGTATTGTCCCCACCCCAGATCTACAGAGTCAGAGACTCTGAGGGTGAAGCCCAATAATCTTGGTTTTTTTTTTTTTTTTTTAATTAATAGCTACTCTATTTATTTATTTATTTATTTATTTATTTATTTATTTATTTTTAGCTGTGTTGGGTCTTCGTTTCGTGCGAGGGCTTTCTCTAGTTGCGGCAAGCGGGGGCCACTCTTCATCGTGGTGTGGGGGCCACTCTTCATCGCGGTGCGCGGGCCTCTCACTATCACGGCCTCTCCCGTTGCAGGGCACAGGCTCCAGACGCGCAGGCTCAGCAGTTGTGGCTCACAGGCCCAGTTGCTCCACGGCATGTGGGATCTTCCCAGACCAGGGCTCGAACCCGTGTCCCCTGCATTAGCAGGCAGATTCTCAACCTCTGCGCCACCAGGGAAGCCCATTATTTTGGATTTTAATGTGCAAAGTTAGGTCATCTGAAAATAAAGCAAGGCTCTTTCTTTCTAATGGTTATAAATTTTATTAATATTTTTTTCATGTTTCATTATACTGGCTAGGACTTCCCATACAATGGTGAAGAAACTCATTTATAGTGAATACATTTGTCTTTTCCACAACTTAACGAGTAATTATTGAATATTTCATCATTAACTGTGTTGCTAGCTCTAGTTTTATTGAACATACTCTTTATCAGATTGAGTAATTTCCTTTCTTATTCCTATTTTCTGAGAGATTTTAATATGGTTGGATATTAAATTCTATCAGCTTCCATTTCTCTATCTATTGAGATGAATAAATGGATCTTCTCCCTTATCTGTACATGGATGAATTACTTTGATTGAATTTCAGATGTGAAACCAACTTTCTGTTCATGGAATAAACCTCACTTGACCATGAACTATTATCCTTTTAATTTATCCCTAGATTTGATTTGTCATCATGTTATTAAGGATTTTTACAACTGTTCATAGGATATTGATCTGTAATTTTCTTTACTTGTTAATGTTCTTGTCAGAGTTTGGTATTATGCATTAGGAAAGAAGTTAAGAAATGGCTCATATTTTTCTATTATCTGAAAATTTTATTTAAAATTAGTGTAATTTGTTCCTTAAATATTTTTAGAATACATAGCGAAGTCACCTGTGCCTAAAGTTTTTTTCTAAGCATTTTTCAATTATGGAAGCAATAAATATAGGAATATATACATTTTTATTTTCTTCTTATAATAGTTTTGAACAACACTATGAACCAACTAGACCTAATTAATTTCTATAAAACAATAACATCAGCAGAATACACATTCTTCTCAATCGAACATGAGAATTTACAAAGATAGACCAAATTTTCGACTGTAAACCAAGTCTCAATAAATTTTAAAAGATCCAGGTCATACAGAATAAGTTCTCTGACCACAATAGAAATAAATTAGTAATTAATAACAGAAAAGTAGAAGGAAATTTTTCCAAAATATTTGAAATCTAAATAACATAATTCAAGATAGTTCAAAAAAGTCAGAAGGGAAATTAGAAAGTATTTTAGTCTGAATTAAAAGAAAAACACAGCACACCAAAATTTGTGAGAAGCTGCTAAAGCAGCACTAAGAGGGAAATGTATAGCAATAAATGCCTGTATTAGAAAAGAAAAAGGTCTCAAATCAATGATCTCCAAAAGACAGTTCTTTAATAAGATCAACAAAGATGTTACGCTTCTAGCCAGACAGATAGGGGTGGGGGGATGCAGAGACAGAGACAGTAGACAGAAAAGTCAGGAATAACTTTCAGGAACGACACTATCAGGAACATCTACAGATGTTAAAATGATAGAATGACCACTTTATGCTTATAAATTCATCAACTTAGTTAAAATAAAAAAGTTCCCTGGAAGACGAAGTGTAGAAGTTTACTTGAAAAGAAATAAATCACCTGACTAACCCTATATCTTTTGAAGAAATGGAATTGGTCCTTAAAAACATTTCCAAAAAGAAAATTCAAACCCAGATGGCTTTACTGGTGAAATCTACCTAACATTTAGAAAATGTGGAAAACCTTTTGGGATCTACAGATAAAGTTACTAAAACTATTATGTGAGTTCAGCAAAGTAGCAGGATGAAAAAATACCCTAAAGCAATAGTATTTCTATAGGCTAGTAATAAAATATATAAATTAAATTTTAAAATACCATTTCCTATAGTGTCAAAAATATGAAATACGTAGGCATAAATCTAACTAGAGTTGTTTAAGACTTGTGCAGTGAAAACTGGAAAATGTTGTTGAGAGAAGTTAAAGAAATCCTAAATAAGAGGAGAGATACTCCAAATGCATGTGTGGACGATTATGTAGATGCTGATCAAGAGAAAAGATATGACCAGGAAAGACAGTGACACACAACAAGCTTCACAATGCAAGCTTGGAGAGGGTTGCACGAAGGGAAGTCCCTCCCAGCATGAAACCATTCATAAGGTTGAGATCGGGGATGACCATCCAGAAAGGGGAAGGTCAAGGGAACCCCGGGAGAAGGGAGGGATCAGGTGTTCTTGCCTAGGTGAGGTCACCCAGCAGCACAGCAGGGATTCTCTGTGTCAGAGAGCTCACAAGGGTACCTGTGGTTTGGAGTTTTATAACTACAAGGCTCTATCTTATTAATGGCCAACAGATGTGAGGTGAGGTTTCATTGGATATGCAGAGCAGCCAGGCTCTAAATGGCTTTGTTTGCTCTTTGGGGCTATTTTAAAATAATAGCTTGCAATTATACTCCAATAAAGATGTTAAAAAATTAATAATAATAGGTTGTGTGTAAAAATTTGAGTTTGGTGCTGGAGGGTTTATGAGTTAACAGGTCTCAGCCTGCAGTGAAGAAATAAACAAACTAGGGGCTTGTTTGGGCTATTTTAAGAATAATAGGCCACGTAAAAATTTGAGGTTGGTGCTGGAGGGTTTTTGAGCTAACAGGTCTCAGCCTGCAGTGAAGAAATAAACAAGCTAGCAGCCAAAACAAAGGAGGTCACTTTGGGCTCATTTATAGAACGACTCAATATGATGATGTCTATTCTCCCAAATTATGCTATAGATTCATCACAATCCCTATAAAAATTCCAACAGGCTTATTGTAGAAATTGTCAACCTTTCACATGGAAATGCAATAGTCATAACAAATGTGAGCAAGAGAAAACAAAGTTAGAGGACTTGAACTTCAAGTCTTATGATAAAGCTAAGGTAATCAGAATAACATGGTATTTGTGTAGATATTAAAGAACAGGAACAAATAAATTCTGTTTTTTATTCAATATAACAGAATAGTACAGAAATAGATCCCTATATATGCTTAATAAATACATAAAATTATATACATAAAATACACTTTATGATATATATACATTTCATCTTTGAAAATTGTGCAAGAGTAATTGAGTAGAGAAAGAAAAAGCCTTTTTTTAAAAAAAAAATTAATTAATTTATTTATTTTTGGATGTGTTGGGTCTTCGTTTCTGTGCGAGGGCTTTCTCTAGTTATGGCAAGCGGGGGCCGCTCTTCATTGCGGTGCACGGGCCTCTCACTATCGCGGCCTCTCTTGTTGCGGAGCACAGGCTCCAGACGCGCAGGCTCAGCAGTTGTGGCTCACAGGCCCAGTTGCTCCGCGGCATGTGGAATCTTCCCAGACCAGGGCTCGAACCCGTGTCCCCTGCATTAGCAGGCAGATCCTCAACCACTGCGCCACCAGGGAAGCCCCCAGAAAAAGCCTTTTTAACAAATGGTGGTGGAATAAATGGATATCTACATGCAAACAATTAACCTCAATCCATCCCTCACCACACACGCACAAATTAACTCAACATAAATCATAGACCACCCTAAAATGTAAAACCTTAAACTCAAAAACTTCTAGAAGAAGAGGTTGGAGAAAATTTCTGTGACTTTGGGTGAAGCAAAGATTTCTTGGACTCAAAAGCATGATCCTGAAAAGGAAAACATTGATAAACTGACAATTTCTGCCTTTGAAAAATGTTCTTAAAAGAAATAAAATACAAGAATCAGACTGGAAGAAAATATTTGAAAATCAAATATCTGAAAAAGAGTTATAACCAGAATGTATAAAGAACTCTCAAAATTCAATAATAAAACAAATAACACAAATGGACCAAAGTATTGAATAAACACTTCACCAAAGATTACATACAGATAGAAAATAAGCACATGAAGAGGTGCTCAACATCATTAGTCATTAGAGAAATGCCAAGTAAAATCAGGACTTACCATTAAAATTTATTAGAATGGCTACATACTGACCATTCTGAGTATAACTTAGGAGGTGGAGGAACTTGAACTCCCATGAGTTGTTATTTGGGCTGTAAAATAGTATAACCACTTTGGTAAACAGTCTGTCAGTTCCTTAAAAAGTCAAACATATGCCTATAGTATGATTCAGAAAATCCACTCCTAGGTGTTTGTCCAAGGAAGGCCCATACCCATAAATGACTTATACATGAATGCTTATAGCAGTGTTGTTGATAATAGCCCCGAATTGCAAACAATCAAAATGTTTACCAACATGGGAGTGGATACACAGATTGTGCTATATCCATATAATGGAATACTACTCATCAAATTTTAAAAATTGACTGCTGATACATGTAACAACATGGATGAATCTCACAATAATTATGTTGAGTGAAAAAAAGTTGGCAAAAACATTACATGGTACGTATATCATTCAACTCGTATAAAATTCTAGAAAACGCAAACCAGTTGCTATGGTCTGAATGTTGTGTGCTCCCCAAATTCATATGTGGTAAACTTAATGCCCAAGGTGTTGGAACTAGGAGGTGGGCCTTTCATAGACGATTGGGTCATGAGTGAGATTAGTGTCCTGTTGAAAGAGCCCGCAGGGAGACAGCCGTACCCAGAGATGCCCGTACCCTGATCTCAGACCTCCAGCTTCCAGAACTGTGAGGCATAAATTTCTGTTGTATAAGCTTCCCAGCCTCTGGTATTTTGTTATTGCAGCCCAAATAGACTGAGACTCCAGTGTATCCTGACAAAAGCAGGTCTGTGGTTGCCTGCAGATGGGGGCTAGAGAGGAAGACATGGGGGAGGAAAATTACAAAGGGGCAGGAGGAAGCCTGGAGCAATGCATGTGTTCATTATACTGATTGCAGTGATGGTTTCATGGGTTTTATTAAAAAGATACATTTCAAATACTCGCAGTTTGTTTGTATGTCAATTATGCCTCAATAAAGTTGTCTTTCAAAATCCTCTATCTTTACTGATTTTTGTTTAGCTGTGTTATACACACCCACATATAAATATATCTGAAAGTATTGACAGTGTGTTAAACTCTTCAACTATGACTGCAACTTTCCTGTCCTTTCATTCTTCTACCATTGGCTTATATGCTTTGAAGCTATGCATTAAGTACATGCATATTTAGGATTACTACGTCTTCCAGGTGAACTGACTGTTTTCTCACTATGGAATGTTCTTGTTTTATACTCCTTGTCCTAAAGTCTACCTGATATTAATATGGACTCAGTAGCTATCCAACAGTGCGTACTTTTCATTTCTTTAACTTTCAGCCTGACTCTATTCTTACACATAGAGCGTATCTCCCATGAGCACAACATAGTTTTATCTACATTTTTTTTATCCAGTCTAAAAAGTGTCTTATAATTGGACTGTTCAGTACAGTTACACTAAACTTGATTCCTAATACGGTTAAGTTTCAGTCTGCTATCTCGTTATTTGTTGTCTTATTTTTTTTAGCTTTTTATTTTATATTGGAGTATAGTTGACTAACAATAGGGATAGTTAGGGAGTTTGGGATTGACGTGTACGCACTGCTATATTTAAAACGGGTGACCAACGAGAACCTACTGTATAGCACAGAGAACTCTGCTCAATATTTGTTTTCTTATTGTCTCATCTCTTCTTTGTTCTTGCACAAATTTATGTTATCTCTTCTTTTGCTTTTTAGTTATAATTTTTGTATTGCTATTTTCGTGGATAATTTAGAGGTGACGGTATTCACCCTTAACTCATCTTATCTTTCTTAAATTAGTACTTTAACTCTTAATGACAATGTAAAAACCTTACAGCAGTGTAAGTCAATTCACCTCTCCTGCACTTATTTGCAAATGGTGTCATATATTTTATTTCTATGTATATTTTAAACCTGAAATATATATTGTTATTGGTGTACCTGTAATAAATCTCTTTTTCTTTTGTGGAGACACATCTGTACATTTTCCAGTGGTCTTCATTCCTTTCTAAGATCCTGTACCTCCTTCAGCTGGTAGGTAGGAGCTCCTTTATTATTTCTTAGAGTTTCACCCTGCTGGGACAATGGCTCTCAGCTTTGATTTATCTGATAATGCCTTTCTTTCACCCTCGTGTCTAAGGATATTTTATCAAAGTACAGAAGTGTAGATACCTTTTTCTTAAACTTTAAAGATGCTTTCTGTTGGGAATACATCTACCATTCTGATTCTTTTTTCTCTGAGAAAGATATGGCTTTTTCTTTGGCTCCTTTTAAGGTTTCCCCTTTAGTTTTGTTTTGTATCTATGTGTCTAGGATGTGCCTTGGTGGGGTTTACTTTGTATTCATCTTCTCTGGGTTTTTCTGAGGTCTCTGAATACGTGGATTAATGTCTTTCAACGGTTTTGCATAATTCCCATCCTTCTCTCTTTAAATATTGCTTCTGCTCCATTCTGCCTATTCTCTTTTTCTGAGATTCCAATTACATCAATGTCTTTAAGATATATTTATATGATATTTGTAATATATATGTTTTCATTTAGTCATGGTGGGCGAAATGGTCAGCAACAATGTTCTACTCCCTAACCCAAAGTGCAAATCCTTTTCCTATAAAACTTAAGTAGGCTCTTATCTTATTAACTTCCCTAATATCGCAGCTGAGCAGACCAGACTGGATAATCCCTTTCAAATGCCAACCTTTAGAGATTTTTATCGTTACTTGGAGAAACTTTCTAAGGTCAGCAGAATGATACCAAGTGCCTCTCTATCTAGTCTAGAATGTATTGAAGGAAACCAAGAATAAACTTCTTTGAACATACTATTAAGTTTGGCACTCTTCAAATCATTCTAAAATGAACTTCAAACCCTGAGAAGGAAACAAAATTTTGTTAATTATAAATTTCATGGTCACTCAGGTTGGCATGTTAGTAATGTACTGTAATAGCATAGAGTCATTAAAGAATAGCATATATTTTAAATGCAGCTCAGATGCTATAAAATGAGAATTGCCTGAAAATATTTCAAATAAGCTCTGGTTATATTGTTTTTGGAGATATTCCTTCTGTATTTTCCATTACTAAGCAAATAGTCCATTATGTCATTGTTACTGAACTTCCTTAGACGAACCTCTTTTGTAAACAGAACATTTAAGCAGCACTATCAAAGTAGAAAAATAACATATATTGCAAAGTCTCACTTTCAGGAAATAGCACTGCTAAAACTTGTCCATTTCTCCTTATATTTTAATGTGTTTTTTCCTGTAATTATCTGTTGCTTTTACAGGCAGGGAAGAATAGTAGGTTTTTTTCCTACTTGATTTAGTAACTGTGTTCTTTCCCCTAATCACATACAAAAATGACAGTCCTATGATATGAAAGCTAAGAGTTCAAAAGTTCTCTTTACTTCAAATTATTCTTTTTGAATTATTGGTGTGATTAGGTTGCTGCATGTCTTTACCACAATGAAAATCCTTTGAATTGTGTGCAGGTTGGATGTGATCTGTAGGACTATAATGGCGATTTCAGTCATACGATTTCAAAAGTAAGTAGTTATTGAATACAAAATACAAGAAGTTCTATAAATGTGACAATTTTAAAGAACAACATTTGTGGTTTGCTTTTTCCTCATTGCCAATGTAATGCATTGCTAATGTAAGAAAGTTGGAAAATAGAGAGGCACGAAGGAAATATAAATGACAAAAATCATATGTAATGCCGCCATCTCTTGATATTATAGTATATATCTTTGCAGAGTATATAAACATAGATACATATATATTTTCGATGTCATGTCTACTTATCACTTTATAGCTGCTCTTTCCTCACTTTGCAATTTATCAGGAGTTATTTTCCCATGACAGCAAGTCTTCTTCTTAAATTTGTCATGACTGTTTTGAAATTCATCATATTCACATAGCACATTTGTTTAACCAATTTCTTATTTTGGAACATTACACTTTGACTGTGATGGCATCAAACATTTCTCTATTGAAGTACCCAAACTAAAATTGTTGATTAGAGAAAGTTAATAGGATATTTTTTAGTAATGAAACATAAAACTAACAGTCTCCTTTGTCAAAATTATCAACAACAACAATAACAAAGGCTAAGAAAAAACAATAAAAAGCTAATTTAAAAATCTAAACCAGTGGATCATCACCAGGGGCAATTCTGACTCCCAGAGGCCATTTGGCAATGATCGGAGACATTTCTGATGGTCAGAACTGAAGGAGTGCTACTGCATTTAGGGAGTAGAGGACAAGGAAGCTGTTAAACATCAACAATACACAGGACAGGCTTTCACAAACAAGAATGATTTTCCCCAGAATGTCAACAGGTTGTGAAATTAAACCTTGTCCACATCTAGGGAGAGTTGTTCATGTCCTTGCAATGGCATGGAGCATGATACAGGCTGTTCTTAGGCAGTTACAACTGCCAGAAATTCCCCACCAATTTAATTAACCTTGATCCATACCAGTGGGAGCGGAGGTAGTTAATAGTGGTGGTGAAAAGGGGTGGATTTCTGCAAAGGAAGATAAGCCCATAGAGGCAGTTTATCAAATTGGAGCTGATAGAGAATCACTTCTTGAAGGACTCTTCGCTGAGTAGATGCTTGAGGGTCCTGTGCCCCACCCAGCACAACACTGGAAGGGAAAATGAGATAGAAAAGCAAAG
Source organism: Eschrichtius robustus (assembly GCF_028021215.1). NCBI lineage: Eukaryota > Metazoa > Chordata > Mammalia > Artiodactyla > Eschrichtiidae > Eschrichtius > Eschrichtius robustus. The sequence continues at coordinate 5,872,207 of NC_090825.1, forward strand.
TTAACATTCTTACAATTTAACACTGATTTAGACTCACCAAGATTTTATTTCTGTGGCTTCGAACTTAAGGTGAAATGTTTACAGTCTCCGTCAGATATCACTGTCACCATCTTTTCTTAAAATAGCCTGGTTCCCAGAAGTGGAGGTGTTTTAACCCAGATTTTTAAAGATTTAAATTTTATACTAAATTTACTGTTTTTTCCCTGTCTTTTTTCCTATGCCACACTTCTCATTTTATTCTCAACGTCCGAAACATTTTCTCCATCTGCATGGGTTTTGTATCCTATAATCGCACAAACCCGGTTTAAATTATTCTTTCCTTGTCTTTTAGAGCAGTTAATAACTTACTATTATTGCTTCCCTTCCAATTTAATTCTCCACACAAAAACCAGAAAAATCATTGTCAAATGCAAATAAGAAGATGTTATCTCTCTGTTTGAAACAGACAGATATTCTACCCGTTTCTCCCGTGGAATAACCAAAAATCTCAGTGTGTGTCATACTTTAGATTCCACATGCAAGTGATATCATAAGGTATTTGTCTTTCACTTTCTGACTTACTTCACTTAGTATGATAATCTCTAGATCCATCCATGTTGCTGCAAATGGCATTATTTCAAACAGACACACAGACATAGAGAACAGACTTGTGGTTGCCAAGGGGGAGAGGGGGTGGAGGAGGGGTGGACGGGGAGTTTGGGGTTAGCAGATGCAAACTATTATATATAGAATGGATGAACAACAAGGTCTTACTGTAGAGCACAGGGAACTATATTCAACATCCTGTGATAAACCTTAATGGAAAAGAATATTTAAAAGAATGTATATATATGTATAACTGAATCACTTTGCTGTACCACAGAAATTAACACAAATTGCAAATCAACTACACTTCAATAACAAAAAAACATCTCAATGTGGCCTGCAAGTCCCTGCTGATTTGCTCTCTGCATGCATCTGCAGTATCATATCCTATTACCTTCCCTCTGGGCTTCTGCCAAACAGGTCCTCGCCCAGCTCATAACAAAAAGTGTCACTCGTCAGACATTCACACACATTATTGGTCCCCATACGCTTGGGTTGTTGCTCACTTAACTCTTATATTTCATTCTTCAGACAAACCATCCCTGACGTGTTGTCCCACCCAGTTATGGTACTTTGTCATACACACTTATATAACAGACTTCATTTCTGCACATCAGATAGCTATTTTGTAATATGTACTTATCAGAATGATGAGAAGTGTTTATGTAATTTATAAAGCTAATGCCTTTGACTGGTAACAGTTGACCATAAAGTTTCTAGAGAAAATTATCTCTCCATGCTGCAAAATCCTGGAGTGTCTACGAAGAATTTATCTGCATTCTTAGTATGCTAAAGTGTTTCATTCTGAATGAGCATTTTGTAGCTTTTTTAAAAAAATACTTTTCACAAAAGTGTAACTAAGCAATTAGGAACTATCTAGGAGAATTCTGAAATATCCATACCCTTTGACTGTTAGTCTTTATTCTATATTGGTTAAGAGAATCAGAAAATAATATACCTGGAATTCATTAAAATACCATCTTAGTAACAACATTTAATGAGTTATACTTTAGTATTGCCCCTGTGACCTTTTGAGTTTAGCATCAAAGGGCTTTTGGGCTAACTGTCCCAGTCTGCTATGAAGACCTAAACCACAAAGGGCCAAAATATAAAGGCCTTCTTTAGCTCATTTATTTAAAAGGAAGCTCTATAAATATGTCCTTCCCCTTTTTTCCCTCTACTTTAAAAGACAGAAAATTATATATTAGTAATTATAATAAGGTACTGTCAAGTTTATAATACCTATACAAGTAATATACATATACAATAGTAGTAGCACTTAAAATGAGGAAAGAACATTTATGTGTATACATATATATTTAATTCTTTAATGATTTTTTTTTACTGTATTCTTTGAGTTAGTTTAGTGATTGCTTGAGGGTTTACTTATCAGAATATACTTCAGATTTTTACAAACTTAATTCCAGAAATATCTATATAGAATTAAGTTTGTAAAAATCTGAAGTATATTCTGATAACTAAACCCTCGAGCAATCACTAAGATAACTCAAAGAATATAATTAAAAAATCATTAAAGGAATTAAATTATTGCCTTAAAAATAATCCACTTAATTCAAAAGAAAGCAGTAAATGAGGCACAGAGGAGCAGAAAAAGCACCTGACGTATAGAAAACAGAAAGTAAAATGGCAAACATAATTTGAACTATATCAATAATAACATTAAATGTGAATGAATGAAAATAAATCAAAAAACAGGGATTTTACTATCATACTGGATTAAAAAATAAGGTCCAAGTATATGCTATCTATAGGAGGTACACTTTAATTCAAAGATACAAGTAAGCTGAAAGCAAAAGGATAGAAGAAAGATAAGCCATGCAAACAGAAACCATAAGAAAGCTGAAGTTTCAGAAAAAATAGACATTAAAACAAAAAAAAATGTTGCTAGAGATAAAAGGCTTTTTGTAATGATAAAAGAGTCAAATCCGTCAGGAAGCTATAACCATGTTAATCATATGTGCACATAACAGCGAGCTGCCAAAACACATGAGGCAAAAACTGACACAACTGAAGGGAGAAATAGGAAATCCCACAGTAGTAGCTGGAAACTTTACTATCTCGCTTTCAATGATGGTTAGAAAAAAGCAGAAAGTCACAAGGAAATAGAAGAACACTGTAAACCAAATAGGTCCAACACACTTGCATAGAACATTACACCTAAGCACTGAGAAATACACATATTTTTCAAGATCGTATAGAAAATTCTCCAGGCTAGACCATTTTTAAGTCATAAAACAAGCTAAATAAATGTATAAGATCAAAGTCAGGCAGACTATAATATCCATCCTCAATTAAATGATATTACAAATCAGTAACAGGAAAATATTTTGAAAATTCAGTTACGTGAAAATTTAAACAACACACAACTAAATAACCAATGGATCAAAAAAGAAATCACAAGATAAATTAGAAAATAGTTTAACCTGAATGAAATTAAATAAAGACACAACATACCAAAATATATGAAGTGCCATGAAAGTGGTGCTTAGGGAGAAATTTCTTGCTAGAAACCCCTATATTTAAAAAAAAGAAAAGAAAAATCTCAAATCAGTAACAAATATTCTACCCTATAACACTAGAAAAAGAGCAGAAACTGTACCTAGAGTCAGGGAGAGGAAGGAAATATTGAAGACTACAGTGGAAAGTAGTGAAATAGAGAGTATAAAAACAAAATTAATGAAAGAAAAATCTGGTTCCTTGAAAAACATCAGCAAATTGACAAGTTTTAGTTAGATTGACCAGGAAAAGAAAGAGGGAAGATTCAAATACTAAAATCGGGGATGAAAGAGAAATCATTACCGACCTAACAGAAATAAAGATTTCTAAGGGAACAACTATGATGAAGTGAAGGCTAGCAAATTAGATTAACTAGAAGAAATGGACCAATTACTAGAAAGACACAAACTACTGAAACTGACTTAAGAAAGATTTTTAAATGTGAATAGACCTACAAAAAAGATTGAATTAATTATTGTCTTGTACAGTATCGTCCAAAGCTAGGTCACTCTGGCTATAGCTCTTATTTACTTCACCGTCTTGTTTTTAAATCAACTTTCTTGCTTTAATAAATGTATGTTCCAGTGAAATATTGTCACTACCCAAAACAGGAAGCCAATATTATCTGTTACATCAATACAGTAAATGTAAAAATAAGTAAAACAGTGTGATTAAATTCTCTCCGCTCGTTCCATCTCAGCACAAAAGCAGCCAGACTAACCCGCTTCCCTGGACACTCCATTCCAGCCCATTGCTGGGGCCCGCATGCCAGGGTCTGCAAAGCTCGTGTGGCTGCTCCCTTCTTGACCACATGCTTTAAGAAAAAGAAGTCAGATCAGAAGGGGCCCTTCCCTGAAAAGTTAGGCATGATGAGAAGGCAAATCTGCTGACATCCACCGGGAAAACCAAACACTCTGCAGATAAAATCTGGAGCTGTGATAATTCCTCCTATGGCTGCCGCTCAGGTTCCCTGTGATGCCTCCTCCCATAAACTCTGAACCCAGGGGTGGTTCGGTCCCCACAGCTGATGTTTGACTTGGCAGATTTAGAGACCGAGGCTGCCGTTGCTGGGGTAGCAGAGAAGAGAATTGAAAGGTCATGGCTGAATCAAAAGCTGAAGATCTTGCCTGTCTCCTAGTGATGTAGGAAGAGTAATGAAGGAAGAAGCAAGTTCCTAGGGGAAAAGAGATTGCACTTTGTATGTTCTCCCCATAAAATCACATTTATTGATAATGCAGACTAGTAAGTTAGTGAGACCCTAAAAGAATATTAGGCCAATCTGATGGCAAACTTGGAGATAAAACTAAGACAGCAGGTCCTATCAGACTAATGGAAGCAGAGCTCCTCTGGTGCAGCTTTAGTTTCCGTTCAGGTAATGGATTCTAGGTCACTAGTTGGTACCCATGCAAGGTGAAAGATTTCAGGTACATTCCCTGCAGTATAGCATGGTGAAAGCAGAGTTCCCTTTGTTGGCGCTCTGACAGGGGTTAGACTGTATGTCCCCCAAGGATATGCTGAAGTCCTAATCTCCAGTACCTATGGAGATGACCTTATTTGGAAATAGGATCTTTGTAGATATAATCAAGTTAAGATGAGGCCATTAGAGTGGACTCCAAACCAGTATGATGGATGGCCTTATAAGAAGAGGGAAATTTGAACACACACACACACACACACACACACACACTCTCACAGGAGAACACCAGGTGGAGACACAGACACATGGGAGGACAACCATGTGAAGATGACAGGAGAGGTCGGGTGATGCCGCCACAAGCCAAAGAATGCCTGGGCTTCCAGAACCCGAACAAGCAAGGAAGGATCCTCCCCTGGCGCCTCCAGAGCAAATCTGCCCCTTGCTACACCTCGATTTTGGATTTCTTGCCTCCAGAACTGTGGGAGAATACTTTTTATTAGAGTAGATTTTTTTAATTGTATATTAGAGTATAGTTGATATATAATGTTGTGTTAGTCTCAGGTGTACAGCAAAGTGATTCAGTTATACATATACATATATCTGTTCATTTTAAAATTCTTTTCTCATTTAGGTTTTTACAGAATATTGACTATAGAGTTCCCTGTGCTATACAGTAGGACTTTGTTGGTTATGAGAATAGATTTTTTTAAATGTTTAAGCCACCCAGTTTGTGGCACATTATTATGGCAACAATAGAAAACTAATACAGCCTCCCATGTTCAGTTCCTCATTATCTTAGACTTGCCTGAGGTCCCAATGACTTCAAGGAGAGAATTTCTTTGGCGAAATTGGCATAGCCTTAAAGGTGAGAGCCAACTATATTTCCTCCTAGGTCCAATCATTTTCTTCTGCATGACACTGTTGTCTAACAAACTTCAGCTCATCCTTGAGGACAAACTTATTACATATTTCAGAGAACCCGTGCTGTTCTCTTTTCTGGAGTTACATCTCCCAGCCTCCCTCACAGTTGGGTTTGGCCTGACAGCAGGGTTCTAGACAACCAAGTTGGAACAGAAGTGATGTGTGCTACGTCCATCCTGGCCACAAGCACCTCCCACATAATGCTGGTCATTCTCGTTACCTTTCTAGCTGATTGGGATGGAGACAACGACACCACACGTAGAAGCCATGTGTGCAATACAGCAGGGCTCCGCCAACCGAGATCCCGATATGCCCCCAGGGAAGAGCCAGCCTCGCTGGCCAACAGTACCTGCTTCAGACCTCATGTGAGCAACAAATAAACTTATTGGGATTGAGCATTACACATGTTTGAGGCTATTTGTTAGAGCAGCTGGCAGCACCCCAGCAAAGCAATAGTTGCTGTCTTGAAGTGGGGTCCTGAAACAATGCAAATTTGAACTGTATGGCATCGGTTTAATGACTTGGCTGATGGTGGCAAGGAAACAAATACAGGAGTTGGGAGGAGGTGCTAAAGGGCCCTACCATACAGCAAAAGATTTCTAGAACAGTGGAGAATGATAACACTATAGGCAGAGTTGTCATTGGGCTTACTGCTCTGGGAGAAGAGGTTGGAAAAAGCCAGAATGTTAGTGTGTGTTGGTTGCTACTTGCTGTTTTAGCAAGTCATTTCAAGAAGAACAAAGAATCAATCAGCAAAGAATTGGTTGGTTTGGAAGAAGAAACAAAAAGTCTTGGAGTCTAGAAATTTGAACCTTTATAGAGACTAAAGGGCCAACTGCTTCTCGACCCCAACTAATAGGAAATAAGTCTGAAAAAGGTTTTGAAAGACAGAGACGCAAATAATAAATTAAGTGTTATCTTCCCCCAGGCTTAGTTGTTTCAGATGTTGTCAAAGGAACAGGCATTGAGTGCAGAGAGACAGAAATTAAACACAATTTAGATTTTTTTTAAAAATATGTCTTGGAAGGATTTTGGGAGTCTGTTTATTGACATATGACATGAACTGTAAGTTCAAAATTTTATTGTTATTTAGAGAATTATGTTGCCTAAAAAATCTCGAGCATGTCTCGAAAGAGCCAATGGCTGACACACTGCTCAGGACCCCGAATTTGCACCAACAGGAAGCAGCCTGTGAAAGCTAGCGTCTGCCAAGGAGGGATGCTCCCCTCACCCAGGTCAGAGTGTAACATAAAACAAAATCACATCCCAGGCTGGCGGAAAGAAATGAGCATAACCCAGAGTTCCCGTGGTTCGATATGAATTCAGCGACTTCATGAAATTTGGGGTGTGTCCCACTAGGGAGATAATAGAGCTCACATAAGAAGAAGGTACGAAGCGATGTTTGGTAGCCCTCAGAGTAAACTCTGGTACAGAGAGTCAGCTGCTCATCACCACCCGGTCCCCCTCTTCATCTGAGCACACGGTCAGACCCCATCTCTCAGCCTCCCTGGCATTCATTTAGATGTGACCGTGTGATCGAGTTCTGGATGATGCAACGTGAGAGGTGCTGGGTAACCCATTCATCCCAGACCATTAGGACCCCCTCACTCATGCTCTTGCATGCTCTTTCCCCTTTCTGAATGTCTGGGTGGAAATGACCGTGACAGCCTTAGAGGCCATGAATTGAAAACTGCAGTGTTTGTCAGTTAACAATGTTTAGATAGGTGGTCTCTGTAGCCCAGAAATAAGAGCTTTGGGCTATTATATGTGAGAAGAGAGAGGGGAAAAAAAAAAACCCTTCTCCTGCATTTAAGCCATTACACAGCTCACTCCCTATTTGTTACAGCTGAGTCAGCGTGCTATGCACACTTGGCTATTGGGCGAATGTGTGCTGATGGATTGTCAGCTCAGATGTGGGAGATGGAGCTGGGTTCTTCCTCACCATGTCACCGGTTCTCCTCTGGCAGCTGAAATTGTACTGGCCCTGAATATTCTTCTTGTCCTAAATGTTCTAATTATTTGAGATATCAAACCTTTAATCTTCTTTGGCCAATCTTAGACTTTTCTTTTCATGTAAATAATATTTATGTTCCCAGAGTCAAAATATCTAAATATAAATAAGGTCAAAGCATGCACTCCTAAAATTTCTTTTCTTTGTCCCTTTGCTCTTTTACTTGTTAAAGTCCCTTCCCTTTAAAAGACGCAAAGACAGGGGATTCTCCACACCGAGGTGGAGATTCTCAGACTCCAAAGTTCTAAAAATGGTTGAAAATTTTTTAAAAAATCTGAAACAATGCTGGAAAACAAGAAAGCATCTATTGTCTCTAAATGCTCTGATAAATCCTTGAAAGGCATAAAAGCAGATATGAATTGTTTTGAAATAGAAAACCTCAACCCCAAACTCATGAAACTGTGAAAAAAACACCAGATATACGCTGATAAGAGGAGGTGGCTGTGAGGGCCCTGGGAAGCAGGGAGGTGACTGAACACTGCGGGGGCAGGGCGATCCAGGTGGCCCTGCCCCTGCTCAAACAGCCTGACTCATATCTTGGCCAGACAGCTAAAGGGACCATCTGGATAGTGTTGAAGCTTGAGTCCAAAAACTGGAAAGTGTCTTGCATGGTTAGTGGGACCGAGGATGATGGGGTAAAAGGCAGGCTGCCAAGATGGCACAGCCGGCTGCATCAGAGCCCTCTCTGCCCTTACAGAAAATCGGGGATGACAGGAACCAGCGAGAGCCTTCTCAACCCCTAAGGAGGCCACAACTGGGAACAACAGGGCTTTTTAGATACAGAGGTGACAGTGAAATTCTAAATTGCTGGGCAAACGGGGAACTAACAAACCCAACTAAGGGAAAGATGTTTACCTAATGAAATGCCGTTAACTGAGCAGTTTGTAGCTTGTAAGAAGCTAATATGTATGTTGAATCTTTAGAGATAAGAGGCTCTTGCAAGAATTAAAAGAGCATGAAAACTAAAAACTTGTTCACGCAAATAAAAATTTCAACAGATTAGCTGAGTAACGTGATGCATACAATTAAAGAACACCAGAAGATTAAGGCAAGGAATTCTTCCAGAAGGTAACGCAACAGGATAAAGACAATTAAAGTAAGAAAGAAGAGTTAAGAAATGTAGTGAATAGATACAGAGATTCTAATGGATACAGAGATTCCAATCCATTATGACTTTCAGAAGGATAGGATAGAAGGAATATAAAGGAAGCAGAATCAGGAGAATCAGTAGGGAAGGATCTCCCAGCTGGGAAGGTAAGAGAATTTTCAAAGGACTCCCAGAGTTTACTGAGAAGTACCTTAAAAGAAATTAACACCTAGACACATGTAATGAAATTTCAGAAAACAAAGTACAGAATCCAAATCCTTTCAGCTACTAGACAAAAATGTTAAAATACAATAATATAAAAGGTATCAAATCAGCATTAGAGTTCTGATAGGATAAGAATCATCCTACAATTAACAAATATCAGAAGACAATGAAAAATGTCCTGAAATCCCTGAGAGGAATAACTAGGACTAGAATTCTATGTCCAAAATGTAATTTAGTGTCAGGGCAGAATATAGAATTTTTCAGATATCTGACCATTCAAAGCTTATAGTCACTGATATGATATGGGCATGTTTACTGACCATAACAAGTTCCAGAGAAATGATATTGTAGGTGCTATATTAACTGATCTAAGTACAATGAAATCAGAAATTAAAAACAAATATATATGTACACACATATAAATCTCTCACAAATTGCCTAGGGAAAATAGACTTCTAAATAAGTTTTGGCTTTAAAAAGAAAATGGGCAAAATGGATGAAGGTGGTCAAAAGGTACAAATTTCCAGTTATAAAATAAATGTCATAGGGATATAATGGACAGCATGGTGACTATAGTTAATAACACTGTGTTGTATGTTTGAAAGTTGCTAAGAGAGCAGATCTTAAAAGTTCTCATCACAAGAAAAAAAAATGTAACTATGTGAGTTAATGGAGGTTAACTAAACTTATTGTGGTGATCATTTCACTATATATACATACAGTATAGTAAATCATTATGTTGTACACCTAAAACTAATACAGTGTTATATGTCAATTATATCTCAAAAAAAAAAAAGAATAAAGAAGTACCCTGGCCCAGATAAACCAAGACTCCTTTGCATTATTAATAACCATTCCCCGCTCCCCCAGTATCCGGTCATAATATTTATATCACTAAAGTATCTAACTTTCCATGGGTCACAAGACTGTTATTGTTTCAACCAGTTGCCTAAGTAATTTTCAAGATATTTTCTAGACTTTAAAGAACACTTCAAAATGCATGCAAGGCCCGTTTTATCACTACATTTTTTTGTGTATAGAAACACAAATCTGCTTAAAACATCAAATACACAGAAATAACAATGAAAACTGAAAACTATTTAGAACTGAATGACAGTAACCTGCTGAAACAATGAGATGAAATTAAAGTGATATTCAAAGGAAAATTCATAGCCGTGAACACATTTATAAAAAAATTAAGTATGAGAACGTATGGAATGTTTTCAAACCAAGAAATTGAAAAAGAGCAATAAAATAATCACTAAGAAAGCCAACAGAAGGAATTACTGAAAACAAAAGCAGAAATTAATAAAATGAAAAACAATTAAAATAACAGTATATTTCATCAATAAAGGAAAGCTTTTGTTTGAGACTAATAAAATAGAAAAACTCTGTTACATATGATCAAGGGGAAAGGTAAAGAAGTGGGAAGGTCAAGAAGTCTTAAATTTAATATGACTTTGGCAGTTTTAATACTAGATCGGCTTTGTATTTTAAACACCATTATCAAAGAGGCCGTTTGTTAGTTCCTGAAATTTGTGACTCTGACTTGAAAGCTCTGTAAACCTGACAGGGACCTTCCAGCATGAGAATGGAAAATAAGATGCACTAGAGACAGGTAAGAAAAGCACTAGAGAAATAAAATGGGTTTTTCTGTTTATTTGTTTGTTTACACTGCACTGATTCCACTTCATTCAATGAACTGGTTTTGTAGTTTATGGAGCATTACGCACCAGTGAAAATATAATCAGAGTCTCCAATGGTGGAAACAGCTCAATATCCATCAGAATCCCTCAGGCCCTTTTCAATAGTAAATAGAGCTGTAGATTGGCCGCGCTGCCCCGCATTCCCAAAGTTCCCCTGCAGTGAGACGTGGCCATGGCCCTGAGCTCATTCACGGGAAGGTGAGCCTAAGGCACGCATGCCCCTCCTAGGACAGTCATGAAGCTCAGGCCATGCCTCCTCCATTCTTACCAGATGGAGGGCTGTAACTGCAAAGTTTGAGCAAATGTGGAAAAGTCATGCTGAATGACAAGGTCTTCATCAGCGTGGATCCCTGAAAGACTCTGCGGAGCCAGCCCCCTGAAAACCTGGGGCTCCACCTTCGGATGGTCTGTGAGACTGAAATAAAGTTCTTTCTCTTTAAGAATCTACGGGGCCTATTTATTACAGCAACTTATCATATCTTAATTAATTCAAGAGTCATAAATATATGGCATATTTAGGAACAGAAAAAAGACTTGGTATTGTGATCATGGTGACCAAATATATTAGAAGGGGTCTTTTGGTGATGTATTTATAGGTGATTATTTATTTTTGTATGATTAATTCTTCTTTGTATTTTGGGGGGTTTTTTTCCCCATAATATCTAAAATTAACATGAGCTACTCTTAATCAGAAAAAAATTCCTTTTTTGAAGTATAGATATGCAGCATACATAACATTACGAGAAAACTGGACAGCTACATGTAAAAGAATGAAATTAGAACACTCCCTAACACCATACACAAAAATAAACTCAAAGTGGATGAAAGATGTAAATGTAAGGCCAGACATTATCAAACTCTTACAGGAAAACATAGGCAGAACACTCTATGACATACATCACAGCAAGATCCTTTTTGACCCACCTCTTAGAGAAATGGAAATAAAAACAAACATAAACAAATGGGACCTAAGGAAACTTCAAAGCTTTTGCACAGCAAAGGAAACCATAAACAAGACAAAAAGACAACCCTCAGAATGGGAGAAAATATCTGCAAATGAAGTAACTGACAAAGGATTAATCTCCAAAATTTACAAGCAGCTCATGCAGCTCAATATCAAAAAAACAAACAACCCAATCCAAAAATGGGCAGAAGACCTAAATAGACATTTCTCCAAAGAAGGTATACAGATTGCCAACAAACACATGAAAGGATGCTCAACATCACCAATCATTAGAGAAATGCAAATCAAAACTACAGTGAGGTATCACCTCACGCCAGTCAGAATGGCCATGATCAAAAAATCTAGAAACAATAAATGCCGGAGAGGATGTGGAGAAAAGGGAACCCTCTTGCACTGTTGGTGGGAATGTAATTTGATACAGCCCCTATGGAGAACAGTATGGAGATTGCTTAAAAAACTAAAAATAGAACTACCATACAGCCCAGCAATCCCACTACTGGGCATATACCCTGAGAAAACCATAATTCAAAAAGAGTCACGTACCACAGTGTTCATTGCAGCTCTATTTACAATAGCCAGGACATGGAAGCAACCTAAGTGTCCATCAACAGATGAATGGATAAAGAAGATGCGGCACATATATATACAATGGAATATTACTCAGCCATAAAAAGAACTGAAATTGAGTTATTTGTAGTGAGGTGGATGGACCTAGAGACTGTCATACAGAGTGAAGTAAGTCAGAAAGAGAAAAACAAATACTGTATGCTAACACATATATATGGAATCTGAAAAAAAAAATGGTTATGAAGAACCTAGGGGCAGGAGAGGAATAAAGACTGCAGATGTAGAGAAACGACTTGAGGACATGGGGAGGGGAGAAGGGTAAGCTGGGACGAAGTGAGAGAGTGGCATGGACTTATATATATTACCAAATGTAAAATAGATAGCTAGTGGGAAGCGGCCACATAGCACAGGGAGATCAGCTCGGTGCTTTGTGACCACCTAGAGGGGTGGGATAGGGAGGGTGGGAGGGAGATGCAAGAGAGAGGGGATATGGGAATATATGTACACATATAGCTGATTCACTTTGTTATACAGCAGAAACTACCACACCATTGTAAAGCAATCACACTCCAATAAAGATGTTAAAAAAGTCATAATAAAATGACATTAAGAATCTTAGCAAGGGAATTCCCTGGTGGTTCAATGCTTAGGACTCTGGACTTCCACTGCTGGGGACCTGGGTTCAATCCCTGGTCAGGGAACTAAGATCCCGTAAGCTGCATGGCGCAGCAAAAAAAACAAAATACTAAAAGCTTTCTTTTTTTTTAGAATCTTAGCAAGAAGAACTACAGAAGAAACAGACAGTCTGAATGAAGGAATGTACACAAGATGACCCTCAAATGTTAGCACATAGAGATGATGATGTGATAGAACTTCTTAAATAAAAGGACTTCTTCCAAAATGTCATTAATATGATTAATGACTAATATAAGGATGTTTTCTAATTTCCAAAGGATATATATATATATATATATATATATATATATATATATATAGTATTACATGATAGAATATATGTTGTTGATACTTATACAATTCCAATTTATAAACATATGAGATTCTTCATGTTACTAAAATTTTGCCAACTATGAATTGAACCATTCACCTTGGTTCTTGCCCAATAAGCTCTAAATTATTAAAATTCTCCTAAGTTATTAAAAGTTCTACATTTCTGAAGTGGAATAAGGTTTTATGGATTCTGGAGATTATACTAGAATTTCCATTTAAATAAATTAGAAATTACAAACCTTAATTTTATCTATTGCTGGAAAATACACACTCGAAGTGAAACACTGTGGTATCCTGGAGGAAAGTTCCCCAGGCTGAGAGTTTGAAGGGTCTGGGTCTAAATCCTGATTCTGCCTGTCGTGGGAGGTGACCTCAAGTATAAATCATGCTACATCTCAGATGTCTCATCTGTCAAGTGGGAATAATAACACTCCTCTTCAGAAATGTTGTGAGGATTACCCATAAATAAAGAATGAATGTTAATGGTCTTAGTTGTCATGGGAGAAGAGTTACTGAAACGTGATAGATTTTAAGTTATTTTAATAACACTTTCTTCAAACAAAGTCTGCCTCCTGGTTCTGTAGCCTCTGCTTTGCACTACCTCAGTGTTTTTCTCTTGAATAGAACTAGGACAGTTTGACTCTGCACTAACTGTAGATACTGGAGATTTTTCCTGCCCCTTTGCATCTACTATATCTCACCAACACTCTACAGAAAGAAGTACTCAGTGTAACCTTCAACTTTCTCCCCTAAGGTTGGTCAGATGTTTTAAACTCATCCTTCATTGCTGTCAACTTTCCTTATCTAAGAAACCAAGTTATTCTCTACATGTTACTGGATCCTGAGGCTGGCTTTTCACCAAGTAGGACGTAGGTGGACAGTACTGCTTTCTCTGTTGGGCACCAGATGCAATAAGTCACATTATCTTGTCTCTCACCATCCACTGCTCGGAGACCCAGATGAAGGACAAACAACAGGCTTTAGCACGTTAGCAAACTCTAATGAGCATTCCCACCAGCTCCAGGGCAAAGTCGGCTCTTCCAGACTCTCAAATTTTTCAAAGCAATAAACAGGGTAGAGGAAATGTCTAAAGAGAAAAATTAAAACTCCAACCTTTAATGAAGAGAAAACAAAAATTATCCTCATTGCTTTCTTTGGTATTAATGATTTTGGAAAAAATCCTGTTTTATAGATAAGATTTTTTTCTTAATTGAACAAGAGTGTCTAATTGCCATTGATTTTGTGAAGAGTTAAAAAAAAAAATTCATCATCTGATGTAAGGGGAAACCACACAAAATAGAATCTTGGTAAGACCAAAATATGACAATTAAAAAGTTCTCAGAAAAAAAAAATGAATTGTTTATATTCCTAACTTTATATTCCTGTAATTACATTTATGGTATACCTATAATTCATTGTTACCTCAGAGATTTTTTTCCCCCTAGTGATGTGCATTTTCACTTTTATCTCAAGTGTTGATATATATTCTTTTTTCTTGGTTAGACAGTTCTCAAAGAGGTGAAAATTGAAGCTTGAAATCTACGCATCATTAGTAATTTCACATCCCATAGAACAGTTCTTTCAAGCAATATACAGATAAGTGGTTTGACACATTTTAGTTGTAAGAAGGCTGCTAAAAGTGCCCAGTAAAATCAGGGAGTTTTCTGGACAAGATAGGAAGGTAGGTTTATCTGCCGTGGATAAACAGTTACCTGGCAGTAACTTGGTGGGGGAACCAGGCTATAATAATGTACTGCAAAGACTAAGGTGTCCTGCTTGATATGGAAAAATGGCAAAACAGATGTCATAGGGTACCAGTGCTTTCCCCAGAGCATGATGTAATCACAGAGTAGTCACCAACCTGCCATATGTTTGTAGAACGCATGTATAATTAATCGGCAGGGCAGATTTAGGCAGCAGTGGTATAAAGAGTGTAAATGTCAGAGGCAGAAACAGGTATGTCCCTGTACACAATCTCATTCATTCTCTGTGCCTTAATCTCTCATGTTCTGATGAGAACACTCTCCTTGCACTGGCACAGGAAATAGACCTGTACATGCTTGATAAAGTCAGGGAACTGACCCCACTAATGAGAGTTTTATTTTCCTTCTCCCTCTGACCGTGGGAAAGTGATACCTGTGTGCCTCCATGTTGGGGGTAATGGGGAAAATGCAATCCTCTGTCCCATACCAAACCATCAGGCCTTGAGGATGTTTCCAAATGCTTACATCAGGGAAGCTATTTTTCTCCTACAATTAGTTGAGGTGTTTTGCACTAGTCAAAAGACCATTCTTCTTGATATTGATTTTTTTTTTTTTAATTTTGAAAAAGGAACTAAGAGGAATGTTGGGTTTGCTGTTATATTTCCCAATTTAGCCAAAGTAAGCAGGGGAAAGCTTGCTTTCGTTGATGGACAAATTTATTGACTTGTTTTAAAAAAAGGAATATATAACCAAAGAAGTATAGGTTCAGAGAAAGAGAAAGAGTGTTAAAGGGTCATCCTTGTCATTCTGTAGTCTCAGAATATACAGGACAATAAATAAACGTCTGTATCAGGCAAACAGGAATTTGTCCTATTTTTGAAGACAGATGGAAAGGAAGAGATTCTACCATTTCCCACTTTAATGTATTAATATAATAGCTGGTCATTCTCAAACTAGGAAGTTTTTGCCCCCCCAACCTTGATATATGTAGATCTGTATATAATATAAATAAAATAAATATATAAATATGTATAGTGTGTGTATGATAGACTAATATAGATAGATGATTGATAGATACAGACAGAGACATAATGTATGAAGTGTACCTTACTATCTCCTCAGCCTATTTTTCTTAAGGCTAAATTATTTTCTCCTTCAGGAAATCTGCCCTTTTTTCCCCTGCATACGTGACTAATTTTTAGATCTCTCCATCAAAATCTTTCAAGTTCTTCTTGTCATTCTTAAGCTGTGGAACCCTGCTTCCCTCCCATATCTCAAAATCTGAGTACAGAGATCTGATCACATTACCGGACAATAGTAATGCAAGAATAACACCATCATTTGAAATACATTCTCTATTATCACGAGGTGAGCTTCCTGTTACATGAGATACCAGTTTTCATATCCCAAGGCCCTATCTGTGGCTTGCCTGATCTTGACCTCTGTCTTTAAAAGCACTATCTCATTCCTAGGCACTTTTCTTTGCACAAAATCATTTCTTTCTGTGCTTAAGAGAGTCAATGCCTATGAAGTACTCGTGAGAGTGACAGGCTCACGAGAAGTGGATGTGAATTCTGTCACAGTTGTCACTGTGTCACTGTGATACAGTGATCCTTCCAAATTTTGACTTGTGGTTTTATCCTTGTTTTATCCTTCAATTATTTACTCCTTGGTCATCAGCCCCCTCTATCTCCCCAACATACAAAGAAACTCACAAAATAGATAACTTATTTATATTATTTATATTCTATTTCAAGATGAATCCAATTTAGAACCCTTAAGAATTCAAATTAAAGTCCTTCCACACCTCATCAGCCAACTATACATTTATCCGATTTGCTGCTGTTGTATTAGATTTTAGAAGATTCTGTGTGGTGAGAATAGAGGCATTGATTCCAAACTACAAATTATTATTTTTAGACAACAGCGTATATTATTCAAAAATATTTTTCTTGAAATTATAGACACCTAAAAGCAGATAAAATTAATATTGAATAATTTAGTTGATTTTCAGATAAACACTGTACATTTGTGACATTTTATTTGACAATTTGTCAAATTTTGGAGGACGTTTTAGAGCTATTAATTGTAGGGGACTTAACTGCTAATGTTACTCTTGGTTACTCAGTCACCTTTACTTTATAATTGAGTATTTTTAATATCATTTATGCAAGAATGAGCACTTAATATACCTTTACTCACCAGGCAGCCTTTGAATGTACTATTGATATTTGGAAGACTTTTTTTTCTTAGGAATAAAATATCCTTTTATAAATACTCAATTTATAACGTTCCTAGAGTTCCAGACATGATTTTCTGAGGTATTTTTAGCTAATGAACACCAGTTGTTTTAAGACTCGTTAATACAATTTTGGTTCCTTCCGAAGACATTTGTCACTTCAATTTACATGTGGCTCATGCACTAACATGTTCAGTTCTACAGGTGGGGGAAACGTCTACCAAGATTAATATCATTCTGCAAGCCTTCTTTGGTTTCACATCATAACACCGTACTGATTATAACAAGATCGTTACGGCAAGTCGATGAAATTAAGGGTATTTTCCTAGCCACAGTAAGATCAAGGTAAGCCCTACTCTTCACTTATATTACAGCTCCCAAATGTGGGGTCTCCAAGGTCATGTAAGTGCAGCTCCCATGTATATAGCCTGGGAGAATCTGACAGTACAGCAGCGTTTCTTGTAAATGGCTCAGAACAGTGAGGGACGTTCTTGTTAAAGATACTCAACTCAGAACTTTTTTCTCTACTAGATCAAAATTGGCTAATTACAAAGTGACAATTAGAAACAGAACTAGTTTGCACAGTTGGCATTAACTACTTATTCCAAGTCTGAAAAGAGCATACATTTTAGACCTGACAGCTAAGAACGGACTTCAGTTACTCTATTAGCCTCATCACATGGGTATGACCATCCTGGCACAATATAGTATGGAACACTTGTTGGCGGAGAAACTCAGATGGAGAAATGGCTAACCAGGATCCTGGAACAAGAGGAGCACTGAGGACTTCGGGGAAGTCTGCTCTGTGACGGGTGACATAAGCGCAGCGTTGGCAGAGCACCTCAGCAAAGGCACAGGACCAAGGTCAAGCAAACTCAAAGGTTGGTCAGGGTTATCGGGTGGGAAGTAGCAGTCACAGACCAAGGTCATCACAGTCCAAAGTATAGACAGTGGCATCATAGGTGCTATTTATGAGTCACAACTGGTCAGATAGAAATCGGCCAGCTGCCATTCATGGCACCAGCCGCCATTCATGGCACCAGGGCCAGCTTTGTGGAAGCTGAAACACTAGCAGGGACTCCTATGTGGACCATCAGAGAAGCCTCCAATTAGCAATTTTCCACCAACTGAAAGGCTGCTTCGTGGTCCCAGAATGCCGGTTGCCTTCTGAAAATCATGCTGAACAGGTTCTGTGGCCCCAACCATAACCCCGGATTAGCAAGAGTGAACATGGTCCCGAGTGGTCCCTCGTGCAATGTAACACATCTCTTCCTCACAATATATTTGTGAAACAGGAAACAGTATCACCATAGTTCACAGGTGGGGAAACTGAGGCACCAGGGGCACAAAGAACTCACCTGAATTTACACACACAGCTAACACCAGAGCCTTTGCGTATTCAGAGGTCGCCCTCATAACCAGTAAGAGCACAGGCTTTCCCAGCAAGTGAAGTGAGATTCCTCCATTTGGCAATAGTTACTCAGCCCCTACTATCTGCCACGCGGAGACTCAGTGATGAGCCAGACCGTCTCAGTCCTGCCCTCACTAGGCTTTCATTCTGATAGAACAATCGGGTAAATGCCACTCTGTTGTTATGGCTGGATATTTATATATGCCCTTAAGGATACGGTCATTCAATTACTATAGCTATTCTATGTTATACATTCAGTTGCTGTAATGTAATTCTTTATGTTGTCATTACTATGCATGCTCAAGAGCAGCTAAGGAGTCATTAAGGAGAAGTTCCTGAACAAAAGAGCTCAATTAGCTGCAGTTAAGACTGTGGTACCGAGACCCAGCAACGCAGGTAAGTATGTAACAGTCAGTTCCTACCCAAATGCTGTACACTGTGGGGTAAAAATCAATCCACATGGCATGAGTTACAGGTTACCGAAGCTCGCCCAAGGTGGGCGGTTGCAAAGGAAGCCAAATATGGTAATACTGAAACCTCTGCACGCTCAAGTGTTCAGATGCGAAAAAAATTAGACACTGTAGATATGATGCAAATTAGAATGGGCTTTGTCAGCATGACACATTATGTAAGCAAGGGAGGGTGAATGATTGATGCGTTGCTAGAGAGACAGCAGCTAATGAGAGAGAGAGGTCATCAGAATTTGAAAGGAGATGTTTCTGATAATGTTCACATTCAGCTCCAAAAAAGGTTGCCTCCCAGAAAATCCCATACATGTGCCTGGCACTGATCAAGCATCCTGCACATCAGAAAAGATTCCTTTGTCCTAGTAGGTGGAAGCTGAGAGTAAATAAGGCACCTGATAAACAAATTAACATTGTGTTTAGATGATTAGTGCTCTGGGGGAAAAATAGCATATTCAGAGCAGGAGACCTGGGAGTACACAGGATGGCCTCAGCTGCCCTTTCAAAGACGGTGGGAGGGAGAGAGTTTTGAGAAGGTGACATTTGAGCAAAGCCCTGAAGGAGGTGAGGGAGGGAGCCAGGTGGATATCTGGGGAAGAGAATTCAGGGCGAGGGGACAATCTGTGCCCAGGCCTTAGAGAGGATGTGTGCCTGCTATGTGAGAAGTTCAGTAAGGAGGCCAAGGAGGCTGGTGCAGAGGGAGGGGAGGTATAGGGGATGAAATCTGAGAAGTACAGGGCGTTCCATCCTGCGGGGCCCAGGGGCCACTCTAAGGACTCTAGCTGTTGCTCCCTGGAGCAGGAAAGCAAAGCCATTGGAGGATTTGAGGGAAGAGTGATGTCCGACTCATCTTTTACAAGGATCACAGGGCACTGTGTTGAAAGTTGAATGGGGTTAGGAAGGCTGGTTAGGAGATAGTTTCAACTGGAAATTTCCCCATCACTGTAAAACTTACCATTTTTATTAAATATTCTCATAGGATTCGGTGTTCCAAATGTATGTATTCAAATACGAAGCAAAACCTAATATTGCACTGATTAGAGTTACTTGGTGACGTCAGAACTGTGTGGGCACAACCAGAGTCTACCCCCTACACAGAACCTTCCCTGACCTCCCTGGAATTGGTCCTTGAGTCCCAGCACAGGTGGGTTCCGATAGCATCTCTCACCCATGGCGACCTCATCCTCTTGCTTTCCTCTTGGGGGTTTCCAGTCTCTCCCTCCCCACACCTTCTGGTTTGATACAAGTTCTTTCCCTTGTCTTTGATCCCTGCCCCCCTGCCAACCTGTTGCTTTGATACTGACCAGGGTTCTTGGCCTTCCTGAATCAACAGAAATTGACTAGAGGCCAGACAAGACATTCAGGCAAGGCTTTACTGGGCTCCCTGCTGCAGCAGGGGGGGAGTGAGAACAAGTAACAGGTTCCCTTGCTCGCTTGCTCCCTGGGGGGATGGGGGCGAGCTTGTTCCTTATACGGGGTGAGGGTAGGGGTGTGTCCAGGGGTCAGGCTGGAGGGGTGGCTTAGGTGTTTTGCCCACCCCTTTGGTGGTGTTGTGTGCAGGGGGCATTCTCAGTACCCTGCTTTTGCTCCCAACACCCTGTTTTTACTCCCAGGTCTTCAGAAGTGGCAGTTCAGGGTTTTTTTGGTCTTTTTGTATCTTTTGGTCCAGAATTTGCCCCAACTGTGCATGCACGCAGTTATTTTTAGTCCCATATAGTTTCTTTGTATTTTGTTGCTCACAGAGATGTTTGTCCAGGGGCAAGAATTGCAGCACTGCAGCAAAGGGTCCCAGGTTCCAGGTCCAGGCCTGTCTCAGCTTGTGATTCCACTGAGAGCCCACCGAAAATCTGAAGAGCTTTTAGTAGAGGGAGGAAGGCTTCTCTCTAGTGTTTTGACTGTCATAGCATTTAACTCAGACGCTGTACACGGGTGGATGGGGGCTGCAGTAGCATTCCCTGAGAACTACGACAGCCAGTGAACTAGGACTAGTGGAGGTCAATAAAACCCACACATCTCCACCCACTCATTTTTGCAAAACACCAATTTTGAATGTGACTTTAGAAATCTAATCCATCTCCAAGGACTAAAGACTTAAAAGTAGGTTCTCATTGAAAAATTAATAAGGTATTTAAAAACCTGCTAGTCTTGTTCAATCCTGCATTCATCTTTCTTTTCCTTCAAAGGAATTTACACCCTTGTTTTTCCTGTGCTCTATTGAATGTATACTAAAGTGATCTTAACCTCAAATCTCTTACAATCTGACTAAACTGTGATTTCTCTATTATGGATGATTATTCATAATTTTTACCTACTCTTCTGAGATTGTAGGCATGGCACTTGTACACAATTCTCCTTTTTGCCATTAAGAAACATTTCAAATGAGTTCAAATAATTCTTCTGGTCAGAGACTTGGAAAGTCAATGTGATGAATAATTAAATCTCTCTAAGTCTTCCCTGGAAATGAAAATACAGATCGTTTGGTATCAAACCTTCTCAGTGGCTGAGCTACTTCTGGAAAAAAGAACATTAAACTGAATTCAAGTGTTGGTCTGCTAATCTGAGTGATTCTCCATTGGGGGTGGTTCCCTCTCCCTGCAGGACATTTGGAAATGGGCCAGGGCAGCGACAGTGATGGAAAACTCAATGAGTGGGTTTGTTGCTGGCTTTTTGTGCTCTGGAGCATAAGACGCTAATCTCCTTGCACCCCAAACCCTCTCCCTCAAAATGCACTGAGCGCCTTCGTTATGTGGAGCCCTAGATTCTGCTGCAGGAGTCAGTCTGCTTTAGGGTGGGATATTGGATTTGTCCTATGATTACTAGGGGGAAAAAATGTCATTACTTGTCCAATTATGGAAATTTTTCGTGTGATTTTATCCTCATTGTTGATTATGAGCAATAATTTAGGAACAAATTCCCAAACTCCAAAGAAAACGGCTATTATTCTATTTCAGTCTGATGTTGCTTCGTACCTTTATTGCTACAACATCTGTGTCCATTCTTACTCTCTCAATCCATCTGGTATATTTTCTAATGTTCTTTGAATTCTGTGATTTTTATAACACCCTCTAGCTCAAAGACCTTAATGGCTCCCTATGTCAGAGCCAAATTTCTCTGCCTGGCTTTCAAAATAATCAGTTCTCCCCACCAGCCTCACATTCATACTTTCCCCAAAGATGGCTCAGACACTCAGCCAGGGTAATCTCCTCACTAGCTCATAAATATCTCCTTCTTCCTGCTAACTTGCCTTGATGATGCCTCTTTCCCTAATATAGAAACATCCTGTCTTTCTCTCTGCTTTTTCAAATTCTACCAATCTTTCAAGAACTAATTTTATTCTTCCTCTTCTTTAACACAGTACGTGAAACATTTAAGAGCCTGAGCTTTGAAAGCAGGCAATCTAAGATCAAATCTAAGCCTTACCTCTCACTGAAAAGTACTTAATCTTTTTCAAGCTCAGTTTCCTCATCTATAAAATGGAGATAATAATTCTATCTCAGAGTATCATTAAAGTTTTTAAATAAAATACATATAAATTATTTAGCATAGTACCTGGTATATAGCAAGTTCCTAAACAAGGAACTGAGATAAGTGAGCATCCATCAAGGATAATTAATATTTCACTGAATACACCTGCCCTCCCTGATTTTCTTATCTGCTGGTCTCTTTTAGAATTTAGAGTCTCAATCTAATAAATTAGTACCTAGTGTATACTACTGATAGCATTGTGTAATCTACCAGCGGGGTATCCCAATTAGACTAAAAACCCTTTGAAGGTAAAGAAAGTGTTTATACCCCTTCTGCATCTCCACAGTACCTGGTACAATGGTGAGCACATTTATTGGATGCTAAACAGAGATTCGTCCATTCATCATTCAGCCAGCCCAATGTACCAACCACTCTGCTACTACTGGGAATAGACTGGGAAGTAAATGGATACACTACCTGCAAGAAGCTCACAGGTGAATAGAGGAGACAGACACGTAAGTGCACAGGTGTGAGGAGAATGGGAGGGTTTAGTGATAGAGATAGCCACTTCTCCAGGGTTGCTCTACATAAGTTTGTCTTATAAGCATATTTTATTCATATTAGAACCAGAGGAATGATTCCTTATCTAAGCGATGTACTGGTAAATGATTAGCAGTTGGCTCTTAGGGGAAACCAGAAAGCCCTGGTTTGTAGTGTTGGCCAATTTCCATGGTGTAAATACTCCCAACATGGCCAATTTCAAGCAACCAAAATGGTGTTGCTTAACATGGAGTTGCTTAACATGAAATGTACTACACTACACACCCTTATATAGCATTGCCACCATCCGCACATACAATAGATGTAAATAACCATAAGAGCATAGAAAATGGAAAATACAGTCAAATAACTGAGTTAATGAGTTTTGAATATTTATTATATTTTAATATATGTAGAATTGATTAAATTGTAAATTTATATAATTTAATTTTAATAATGGCTGTGTTTAACAACTAAAAAATGTAATAATTCTCATAGCTTGTATGAGCTGGCTCCAAATAGCACTCTTTATATTCAATTTCCAACCCTTAAAGCTAGGTGGAAAGTTAGCATTTTATTATTGGTTATAAAGTTGAATTTTTATAAAGTAAGTCTGTTTTAGATTGCACTTAGATGCCAAAAAACTTCAATTTTCAGTTGCTTTTATAAACACAGAACAGATTTGAGGATAGAATAATTTTTTCAATTACTGGTATTTACTTATTTTTAAACTATTTTTTGTGAAAAATTTCAAACATTTACACAAGAATAGTGTAATAAACCTCCCTGTTTCTGTTACCTATTACCAACTATTTCACCTTCTGGTCATTTTAGTTTAATTTATCCCCCCTCACCCCACAGATTTTACTCCTCTGCCTACACATCAGACCATTTCTGCATCTACTTTTCCCCTGTATTACCCTCCACATTATTTTGAATAAAATGTTTCATTTCATCTATAAATACGTCAGTGTATCTAAAATATACAGGCTGCTTTTCCTTAACATAACTACAATATCATTACCACATTTAAAAAATATATAATTTCTTAACATCATCAAGTATCTCCAGTCAGTATTCAAAAGTCTAATTGTCTCATTAAAGCCACAAATGCTCTTCTTTGTATTTTTTACAGCTTGTTTGAATTTGGATGCAATCCACACATTATGATGGATTGATCAATTTCTTCTGTCTCTTTTGATCAGCAGAGTTTTCTCTCTGTATCGTTTTTTCATTAGAATACATTTGCAGAATGAATAAGATCAATTTTTCTGTAGAGTCATCCACAGATTGGATTTTGCTGTTTGCCTCCACACGTTGTTATATACGGGTTGCATGTATAACAACTTATTTCCTTTATATAGATAATTGGATCTAGATGAGCTCAACCAGATTCAGGTTCAGTTTTCATGGCAAGACTGCTTCCTTGGTGGTGGTGTGGTTCTCTGTGGGAAGGCTGACAGGGTCTGACTGTCTCTCTTCTTATGATGTTGGCTTCTGTTAATCCTCAATGACTGTATCCACTAATCATTGGGGTCATACGATGGCCATATTCTAATTTCTATCATAGTTTCTTCACGTATTAGCTGGAACACATCTATAAATGAAAACTTCTCTTCCAAATAGAGCTACCATATGATAATCCCACTCCTGGGTATATATCTAGAGAAAACCATACTTCAAAAACATACATACACCCCAATGTTCATAGCAGCACTATTTACAATAGCCAAGACTTGGAAGCAACCTAAATGTCCATCAGCAGAGGAATGGATAAAGAAGATGTGGTATATATATGCAATGGAATATTACTCAGCCATAAAAAGAATGAAGTAATGCCATTTGCAGCAACATGGATGGATCTAGAGATTATCATACTAAGTGAAGTAAGTCAGACAGAGAAAGACAAATATCATATGATATTACTTATATGTGGAATCTTAAAAAACTGATACAAATCAACTTATTTACAAAACAGAAACAGACTCACAGACTTAGAAAACAAACTTATGGTTACCAAAGAGGAAACGTGGCTGGGGGGAGGGATAAATTAGGAAGTTGGGATTAACATGTACACACTACTATATATAAAATAAATAATCAACAAGGACCTACTATATAGCATAAAGAACTCTACTCAATACTCTGTAATAACCTATGTGGTGAAAGAATCTGAAAAAGAATAGATATATGTATATGTATAACTAAAACAAAAATGAATGAGAAAAAAAAAACTTCTCTTCATTCACTGTTTGGTTAGCCAGTGGTACAATTCATTTAGGAAAAAGCAAATAAATGTTTGTTTCTTCTCCTTTACTTACCTGTTTTCAAAGTAAGTTGGTCACTAGCATTGTTCCACAGTTACTGATTTCTACTAAAGAAAGACTTTCTACAACTTTCGATTCGGATTTTCAGGGAGTGTCAAAAATCATACCACTCAATACATTTTTATATACCTGCCTCAGCAAATAAACCAGCAATCCTTTCTAAATGATATAAAAAGTTATGGGTGTATTTTAGAAAATCTTTTTTTTTGCTTTCTTGGATGGTTTTCCCCATGACATTAGTGTTTAAAACAAGATGAATAACAGAATTTTATCAGATGTGGCCTCGGAAATTACCTCATCCATATGCTTCATTCAATGTAAATTTAGGGAAATGAGGCCAGTCGAAATCAAGCCACCCGTCCAGAATGGCCCCAACAATTGGTATGAGGCCTGGTTCCAGAATTCTTGTTTCCTATTCCAGGAATCTTTTCTGCACTCTGACTAAGAGGGTGGTTCTACCAGGAATTCTAGTTAAAGTCATTAGTAAGTATAAGGAAGCAAATCTCACTCTCACAGACTATGCTCAAATTAAAATAAGCTATCAAGCAGAAATAGGGACACAGACATAAAGAACCAACGTATGTACACCAATGGGGGAAGGGGGGATGGGATGAACTGGGAGATTGGGTTTGACATATATACACTACTATGTATAAAATAGATAACTAAGAACCTACTGTATAGCACAAGGAACACTACTCAGTGCTCTGTGGTGACCTAAATGGGAAGGAAATCCAAAATGAGGGGGTGTATATATATATGTATAACATTCACTTTGAGGCACAGCAGAAACTAACACAACATTGTAAAGCAACTATACTCCAATTAAATATATATATATATCATTCAAAAGCTCATTCCAAGTCAGACATTTTGGAACTCAAAATATTTTCCCAAAGTAACTCAAATTTCACTGCTGGTTAAAACCCAGACGGCACTAATAAACTATTCTTAATCATCATTTAACACAAATACAGAGCCCTACATGTGAAGCACTATTAACAACTGCCCTCTTATAGAAGTTGATGAGCATATGAAAACTTTCATTGAAAATATTCTACCATGTCCAGGGAACTTTCTATGTGCTTCTTCATTTCATTTCCACAGCAATCCTGAGAGGTAGGTAGTACCCGGCCCACCCTACCAAGAGAAACTTAAGGTCAAAATAAGGAGCTCAGAAAGGCACAGTACGAGGTGGAGCTTGGAGTGGAAACTGGAAGGCCAGTGGCAGGATGATTCAGGGGGTTCATTGGAAGAGTTGAGTGTGGGATGTTGGCCCTCAGAAGGAGTGCTGATTCAACTGAGAAAAGGGTCCCACGTTATGGAATTTTATCAGGAAAGCAAAAGAGGACTCTGATCCTCACTTCACAAGGAAGCTGTGTCTATATGAAGGAGACTGTGGTAGGCAGCCTCTCTGATGGCTCCCAAGGGTCCTTACTCCTGATAATCCCATCCAGTAAGGGAACATCATACTAATCCACTGCAAATCAAGAGAATATGGTAGGAGTGATGGGATATTACTCCTGAAATCAGATTACAAGTAGCACGTGGCTTCCTTTGGCCCTCAGATCACCCATGCTGGAGGAAGCCAGCTACCATGTTGACGGAGCAGCCTTGTGGAGAAACCAACATGGTGAAGGAGCAGCCTTGTGGAGAAGCCAACATGGTGAAGGGCTGAGGGCTCCGTCCACAGCCCTGAAGGAGTTTGCCCACACCCACAGGAGTGTTTTGGAAGAGAATCCTTGAGCCCCAGTTGACCCTTGAGCTGACTGTATCCCTGGCTGATACCTTGACCTACAATCTGATGACAGACCTAAGGGCCAGAACTACCCATCCAGCTTGAATTCCTGATTCACAGAAACTGGGATAATGTTTGTTGTTTAAGTTGCTAAAAGTTTTAGGGTAATTTGTTAAACAACAGACAGCTAACTCAGTGTCATTCCTAAATCAAGGAATGTCTGTTCTTTATTAATGTACTTTTATATGTAAGTAGTCATTTATTTAGGAATGCTATTTTTTATGTTAATTAAGATAACAGTCTTTTTTTTTCCCAGTTACAATCTTTTATCTCTGAAGAATAACAAAAGTCAAATAAAGCATATATATATAATATGTATGTATGTATGTATTATATATTAGTGGTTGTCAACTGGGGGAGATTCAATCCCCCAAGAAACATTTGGCAATGGCAATATCTGAGGACATTTTTGGAGCTTGCTACTGGAACCTAGTGGGTGGAAGCAGGGATGCTGTAAAACATCCTACAGTGCACAGGGCAGCCTCCCACAGCAAAGAATTATCCAGTCTAAAATGTCAATAGTTGTTGAGAAATCTTAATACACAACCACTGAAATATATCTATCTGGAAAATAAATGTATTTGCAAAGTTGAAGCTTTAAGATATTACACTAAAACCATAAGAGATAAATATGTATTTCTACACTATTTTTCATTTCTCTTCTTCCTAGTAACATTTTTTTGCCAAATTGAAATGAAAATCTTTTAATTATATAAAAGCAATTTTCTTTCCATTAATGCAAATAGCATTTGTTTTAATGTGTGAAACAGTGGGTAATACAGTGGTGTATTCAAGTTGTTGATTGTTCTTGTTGTTACCAGGAACATGTAGATTGATATTTTGGAAAAGTAATTGTTTGACATTAAATGTGGTACATCATGTTTCACAAAATTCAACACTGACTGATGAAAATAACAGTATCCCAGTGTGTGGGTGACTCTAAATAAGTAAATTGAGAGCAGATATTTATAGAGCGCCTACAAATGAGACACATTTATTATAGGCAAGTGGCTCCCGTCACACTTTTCTAAACGATGGATTGCCGTCGAGGTTCAGAATGTAATGAAGATGGAGAAATCAAACATTTTCTCACAACTCTTACAAATGTGAAACGGATCAATCACAAATTTGGAATGAACGACGTTGTTCAGATGAGCCATATAAAATCCACGATATAGAGTTTACCCCCTTAGAAAGGCTTTCAGAGATCTAAGCAAAGAGTATATAGAGAACAGATTATCTTAGAAAAATGAGTAAGTATAGTAGAATTTACTTTATTTATTATCAGAATAAGTAGAGAAATCTCAGATTCAGAAGGAGCTGAAAGTAATTAAAAACAATATTGCTCGCTGAGGTGTGATAACCTAGAAATCAGGATGAATTTTTCCTTTGAAGTAATAGCAACATCACACAGTCTGTAAGGTTCCAAATTAGGACTTTGAAGAGAACTGTGGTGATTAACAGTAAAGAAATGGTAGCACAGTGCAGTGGTTAAAACCTTGAGTTGACAAATCACAGATCTGAGCTCAAGTCTTGGCTCTGACACATCTAGCTGGCAAAAGTAGGTTTAAATGAAGATTAAGTTAGATACAGCATAAAAGGTTAGCACTCAAGCATAGAAAAGAGTTCAAAATCTTGTTAGCTATTATCATTGTGAATAAAAGTCTGACATGTAATGTCATTGCCGTTCCTTATACGATATCCTTTTTCACTGAAACAAACACTACCCACCATGTAGCCCATGGCAACTCCGTGGTTCCCTTTCTGTATGTGGACTGACGTCAGCCATGAGGCACGTGGAAGCCATGACAAGCTTCCGCCCAGTGATGGAAGTTTTCTGAAAACCCTGAGCCTATTCACTAAATATAATGTGATAACTCCATCAGCATCCTTACATGCCCACACGCAAAGTCATTCTCACTTCTTCCATAACAAGATTTTTACAAGATGAAGCTTTTTGAATTTATAAACTTGTACCTGTGACATCACACCTACACCTTTGGTATTTGTGATTGGATTTAAAAGGCGTGTGTTTTACTCTAAGGGTCTGGTACAGATCATTTATTTTACATTTCACCGGATTCCCCACACTTTAATTTCTTAATCTAGTTGCTTTCACACTTACTGTTTAGGCACCAGATGGTCACATCAATGAGCTTGGATTATTTTGCCAAACAATGATAGGACATTTTCTGTAACAAAAAGTGTCTTGAAAATCTGAATTCAAATCTAAATCATCTTCACATCAGTGCTCTAGATTTTCTCCAGAAATAAGATGGATTTAGCAAAGAAAGAGGAGCTCTTAGATTTAAATTCTGCCCTCAGATATTTTACATGGTTTATTGGCGTTCTTTTCTTTTAAGGCATAGTTCTTTCATTTTAAAAACTTGCACAGAAACCAGTATTCTTGTACATGGCTTATTTTGTGTCATAAAACAAATCCGTGTTCTAGAAGAATGAGGGACAAAACATTAAGGATGTTGTCTCTGCCGCTATTTTCCTCTTTGAAGCTCTATCAGAATACTAGGAGAAATAATCGAATAATAAATCCTAAGGAAAGAGTAGAGATCTGTCCATGATAGGGCTCCAGCATTAGCAGGGTTGAGTGGAACATAACCTCCCACTACAGGAAACAGTTACTTTTCTATACAAAAGGAAGACTGTTAAAAAAAAAAAAAAATGGGCTAAGATGGAAGTTTTTACAATACATCAAGATGTCTTAGAAGAAATCTATCATTCTTTCATGGATTAAACATAAAATATTGTAGGCATTTAGTCAGCCTTTATGGAGTAAATGCGTTCCTCTTCTATGTCATGATTGATAGGGCTGAACTTCGCAGGTATTTAATTTCAGGGACAGATTTAACTTCAACATTCTCTTTACCACACTTGTTGCAGGTAACACAACGAAAAAAATATAGTTAGGGTTAACGCATATTTACACAAGGATAGATCATGTATCTACACATAAATGAATCTGGCATCATTCAGTTCTGGGATTGGAGAAACTGAGCTGGCTCTGCAGTGGGAACCGTGGTGACTGCGTATCTAAAGCACAAGTCATCATATTATCTCTGCCACTGAGCTGAGGTTGGCTG
The DNA here is from genome assembly GCF_028021215.1 of Eschrichtius robustus. Taxonomy (NCBI): domain Eukaryota; kingdom Metazoa; phylum Chordata; class Mammalia; order Artiodactyla; family Eschrichtiidae; genus Eschrichtius; species Eschrichtius robustus. The sequence goes on from NC_090825.1 coordinate 5,902,260, forward strand.
AGGGTTGTCCCGGACCATGCCTCCCAAGTTTTCTGGTTTTTCTCATTTTTTATTCTCTGTGGAATCCTTACTTTCTTGCCAGCTCTGTGATTCACTCTAAAATACTTGTTGTAGACTGCCCAGAACAATTTGGGAACAGATTGGAGAAGACTCATGTCTCAGCTTCCAGATCCCAAGGGAGGGAGGGACTTCTGGAGTCCCCTTGATACTCAACATAGTGTTCAAGCAAAAATCATGGGGGGCTAGTGCTGAGGAAGCCTCAAAACTTCTTGGGTGACCCAGTGCTGTGTAGAGATTGTTATATGCATTGGCCACATATGGCTCCTCTATACTGGCTCTGCATTACTTCTTCACAGCAGGCTATGACCATTAGCTCAAAGCCTGCTGGCACCAAACTCAAAATTTTTACACATGAATTTCTTCCAATAGAACCCAAAATATGCAGATTTTAGACTTTTAGAGTTTCCTTGCTTTGCATATCGATGAAACTGCACCCAACATCTACCAGCCATAGATAAGCCAAACTCTGTGGCTATAAAAACCCAAACTTCTGCTGCTCTTCAGAGCAATCTGACCCAGAGACTCCCCACCTAGGTGCTGAACAGCGTCATCTAGACACGTAAACCCCCTCCATGTGCCGCTGCCCTCAGAACTCCTCTTGTCCTCTTTATTTTCTGGCCAGTGGCCCCGTGCCGCTGTCTCTGAAAAGTTCTCTTGCTGGAGGGACTTCTCTCATGCAATCCTGCCCAAGTGCCACTCAGTAGAACTTTTTGTGCTCACCGTCATCTCATGGTCTTGTCTTTTCCTTGGTCAGCCCTGAAATCCTCAAAGTTGCCACAGGGACCAATAAAACATGTAGCCAACAGAGGAGCAGAGATTAATCTGGGAAGGCAGCACACGCAGCAGTACCTTGCCACTGGACCAAGGACTGACAACCAGGGAACAGGCAAGGAAGCAGATCCTTCCAAGGGAGGCTGGGGTGGAAGGAGGGCAGTCCTTGAAGTGCATCCAGGGAAAGCGGTGCTGAGAGTTGATGACTCATGACCAAGTGTCAGCACCTCCACCCAACCTTGGCTCTTTATTAACAGCCCCGCAGCCACGCTGGGATTTAGACAGGATCCTATGGAGGGCTGGGGAGGAAACTGTGCAATGCCGGCAATTGTGCACAATTAGCTAAGATTAAGTTGTGGTCATTGGTGGTAGAGGAGGCTGGAGATAAAAATAAACTCAGCTATAATAAAATTAAAGTATAGAAAAGTGTTACATTGTTCACTCAGCTGAGTTGGTGACCTGGTAAAATTTTACCTACTAGATCTGTTTTGTATTCTGATCCAACTAAAATTAGAACTTTTTTGGCCTTCCCACGTGCTGCAGATCAATTCATCAATTTCCAACTGGCTTCAATCTGTTGGGTCTGATAGACCACTCCATACTGTTAACATTTTCTTGTTCAGAGAAAAGTGTTAAAAAAAATCAAAGCCATAATAAGAAAAAGTTGACTCTATTGAATTAATCTACTAAAGTTTTCTCAAAATATTTACTGGTGTTGTTCAAAGAAAAATAAGTACAAACAGCACAAGAGATGAATTTATTGTGAAGCTAATGAAACTTTAGTTACATAGCTGTCATTTACAAAGGCCTCTCCCAGGGGCCTTGAGTGGGCCCTAGAAATTTCATATTAATAATTGCATGGTCTTTATTTCAAGGAAAAAACCCTTTATCCCCCCAAACTTGAATATTCCCCCAAATAGCATATTCCAACCAAAGTTAAGATGTTATCAGGCAGAGCTGTGATTCTGTGTCACGTGAATTTGACTCCAGTGTAGTCACTTCTGTGTCTGGAGTCTGGAAGGCTCAGAAGAGTTGGATCTTGAGACCACACTCGACTTTCAGGACCCAGAGACCAGATGACGTCCAGGATTCTTTCAAGCTCAGATAAAACAATGACTGGAAGTCCATACCCTATTTGGTAAGTTAGCATACCTACATGGGTTCATTTGAGGTAACATATTAGTTGTATATGCTGTAAGATGGTCTTCCAAATCTACTCAAAATTTAGGTGAATGTGGACAATCACTTAACCTTCCAGCTTCAATTTTTCATCTATGAAATGGAGGTGATAAGTGTCTACATTATAAGGAAGGAATGAGGACTAAAGGAGAAAATATGTGCATAGCCTAGCTCTGTCTTGAAATAAATGTTTCCAATTCACATGCCCCTGACTCTTAACTGTGCATTGGATGAAGGTCTAGCTAGATGACAAAAAGTGAGAGCTTATTCCCTGACATTATATGCAAGTCCCCAGCTGAAGGAATGATGGTAGTTAACCTCTAACTGGCCAAAGGTCCATTGCCAAATGCTCATCAAGTGGTGAATGGATAAGCAAACTGTGGTATTTCCATACAGTGGAATGTAACTCAGCAATAAAAAGGAATAGCCTACTAACACATGCAACCACATGGATGAATCTCAAATGCATCACCTTAGTTGAAAGAAGGCACATTCAAAAGACTATGTACTATATGATTCCACCTGTACGACGTGCTGGAAAAGGCAAATCTATAGAGGGAGAAAATAGATCAGTTGCTGACCACAGAGGGGCACAAGGGACCTTTGGGAGGTGATACAACTCTTCTATATCTTGACCAGGGTGGTGGTTACATGATTGTAAGCTTTTATCAAAAATGTATAGAACTTCTTTTTTTTTTTTTTAGTTGCAGCATGAAGGATCTTTTAGTTGTGGCATGCGGGATCTTTCTTTTAGTTGCAGCATGTCACAGCCAAATAAATAAATAAATAAATATTTTAAAAATGTATAGAATTGTACACTTAAAAGAGTGAATTTTACTCTATGTTCACAATGGGTATAATGATGCAAACTATACCTCAGGGAACCCGACCCAAACAAAAAACACAAACAAAAAGAAACGTTGTGATGAACTGCAGAGAAGCCCATGCAGGTTGCACAGGGCTCTGTTCCCGGTAGCACTCCTGGATCTTGCCACCTCTCTGCCTGGAAGACTCGCCTAGGGACCGCAAACACCGCTGAACCTGCTTCTGTGGGATGGGGTCTAAGAGAAGTTCATCCACGTATCATCATCTTCCCGATGGAAACGTGGGGCCGGAGAGTATAAACTTTTCTCACGTCCAGCTCATGCTGCCCTCCCGACCAAGAGTTTCAAGACTGCTTCCTACAATGTATACTCTCGAGGCGAGATCCCCTCACTCTACCAGAAGCCACACTGGAAGAAGAGCATTTCTTGGGTCCTACTGTGCTACGTCTAGCTGGTGGCACAAAGTCTACATTCAAACAATTGTTAAAGTAAAAGATTATATGAGATCCATTGTCCTAAGGATCAACTGTGGTAAGGGGACCACAGGGGAGGGGCACCACTTAGTGCGAATGGGGTATCCCCCAACCAGCTGTTGATTTGGGATAAGTGCTGATGGGGTCTGACTCAAAGAGTGCATGAATCTCCAAATCACATTGGAGGGAGGGGGTTTTAATTCTAAGAGAGATTAAAATGAGGTCGTGCCCTTAGGTAAACTGTGAACTTGGGGGCATGATGATGTGTTAACGTAGGTTCATCCTTGGTAAAAAAAAAAAAAATGTGCCCATCTGGCGAGTGATACTGATGCTGAGGGAGGGCGCGTGGGGGGTAAGGGGTGTATGGGAAAAATCTCTGTACCTCCTTCTCAACCTTGTTGTAAACCTGAAACTGCTCTAAGCAGTTCTTAAGAAAAAGAAAGGAAGTAGTGATCCAAGTCTCCGAAAGAAGCTCGTTCTCATCCACTTCCTGTCCGCTCACAAGTCAGATTTTAAGGGAAGGTCCTTCCTCATCCAAAACTAGCTGCAGGAGCCCGTCTGGTCTGTATTTGTGTCTAAAGCCTTGGAGTGTGTAGACCCTTATAAGGAGCCTCAGACCTTGTATACTTAGGCAGCAATTCTCAAGGACTGATCTTACTGAAGTGAAGTCATATGAATGGAGAGAAAATATACTTCAACAGAAGAGAGAGGAAGCCATTGGCAAAACTGAACTTCCCCTGTTTGGCAGAATTGTGGGTGTGTCTGAAGCTGTCATAGTTTCACGGTGGGTGGCGATCATAGTAACATCAAACACCTGTTATGGGGCGGGTGCTGTAAAGGCCACATGTGAATTTCCTTCTTTTGGACTCCAGGTGCAAGAATTGGATTAATCATGACTTTCGCCTCATGACACACTGTCATCATTAGCCCATGCGTGGTTTGCTTTATTTTTTATTTACTTAGTTAGTTGTTTTAACAATGCCATAAACATCTACAATTCCACCACCCCCCAAAACCTCAGATCTTAACAATAACCTTTATCTAACATCCACAGGCCCCCAGATCCCCCATCCAGAACAACCACACCCTGATTCCTATGTTTGATCTTGCCTTGATCATCTTTTAGTAGTTTTATTGCAATTTTATGTATTCTTAATGCTTATATATATATATATTTATTTTCATTTTAGCTGTTTTTGCCGTATAAGAAAAGCATGTTTTATGTAAATTTTGGGTACTTACTTTTTTAACTTAGCTAACATCCTTTGATATTGTTGTGTGCAATTGTAGCTCATTCATTTTGACTGCTGTTCCACTGTGGATAGCTGATTTGCCCATTCTTTGGTTGATGTCTCCAGTCTTTGGTGAATGGGGCAGCCGTGAACATCTCTGTACATGCCTCTCTCATCCATGTGCCAGGTGTCCCCGTGGGCAACGGAATTGCATGTGCTGGGATACTGGGTATGTGAATGATTCACTGTAGAGATAATGTCACGCTGTTTTCCAAAACACTTGCACCAGTGTAGACCTTACACTCTCAATGGGTAAGAAGTCCTATATTTCTACATTCCCTTCAGCACTTGGTATTTTCAGATTTTTAAAATTATTGCCATCCAAATGGATGCAAAATGATATCCCATCATCGTCTTGAATTGCATTTTCCTGGTCACTCACGATGTTTAATATCTCTCCATCTGTTTCTTCCTCAGTCAATTTCTCTCTCTCTCTCTCTCTCTCTGCCTTATATATTTTGGGCATGATTGCTTTGTCAGTTGTATTGTGCACATTTTCTCCCCCAGTGCGTAATTTGTATTTCCCCTTTCTTTAACGTGTTTTCTCACTAGTAAACTTTATTAATGTCAACACTGTCAATTCATGGTATATTTACTCAGCACAATGACTGCAGGAAACAGAAAAAAAGAATTATTATTTTTAAAAAGAGCCTTGAAGAATTCATTAAGCTGCCTAGGGTCACAAAACCAGGTCATTCAGGAGCTAAGTTTTACACTCAAGTTTTACTCCAGTGCCAATTCTCTTTTCACTACAAGATTAACTTTTTCATACTCGATGGAGTTATGTTTTTTCCACCCAAGGAATGAAAACTCTTAGAAGCATATTTAAAAAGCAAAGACTTTTCAAATGGATACATGTAACAAACCTTAGAACTTTACAGGTGAAAGGAGCCTTGTCACTTTAGTACATCATAAAGTTTACAAATAAAAAGGCTGAGACTTATAGAGGTGAATGGCTCTCCCAAGACCATATAGCTAATTAGATTATTCAGAACCACAGCTAGAAGTCTGGTGCCCTCACCCACAATGCAACTCCCCCTATTTCACAATACATGAGGTGATGGGTGCAAGCCCTAGATACTCAACATTTCTGCATGCTTTGAAATTGATCTCCACGCAAGAAAATATATTAAACAAGAATTTCTATAATACTGCTTCATCTAGTTGCAATCACCATCATTAATGAGTCTCATGTGTGGAAAATTGGCCCCTACCATAAACACTCTGACTTTCTAAAAGTTAGAAAGTGCATTTTATCGAAAGAGCTCTCATGATCCCCGATTTGGGCAGCCCTTGGAGTGAGAAGAATTAAATTGACCATGACTTTAATTATGAAGCATATTCTACTAACTCCATATACAATTTCTAGCCAAAGACCCCAGCCTTGTTCAACTAGCCTCTTGTAATGTGCATAAGTCCCAAAGTCACGACATTGACAGGAATATTTGCTGTATGGAGTCCTGCTGGGTCTGCAGCAAACCTTCTGAAGAAAGGTCAGCGGCTTCGTCCCAACCAAGCTATTCATGGAGAAGCCTGGAGATCCCTAACCTCACTCAGGTGTGACAATAACTACTTATGTCTCACCAGGGTTGTATGAATCGATGTGCCCTAGTCCCTTTAAAACAGGTCTGTGCTTCTCATGATCTGCCTTCTTTGCACAAAGGAATATGTGTATATACCTAGAAGATGTAACTTTCAGTCTTTTGGAGTTCATTTCTGGCCGGCTCTTCACTTGGGCCCTGGTTAGGGTCTAGCTTCTGGCAACATCATCCACTCTAGTAGGTTTCAGTAAAAAGGAGCTTAATACAAGGAAGCATATGTTCACAAACTGTCAGGAAGGCTGGGGAAGCAGGCTCCAGTGACTTTTCCAGGAGCAATGCCCAGTTGCCAAACTGTTCTCTTCCATAGTAAATCAAGGAATTGTTTGCACTGCTGCTGAGTTCAGAACTGCACCACTTCTGCCAAAATCAGAGAAGTCCCACCACTGCTGCTGAAGCATCAGGTGGCCCTCGGAAGCTACCTACTGAATTCGGAAGCTGCAGCCATGTTTTCAGGCTACAGATCTGTGCCATTTCTGTCACCATCTGACGCCAACAAAGGGGGACTTAGCACCTTGCCTTCCCTCATGTAACTCAGTTCCAATTCAGAGTCTCCCAGGAGGGCATCAAGTGGCAGAACTGGGAACCAAGAAGCCAAGGAAACAGAGTTCTTGGTTGAGATTCCAACCTCTGGACTCCAGAAATGGGTTGAAAACCCATCCTGAGGGTCCACCATAGCTGTGAACCACATGTTTTGAAAACACCCCCAGATGTATTGGGAGTTACTTTTCCTCTTCTCTCAGGGAAAGAGATCCAAGGGGTTAAAGGCATAATCATGTCTTCTGACTGGTTGGCAATTGCCTCTCCTGAAGCCATCCTGCTCATGCAAATTCAAATCAAGCCAAAATTCCACTAAATCACCACATGGCTGAAATTTAGAACCCACTGAAAAATGAATTGATAGAGGAAAATCTCCAGCTTATTGACTCTTCACTGTATTTTCATAGCATAAAGCACCCTAATTTTCTACATGTGTATTTTACTTGCATATTGCCCATAAAAGTGAAAACTATAAACATGTGACTTGTCTCTCTTCCAGTTTTCCAAAGTGGAAAATGGTTTCTACTCTTATGTTTTTTAAATGCTTTCTTTATTCTTTCTTCAACTGCCTTTCAGAAAACTTTAAATATCCTTATCAGGCTAATTACTCTGATTCTAGGTCTTACCATACAAAAATTCTTGTTATTTTAATACAGAAACTATTTTTCCAACTTCCATGCTCCTGAAAGTTTAGCATTTAGTTTGAATCTCAGAATTGATAACATTACATTTTGTCCCCTATAAAGCCAGAATACAGGCTTAGTGTTGACTTTTTTTAGTGGGAGAAACAAGAGGCAATTTGTTAAATATTTGAAGTCATTTTTCTTCATTTCCACAAAGGTCACAGTGTAGCGTGCACTCTCTGTCTTTGTTGGGCTGAAGTGTTCCAAGAAGCTTTGCAGTGTTCTCTGTGGGCCCCCGCCTTGAACTCAGGCTGTCCTGGAATGAGTTACTGCTGATGGAGAAACAGCATCTTCAATTACTGTTCTGATGAGTCTTGCTGGCCTTGTTATGAAGCATAACGTGGGCTTATCTTCAAAGTTATTATGCTTGGTTTCATGGGGGCTTTATCACAATGCTTCCCCCAAAGATGGAGAGAGAACAGAGCCACGACGCATGTATTGTGGGTGCTTATTTCAGAAGATATTCCCCGCCTTAGATGCTTAACCTAAAAGATTGGTTAAAGTAAGGCAGCCCAGTGGGAAACAGGCCTGAGAAACTAGAACTTGGAGTTGCATAATTCTTGCTACCGCTGATTGTGTAGGACTCAGCATGAATGGCTCTCAACTGAGGAAAAACAACAAACAAACTTCTGATGTGTGTTCACAATAAGGCTAAATTTATAAAATACAATGTCCAAACAAAGTTTTGTGAACCGATTTATATTTTATTAACTCTATGTTATCTCCAGTCTATTCCTTTCTTTCACCCCTGCCCCTTCTTTCTCCTAACCATATTTTACTTTGTGATTCATATCATTTTTATTTTTTTTGAATTTTCTTGGCCGTGTCGTGCAGCATGTAGGATCTTAGTTCCCCCACCAGGGATCAAACCTGTGCCCCTTGCAGTGGAAGTGCAGAGTCTTAACCACTGGACCGCCAGGGAAGTCCCCATGTCATATTTAATCAGATACTGAGTTCATTTCCCTACATGCCTGGAAGAAGAAGGGGTCTCATACAAGCATATTCCAAGTGGCCATAACCCTCTGGATTCAGCTTGATAAAATGCATTCTGCTGGATGAGCCATCCTATCTGATACATTTGCCATCGAAAACCTCTCTTGGCAAAGCTGAGTTTGTGTGTTTCAACTTGTTTCTTTGGGCCAGTTCTTTTCTTACCTTTCTCGACCTACCTGCAAACATCTACAAGGAAGTGGCATGTTTCCTTCCTTAATGAGAACTTTAGCAGGACCCAGTGCTTCGTAGACACGAGGCGCTTAATGGAACGCTGGTGGGGTGAATCCTTGTGGAACTGGGAAAGGAGGAGTTACAAGTGCCGCCCCCGGAATGTGGTCGGCAGCAGCAGGATGGGGCGGGACATTGCTCGCCCTCATTGTTACATAAAAGGAAATCAGCTCTATCCCCAGGCTGGAGCTTTAGGGTCTCTCTAGAAAAATCATCGGATATGAGTTGCATCAGCTACAGATTCAGATTCCAGCTCCTGACTTAGCAAGCCCGTTGCCGAAAAGTCACTTCTCGCCCCCAACATTGATAAAGTTAGCCATGGAAGATTCTAACTGGCCCAGCTGGCGTCCTTTGCCCCTCTGGATGATTCGTCCTTGTCAAGGGGCTGTGTTGCAAAGACTGGCTTCCCTGCAGCCCCGGGATCAGAGCATGAAAAACTATCCTTCAACTGGCCCCCCAGCAGCTGGGAGACAGGAGGTCCTCCAAGGAAACAGTTGGGGGCAAACAAACCTCAGAGACAATCACACTCGTCGTGCTAGAATTCCACTCTCTGTGATCTGAAATCCCCTCTTCCCCAGAGCCCCTGACCTGAGCTGCCCGTTCCCATCAGAGCAGCTTCTTCCCAGGGCTCCTTCCTCATCATAGCCCCCTGCTCACTTCAGCACCCCCCAACCCTGTGCTTTTGCTTATTTGCCCCCCGCTCAGCTGTGATGCCCTAGTATCCAACTCTTGCCTGGACCCAAGGCCCGAGTCAAAACTCATCCCTGCCAAGACACCTTGAGAAGAGTAAACTCTGCTTTAAATGATGGGTGTCACCAAATGAGCTCTTATGTGACAACTTGCTTGGTCACAGTGGAACTTGTGCTCCTGGAGCCTGTGTCATCCCAGTCAAATGAGCAACTGAGTGTGTGCCTTGAGTCCACTTCCCAGGCCCCAAGACAATCTTCATAACCACTTGTGTTGTCAGAAGTATCCACATTATTCATTTTAATTTTCCTTCTTTTCTTTTTAAAGAATTTTTATTTGACAATTCATTCTTTCCTTCATTTACTTTTTTTCACTGCTTAGTAAGTGTCCACTGGGTAAGTAGCCCTGAGACAGGGAGTCTGGCTACAAATCAGAGAAGAGAAAGCCACTGCTTCAATCCTTGAAGGTTTACATTAAGGAAGGGCTGATTAAAATAGCCTAAATAATTCTAAAATCTTTTTTTTTTTTTAAGTTCTACTTTGTACTGAAGCTGAACAAAGCAAGAAACTAGTACCCTGGTATGTAAAATTATAAGTGGAAATAAGGAATGATGCAAGCAGAAAAAAAAGTCCTGCAAATCGACACTGGTTCAGTGGTCCGACCCCATGCAAAGGAGCCCCCTGGTCACTGAAGGTGGAGTTGTCCCTGGCCGTGAATTCAGGGCAGGGCACAGAAGGACCGCCAATGGCCCTGGGCGACTCTGCTGCATCTGCAAAAAGCGAAAACACCTTTTATCTTAGCCTCTCACCTACAGGGCCCTCGTCAGATTGGTAGTTCCTCACGATGAGTTACTGCTTTGGAGTAGGGATAATAAGCTTCGGATTCAACGAGGTAAGTGTTTTTGGAACATCCCTTGTGTGTGGCATATGCTTGTCCTGAAGGTAAAATCCAGGTGAGTTCCCTGTCCTCCCGGAGCTCACAGGCCAGTACCGGCAGATGACCATAGGTCTTAAAAGACTGAAAGAGCTGGGGGGGTGTGTGGCAGGATGCATGATGGCCCCCAAAGAGGTCCAACTCCTAATTTCTGGATCCCACGAATGTTACCTTACATGGCAAAGTGGACACTGCAGGTGTGATTAAGGATCTTGACATAAGAAGACTATCCGGGGCTCTCCAGGTGAGCCTGAAATGCCATCACAAGTGTCTTTGTAAAAGGAAGGCATAAGGAGAGTTGACTACAGAACAGAAGAAAGTGAGGTGGCGACGTGGGAAACAGGGGAAGAAAGCCATGTGACGCAGGGCCATAAGCCAAGGAATGAGTATGACCTTCTTAAGTTAGAAAACACCAGGGATGAATTGTCCCTTAGAGCCTCCAGAAGGAATCAGCCAACTGACATGCTCACTTTAGCCACCATCAGATTCATTTTGGACTTCTGACCTCCAGAACTTTAAGAGGATAAATGTGTGTTTCTTTAAGTCACCAACTTTATGGTAATTTGTTACAGCATCCATAGGAAGCTATTATAATACAAAGTAGTTCACCTAAAATGCAACCCCCACCCCCAAGGAGGAGGGGTCAGAAAATATTACTGGGGAATGAATTTCAATTCATAACAAGGTTGTGGTGGGCAGAGAAGTAATTTACATTTAAGAATCTACCCTCAGAAGACCTAAATCAACATTTCTCCAAAGAAGATATACAGATTGCCATCAAACACATGAAAGGATGCTCAACATCACTAATCATTAGAGAAATGCAAATCAAAACTACAATGAGGTATATCCTCACACCAGTCAGAATGGCCATCATCAAAAAATCTAGAAACAATAAATGCTGGAGAGGGTGTGGAGAAAAGGGAACCCTCTTGCACAGTTGGTGGGAATGTAAATTGATACAGCCACTATGGAGAACAGTATGGAGGTTCCTTAAAAAACTAAAAATAGAACTACCATATGACTCAGCAATCCCACTATTGGGTGTATACCCAGAGAAAACCATAATTCAAAAAGAGTCATGTACCACAATGTTCATTGCAGCACTGTTTACAATAGCCAGGACATGGAAGCAACCTAAGTGTCCCTCAACAGATGAATGAATGATGTGGCACATATATACAATGGAATATTACTCAGTCATAAAAAGAAACAAAACTGAGTTATTTGTAGTGAGGTGGATGGACCTAGAGTCTGTCATACAGAGTGAAGTGAGTCAGAAAGAGAAAAACAAATACTGTATGCTAAAACATATATAGGGAATCTAAAAAAAAAAAAAATGGGTCTGACGAACCTAGGGGCAGGACAGGAATAAAGATGCAGATGTAGAAAATGGACTTGAGGACACGGGGAGGGGGAAGGGTAAGCTGGGATGAAGTGGGAGAGTGGCATGGACATATACACACTACCAAATGTAAAACAGACAGCTAGTGGGAAGCAGCCGCGTAGCACAGGGAGATCAGCTCTGTGCTTTGTGACCACCTAGAGAGGTGGGATAGGGAGGGTGGGAGGGAGACACAAGAGGGAGGAGATATAGGGATATATGTGTACGTATAGCTGATTCACTTTGTTATACAGCAGAAACTAACAAACACAACATTGTAGAGCAATTATACTCCAATAAATATGTTTAAAAAAAAATCTGCCCTCATAAGAAGAGAGTTTGTAGGATCTAGGCCAGGTTGGAGCCTTCTTTAAACCATGATGTCTGCTCTTTCATCTTTCAGAGTCAATATTGAGGAAGAATTCTGCACTTACTGAGCTAAACATTTCATGAGTGTTCTGTCATTTAAGGTCCCCTTTTACCATTCTATGAGGTAGGTGTGTTATAATCATACATTGTATGATTCTGTAAAGACACCGAGGCCATTAGTGGGCATGGAACTTCCCAATGCCACACGGTTTAGTGGACGCTGTCACATGCCATCCATACTCTCTTTGGCAACGAGGAGTCCCCAGGTCCTGGGCTTAGTGCCCAACAGGCAGCTCTCCACTGTCAGTCTTTTGGGGTGACTGCCTGGGCCAAAAAATTGCCTCCTTCCAAATGCTGCCACATCCCATGAGTGACCAACACGGGGCAATAAAGCCATGGCCCCCTCTCCCCACCTTGCGACACCTTGAAGAACCACCCTGTCTGTAGAGCATCCTAGAAGGTCTGCCAAGGACCTGGTCAGGCCTGCGTCACAGGTCAGCTTCTCTCTCTGTCCAGTCCTTCCTCCTTCCCCTCCCTCCCGTAGGTGTCAATCCCCCAAACAGTCCCTAATAAAGGTCCCAATGCACGAATCTCCATCTCAGAGTGCACATCCGAGAACCAACCTGCAACACAGAACAAATAAATGTTCGGCACGTGAATAAGGTATTTGGGATTCTGCTCCAACACCTGTACACTTCCTGTTCAATCTAGTACTCCCTGGTGCCACATACACTTATAAGATAGAATCTTTATCTTTTCCGTGCATTGGGGAGAGAGGCGCTAGTGACAGAGCGCCTGTCCTAGAGGAGAAATCTGCACATCAAAGCCTCTCTAGAAAATGGATAACACATCTTCCAACTCCCTTCTCTGCTGATGAATATTTGTTGCTTGGAGCCTGGCTCTACGGCTATATTAACATTATGCTGAATAGACAGCACATGGTGTCAGGAACGGAACGCTCCTCTCTCCCAATAACTCCTCTGTTTGCCGGCTGGTGAAGGAAGGGGAGAGGCTGCCATGGCCCACTTACTGTGGCAGCAAATGACCCCAAGAATTATCCATCAGGAGAAAGTGGCTTCTTGGAGCTGACAGCACAGAGCCATTTGCATTTAAAGAAGTGTCATTTCTAATTCTGGGCTTCTTCATCAGTGTGACTCCAGTGCAGTGAAGGATTGGTTTCAAGGATATAAAGCCTTCACCCGGTACTTACCAGACCTGATCGATGATTAGCAATTCATTACAACATTATTCCCCAAAAAGCTGTGGCAGGTCTTTCTTTTATCCCACTGAAGATGATTAGCTCTCGAAGGACCAGAAGGACTTCATTACAAAACTGTCTCAAAGTGGGTGACTGTCCCATTGTATACATGACAGCTGTATGATCAAGGCACCTCCCCTTGGCTTAGCCATAGGAAACAAAATACGTTATACATTTTTCAAAACACTAGAGGGCCTATATCTTATCTTACTAGAATGCCGAGACATGCTTTATATTTTGAAATGGAGTTTGATGTGTTTCTGCCTAGCAATCCTCTCTAAACTTTTTTTTCCCCAAACACCTTTAAAGACACCAGAAAACTAATAAGATGAAAAACCTCACAATACTGATAATGCAGATAGACAGTCTAATGGCTAAATCTTTGGGGATATCACATTAACTTGAAGGCCTCATGTCACTGCAGCCCCAGCTCCCGACCCCATGACACAGAGAATGTCTAGAAAAGCTTAGAGCCAATTCCTGCCACCGCCTCTGCACCCACCCACCTCACAGGACCCACTCTTCGCAAGGGACCGGAGTGGACAACCTGGCAGAGAGTGAGGAAGAATAGCCCAGAGTCAAGGGCAGTGGGCAGGTGTGGTGACAAGAATGGCACTGGTGAGATGACCAGACACTCAGCCTAGGAGAGACACTGCCTTGGCCATAGAGATCAGGAGGCAGGTGACAGCCCTGAGTTGGGAACTGTAGTGTCTCTCACGTAGACAAAAAGCAGGGCCCTGTGCTTCCTGTCTGTTAGCTAATAACTAAATCTTGCCTGCAGAATTAAGTGAGGCCCATGAAAAAGTGCCCCATGGAAAAACCTCCTCCTGAAAATAGTGCACTGCAGTGTCCAGAAGAAGATCTCAGGTAATATCACCATCCTAAGAAGAAAATTGAGGTGCAGATAGCTAGTGGTCCCAGAGACAACAGCAGAACAAGTGAAATACAGGCAGTACTTTTAGAAAGATAATATGGATCACAAAAAAGATAAATAGCTCAATTTTTAAAACAGGCAATGAACTTGAAGGGGCATTTTATATACAGATGACCAATAAGCACATGAAAGGATTCTCAACATGTTTAGTCATTAGGGAAATGGAAATCAAAACCACTATGAGATACCACTACGTACCCATTAGGATGGCTGTACTCAAAAAAAAAAAAAAATAGATAATAACAAGTGTTGATGAGGATGTGGAAAAATCAGAACCCTCGTGTATTGCTGGTGGAAATTTTAAATGGTCCAGCTGCTGTGGAAAACAGTGTGGCAGTTCCTCAAAATGTTAAAAATAGAGTTAATACCTGACCCAGCATTTCACTCCTACCTATATATCCAGGAGAAATGAAAACATATGTCCACATGAGAACTGTACACAAATGTTCATAGCAGTATTATTCATAATAGCTAAAACACAGAAACCATCCAATGTCCCTCAACTGATGAATGGATAAACAAAACAGTATATCTGTAAAATAAAATATTATTTGGCAATATAAAGGAATGAAGTGCTGATAAATGCTACAACATGGATGAACCTTGAAAACATTATGGTAATCAAAAGGACCAGACATAGAAGTAAAAAAAGACCATACATATTATACAATTCCATGTATATGAAATGCAAATCTACAGAGACAGAAAGTAGATGAGTGATTGTCTAGGGCTGGGGGAAAGGGTGAGGTGCAATTGAGGGAAAGAATAGGTGTGATTGCTAATGGGTACAAGGTTTCTTTTGCGGTGATAAAATGTGTTAAAATTAGCTTGTGGTGGTGGTTACACAACTCTCTGAATATAATAAACCATGGAATTGTACCCTACAAATGGGTGAATTGTGTGGGATGTGACTTACATCTCAACATTTTGTTAAATGTGTGTGTGTGTGTGTGTGTGTGTGTGTGTGTGTGTGAATAGAGAAGAGATCCTTGAATGAAGAAAGATCTATGTTTGCACAGTTAGAGGGGATCACAGCAGTCCAGCCAAAAAATAAAGATACATGTCTAGACAGACCTTGTGTTATTTTTTTTTAATTTAAAGATGAAGGAAACATCTTCAAAGGAATTTTTCAGGGAAATGAACACCAGAATGACCTTAGAACTCAGGCCTTGCTTCTAAACATTATAATATATAATAACTGTGTAATGTACAGTATGTAACTAGAGAAAGGGGATTATAAACATATATTTTGCAACCTCCCTTTTTTTTTACTAAAATTACATTTTTGAATGTTTTCAAGTCAAAAAGTATTTATCTATAAAGCATAAATCTTTGTAAATAGAAACAACTTCCTTTCGATTTAGGTTCATCAGAGATCAGAAAGCAAAGGTAAGCCAACAGCAGTGAGGCCATCTCTCAAGGATGGAATCATATCTGACCCTGAGGGCCCCCCAAGGCCAGCAGAGTACCTGACACCTGGCCATGACCTGCTTCATCATTTGCAAGGCCCAGTGAAGAATGAAAATGAAGGCCCATTTATTCAGAATTACTAAGAATTTAAGACAGTGACAGTAGAGTATTAAATCAAGCATGGGGCCCTTCAAAGTACAGGGCCTTGTGGGCTGCACAGTTCACCAAGTAAGCACTTAATAAATATTTGCATAATGAATTAATGATGGCTAAGTTCTAAGAAAACTTAATTCACTCATTCTTTTTTCCTACTGAAGTTGAAAGTTAACAATCACTAAAATAAAAGTATGTTCTATTTCACCAATTCCTTCCAGTGTCCTCTGTTTAAAAACAAAACAAAACACTCATTTAATTAGAATGAATGATGTTCAAATTCATCTCCATTCAAATGTCTTTCCTAAATACAGTAAGTCCCCTACATACGAACGAGTTCCATTCCGAGAGCGCATTCGTAAGTCCAATTTGTTTGTAAGTCGAGCAAAGTTAGCCTAGGTACTCAACTAACACAATCGGCTATATAGTACTGTACTGTAATAGGTTTATAATACTTTTCATGCAAATAATACAGAAAAAACAAACAACAAATTAAGAAAACATTTTTAATATTATAGTACAGTACCTTGAAAAGTACAGTAGTACAACAGCTGGCATCCAGGGGTTGGCATCAAGTGAACAGGCAAGAAGAGTTACTGACTGGAGAAGGGAGAGGAGGTGAGAGATGGGAGAGCTGAAGTATCCTCAGCAATAGGAGATGGAGGGCAAGCTGCAATTTCACTCACGCCTGACGTTGATGGCACAGGTTCTGCTTCCTTGCTGGATTCAATTCTATCTACTCTCTTGAAAATACGATCCAGTGATGTCTGGGTAGCAGCTCTTTTTTTCTCATCATAGATGACACGGTGGCACTGGATTGCATTCTGAATGACTGCTGCAACCTTCATGTACCGTTCTACGTTTGGGTCCTGTGCCTCAAAAACTAACAGTGCCTCCTCAAATAAAGAAACTTCCCTTGCCGTTTCCTGCATGATGAATCTCTTCAGTTCTTCAGTTACTTCTTCCTCTTGTCTCTCTTTGTCCTTTCTCTGGGCCTCCAGTTCCTTCAGGTCTTCATTAGTAAACTCCTCGTGTTGCACAAAAAGGAGTTCAATGAAGTCATCCTCTTGCAGATGTAGCTGGAAATAAAGGTACTGAACTACTGTACTCTATACAGTCCCATACAGTAAAGTACACAAAAGCGCAACCACTTGTAGAGGATGCACGCACGTGACAATGTACACCAGACATGTGAACTAACTTACGTGATTGGGCATGCAAACACACGTTCGCATCGTTGAAAGTTCGCAACTTGAAGGTTCGTATGTAGGGGACTTACTGTATCCCTTTATGAGGATTTTGACACACCCAGGATGGCCCAGCAGACCTAAGGCAGGGGAATCACTGGGCTATATTGACGTTATGTGCATCGCATCCTTCCTAGAACTTAAACTACTTGTGGGAACACCCATCTCCATCTCCTACGTCGGGGTGTCTCAGGGACCAGTGGAGAGCCTGGCTTATGAAGAAGCTCAGTAAGACTTAGCCAATGAAACAGAATCCATCAGGCAGAACATAAAAATAGTAAAGGTAAACTGCAATGTTTTATATCACCACCTGCCACTTGGAAAAACACTAGTTGGGAGATCAGAATACAATATGAAAAGTGGGAATAGCCCTGGTGGAAAAAGGGCCTCAAATAATCATTCATTCATCATGTACGCCATGTATATGATATATCTATAATCGCCAAATCTGTAGAGACAGAAAGCAATTGACCGGTTGTCTTGGGCAGAGGGAAAGTGAGGTTGACGAAGGGTTTGGGGTTTTCAACTATCAGGACTTGACTTCAGACCTATCTTCACTCAAGCTCTCTGATTGGACTTTAGTTTTCCTATGAGTAAGCTGAATATTTGGGGTGATCTTTGACCCACCTGTGCTTCCAGGGGGAAAGAATCCCTCCCTGCCAGCAGCAGTGATCACTCTGATCTCACCCCTTCCTGTGGTTTTGCAGTAAAAGCTGGAGGGGATGGATGCCCACTCAGAACAGAATGGCTTGGAAGATGCAGCCCTGCCTAGAGGTTGCACTGGCCATCTGTCAAGTGCACAGAACTTGGTTCCATTAGTTGCCTCCTAGATGTGAATAACGATGTTCCACAATACTGTCAACATAAAAAAGTAAGGGAGGAAAGGCTTTCAGCATTGAATTTTTTAAGCAATTGCTTTGGACTAATTATACAAATTCCAGTAAGGATCAGAATTGTTCAATGACTTAATTTTTCTCTCCTCCGCAGATGTAGATAGATACTGATGCTAATTGCATCCAGGTCTTCTAAACACCGCAGTAAAGTGCTGCCTTGTAGGTAGGCAAAGAACAAACAGGAACACATCAAAACGTGAAGGTTGGTTGGGGTAGAATCGATCAAACATTTTCCATTGTTATTGGCTGAGTGTTCTTTAGTGTTCATAAATGAACAATGTTTTCTTTTCTCAGTGTAATCTTGAGATTTCCAAAAATTACGTTGTGAATTTGCAGCTCTTGAGAAAGAACACATTTGAATCAGAAAAAAATAAACTAAGCAAGAACTGGCAAACAGTCACCCCAAACTGGTGTTTTCTTTCTACAGAGTTAATAGGAAATGGTTTCCTTTGTAGATTTACATCCCCACCCTCATCAGTGACAGGTCTGTTAGCCATATCTTCAGGGCACCTGCTAGGAGTTGAACTGTGTCCCTCAAAAAGGTAAGTTCAAGTCCCAATCCCGGTTCCTGTGAATATCATACTATTAGAAGTAGGGACTTTGCAGAGTAATCAAATTAAGAAGAGGTCACTAGAGTGGCTCAAATCCATTCATTTCAAGTGGTAGAGAAGAGCCACAGACACACACAGGAGGAGGCAGTGGTCCCCAACCTTTTTGGCGCCATGGACCAGGGTCGGGGGATGGTTCAGGCAGTAATGCAAGCGATGGGGAACGGCAGATGAAGCTTCACTCGCCAGCCCGCCGCTCACCTCCTGCTGTTAGCCTGGTTCCTAACAGGCCCGGGGACTGGGGACTCCTGCTTTAAAGGGAGCATGGCCCTGCCAGCACCTTGATTTCCGACTTTCCGCCTCCAGAACTGTGAGAGGATAAGTTCCTGTTGTTACACGCCACCCAGTTTGTGGTACTTGTTGGGGAGGCCCTAGGAGATTAATACAGTACCTGTCCCTGGTTTCATCATCAAAAGCTGCTCCGAGAAAAAAATCGGGTTTTAGGTAAAATTTAAATAACTCTCTTAGCTGGATCATTTTCTAGGACATTCCAGATAATAACAAGGCCTCGCATGTCCTGGCCACCTTGTGCCAGGAACTGTGGGCACAGTCCCTGCGTCGCCTCGTGTAACCCACACACGATCCCGGGGACTATCAGCACTGCCCTTTGTGGGGGGCAGAAGGGGGAGCTGAGCGTCAGAGGCTTGAGCTGCTTTGCCCATGGTCATCCTCCTAGTCAATGGTGACATTCAGACCTACACCAAAGCCAAATGGCCACGAAGTGTTCTGCTTTGGGTAAAACGGGGATAACCTAGAATTCTATAAGATTACCAGATAATGATAAGATGGGGGCATGAACCAGACCTCCTTCCTAGGGTCACACTGAATGAGTTACTGCATGTTAGGGCAGACAACAGGCTGGATGCAATGAGCGCCATGTGAGGAGTGACTATGGATGTTACTTGTGTCACTTTATTTTTACTGTAGTTGTCTTCCTATCGCTTCCCTACGCTCCTGAAATTACATTTAAGTGGCTCCCATAGGCTCTGCTTTGGCCCAAAGCCCACCCCTCTGGCTCTGCCTATGGGTGGTATCAGTGGAATGCTCTGTGGTTAGGCTTTTACAACCTAAGAGACAATTAATGAAAGTACTAGACTTTTCTTCGTGGCACAACATGATTAACTTCACTGGGATTTATCTGCCGTTGAACAAATCGCTGAAAAATCATCACCGCCAATAAAACTAACTGAAAGGTTATTTCCCTTGAAAATAAAATCAACGAGGCTTCCTACACCTGAATTTCCAATGAAGTCTTAACTGCTTTTGGCTGAGACACTTCCAGTTATTTAATACCCTTCACCAACACTGAACAAATAAAGCTAAGGGTTTAAGCTTGGGATTAGGAAAGGGCTTTTCTCTGAGCAAGAAAATTGTACAAACGATCCATGGGATATCAATCAATGAAGCAAATTAACATTCAAGAGCCCAGACTCAGGAGCAGGTCTGCCTTGGATCCTGATCCTTGCCACTGGCTCTGGGATCTTGAATAATTCACTGACTCTCTCTTGGGTCCGAGTTTCCTAATCCCTAAAATGAGGATAATAACAGTACCTCCTTCGCTGGGCTGTTGGGCAGATGGTGTAAGTTAATACATATAATGAGCCTAGAGAGAGTAGGGCCTGTCATGTAAATGTTGATGTTATTATTATTATGCAGATATTTTGCAAATTGCTAATTTTTTTCAAAAGCCTATACTCTTTTTTTAAAATTTTTTATTTAAGTATAATCGATTTACAAAGTTGTGTCAATTCCTTCTGTACAGCAAAGTGATTCAGTTATACATATATACACATTCTTTTTTTATACTCTTTTCCAATATGGTTTATCATAAGATATTGAATATAGTTCTCTGTGCTACACAGTAGGACCCTGTTGTGTATCCATTCTACATATAAAAGCTTACATCCTCTAACCCCAGCCTCCCACTCCAGCCCTCCCCCAACCCCCTGCCCCTTGGCAACCACCAGTCTGTGAGTCTGTTTCTGCTTTGTAGATAGGTTCATTTGTGTCATATTTTAGATCCCACATATAAGGGATATCATATGGTACTTGTCTTTCTCTTTCTCAGTGGAATACTACTCAGCCATAAAAGAGAATGAAGTAATGCCATTTGCAGCAACAAGGATGCAACTAGAGATTATCATACTAAGTGAAATAAGTCAGAAAGAGAAAGACAAATACCATATGTACACTCCTGAATAGAGAGAATCCAGGTGTGAACTGGGTAAGTCTCTACAGGAAGCCCAGTTATGTCATCAACGTTGATCATGCCCCCCTGCTCATGGCCCCAACTCCTGCCGGATGGAAGAGTGGAAAGGACAGGAGATGCATAGCCCTCCCCACTCCTGCTTTCTTAGCGAGCTGGCTCACCCAGTGCTGGACTCATATGGCTCCTCTGAGCTCTGAGCTGAGTAATTAAACTGAGGGCTCCAAGGACAAAAGCCCAGAACTGGGCACCCCAAGATTAAAAAGGGTATTGGCTGGTGTGTTCGCTCCAATCAACTATCTAATGCAGAGTCTATCAGGAAATCTAGGTTTACATATTCTTAAAGAGTGCTTACTCAGTTTACCAGAAAGAATATCAAATGTACACAAAGTTCTTTCTAAAATATGAAGTGTTTCTAGCATATTTGGTGTATGAGTTAACAAAGCATTGCTTTAGATGATGGGAGCATTGCTAAGGAAACAGGTCTGGGGAAGGGGCTAATATTTATTGATCATGACCACGTGCTGGGCATGTTATACTGTCCTTCTTATTTAAATTCCTCATCAACTTAGTGTAGTAGTTTCCATACCCATTTTGAGGAAAGGGTACAGATGCTCAGAATAGTCAAACTTGGCCCAAATTACACAGCCAAAGCAGGAGTCCTGGTTCCAGCTGAGTGTCCTTAGCCCCAACCTGGGCTCTCTGCCCCCAGCAGCCCATCCCACTGAGCGGCTGGAGCCCGCCTTCAGGGGCAGCAGGCGTTCAGCGTGGGTCTTGTTGTCACCTGTATGACCTCTCTTTAAATTGCATCGATGAACAGCCTTTGAGTCTCTCCAGCGCCTACAGGATTCCAAATAGATCCTTCCTCCCAGCAGCAGCTCTGCTGTATTTGGGGCAGCTCCACGGATGTTAAAGCTAAGTTTCAACATCTTTCTCCTACTGTGCAATCAAAATTCTCTGCACACGTTGTAAGCATGTTAGTCTTCTCAGTGGAGCCTATAGAGATGGGGAACTAGTGGATAAAACCATATGTGAGTTGAGTTGGCATTTTTCTAAAGCAGTAGGAGGATTAACTCAACTCTTCCATTTACCCCCCATTTAAATTTTGCTTTGCTTTTTAAAATTTTAGACGACAAGCAGCTAACACCACATGCTTTCTTTTTTGGACCAGGAGTTTTTTAGGTCCACTCCCTCCCCCACCAAAGTAGTCAGATTTCATTTCCCCCTGTGCTGTCTCCTTCTAAAGCTTGGAGGGCAGGCAGGGCTGCTTTTTGTGGGATGCTGAAATCTGCCCAGCTGTATCGTGTTTGAAAGCTTCATTATTCCTTTTTGGCATAATAAGGGCCTTAGATTGAAACAGAATATCTAATTACATTGGAAGGGGAAATATCGACATTCATTTATAAAATATCTTCCTGGTAGCTTCATATACACACATTCTGTCTAATGAACTCTTAGAGAGTGCCCAGATTCAATCCCATCATCGTGGAAACTGTAAAAATAAGATATTAGGGCCAACAGAGCTAGGCAGCTGGGGCTGGGCAGCCTTTTTGTTCTAGTTTCCTAACATTCTCGGGTTATGTTAGAATGAAAAAGTCTTTGAGGCCTCACCCTGGCTATGGCAGAGGCCAGCTCCAGTGAACGCACACTGGAAGTTTCATTAGAGAGCCAGTGAGGGCCAGAGCAGAACTTCGCTAAGTAATTGCACGGCACTAAAGATATTGCAATTTTTTTTCTTTTCCCAAGTTTCAGCATCAAAGCAGAGGCATCAGGACTTCAGGAGAAGAGTCAAAGCAGGGCCCAGTTGAGGGAGAAAGAAGATTCCAGACGATCATCAGAGGCAAGAAAGGTCTGAGCAGTGAATTGTGAGGTTGCCTTAATTCTCCCTACTGGAGTTTGTGATAAATCAGGAGCTGTTGGCACCTCCTTTCATGTAATCTTCAGCCTGCCCTGTTGAGGACAGTTCACTCAACACTAAGTAACAGCAACTCTCAAAGGAAAGCTCTGCCACTGCTGAATTAATCGATATCCTTGAAGCCCTGGAGGGACCTCTGCTCCAAAGGGGAAGGCTAGAACATTACTCAAGGGAATATTATTTTTCATCTTTCTTCATGAGTTAAGAGAAAAGAGAGAAATGTTGAGGGTTGTGGAATGGAAGAAATATGTGTAACTAAGCCCTTTACACAGTGCAGGCTTACTCTGCAGTTGTATTTATTACTGCATGAAATTTTTTTCTATACATTTCAGAGCCTATATTGATAGGCTCAAAGAGAAGGAATTTTTATTATTATAATCATGAAGGTCTTGATAATATCTGTGACCTTCTTGTGGTTATAAAAGTACAAAAGTGGGAATTCCCTGGTGGTCCAGTAGTTAAGACTCTGTGCTTCCACTGCAGGGGGCCTGGGTTCCATCCCTGGTCAGGGTACTAGGATCCCACAAGCCTCATGGTGTGGACAAAAATACAAACGTACACTCTGATCTCTGATTCTGGGTGAAATTAATGGACCTGAGCACTCATTGTGGGCTCTTGAAAAGACACTCAAACTTCCACATACTTAAAAAAAAAAACTTGTTGATTCAGAGAACGCACCACTAGAATGCACCACGAGGCAATCAAACCAAAAGCATGGGCTTAGTGAGACACCCAGAGCTTTGGGCATGGCCTCAGGTGAGAGAGAGAAGGTTCTTCACAGGATCTATCTTAAGAAAGTGTAGCAGAAAAACAACTGTAAAAACACCTGTA
Organism: Eschrichtius robustus; assembly: GCF_028021215.1. Taxonomy (NCBI): domain Eukaryota; kingdom Metazoa; phylum Chordata; class Mammalia; order Artiodactyla; family Eschrichtiidae; genus Eschrichtius; species Eschrichtius robustus. The sequence goes on from NC_090825.1 coordinate 5,925,729, forward strand.
TACTTCACATGAACGGTTAGCTTTGAGACTATGATGTCATCAAGGCTGGGCTTTGTTAAGTGGGCAGGTTACACTCCACACAAGACCCACAGCCCGTGGAAAAACTGACCAAAGAACTAGAATCAGCCTTGACCAAGGGCAACCTTTGTCTTCTACAATGGTACGTCTCCAATAAATCAATGGAAACAAAGCTTTTTTTCCCCTTTAGTTGAAATATTTAAGATAATTATGCATTCAGAGCATTTGTAAGTAATAAAACAGAGATCCTGTGTACCCTTTACCCAGTTTCCCCTAATGGTAACATCTTGGAAAACTATAGTGTGATATCACAATCAGGATACTGACACAGATACAATTCACCAGTCTTAGGGCGATTTCCCCAGTTTTACTCATTAGTCCTTGTGTGTGTTTAGTTCTGCACAGGTTTATCACATGTGTATAGTTCTGTACCCCTCTTCTTTCTCTTTGAGAACCACTCCCACTTTTTTACCAACCCCACCCAAACCCTCTCTCCTCCCAGCCCCTCTAACCGCTAATATACTCTGCATTTCTAAATTTTTGTTATTTCAAAAATGTGGTATAAATGGAATCATAAAGTATGTAACTTTTTTTGATTGGCTTTTTTCACTCAGAATAATTCCTTGAAGATTAATCCAAGTTGTTGGGTGAATAGCAATAGTTTATTCCTTTCTGTTGCTGAGTAGCATTCCATGGCATGGATATACCAATGTTTGTTCAACATTCATCTATGGAAGGACATCTGGGCTGTTTCCAGCTTGGGGCTATTATGAATGAAGCAATGATGAACATTTGTGTATAGTTTTGGCATAAACATAAGTTTTTATTGCTTTGGAATAAATGCCCACAGACACAATTGCTGGATTGTATTGTATTTGTATGTTTAGCTTTATAAGAAGCTTCTAAAGTGTTTTCCAGAATGGCTGTACCACTTACATCCCCACCAGCAACATGTGAGTGATCCAGTTTCTCCCCATCCTTGCCAACGTTTGAAGTTGTCTCTATTTTTACTTTAGCCATTCTAATAGGTGTGTAGGGATAACTCATTGTGGTTTTAATTTGCATTTCTTCAATGGCTAATGATGGTGAGCATCTTTCCAGGTGTCCATTTGCCATCCGTATATCCTCTTTGCCAGCATGCCTGTGAGTGTCTTACCCATTTTTATTTGGATTGTTTGTTTTTTTTTTTTTACTGTTGAGGTTGAGAGTTCTTCATTCTAGATATGAGTCTTTGTTGAATATGTGGCTTGTATTTTCTCTGAGTCTGTTGCTTATCTTTCACCATCTTTATATGGTCCTTCCCAGAGAACAAGTTTTTAACTTTGATAAAGTCTAATTTAACAATTTTTCTTTTTATGGATTGTGTTTTGGCAACAAGTCTATAAATTCTTTACCTATATCCCAAAGTTTTTCTCCTAGGATGTTTTTAAAGTTTTATAGAATTAGGATTCACATTTAAATTTCATTTTGAGGTAATTCTTGTAAGAGGCATAAGTGTTAGTTGAGTTTCCATTTTTGGCCCATGGATGTTCAATTTCTCCAGCAACATTTGCTGAAAAACCTTCCCCTCATCCCCACTCCATTGAATGGTTTTGCATCCTTTTGTTTTTTAACATCTTTATTGGAGTATAATTGCCCTAAAATGTTCTGTTAGTTTCTGCTGTATAACAAAGTGAATCAGCTATAATATACTTATATCCCTATACCACCTCCCTCTTGCATCTCCCTTCCACCCTCTCTATCCCACCCCTCTAGGTGGTCACAAAGCACCGAGCTGGTCTCCCTGTGCTATGCAGCTGCTTCCCACTAGCTATCTATTTTACATGTGGTAGTGTATATATGTCCATGCCACTCTCTCACTTCGTCCCAGCTTACCCTTCCCCCTCCCTGTGTCCTCAAGTCCATTCTCTACGTCTGCATCTTTATTCCTGTCCTGCCCCTGGGTTCTTCAGAACCATTTTTTTTTTATTCCATATATATGTGTCAGCATACGGTATTAGTTTTTCTCTTTCTGACTTACTTCACTCTGTATGACAGACTCTAAGTCCATTCACCTCACTACAAATAACTCAGTTTCGTTTCTTTTTATGGTTGAGTACTATTCCATTGTATATATGTGCCACATCTTTATCCATTAATCTCTCGATGGCCACTTAGGGTGCTTCCATGTCCTGGCTATTGTAAATAGAGCTGCAATGAACATTGTGGTACATGTCTCTTTTTGAATTATAGTTTTCCCAGGGAATATGCCCAGTAGTGGGATTGCTGGGTCGTATGGTAGTTCTATTTTTAGTTTTTTAAGGAACCTCCATACTGTTCTCCATAGTGGCTGTATCAATTTACATTCCCAGCAACAGTGCAAGAGGGTTTCCTTTTCTCCACACCCTCTCCAACATTTCTTGTTCGTAGATTTTTTTGATGATGGCCATTCTGACTGGTGTGAGGTGATACCTTATTGTGGTTTTGATTTGCATTTCTCTAATGATTAGTGATGTTGAGCATCCTTTCAGGTGTCTTTTGGCAATCTGTATACCTTCTTTGGAGAAATGTCTATTTAGGTCTTCTGCCCATTTTTGGATTCGTTGTTTGTTTTTTTGAAATTGAGCTGCATGAGCTGCTTATATACTTTGGAGATGAATCCTTCGTCAGTTGCTTCGTTTGCAAATATTTTCTCCCATTCTGAAGGTTGTCTTTTCATCTTGTTTATGGTTTCCTTTGCTCTGCAAAAGATTTTAAGTCTCATAGGTCCCATTTGTTTATTTTTGTTTTTATTTCCATTTCTCTAGGAGGTGGGTCAAAAAGGATCTTGCTGTGATTGATGTCATAAAGTGTTCTGCCTATGTTTTCTGCTAAGAGTTTGATAGTGTCTGGCCTTACATTTAGGTCTGTAGTCCGTTTGGAGTTTATTTTTGTGTATGGTGTTAAGGAGTGTTCTAATTTCATTCTTTTACATGTAGCTGTCCAGTTTTCCCAGCACCACTTATTGAAGAGGCTGTCTTTTCTCCATTGTATATTCTTGCCTCCTTTACCAAAGATAAGGTGAGAACATGTGTGTGGGTTTATCTCTGGGCTTTCTATCCTGTTCCATTGATCTATATTTCTGTTATTGTGCCAGTACCATACTGTCTTGATTACTGTAGCTTTGCAGTATACTCTAAAGTCAGGGAGCCTGATTCCTCCAGCTCTGTTTTTCTTTCTCAAGATTGCTTTGGCTATTCGGGGTCTTTTGTGTTTCCATACAAATTGTGAATTCTTTTGTTCTAGTTCTGTGAAAAATGCCATTGGTAATTTGATAGGGATTGCACTGAATCTGTAGATTGCTTTGGGTAGTAGAGTCATTTTCACAATATTGATTCTTCCAATCCAAGAACATGGTATATTTCTCGATCTGTTTATGTCACATTTGATTCCTTTCATCAGTGTTTTATTGTTTTCTGAGTACAGGTCTTTCACCTCCTTAGGCAGGTTTATTCCTAGGTATTTTATTCTTTGCGTTACAATGGTAAATGGGAGTATTTCCTTAATTTCTCTTTCAGCTTTTTCATCATTAGTGTATAGGAATGCAAGAGATTTCTGTGCATTAATTTTGTATCCTGCTACTTTACCAAATTCATTGATTAGCTCCAGTAGTTTTCTGGTAGCATCTTTAGGATTCTCTGTGTAGAGTATCATGCCATCTGCAAACAATGACAGCTTTACTTCGTCTTTTCCAATTTGGATTCCTTTATATCTTTTTCTTCTCTGATTGCTGTGGCTAAAACTTCCAAAACTATGTTTAATAATAGCGATGAGAGTGAGCAACCTTGTCTTCTTCCTGATCTTCGGGGAAATGGTTTCAGTTTTTCATCTTTGAGAGTGATCTTGGCTGTAGGTTTGTCATATATGGCCTTTATTGCGTTGAGGGAAGTTCCCTCTATGCCTACTTTCTGGAGGCTTTTTATCATAAATAGGTGTTGAATTTTGTCAAAAGCTTTTTCTGCATCTATTGAGATGATCACATGGTTTTTATCCTTCAATTTGTTAATATGGTTTATCACGTTGATTAATTTGCATATATTGAAGAATCCTTGCATTTCTGGGATAAACCCCACTTGATCATGGTGTATGATCCTTTTAATGTGCTGTTGGATTCTGTTTGCTAGTGTTTTGTTGAGGATTTTTGCTTCTATGTTCATCAGTGATATTGGCCTGTAGTTTTCTTTTTTTGTGACATCTTTGTCTGGTTTTGGTGTCAGGGTGATGGTGGCCTCGTAGGATGAGTTTGGGAGTGTTCCTCCCTCTGCTATATTTTGGAAGAGTTTGAGAAGGATGGATAGGTGTTAGTTCTTCTCTAAATGTTTGATAGAATTTGCCTGTGAAGCCATCTGGTCCTGGGCTTTTGTTTGTTGGAAGATTTTTAATCACAGTCTCCATTTCAGTGCTTGTGATTGGTTTGTTATATTTTCTATTTCTTCCTGGTTCAGTCTCAGAATGTTGTGCTTTTCTTAGAATTTGTCTATTTCTTCCAGGTTGTCCATTTTATTGGTGTTTAGTTGCTTATAGTAATCTCTCATGATCCTTTGTATTTCTTCAGTGTCAGTTGTTACTTCTCCTTTTTCATTTCTAATTCTATTGATTTGAGTCTTTTCCCTTTTTTCCTGATGAGTGTGGCTAATGGTTTATCGATTTTGTTTATCTTCTCAAGTAACCAGCTTTTAGTTTTACTGATCTCTGCTATTGTGTCCTTCATTTCTTTTTCATTTATTTCTGATCTGATTTTTATGGTTTATTTCCTTCTGCTAACTTTGGCTTTTTTTGTTCTTCTTTCTCTAATTGCTTTAGGTGTAAGGTTAGGTTGTTTATTTGAGATGTTTCTTGTTTCTTGAGGTAGGATTGTATTGCTATAAACATCCCTCTTAGAACTGCTTTTGCTCCATCCCATAGGTTTTGGGTCATCATGTTTTCACTGTCATTTGCTTCTAGGTATTTTTTGATTTCCTCTTTGATTTCTTCAGTGATCTCTTGGTTATTAAGTAGTGTACTGTTCAGCCTCCACGTGTTTGTATTTTTTACTGTTTTTTTCCTGTAATTGATATCTAGTCTCATAGCGTTGTGGCTGGAAAAGATACTTGATACGATTTCAATTTTCCTAAATTTACCAAGGCTTCACTTGTGACCCAAGATGTGATCTATCCTGGAGAATGTTTCATGAGCACTTGAGAGGAAAGTGTATTCTCTTGTTTTTGGATGGAATGTCCTATAAATATCAGTGAAGTCGGTCTTGTTTAATGTGTCATTTAAAGCTTGTGTTTCCTTATCTATTTTCATTTTGGATGATCTGTCCATTGGTGAAAGTGGGGTGTTAAAGTCCCCTACTATGATTGTGTTACTGTTGATTTCCCCTTTTATGGCTGTTAGCATATGCCTTATGTATTGAGGTGCTCCTATGTTGGGTGCATAAATATTTACAATTGTTATATCTTCTTCTTGGACAGTTCCCTTGAACATTATATAGTGTCCTTCTTTGTCTCTTGTAATAGTCTTTATTTTAAGGTCTATTTTGTCTGATATGAGAATTACTACTCCAGCTTTCTTTTGATTTCCATTTGCATGGAATATCTTTTTCCATCTCCCCACTTTCAGTCTGTATGTGTCCCTAGGTCTGAAGTGGGTCTCTTATAGACAGCATATATACAGGTCTTCTTTTTTTTTTTTTTTTTTTAATTTATTTATTTATGGTTGGGTTGGGTCTTCGTTTCTGTGCGAGGGCTTTCTCTAGTTGCGGCAAGCGGGGGCCACTCTTCATCGCGGTGCGTGGGCCTTCTCACTATCGCGGCCTCTCTCATTGTGGAGCACAGGCTCCAGACGCGCAGGCTCAGTAATTATGGCTCACGGGCCCAGTTGCTCCGTGGCATGTGGTATCTTCCCAGACCAGGGCTCGAACCCGTGTCCCCTGCATTGGCAGGCAGACTCTCAACCACTGCGCCACCAGGGAAGCCCCCAGGTCTTCTTTTTGTGTCCATTCAGCCAGTCTATGTCTTTTGGTTGGAGCATTTAAACCATTCACATTTAAGGTAATTACCAATATGTATGTTCCTATTAGCATTTTCTTAATTGTTTTGGGTTTGTGATTGGAGGTCTTTTCCTCCTCTTGTGTTTCCTGCCTAAAGAAGTTCCTTTAGCATTTGCTGTAAAGCTAGTTTGGTGGTGCTGAATTCTCCTAGCTTTTGCTTGTCTGTAAGGGTTTTAATTTCTCCTTCAAATCTGAATGAGATCCTTGCTGGGTTGAGTAATCTTGATTGTAGGTTCTTCCTTTTCATCACTTTAAATATGTCCTGTGACTCCTTCTGGCTTGCAGAGTTTCTGCTGAAAGATCAGCTGTTAACCTTATGGGGATTCCCTTATATGTTTTTTGTTGCTTTTCCCTTGCTGCTTTTAATATATTTTCTTTGTATTTAATTTTTGATAGTTTGATTAATATGTGTCTTGGTGTGTTTCTCCTTGGATTTATCCTGTTTGGGACTCTCTGCCCTTGCTGGATTTGATTGACTATTTCCTTTCCCATGTTAGGGAACTTTCAACTATAATCTCTGCAAATATTTTCTCAGTCCCTTTCTTTTTCTCTTCTTCTTCTGTGACCCCTGTAGTTCGAATGTTGGTGCATTTAATGTTGTCCCAGAGGTCTCTGAGACTGTCCTCAATTCTTTTCATTCTTTTTTCTTTTTTCTGCTCTGCAGTAGTTATTTCCACTATTTTATCTTCCAGGTCACTTTCCATTCTTCTGCTTCAGTTATTCTATTGATTCCTTCTAGAGAATTTTTAATTTCATTTATTGTGTTGTTCATCATTGTTTGTTTGCTCGTTAGTTCTCTAGGTCCTTGTTAATTGTTTCTTGTATTTTCTCCATTCTATTTCCAAGATTTTGGATCATCTTTACTATCATTACTATGAATTGTTTTTCAGGTAGACTGCCTATATCCTCTTCATTTGTTTGGTCTGGTGGGTTTTTACTTTCCTTCTTCATCTGCTGTGTAGGCCTCTGTCTTCTCATTTTACTTAACTTACTGTGTTTGGGGTCTGCTTTTCGCAGGCTGCATGTTTGTGGTTGCCATTGCTTTGGGTGTCTGCCCCCAGTGGGTAAGGTTTGTTTAGTGGGTTGTGTAGGCTTCCTGGTGGAGGGGACTGATGCTTGTGTCTGGTGGGTGGGGCTGGATCTTGTCTTTCTGGTGGGCAGGACCCCATCCGGTGATGTGTTTTTGTGGTGTCTGTGAAGTAACTATGATTTTAGGCAGCCTCTCTGCTACTGGATGGGGTTGTGTTCCTGTCTTGCTAGTTGTTTGGCATAGGGTGTCCAGCACTGGAGCTTGCTGGTCGTTGAGTGGAGCTGGGTCTTAGCATTGAGATGGAGGTGTCTGGGAGAGCTCTCACCAACTGATACTTTGTGGGCCTGGGAGGTCTCTGGTGGTCCAATATCCTGATCTGGCTCTCCCACCTCAGAGGCTCAGGTCTGACAGCCAGCCGGAGCACCAAGACCCTGTCTGCCACACAGCTTTTGGGAAGTCTGAAGTCTTCTGCCAGCATTCAGTAAGTGTTCTGTAGGGGTTGTTCCACATGTAGGTGTATTTTTGAGGTATTTGTGGGGAGGAAGGTGGTCTTCACGTCTTACTCCTCTGCCATCTTGAAGGCCCTCTGGTTTTGCATCTTTATCAAAAGTCAGTTGAACATGTTTGTGTGTGTCTGTCTCTGGGTTCTGTGTTCTGTTCCATTGATCTATGAAAGGAGAATTTTAAAAATTATTTTAAGGTTTAAAAAATCCATTCAGTTTTGTTGTCTGTGTAGGGCCTTTGAATAAGCATACTCTGCATTTTTAGTTTCTCATATATATTAATTGCTGTATGAGTTTGGAAAATAAAGACACACATGCATACGTCTCTCTCTCTATAAACACATACATGTAAACACACATATATTCAGGCATGTGGTATATACATATTGACATACATTGTGTGTGTATATATATTATAATAGAATAAAACTTTGTAGTATAAGTTAATTAGAGTAAAACCTTATTACATTATAAGTTATTAATTAAAGGTTTATGATTTGCCATAGTTAGAAATAAATTTTCTTACATTATTCTTAGTGTAACAAAATCTTAGTTAGATGTAATTTACACTGCATGTACCCAACCTCAGTGTTATAAATTTGCTCTGTTACTATTTCCTTATTTTTTATTGTCCTAATATTAATGGTTAACCATTGGGATATAAGAGTTTTCTTAACCACATAATTATAATATATATAAGAAATTAAAGCTGAGCACCTATTAATCATATTTTATGTCACAGGAATGGAATATCCCTTTCTGTTTTCAAAAGCAAGTTGAACTGTACAACCTGAAGGCAAGTTGACTAAGAGCAGTGAGAAATAAAATGCATATTTTTTGCTGAAAATCATAAGAATATTAATGTCATAGGACATAAGGGACTAGATACACATACACGTACAGATGCACGCATTCCTTTAAGGAAAAAATTTCGTGCATAGTACCAACACTTTTGAAGCCTGCAAAGAGCTTGAGAACAATATTATCCTCTGAGAGTTGATTTAGTGAAATCTGTACTTACAGAGATTGTCTCACTGCACAATTCCCTTAAATGACAGAATATCTTTCAAGTCAAAGTAAAATGCTTGGTAAATTTTTCACTAAATATGAAAATTGAGAGAGAGATTTAATTGCATCACATCCTTGATTACACTGGCCATTAATGTCATCCAAATAGCATTCTGTTTCCTGATGTTCTAACATCATGCTCTTGAAATACCTTCCAATTTCTGTTCATTTCCCCTACAGCAGCTCCAACAGGGAGAACATGCATTCCCCTGCTGACATAAAAGTAGCAGTTTACTGGCCATTTCTGTTCTGGCGTTAGTTAAACACCTGGCCTTCTGGTCTACACATCAGTCCCTTCTGACTGCTGTCTAGGTGTTGGTTCCCTCCAACCCCAGCTACACTCACAAAAAATGATTTTTGCACCAGTAAAGCTGAGGATCAGACCCTGGGCACTGACCACCCTCCAAGGCGGCTACCCTGGGAGACCTGCCCTGACTTCAGCTCCTTCTGTCCCCTCATTATCATCTTCTCTCCTGCCCCTCAGTCGCTGCCACAGGGTGTGTGCTAAGAAGTGGAGAAGAAAAGGAAGAGCCCAAACCATCTACTAGCCATCAAGGGAGGTTTAGAGTTATGCACTCATACACCTGACTTCCTACCTCCCACTGACTGGTCAGTTACATCTGCTCTATGGATCTGTCTTCCTGCAAAACAACTTTTCCCCGGAAAAGTTGGCTGACTTTCCTGGACTTCCTGGCCTGTTTCCTTTTGCATGGGTAACATTGATCAGAGTGAATTGAATCAGCTGCCTAGAACATTGTGCCTTGATTATTGCTAAGTAACTGTCCTTTACAGTGCCCCAACCGGTACACCTTCAGCTACAAATACTGCTTTACAAAAGCTTTATTTTTACTGGATATAATCTTTTAAAGCCTTCCTTTTTCCTACTTGTCAGAAAATATAACAGGTCTCTTTCTGGTGTAATTCTTTTGTTCTAGTGAAGTCCATGCCTCTGCTATTCAAAGGGTGGTCCACCAGTTGCTGGCATCCATGAAACATTTGTTACCCATCCACAAGATAAGTCCAGAAAGTGGAAGTAAGTATTTGGAAAGTTTTATAGCAATTTCACATGACTGTGGCAGCCATGAACATGATTTCGTATTTTACAAAGACATCAGTCCATGATCAATGGGAAATAAAAATTTTGGTCTTTGTCCACAGTGAGTTGAGCCATGGCCGTAAGATACTATCTTTAATTATTATGAGACTTTCTCAGGAGGTTTGTATTTCCTTTGTGCTAATGCCTAAAAATACAAACTAAATGTTATTTTAACTTTTACAATTTTTTTATCCAGTAAAATCCCCTTTGATTTGGACTATCTACCAATATGTAGATGTTTGGATCAAAATAATAATTAAGATAACAGATGCTTAAAATAAAAAGTCCTCCTTGTCCCAGTATAGTTAAATATTTCTATTCAACACATTTCTTTTTTTTTTTTCATCAGTACTGCTGAGTAATCGTATTTAGATAAGGATTTTGCTTTACCTTCTGGATATTGGTTCTCCCTACTGACTAACTGTAAGAGAGGGAAATGTATCTAGTATCTAATACTAGGTAGTTTCCTAGAAACTGTACGTTTTATGTCATCTTTATTATTTTGCTTATTTTCAGATTAGTATAAAAATTCAGTAGAAAGTGATGTTTGGGAGACTCTAAAGGGTTAATAAAATGTCGTTCACTGGACAATATTTTTTCATTGTATAATGAAAATCAATTCAGTGAGCATGCAGTGAACTCCTAGTGTACCAAAGATTCATACAAGGTGCTGTGAGAGATTCAGAAGAAATGGATGAGATTAACCTCCCCTGGAGAAACAAGTGCACATGTCAAAGGAGCCAGATACAAATTAAGAAGCCAACTCAATAATGTAGAGGGAACAAACAGGCTACGCAGTGTGTGTATCAATGTTGAAAGAATTCAGAGTAAGGGAAAGGTGCTTCTGAAACAGGGTTAATTTAAGCAGTCTGCTTATATGGTCAGAGCATTCAGCCTGGCTTTGAAAGCACCTGCAGAATGTGAATTGGCAGAGGGAGAACGGTTGACAGCCATCCAAAGTGAATTTTGGAAGCAGTAGATGAGCTGACACTGGGGTTTGGAGATGTGAAAGGCACCTAATGGAATGAGAGACTGGTTTGATTTGAACTAGAGGTGGGTTGAGGGACATCTACAGAGGAGAAGGGATAGTTGTCAGATGTGTTTAATGATAACCTGGATGTCAGGACTGGAGGTTTGTAGCTTTGAGCCAAAAAAGCAAACGGGAAACCCTTTTAGCAGGAGACCTGCATAATGCAGGTAGGAAGTAATACACACCCTGTGTGTGCTTCTCACTCAGATCTTCAGATGTAGATAGTGGTTACCGCAGACTTAAACTCAAAGCTCTTGGGCATGAGTCAAGCATCACTGTCAAAGACCCATTTTTAAACTTAAATTACCTTACCCTGGGGCAGAGTATGAGAAAGATCATCAGAACTCTTAGAGGTATATTTGTTCGCTAGCAAAAACAGTCAACTACATAATTATTGCCATGTTGCTTAATTTAGAGCTAAGGGCATGTATAGTTGTCGTTACTACTGAAAAAAAAAAAACTTTAAAAAGATAAAAGAAAGAAAAAGAAAGAGAAAATAGTAAATAATTTGGAAGTGAAAAGATATTGCTAAAGATATCTAATGGAGATCTCCCTTCCCAGTTCCGAACCTGAATGGCTTGCCAAAGAATATAAGCACAGGCCTATTGAAAACTACTCAGAATTCCACTGCTCAGGTAAGATACTGTCCAGTGCATGCATTATGTCATTTTTTAAAATAAGAAATGATGGAAAAGCCCTTGCATTGCTCTAGGAAAGATATCTCAACAATCTCTGTGATATTTTGTTGTATATGTTGCTATCATTAATTTCATGTATGAAATTTTTCATCATGCTGGCTTTTTCTACTGTATAAATTTTATCATGAATAGAAGACTGGAATTTGTTCAACCTTATAGGATATAGGAAATAAGTTAACGTGACAAATATGTGCAACTTTTAAAATAGACATTCTTAGACTCAGACATAAGTACTAAGGCATTCCGTCTTGGTTCTTAGCAGTATACTAAAATGTTGCCAGTATACACCCAATCCTCCAAAATTTTAGCAAATTTCCCAACACCCATGGAGAAACAGCAACTGTAGATGACTACATTAGTTTATAGATGTAGAAGTTATTCTCAAGAGTAAGAGGTTATCCATGCCATCTATACTGAAGCCAAAAGGGTTCTCAGGACTGAGATTCTCTGCTCAGAAATAACCAGTTCTTTGAAAGTTCAGGCTTAGGTATCTGGGGAAGAGTGGGAAATGGTGGCAGAATAACTAGCTGCTGAATGACACAAGATGTCAAGGTCTATCCACGATGCCAGCCACCCGTGCAGGAAGGGAGGGCTGTGGGTAGAGGGTGGGGCAGTCACCATCATATCTGAAGCATTAAGAACCCCTGTTCCAACTGCTGATCCATTACAATGTTGCATTAAATAAATATTTGAGCCACCCCAGGTCAATTATTGCTTCTTAAACCATTTTCATCAGAATCAGCATGTGTCTATATTTTATTGCATCCTAAAATGTATCCGCCCTTAGAGGCAGAATTTTATGTCTCTTGTGCAAACCTTGGTCCTCTGCAGAGCTCCCTGAGTCTGGCCACAAACTTGCCTACATTAGAATACTGCTCTATAAATTCAGCTCCTCTGCAGAAACTCTCCTCTCTGTGCAACTAAAAAGGGGCTTTAATATCTCAAAGCATCTGTTGGGTGTTTTCTCTAAAAAAAAAAGCAAATCTTTACACTTCCTCCTTAAATCACACGATTTGTCTGTAGAGTGCTACATAATCCTTGCTGACTCTCCTTATACCTGCTTTTAGCTGAAGCTATTTTTAACGCACTACTTTTGTGCTTGTAGATCACATTAACTAAGCAGTTTGGGAGGAATTTATAAGAAAAGAGGTGGCAATGGTTACATGTGTTTATTTCTCTTTTAATGTTTTTCCTTCTTGTGGCAAAATGCTGTATGCTTCAGTTAAGGAAAATACTTTAAATAAGATAAATCACTGAAAGACGAACAAGTAGAAAGATAACACCATAGAAAGTCTTGTAATTTCCAATCATGTTTTAAATATTGTTTACTATAGTTTAAAGCACGATAGGAGATTGCAAGACTTACTTAACTTGCTATACTATAGCAAGACTATATTTTCTATATGTTATCTATATTTTACTATATTTTCTCACCGGATAGAGGCTCAAATAAATTATCCATTGATTAATTAAGTTACTACTGGGCCAATTCTGCTCTTCTGCCTCACGGCGATTGCCATGCAATTCAAGATGACCTAGTTTATCATCCAGGTGTGCAGCGGGCACAGTCTTTCGCATCTCTTCCTGGGCTCTTCTGACCTTGGAATCCATGGAAGCTTTAGCATTAGCATTTTCTAAGGCACTTGAAGATTTTCCACATAAAATAAAAAGGAAACAGTCATGTGTGTCTTTCATCTCTATAGAGGTAGGTAGTTTGCTTGGTTTTATTTTATAACACAGACATGTCACTCTTATTTTATTTGTAAATGTTCAAAAGGCATTGTACTAAGTAAGAAATCAAGGTTAAGCATCCAATCCAAACGAATTTCCTGAAAGAGATCCTAAAAAAGCTTCTAAAATCAAGAGCAAAAAAAGCATGAAAAGAAGCATCATTTGATAGATGTGACACATTAGTTATTGGGAAATAAACATGAGAAAACTTCAGCCTATCATTTCAAAGTCCAGGGTAAAGTCTGTGTCTAATAAATCATACAAATCCATAACCAAGTTCTTTTTGGCAGCAAAAAGTATGGTCAAGTGAGAGGGATAGATTTCAAGATGAAACAAAGACAGAGGAAAGGCCATGGACCAAGGCACGCAGGTGACTTCTAGAAGCTAGAATAGACAAAGGAATGGATTTTTCCCCAGAGACTCCAGGAGGAATGCAGGCTGCCCACACCTTGGTTTTAGCCCAGTGAGACCCACGTCAGATTTCTAACCTCTGAACTGTGGGATAATACATCTGTGTTGTTTAAAGCTACTAAGTTTGTGGTCATTTGTTACAGCAGCCATAGGAAACTAACACATCAATCAAGATCAAAACATGCAAAGCGTGAAAACCAAATTGCTGCTTGACTATCTTCTTTGAAGAAATGTGCTTTTCATTGAATAGCTAGAGAAAGGAGCTCCTTGAGAAATTCCTACATGCGATTATCTCTTGATCACAAGTCCCAAGCTTCATTTCAGATGGAGGGGAGAATGATGGAGTATCTTGGGATGAGGGCAGGAGAGCCACCATGGTGCTGCTGATAGAGTACCCACAGGGCCTCAGTGGTTGTCAACATCAGCCGGGTCATCAGTGTGGAACAAGACAGCAGTGAACCTCAGGGAAGTATGTTCTCAGAACTTTTCTGTTGATAGCACCCTGGCCTTCTTGAGACCTACTCAGGCTCCTCTTACTGTCCATGTGACTCAGACTTGAGACAAGTGGCATGGCCCTAATCACAGTGCATGGTGGACCCAAGCCAGCAGACCATCATCCAAGCCAGTGAGACATAATTGCCATGCTTTTATTTGTGCCATCAGGAAGGAGACCTTTTTTGTTGTTGTTGGATAGCTGATAAAATAATGCAATGGACTGAACGTTTGTGTCTCCCCCAAATTCAAATCTTTTTTTTTTTAGTCTAATTCTTTAATTGCAGTATAGTCGATTTATAATATCGTGTTAGTTTCAGGTATCCAGCACAGTGATTCAATTACATATTCAGCCATATATATATATATATATATATATATATATATATATATATATATATATATATACATATATTCCTCTTCAGATTCTTTTCCCTTGAGTTTATTACAAACCAAAATTCAAATCTTGAAACCCTAATTCCAATGTAATGGTATTAAGAGGCCGGGCCTTTGGGAGGTGATTAGGTCATGAGAGTGGAGCCCTGTGATTGGGATTTGGCCTGTGTCATAAAAGAGCTCCAGAGAGCCAGCTAGCCCCTTCTGCCACGTGAGGACACAAGGAGACGTTTGTGACCAGGAAGAGGGCTCTCACCCAATCATGCTGGCAACTTGATCTGGGACTTCCAGCCTCCAGAACTATGAGAAATAAATTTCTGTTGTTTGTAAGTCACCCAGTCTGTGGTACTTTGTTATAACAGCCTGAACTAAGATAGATGGATGGTAAACCTGGAGCTGGGAGCAGCCATCCTGAGACCGTTAGGGAACAGTCTGAGTTCTTCTGAGAATGAAGCCAATGCCAAAGAAAGCAGAGCCGAAAAAGGTAGAGAGAGAGACTGAGATGAACCTGGTTACGTCATTGGAGCCCCGGGGTCGGTCACGCAGACCCTTAGACTCTCAGCTTCCTGGACCAAGGCGTCTCCTCTTCAGGTTCACTTGTGACTAAGAGTCCTTGGTGAGAAGGAAATGATAAGTGTTGTCTCTTTTCCAATTATACACATACAGATGCACACGCCATGCCTGCCATTCATACATACAAATGGGACATTCCAAAGGATGAAATAGCATAAAACTGCCTAAAAGAGCAAAGGTTCTTTCGCTCTCTAAACAAATTCATAATGAGAAGGCTCTGGTTTTTAAGACGATGAAAGAAAGCCAAGTGATGAACCCAAAAGAAATTCAGACTTATGACCAACCTCAAAGGAAGGTGCAGAAACAGTGGCAAATAGCCATGGCAACCACAACGTTAGGTGGACATAACTCTTCGAGCTTCAAAAAGTGTTTTCTGCTTATTTTCCAAATCTCTGGAAGGTTCCCTGGATTATAGATAAGACAGGATATTATTGTCCATGTTTTACAGACGAGGAAGCTGATGTTTAGAGCTATGGGTCTGGGGCTGCTCAAGATTTCATGACCCCAAACCCTTTCCATGACCCAAATTTATATTCTAAACTGGTGACAGTTTTTAGCACCACATCTTGTACCATCTGAATGACTGCTTTTTTTCCTGTAATGTAGACGGGCACTACATTCCTCTGAAAATATTTGGACACTGAAGTTACTCTGCATAGGAGATCTCTTTGCAATCATCACTGAGAATGATGCAGTTCAGAATCAAATAAAAGGTCTTCTGT
Organism: Eschrichtius robustus; assembly: GCF_028021215.1. Classification (NCBI taxonomy): domain Eukaryota; kingdom Metazoa; phylum Chordata; class Mammalia; order Artiodactyla; family Eschrichtiidae; genus Eschrichtius; species Eschrichtius robustus. Next base: position 5,941,549 of record NC_090825.1, read on the forward strand.
GCAGTGTTTCCTTAACCCAAGGAGTCCTGGAATGCAAATCAATGGAAGAGGTGGCCTTTCTTGAAATGGGAAGAAAGGACATTCGGTTTGTTTTATACCTACCTCACCCTGGCACAGCACGTAGACTAGGCTATAAGCAGGACCCAACACATCATGTCCTGTATTCCCCCTGGGCTCTTCCACCTTGATCTCCCGCCTGCCTCCTGCCCAGGATTCCTGTGATAGAAGGAAGATTTCAATTCAGAGAGTCCTCGCTGCCTCAAATACTCAGTGTGGACTGTGAAAGTTTTGCGAGAAGTAAGGAAAGCTCAATTTAGAAAAAGCTTCAGGAAAGAGGACAAATTTTAGTTGTGTCTACAGCAGACCTAAAGAATGACCCACATTCATTAAAATGTAATGATGAATGAGCTTAAATGTCATACACTTCCATTTTTTTTCTCTATAGAATGGGGACGATGATGTCTTTCCTATCATATTCTTCCCAGATGTTCACTTTGAGTGCACAATATTTTATAAACTGATAAGAATTATATAAAGTTAATAGCATCAATGGTGTTTATATTTTTATGAGAGGATCTATAGAAACATTGGAGAGAACCAGGTGAGTGTGCACCATCTTCCTTGGCATAGTTGACCCTCTTTGAACAGGAATGTCATCTGTCCTCTGCACTGGGGACATGGTCCTACTGATGGGAGCACTTAATCAGGACTGCCTCTTCCAGGGAGAGGGCCTGTCAGTTAAGTATGAATGTAAAGAAAACTTCCTAACAAGAAGAATAAAACGTGCAGAAGTTGATTAAACTCTTGGATTCTTTTCCTGGCAGGAGTTAGAATAATTTATGCAGTTTCCATCTAAAGTTTTCCGTATGATTACACTGAGGAGAACAAAGTCATTAAAGGCAATTACCATGTTAATTGACAAGAGATTGAAAAGTGAAAACGCTGAAGGATGGGTAAGTCCATCTTCCTGTCACACATGGTAGTGTTCGCTTCTGCCTCTAGGTTTCCAAATGAACATGAATTGGTAATCAGCATGTTTCATATTCATAGTGCAATCAACATGCATCTTTGATTGAACACCACATTTAATAAACCAAGAAAATATTCATAACAGTTGTGCTGATAATTAGCGTATGCATGTTTTACATTTCTTTTGAGGTATAATGACATATAGTAAACTGTGCACATCTTAAGTGCACTTCCTGGCAAGTGTTACAAATATACGTACCCTCGGAACCAACATCCAATCAAGATGCAGGGCTTTGCCTTCACCTTTCATCTCTCTTAACAGTGCGGTTCCCTCCCCATACCCAGAGCAACCACCATATACAGTTATAGGCTCACAAATTAGTTACTGAACTTCATACAAATGGGAACATATAGAACATACCCATATCTGGCTTTATGTACTCAACATAATACTTTTGATATTCATCCACATACGTGTGTCGATAGTTCATTTCTTTCTACTGCTGAGTAATATTGGATGAAGAGACTAGAATTTGTTTATTCATCCTCCTGTTGGCAGACATTTGAATGGTTGAAATTTCTTGCTATTATGAATAAAGCTGCACTAAACATCATTGAACAAATATTTGTGTGGGCATTTATTTTCATTTCCGCTGGAAATAATACCTTAGCATAGAATTGCTGGATCATAGGTAGGTGTGAATTTAATTTTATAAGAAAGTCCAGTTTTCCACACTGGTTGTACCATTTTACATCTTACCAGCATGAGATACCCAGGCACTCTGCATCCTCTCAAGCACTTGGTATTGAAGTCATTTAAATTTAAACCACTCCTTTGGCTGCATAGGTGTATTTCATTTTGGATTTAATTTGCATTGCTCTGCAAATTAAAAGACACCTTTGCCTGTATTTTATTAGCAATTCTTACATCTTCCTTTGTGAAGTATCTACCCAAGTCTTTTGACAAGTTTTAATTGGATTGCTTGTCTTTTGTTTTTGATATGTAGAAATTCTTTATAAAATTTGGATTCAAGTCTTTTTCATATATATAAATAGATATATTGTGAATATTTCTCCTAGACTGTGATTGGTCTTTTTTTTTTTTTAGTTTTGAAGAATGGAAATTTTTTTATTCTGATAAAGTCCAATTTACCTTTTTTTTTTTCTCCTGTTAAGGTTAAGTGCTTTTGCAATCTCTCTAAGAAATATTTGAGTACACAGGCCACAAAGACATTCCCTTATTTATTTATTTATTTTTTTTTGTAGAAACTTTATAATTTTAACTTTTAAATTTTGCCTGGAATCCATCAGTGTTTGTCAATTTTCATGTTATGTATTTATCAAGTTTCAATTTTTTTTTTTGCATACAGATATCCAGTTGTTCTAGTATCATTTGTTAAAAAGACTTTCCTTTCCCCCATTGTGTTGCACTGGCACATCTGTCTAAATTAATTTTGCTGCGTGTACGCAGATCTATTTATGGTCTCTATTCAGTTTCCTAGATCTGTCTGTCCTTAGGCCTGAATCACACTGTCTTAATTATAGGGTAGCTTTATAGTAAGTCTTCTAATGACGAGTGCATGTTTTCAAACTCTGTTCTTCTTTCTCAAGGCTGCCTTGGTGATTTTGAGTCCTTTACCTTTCCATGTCAATTCTGGCATCAATTTTGGCATTTGTTATGATCTTCAAAAAAAGTCTGCCGGAATTGTTGACTTATGTATGTTAAAAATTCCTCTTTTTTATACATACTTTTCAAGCAGCTACATCAAAATGGTAGGTTCAAACAACAGTTCTCAAGGGGTGGTATGGGGAAAACTGGTGTCCCCAAAAGCCTTCTGGGAGTTCTGCAAGGTCAAAACTTTTCCTAATCCAAAATTGGAGGGTGATGTCATCAAGATGGCAACATAGGATGTTCTGGGTTTCATTCCCCTCACAAGAAGACCAACTGGCATCGATCCGTAGATAAGACATCATTGAGAAAATTCCAGAACCCCGGGTGAGGCTGAAGCACCCCTGGGCCACAGAGATGAGGAGGACCACTTGGGAAGGGTAAGAGGAGCAGATGCACTTGGACCACATTGTTCCCCACCCCCAGGCCAGCACAGCAAGGCACCAGGAGGGCCCTTCTAGGCCTATGGTTTCTCCAGAAAAACAAATACTGTATGACCTCATTTATACCTGGAATCTAAGACAACCGAACTCAGGGTCCTTGCATGTGGCTCACTGTGGTCGTAGACCCCGAATTGCAATTCTCTGCTGATCCCCAATAAAACCATCTTTGCTGGAGAAATACCTGGCAGTCTATTTGTTTCAGGCCAACAGATTCTAATTCTTAAAAAAAAATATAAATAAATAAATAAATAAACCTAACTCATAGCAACAGAGAGTAAATTGATGGTTGTCAGGAGCAGGGGGCCAGGGGAACAGGATAGGTGAAGGTGGTCAAAAGTTACAAACTTCCAGTTATAAGATGAATAAGTTCTGGGATTGTAACGTACAGCACGGTGACTGTAGTTAACAATACTGTATTGTATATTTGAAAGTTGCCCAGAAAGTTCATTGTTACGGTTTCAGATCACATCGTAATTAACCCTAAAGGAAATACTACTTTTTGAGTTTTATTGCAGTAACGAAGAAGACTATTATCACAATGATCAGAGAAGGCTATTAAAATTTTCTTCCTTTTTCAGGCTATACATCTGTATTAAGCCAGATTTTCTTTATATATTTCCATCAAAATCACATATCATAACAGATTGAACATAGAAGCAGATATGAGAATCCAGCTGTTGTTCATTAAACCAGACATTGAACAGATCTACAAAAATGTGAAACAAAGCCACTTATCTCACTAATTTGTGTTTGGTTTGGGAAAATATGTTATTTTATACATATGCAATGAAATTACTGTTAAGTTTAAATGAATAAGTACGCGTTTAAAAAATTCCTAAGTTTTCATTTCTTATGTGGTAAAATTGATATAATTCACATCAACCAACAGGCTCATGTTCTTTTAAACATATTTTGACAATTCTCTAGAAAATTCTAAATTTAACTTGCCCAGAAACCAATTTTTATATCTTTTATTTTGAGGAGGAGTGCCACTTCAGGTTTGATGGCAACATTTTCTTCCTCTTTAGTTACAAGAATCATCCTCTATTCATTTATTTAACATATAGGTCACGTTCACATAATCTGTCTTCTAGAATGTGTGCCTTATTCCGTGGAAAGTATGCATAATTGAGAAATTTTTAATTCAGTTCAATATAACATAGTAACATAGATAAAACCAGGCAAGTCTGAGGGTTTCTTCTTTTTAAAGTGATTGCACTCAGAAGGTAACAGTTTTATTTTCCCTTCATTCTCTTCTCTAGATTCTAAAATAGTTTGAGTATTTTTTTAAATTTATTTATTTTATTTTATTTATTTTATCTTTGGCTGCGTTGGGTCATCATTGCTGCCTGCGGGCTTTCTCTAGTCGCGGCGAGCGGGGGCTACTCTTCTTTGCGGTGCACAGGCTTCTCATTGCGGTGGCTTCTCTTGTTGCAGAGCACGGGCTCTAGGCGTGCGGGCTTCAGTAGTTGTGGGTCGCGGGTTCTAGAGCGCAGGCACAGTAGTTGTGGCGCACGGGCTTAGTTGTTCCACAGCATGTGGGATCTTCCCAGACCAGGGCTCGAACCTGTGTCCCCTGCATTGGCAGGCAGATTCTTAACCACTGTGCCACCAGGGAAACCCCAGTTTGAGTATTTTAAGGAAAATTTGTGGCCTCATACCAATTATCCATTCATCTTTCCCATTCTCCAAAAATTTAAGAATTGACATAAATTTTCTTGTTGTGAATTCATTTATTTAACAAACATTTATTGAGTGATTATTATGGAATTTGCCTATAAAATGCATCTGTATTCAATGAAATAACTATATTACAATTCTTTCTAAAGAAACCTTTATTTTTTAATGCATAGAAAACTTGAAAGCAGTAAACCAGCTAGCATACACATGGGTTTCTGTGAAGTAATCTTCACTCCCACATAAAATAAGAACACTATCTTTTAGCCTGAAATCACCATCCTGCATTGAATTATATCTTTCTTCCAGACTCACATGTTCTAAGTCATATTCTTCAAACATCAGAAAATCTTTTAAAATGCTCTTAACATTTTGTGTAATCCAACTTCAATTTTATTCTGGAAAGAAAAATCTAAGATATAATAATTATTTCTGTACAAAAATGGTAGTGGCCCCCCTGGTATGTAAGTATATTGTAAGCTCATGTTTTCATGGGCCTTGAAGGGCTAATATTTTTCAAAATACACAGCCATTTTCTTCACCAGGACCAAGATGGACAGGTGCATTCTCATATAATCTTGATGAAGAAAGCCTAGAACTCTGAACCCAAGGTATAGATAAAAACCAATGGCACATCTGATGCGTCAAATTAAAGATACAGTACTGAGAAGAGGGGGGACCACTTCATGAAGGCTCACCTTGGAGACCTACACCTGCCAGGTGATGGCCTCTATTAGGATGAGGACAATGAATTACTTCAGAGCTGAGAACCCAGAAGGGGAGGGAGCTCAGAATCCCAGTCTCTGCTCTATGGAAACCCCTGACATGGCTCTTTCAGATGGAAATGGTGATCTGGTCCTCAGGTAGACACCTTTGGTGACGAATGTTCGCCTCTCTGGGAGGCAGCCCCTTCCTTAGGTTACAGCTTTCATCGGCTAAGTCAACTTCCTTTAACTAACTTTATTTATTTATTTTTTAAACATCTTTATTGGAGTATAATTGCTTTACAATGGTGTGTTAGTTTCTGCTTTATAACAAAGTGAATCAGTTATACATATACATATATCCCCATATCCCCTCCCTCTTGCGTCTCCCTCCCTCCCACCTTCCCTATCCCACCCCTCTAGGTAGTCACAAATTACTGAGCTGATCTCCCTGTGCTATGCGGCTGCTTCCCACTAGCCTTTAACTAACTTTAAATCTGCCTTCATGCAACTTACATTAGTCATTCCTTTATGTGAAAAGAAAGTAAAGCGAGTAGCATGTCCATGGATCTACTTCCCTAGGAGCTTGCCTGGCAGCAAAGCTGGCTGAGGAGGATGAATGATCACTCTTGGATCAGCAGCTGTCAAAACAGGAAATAAACCATTAACCTATTTTCAATGATAATGGACTCAGAATAGTCCTCTTTTCTTTGGAAGAGTAGGAATTTAATGTGTCCTTCTGAATTAGAGCCTCTGGTTTTCAACAATGCTAATCGCTCACACCATCCTCACTTAGATCCCTCTTTGGTTTGGTTGAGGGAGATTTTGGAATAAAATGAACAATTTAATCATGCCTAGATCAGGCATGTTGCAAGCTGCCAATAGTTTGGCCTCAAAAGAAGCATTCCTCTGAAAAAGGATGGAGAGGATGCTTGGGTGTCCCTGGATTTCATTCTTGAGTAAAGATGTTCCCACTCATAGCCTTGCATTCCCCTTACTTACTCATGTAATGTTTAGAGATTGCCAGACACATAAATAAATATATATTGGCCCAGACAGCCTTTAGCAATGTGGTGAAGCAGTAAGAGTGAAAGATTTACTGGTAGAAAAGCACCCCTAAAAATTCCTCTGGCACTTACTAAAAAAGAAGTGCCAAATCCCCACAAGTCTTGTTCCCTCACTTAGAAGTATATGTAAGATGGCTTATGTCACAAGGTCCTTGCTGTTTATTCAGCTGATAATTGTTGAGATCTAGGGTGTGCTAGACATTATGATAGACATTGAAGATACAGTAGTAAATAAAAATACATGACTATAGATAATTACAATGCTGTATAACACACATACATTGCTTCCAAGGACGCCAGGCATTCTTCCAAGAACTTACAACTATTAACTCATTTGATCCTCCCAGTAAGGAAGGTAATGTGGCAGAGAGAGTCAAAGATTGTGCCCACCCAATGAAATACGAAGTCTGCAACGTAGCAGAGTGGCGTTCAAATTCATCTGATCTCCACCCAGAGTCAAAAATACCTCTTTTTTTATTTTAACATCTTTATTGGAGTATAATTGCTTTACAATGGTGTGTTAGTTTCAGCTGTATAACAAAGTGAATCAGCCATACATATACATATATTCCCATATCTCCTCCCTCTTGAGCCTCCCTCCCACCCTCCCTATCCCACCCCTTTAGGTGGTCACAAAGCACTAAGCTGATCTCCCTGTGCTATGCAGCTCCTTCCCAGTAGCTATCTATCTTACATTTGGTAGTGTATATATGTCAATGCTGCTCTCTCACTTCGTCCCAGCTTACCCTTCCCCCTCCCGTGTCCTCAATTCCATTCTCTACATCTGTGTCTTTACTCCTGTCCTGACCCTAGGTTCATCAGAACAATTTAAAAATTTTTTTTTACATTCCGTAACTATGTGTTAGCATACGGTATTTGTTTTTCTCTTTCTGACTTACTTCACTCTGTATGACAGACTCTAACTCCATCCACCTCATTACAAATACCTCCATTTCATTTCTTTTTATGGCTGAGTAATATTCCATTGTATATACGCGTCACAACTTCCTTATCCATTCATCTGTTGATGGCCACTTAGGTTGCTTCCGTGTCCTGGCTATTGTAAATAGTGCTGCAATGAACACTGTGGTACATGTCTCTTTTTGAATTATGGTTTTCTCAGGGTATATGCCCAGTAGTGGGATTGCTGGGTCATATGGTAGTTCTAGTTTTAGTTTTTTAAGGAACCTCCATACTGTTCTCCATAGTGGCTGTATCAATTTACATTCCCAGCAACAGTGCAAGAGGGTTCCCTTTTCTCCACACCCTCTCCAACATTTCTTGTTTGTAGATTTTTTTGATGATGGCCATTCTGACTGGCGTGAGGTGATACCTCATTGTGGTTTTGATTTGCATTTCTCTAATGATTAGTGATGTTGAGCATCCTTTCAGGTGCTTGTTGGCAATCTGTATGTCTTCTTTGGAGAAATGTCTATTTAGGTCTTCTGCCCATTTTTGGATTCATTGTTTGTTTTTTTGATATTGAGCTGCATGAGTTGCTTGTATATTTTGGAGATTAATCCTTGGTCAGTTGCTTCATTTGCAAATATTTTCTCCCATTCTGAGGGTTGTCTTTTCATCTTGTTTATAGTTTCCTTTGCTCTGAAAAAGATTTTAAGTCTCATTAGGTCCCATTTGTTTATTTTTGTTTTTATTTCCATATCTCTAGGAGGTGGGTCAAAAAGGATCTTGCTGTGATTGATGTCATAAAGTGTTCTTCCTATGTTTCCCACTAAGAGTTTTATAGTGTCTGGCCTTACATTTAGGTCTGTAGTCCATTTTGAGTTTATTTCTGTGTATGGTATTAGGGAGTGTTCTAATTTCATTCTTTTACATGTAGCTGTCCAGTTTTCCCAGCACCACTTATTGAAGAGGCTGTCTTTTCTCCATTGTATATTCTTGCCTCCTTTACCAAAGATAAGGTGAGAACATGTGCATGGGTTTATCTCTGGACTTTCTATCCTGTTCCATTGATCTATATTTCTGTTTTTGTGCCAGTACCATACTGTCTTGATTACTGTAGCTTTGCAGTATAGTCTGAAGTCAGGGAGCCTGATTCCTCCAGCTCTGTTTTTCTTTCTCAAGATTGCTTAGGCTATTCGGGGTCTTTTGTGTTTCCATACAAATTGTGAATTCTTTTGTTCTAGTTCTGTGAAAAATGCCATTGGTAATTTGATAGGGATTGCATTGAATCTGTAGGTTGCTTTGGGTAGTAGAGTCATTTTCACAATATTGATTCTTCTAATCCAAGAACATGGTATATTTCTTGATCTGTTTATGTCATCTTTGATTTCTTTCATCAGTGTTTTATAGTTTTCTGAGTACAGGTCTTTCACCTCCTTAGGCAGGTTTATTCCTAGGTATTTTATTCTTTGTGTTACAATGGTAAATGGGAGTATTTCCTTAATTTCTCTTTCAGGTTTTTCATCATTGGTGTATAGGAATGCAAGAGATTTCTGTGCATTAATTTTGTATCCTACTACTTTACCAAATTCATTGATTAGCTCCAGTGGTTTTCTGGTAGCATCTTTAGGATTCTCTGTGTAGAGTATCATGTCATCTGCAAACAATGACAGCTTAACTTCGTCTTTTCCAATTTGGATTCCTTTATATCTTTTTCTTCTCTGATTGCTATGGCTAAAACTTCCAAAACTATGTTTAATAATAGCAGTGAGAGTGGGCAACCTTGTCTTCTTCCTGATCTTCGGGGAAATGGTTTCAGTTTTTCATCATTGAGAGCGATCTTGGTTGTGGGTTTGTCATATATGGCCTTTATTATGTTGAGGAATGTTCCCTGTATGCCTACTTTCTGGAGGGTTTTTATCATACATGGGTGTTGAATTTTGTCAAAAGCTTTTTCTGCATCTATTGAGATGATCATATGGTTTTTATCCTTCAATTTTTTAATATGGTATATCACATTGATTGATTTGCATACATTGAAGAATCCTTGCATTTCTGGGATGAACTCCACTTGATCATGTTGTATGATCCTTTTAATGTGCTGTTGGGTTCTGTTTGCTAGTATTTTGTTGAGGATTTTTGCATCTATGTCCATCAGTGATATTGGCCTGTAGTTTTCTTTTTTTGTGACATCTTTGTCTGATTTTGGTATCAGGGTCATGGTGGCCTTGTAGAATAAGTTTGAGACAGTTCCTCCCTCTGCTATAATTTGGAAGATTTTGAGAAAGATAGGTGTTAGCTCTCCTCTAAATGTTTGATAGAATTCGCCTGTGAAGCCATCTGGTCTTGGGCTTTTGTTTGTTGGAAGATTTTTAATCACAGTCTCCATTTCAGTGCTTGTGATTGGTCTGTTTATATTTTCTCTTTCTTCCTGATTCAGTCTTGGAATGTTGTGCTTTTCTAAGAAGTTGTCCATTTCTTCCAGGTTGTCCATTTTATTGGCATATACTTGTTTGTAGTAATCTCTCATGATCCTTTGTATTTCTTCAGTGTCAGTTGTTACTTCTCCTTTTTCATTTCTAATTCTATTGATTTGAGTCTTCTCCCTTTTTTTCTTGATGAGTCTGGCTAATGGTTTATCAATTTTGTTTATCTTATGAAAGAACCAGCTTTTAGTTTTATTGATCTTTGCTATTGTTTCCTTCATTTCTTTTTCTTTATTTCTGATCTGATCTTTATGATTTCTTTCCTTCTGCTAACTTTGGGGTTTTTTTGTTCTTCTTTCTCTAATTGCTTTAGGTGTAAGGGTAGGTTGTTTATTTGAGATGTTCCTTGTTTCTTGAGGTAGGATTATATTGCTATAAACATCCCTCTTAGAACTGCTTTTTCTGCATCCCATATGTTTTGGGTTGTCATGCTTTCATTGTCATTTGTTTCTAGGTATTTTTTTTTTTAATTTATTTATTTATGGCTGTGTTGGGTCTTCGTTTCTGTGCGAGGGCTTTCTCTAGCTGCGGCAAGCGGGGGCCCCTCTTCATCGCGGTGCGCGGGCCTCTCACTATCGTGGCCTCTCTTGTTGCGGAGCACAGGCTCCAGACGCGCAGGCTCAGTAGTTGTGGCTCACGGGCCTATTTGCTCCGTGGCATGTGGGATCTTCCCAGACCAGGGCTCGAACCCGTGTCCCCTGCATTGGCAGGCAGATTCTCAACCACTGTGCCACCAGGGAAGCCCTAGGTATTTTTTGATATCCTCTTTTACTTCTTCAGTGATCTCTTGGTTATTAAGTAGTGTACTGTTTAGCCTCCATGTGTTTGTATTTTTTACAGGTTTTTTCCTGTAGTTGATATCTAGTCTCATAGCTTTGTAGTAGGAAAAGATACTTCATATGATTTCAATTTTCTTAAACTTACCAAGGCTTGATTTGTGACCCAAGGTATGATCTATCCTGGAGAATTTTCCATGAGCCCTTGGGGAGAAAGTGTATTCTGTTGTTTTTGGATGGAATGTCCTGTAAATATCAATTAAGTCCTTCTTGTTTAATGTATCATTTTAAACTTGTGTTTTCTTATTTATTTTCATTTTGGATGATCTGTCCATTGGTGAAAGTGGGGAGTTAAAGTCCCCTACTATGATTGTGTTACTGTCGATTTCCCCTTTTATGGCTGTTAGCATTTGCCTTATGTACTGAGGTGCTCCTATGTTGGGTTCATAAATATTTACAATTGTTATATCTTCTTCTTGGACAGTTCCCTTGATCATTATTTAGTGTCCCTCTTTGTCTCTTGTAATAGTCTTTATTTAAAGTCTGTTTTGTCTGATATGAGAATTGCTACTCCAGCTTTCTTTTGATTTCCATTTGCATGGAATATCTTTTTCCATCCCTCACTTTCAGTCTGTATGTGTCCCTAGGTCTGAAGTGGGTCTCTTGTAGACAGCATATATGCAGGTCTTGTTTTTGTATCCATTCAGCCTGTCTATGTCTTTTGGTTGTAGCATTTAATCCATTTACATTTAAGGTAATTATCAATATGTATGTTCCTATTACCATTTTCTTAATTATTATGCATTTGTTATTGTAGGTCTTTTCCTTCTCTTGTGTTTCCTGACTAGAGAAGTTCCTTTAGTATTTGTTGTAGAGCTGGTTTGGTGGTGCTGAATTCTCTTAGCTTTTGCTTGTCTGTAAAGTGTTTAATTTCTCCTTCAAATGTGAATGAGATCCTTGTTAGGTAGAGTAATCTTGGTTGTAGGTTTTTCCCTTTCATCCCTTTAAATATGTCCTGCCACTCCCTTCTGGCTTGCAGAGTTTCTGCTGAAAGATCAGCTGTTAACCTTATGGGGATTCCCTTGTATGTTATTTGTTGTTTTTCCCTTGCTGCTTTTAATATTTTTTCTTCATATTTAATTTTTGATAGTTTGATTAGTATGTGTCTTGGGGGGTTTCTCCTTGGATATATCCTGTATGGGACTCTCTGCGCTTCCTGGACTTGATTGACTATGTCCTTTCCCATATTAGGGAAATTTTCAACTATAATCTCTTCAAATACTTTCTCAGTCCCCTTCTTTTTCTCTTCTTCTTCTGGGACCCATATAATTCGAATGTTGGTGAGTTTAATGTTGTCCCAGAGGTCTGAAACTCTCCTCAATTCTTTTCATTCTTTTTTCTTTCTTCTGCTCTGCAGTATTTATTTCCACTATTTTATCTTCCAGGTCACTTATCCGTTCTTCTGCCTCAGTTATTCTGCTGTTGTTTCCTTCTAGAGAATTTTTAATTTCATTTATTTTGTTGTTCATCATTGTTTATTTGCTCTATAGTGCTTCTAGGTCCTTGTTAAATGTTTCTTGTATTTTCTCCATTCTATTTCCAATATTTTGGGTCATCTTTACTATCATTACTCTGAATTCTTTTTCAGGTAGACTGCCTATTTCCTCTTCATTTGTTTGGTCTGGTGGGTTTTAACCTTGCTCCTTCATCTGCTGTGTTTCTGTGACTTCTCATTTTGCTTAATTTACTGTGTTTGGGGTCTCCTTTTTGCAGGCTGCAGGTTCATGGTTCCTGCTGTTTTTGGTGTCTGCCCCCAGTGGCTAAGGTTGGTTCAGTGGGTTGTGTAGGCTTCCTGGTGGAGGGGACTGGTGTTTTTGTTCTGGTGAGTGGGGCTAGATCTTTTCTTTCTGCTGGGCTGGACTGCATCCATTGGTGTGTTTTGGGGTGTCTGTGAACTTACTATGATTTTAGGCAGCCTCTCTGCTAATGGGTGGGTTTGTGTTCCTGTCTTGCTAGTTAATTGGCATAGGGCATCCAGCACTGGAGCTTGCTGGTCGTTGACTAGCGCTGGGTCTTAGCGTTGAAATGGAGATCTCTGCAAGACCTCTCGCCTATTGATATTATATGGGGCTGGGAGGTGTCTGGTGGTCCAATGTCCTGAACTCGGCTCTCCCACCTCAGAGGCTCTGACCTGATAGCTGACCGGAGCACCAAGACCCTGTCAGCCACATGGCTCAAAAGAAAACGGAGAAAAAAAAGAAGGAAAAAAAAATTAATAAAAAGTAATTCAAATTTAAAAATTAAAAAATAATAATAATAAAGAGAGCAACCAAGCCAATATACAAATCCACCAATGATAACAAGCACTAAAAACTATACTAAAATAAACATAAAAATCGGAAACAAATCAGTCACAGACAGCAAACCCCAAGTCTACGGTCGCTTCCAAAGTCCACCGCCTCAGTTTTGGGATGATTCGTTGTATATTCAGGTATTCCACAGATGCAGGGTACATCAAGTTGACTGTGGGGATTTAATCCACTGCTCCTGAGGCTGCTGGGAGAGAGTTTCCTTTCTCTTCTTTGTTCGCACAGCTCCTGGGGTTCAGCTTTGGATTTGGCCCCACCTCTGCGTGTACGTCACCCTCGGGCATCTGTTCCCGCCCAGACAGGACAGGGTTAAAGCAGCGACTGATTAAAAGGCTCTGGCTCACTCAGGCCAGGGGGAGGGAGGGGTACGGTACTTATAATTGGAATGTGGGGCAAGCCTGTGGCGACAGAGGCCAGCATGACGTTGCAACAGCCTGAGGTGCACCGTGTGTTCTCCAGGGGAACTTGTCCCTGGATCACAGGACCCTGGCAGTGGCATATTGCACAGGCTCCCTGCGGGGTATGGATAGTGACTGGTGCTTGCACACAGGCTTCTTGGTGGCTGCAGCAGCAGCGTTAGCGTTTCATGCCCATCTCTAGGGTCCGAGCTGAAAGCCATGGCTTGTGCCCGTCTCCGGAGCTCGTTTAGGTGGTGCTCTGCCCTCTGTGGTGTGGGCACGTGGGGTAGGAATCCCATCTCCTCCTGCACCCTAAAACACTGGTCTCTTGCCTCTTAGGCAGTTCCAGACTTTTTTCCGGACTCCCTCCTGGCTAGCTGTGGTGCACTAGCCCCCTTCAGGCTGTGTTCACGCCGCCAACCCCAGTCCTCTCCCTGGGATCCAACTTCTGAAGCCCGAGCCTCAGCTCCCAGCCTCCACCCGCCCCAGTGGGTGAGCAGACAAGCCTCTCAAGCTGGTGAGTGCTGGTTGGCACCAATCCTCTGTGCGGGAATCTCTCCACTTTGCCCTCCGCACCCCTGTTGCTGCGCTCTCCTCCATGACTCCAAAGCTTCCCCCCTCTGCCACCCCCATCCCCGCCAGTGAAGGGGCTTCTTAGTGTGTGGAAACCTTTCCTCCTTCACAGCTCCCTCTCAGAAGGGCAGGTCCCGTCCGTATTCTTTTGTCTCTGTTTTTTCTTTTTTCTTTTGCCCTACCCAGGTACGTGGGGAGTTTCTTGCCTTTTGGGAAGTCTGAGGTCTTCTGCCAGTGTTCAGTAGGTGTTCTGTAGGAGTTGTTCCACATGTAGATGTATTTTTGATGTATTTGTGGGGAGGAAGGTACTCTCCATGTCTTACTCCTCCACCATCTTCAAGGTCCCCCTAATTGTGTAATTCTCAACAAGGTCGATTCGAATCCTTCTCCAGGATGGACAAGGTGCTGAAGAAGAGATGTTTTTGTCTCTTTCTGTGAGATCATATTATTTGAGGACCAGCTAATTCTGTAGCTTCCAGGAGCCACTGACACCACATGGAGACTGTTTTTTTTTTCCCTTTGTGCTTAGTCTAGTTTCACTTGCTCACAGGATGCTGCGTGCAGAAGCCTTGAACCCAGCACTTCAGACCAGAGTTCCTCGTAGAAATCGGGACACCACAGCACCTCAACTCAAGGTGGCGGCGGTGGGCCGTACACCCAGAAATACCTTTTACATCACAACTTGGCACACGCTTATGCACGCACACACACTTACGTATATAGAACTGGAATTAAAGTTCTACCAAAAAATACCTGTTTTTACTAACTTTACTGCACTCTTATGCTTTCTATTCCCTTCCAGTGTATTATAATTGTGTTAAAAGTGTCCATCACCATTCACTAAACTGATTTAATGAGTCCCTCCTTAATGGGTCATATGCCTACAGTTTAAAAATCACTGGTTTTGTGGCAAGATATTAAAGGAATTATTGCATAATAACTGTAAGATTTCCAGTGTGATATGAAAGATCTAAGGATGAAGGTGGAAGTAGGCTCAGGAGAGACCCCCTCAGTACTGAGGACTACTAGGCAGGAGGTACCAACTTTCTAGGTAGTGAGCATAGCTGGGTCACAGGTTCTGGGGCAGGAAGGCACTCAGCATAGTGAAGAAATAGAAGGCTTGTGTGACTGGGGAGCACAGAGAGTGGTGGTGGGTGTGGAATGAGGCAGGAGATGTTGGCATCCACTAGATTGCCGGAGGTTTTGAGGCTATGGTAAGGATGAGGCTGATATGGAGGACACAGATAAATATGTTGCCATCAGTGCAGAGGCCACTGTAGTTCTGGTTCTGGCATGGACTGCATGATGAACTGGTGAGATGTCATCTGGGTTGGTAAACACTTGAGAAGTGGGAAGGCAAGGGCTTGATGGGCTGATTGGCTGAGGGAGGTATGGAGGGAAGTGGTATCTCAGACACTCCAAGATGTGGCCTGAGTCAAATAGAAGGACCATTTCTGGAGAAGAGAAATCTGGAAGACAGCTAGATTTGGAAGAGAGATGAAGAGTTAGGTGGTGTAGACATGTTAACTCTCTAGGATACATATAAGACCCTCAAGTGAAAATGAAAATTAATCTCTGGATATACAGAGCTGGAGCCTGGAAGAGTGACCTGGCTTGAGATACACATCTGAGACCACATTTAGGGCCATGAACTTATTGAAATTTCTAGGTAGATGTACCCAAGTGGGAAGAGAAAGGAACTCTAACTTTTAGAGCTGGCTGTGAAAAATACATGATAAATATGTTAACAACACACATCCTTGGAGCTCAATGAATTTCAGTTTTACCTTTTCCTTTTCTTTTGCCTTGGCTTTCTCCTCATCTGTCCTTCCTTCCATCAGAGAACACCACCACAAGGAAAAGCATAGTTGGCCATCATTATTAAGCATGGGTTCGGTTACTGATTTTAGATAACCATAGTCTAAATATGTTTAGCACCAAGCCTCTTATATGGAAGCACCCATCAATTTTATAATTGCATGAATCAATACACACAAGTAGCAGATTGTTTTTTCCTAAAGTGATTGCACCAATATATATCCAATCCTTCATGCTTTTCTTAAAATGCAGTGTCAACATGCTTCCATTGAGACTGGAACTCTGAACACTCCCTTCTTTTGAACCCAGATGGCCCTTTGTAACAGTCTCAACCAATAGAATGTGGCAGAAGTAACACTGTGCAGCTTTCAAGTTCAGGTCATGAAAGGTAATACTGTGGACCAGAAAGAAGTCATCTTATTGTCCACTGTCTAAACTCCTGACCCACAGAGACCACGAGAGATAATAAGTCGTTGTAGTTTTAAACCACTTATGTTGGAGTAATTTGTTACCCATTCACAGTAACTTGAACAACACATTCTCTGGGGATGTACCTCTAATCTTCACCCATGAACGTAAGAACTTGGATTGGTTCATTGAATTATTAGATTGGTACAAAAATTGAGTGTGTGGCCAAAAATGCATGGATGAGGGGACCAAGCTGAGATCAGTCCTCAGGGGTGAGCTACAGAAGCCAATCACCAGAAAAGGCTGTGCAGGAAGGTGAGGATTAGGAAATTGAAATAATCTAACTTGACATTGACTTTCATTTTGTGCTGCTTTAACCAAGTTTGGAAAGTCCTGCAGCCCCGAATGCTGGGGTGGATGCTGTTGGCACCCCTCCCCAGATGCTGAATTTGGCAGCCAACAGCACACAGCTGCCCCCTTCACTGGTGTATTGCCTCTGTAGGACAGCAGCTGTCTTGCCCTGAGGTCACATGTCTCCCTCCCCCTAGCAGGTAAGGGCTGTCAGCAGACAAGGGCAACTGCCAGGGTGTATCAAAGGCTGGCCTCCTTGCCTAATAGGGAATGACTCTGTAGTGAAACTGATGAACCCAGTTGAATTGACTCCCCAATCTGGATCACTTCTTTGCCTACCCTTCTTTCCCTGTTTTATCCTGCTGTCCCTCACCCCCTCATGCCCTCACTCCCTCACCCAAGAGCTCTTTCATTAAATCACTCTTCCAAGAATCCTCCTCCCAGACTCTGCTTCTAGGAAACCTGGCTTAAACACGCATAATACCTTAATACACAGGCATGACTAGTAAAGCCAGAAAGGAAATTGGCCTAATGTTATGGACAGACACCATTTTGAATTTAATTAATATGCAATTTATTTACCTGAATATAACATTGTGACCAGTACTGACTTTTGAATTATTACAGACCTAGGAAATTATTACTGTTCTAGAGATACCAGAAATACCCTCCCTGCTTCCATATGCCTTCTTAATGAACTCATTCCCCAGTCCCCACCCCCATCCCCAAATCAGCAATTCTCCACACCATAAGGTCTTCTCCAACACCAGCATCTACTTAATTGGTCTCATTTCAACCTGAGGCATGCTGAATTTCTCTCAAGACCTCACATTAAGAGAATCAGAGCCTGAACCATGATATGATATCATTCCAGGGCTGGGTGTTTAAGTCTGAACTAACTGCAAGTGGGTCAGAGAAGGTCAAGTTCTCTGCAGAAAGAGAAGTGGTCACATAGACACAGGGAGAGAAGCAGAGACTTGTGATGGCAATGACCCCAGAAAGAAGAAGGATGTGGTGGTTCTTGGCTCCTGACATCCTGGGGCTTTAGAGATACGTCACATCAAATCTGCTTGTGCTATAACTGGCTGAAAGACGAGAGCCTTCTCTTTTCTTAACAAATTCTTAAATAAGAGTGACAATGGAGAATCAATATAATCATAGCCCTTCATTACTAAAGGCATTATAAAAATATATAGTCAAATATCAAATTTATTTACTATCTCAGTTCATGTAGAAATATTTACATGGACATCAACATTGCTTCCTGTATCCAAACCGGAACATTCATGGAGTTGACAATCAAAATATATCTCTTAAATCTCCACATATTCTCTTTGGATGAGGAATTAAGAAAGAATAATCCTATGACTCCCTCTATTAACTCACTCAGAGTATATTGAATGGTCAACACATTTGATTCTTGGGTCAATAAAGAATGAATGAGATCCAGCCATTTTATTAGTTACCCTAATCCTAAAATGAATAGTGTATTTATCACGATTCAGGTTGCTGATATAGTGCAAATATATTCAATATGTCTTTACTGCGGCCAAAGCTAAATTTACTGGGAAGAAATTGTCAGTGATCACAGGCAAAATATTTCTTCCTGCCTAAAAAGAACAGAGAAAGGAGGAAAACTGTGAAAGCAGCAAGATCATAATCTTGCACTATCAAATCAAATTTCAAAGGCTCAGCCCCTGCTCCTGGGGAGCTCAGAATGAAGAAGTTATTTGCATCTTATTTATTGCTGGTTCTTTTTTCCTATATCAAGTGGAGATGTTTGCCCCAGGAGAGAGTCCAGCCACTCATCTTGATAGGTTTCAGATCACAGAGGGCTTCTCTGAATTTTTATTTAAAAAAAGTTTTTGAGAACTAAAAGAGCATTATTCCTGTTTCTTTTAATCCCTCCTCACTGATAGAGAACAAGTTTAATTTCTGCTAAACAGCTGGGTATGGATTACATTTGGATTTTAGTGAGTTAAGCAGTAAAATCCCTTATCTTTCAGACCTAGAGATTTCCCCAACAGAATCTCAAAGCTTTGCTTACAAGGCAATGTATATTTTGCAGTTAATTACTGAACTATATCTTGCAAAAGTGCTTATCAGGTGTTTTGTGAGCTATGTCAAAAAATGACCTATTTCTCATTAATTCACATTGAACACTTGAAGCAATACCTTAATGTGTTTAAATGGAATGGCTATCTTTTTGGAAGTAATGAGAATAATTCTTGTTACTGTTTCTAGTCTTTGGCTTAATTTCAGAATACTGTAGTTATTTGTAGGATTTTAAAAATATATTATAAAAGGAAAACATAGTCTTTTTAGAAAATATGGAAAATAAAGAAATGTAAGAATAAGAGAATAAAAAGTCTATAATTCCACCATCCATAGTTTATCACTGATAATGTATTTGCTTGTGTTTTACTTTAAAAATTGAAATAATAATGAGTAATATTCTGATTATTTATTCAAATTAATTTCCCAATGTTACATTTTTATTAAAAACATGATCATTAAGAGTAGTATATCTTTTGAGTACTTAATCTCATGTTATCCTTATAGCTACTGAGTAATCTCTAAATGTGTCTTGCCTTCTCTCATTCTATCTATCTATCTATCTATCTATCTATCTATGTATCTATGTATCTATGTATCTACGTATCTGTCTACCTATCTATCTATCATCTATCTAAAGTGTATTGTCTTAGTCTATTTGGGCTGCTATAATAAAATAGCATAGACTCAGTGGCTTATAAACAACAGAAACCTATTTTTTACAGTTCTGGATGCTGGGACTTCCAAGGTCAAGGTGCCTGCAGATTCAGTGCATGATGAGGGCCCTATTTCTAGTTCATAAACAGCTGTCTTTTTGCTGTGTCCTCACATGGTGGAATGGGTGTGGGATCTCTGTGGGGCTTCTTTTATAAGGGCACTAATTCCACTCATGAGGGCTCCACCCTCATGATCTATTTCCCCTTGTACTCCACTGCACCAAGCTTCTAATACCCATTCTGCAAAACTAACTCTACTCAACAGTTTTCTCTGTATCCTCCCAAGATTTTCTTTGAATGTACAAACTTTCTAAATCCAATTTTTCATCCACTTTGGTTCAGGATGAGTTCTTTTCAAGCTTGGGACTACAGTGATTTGTGTGGCTTATGTATTTGGGCAGGCACATCCAATTCTGTGTCTATATCAGGAAATACACAAAATGTATACATTCCCCACCTTGTAGACATAGCTTGAATATTTTTCCTACTGATTTTATTTTGTAGCATGTTTCCATTACCTTTTAGCAGGAAAAGACTGTATACTTTTAAAATAACTTTTATGTGTTAAGAGGAGTTGGGTTGCCTTATATGGCTAAGAGCATTTAAAATTAGAAAGGAATCAATACATTTTGCAAACATTATGCGCTAAATTCTATCTTTAGATTCTAGCCTAAAAGACCCCTGTTCTTATCATGGGCATTCACTTTTTCAATTCCAAGATGATGCCTTTCCATCTTGCTGGCTTTGGGATGCAGGTTTCATCAACTTTAAAGACAGCGTCCCATGTGGCAGTTGGTTCTAAATATTCATGCCAATGACCATTCAAGACCAGGAAGGACTGGCCTGGGTCCTCCTCACTCTTCAGAGCATGTGGCTGGGTGCATCAGAATGATGACTTCAAAGTTGTCTGCATGCCTCATTCATTCTCTATGTTCCTCTGATATAAAGGGCCAAGAGAGGAAGTCAAATAAACAAACAACCTACTGTTGCCATATTATCAGCTTCTGTTGGATGGTTCTGGTGCACATTCACTTATTTAATCATCAGGACCCTAAGAGGTGGTGCGATCAAGTACATCCATTTACAACTGAGGTCCACAGAGGTTAAGACACTGCTCAAGGCTGCACAAAGAGTCAAGCAGTCACTATTGAGTCTATGTTTGCTTAACTCCAGAGCCCATGAGCTTCCATGACTCCATCCTTCCTCTCCAAGGTAACAGTACCCAACCTCTGCAGGCCCGCCCTGCTCTGTCCACAGCCTCCTTCAGATCCTTGGGATACAGCACATAGATTCTTCTTCCCTTGAGCTGTTCACTTCAGCTCTGCTGCTTGGACCACCTCTTCTTCACGGGAACACACATTCTCAAAACATCTTCACCTTTACTTTTGTCACCTTCTCTTTCAGTCTTGCTCAGCCCTCTCAGAATATCTCATCTCCCTCTACCTCTTCCTTTCTATGTTCCATTCTGTCTTCACAGCACTACTTTTCTGAAAGAGCAAAATCAGCCCCAGCAGTGACAAAATGTAAGGACAGTGTTAATGAGAGCACTATTACGTTAAAAATAATTCCTAAGTCAGTTTGACATGTGACTCCCCCTCTAGATGTCCCTGGAGGGCTCTTGACCAGGCTTTGGGGTAGGGCACATGACAAGAATTTTTGGGGGGCAGAGAAACAAGGAAAAGAGGAAGGAGGGAAAATAAATGCAGCTGTGAACTTCATTTCCCTTGGGCACTTTCTCTGCCACACTTCTACTTTTTTCCTCACTATCTCCCCATCTTTTGCCATCTTCTGACTACGCTCGTCCCCCACGGATACCCAAATCACGGATGCTCAAATCCTTTATGTAAAATAGCCTAATACAGTCAGCTTTCCTTATCCACAGGTTCCGTATGTACAGATTTAGGAGGTTGACTATCCTGTCATCACCCTGCATTCCTGCAAAATTTCCTTCTTTCCCCAGTTGTCAATGGTTTTATGGAAGTTCTTTTCAGGAAATAATGGTTATATAACCTTCAGACACAAAAATGCTGGTGCAGTCGTAGTCAGACAAGAAGACCAGAGTTTAGCCCTGTTGGGAAGGGACGCTATTCAAATAACTTGCAGAAAGTCTTGCTCGCAAACTTTCCTTGATGGTCATTTTTTTAAAAAAAATCTTTATTAGAGTCTGATTGCTTTACAATATTGTGTTAGTTTCTGCTGTATAACAAAGTGAATCAGCTATATGTATATACATATATCCCCATATCCCCTCCCTCTTGCACTTCCCTCCCACCCCCCCTATCCCCCACCTCTAGGTGGTCACAAAGCACTGAGCTGATCTCCCTGTGCTATGCGGCTGCTTCCCACTAGCTATCTATTTTACATTTGGTAGTGTATATATGTCCATGCCACTCTCTCACTTTGTCCCAGCTTACCCTTCCCCCCCACCTCCATGTCCTCAAGTCCATTCTCTACCTCTGTGTCTTTATTCCTGTCCTGCCACTAGGTTCATCAGAATGGTATTTTTTTTTTTTTTTTTTTAGATTCCATATGTATGTGTTAGCATATGGTATTTGTTTTTCTCTTTCTGGCTTACTTCGCTCTGTATGACAGACTCTAGGTCCATCCACCTCACTACAAATAACTCAATTTCGTTTCTTTTTATGGCTGAGTAATATTCCATTGTATATATGTGCCACATCTTCTTTATCCATTCATCTGTCGATGGCCACTTTGGTTGCTTCCATGTCCTGGCTATTGTAAATAGAGTTGCAATGAACATTGTGGTACATGACTCTTCTTGAATTATGGTTTTCTCAGGGTATATGTCCAGTAGTGAGATTGCTGGGTCATATGGTAGCTCTATTTTTAGTTTTTTAAGGAACCTCCATACTGTTCTCCATAGCGGCTGTATCAATTTACATTCCCACCAACAGTGCAGGAGTGTTCCCTTTTCTCCACACCCTCTCCAGCATTTATCGTTTGTAGATTTTTTGATGATGGCCATTCTGACTGGTGTGAGGTGATACCTCATTGTAGTTTTGATTTGCATTTCTCTAATGATCAGTGATGTTGAGCATCCTTTCATGTGTTTGTTAGCAATCTGTATATCTTCTTTGGAGAAATGTCTATTTAGGTCTTCTGCCCATTTTTGGATTGTGTTGTTTGTTTTTTTGACATTGAGCTGCATGAGCCGCTTGTAAATTTTGGAGATTAATCCTTTGTCAGTTGCTTCGTTTGCAAATATTTCCTCCCATTCTGAGGGTTGTCTTTTCATCTTGTTTATGGTTTCCTTTTTTGTTGTGCAAAAGCTTTTAATTTTCATTAGGTCCCATTTGTTTATTTTTGTTTTTATTTCCATTTCTCTAGGAGGTGGGTCAAAAAGCATCTTGCTGTGATTTATGTCATAGAGTGTTCTGCCTATTTTTTCTGCTAAGAGTTTTATAGTGTCTGGCCTGACATTTAGGTCTTTAATCCATTTTGAGTTTATTTTTGTGTATGGTGTTAGGGACTGGAATGACTGGTGAGCCGAATGCCATATCTGCCTCGTTCACCTTCGTGTCTCACTCAATCACATGGTGTCTCCCTGTTCCTCATTGGCAACATTCAATAAGCATGTAATGAATCATTTTCTTTTCCATCATTCCAGGGCCGATGTTAGTCAACAAATAATTGAGCGAAAGCAGAGCTCTACCATTGCAGTACCAATTTCACTAAAGCGGGGAGAGTTCATCATGACCCACAATTTGAATTATATCTGATGGGTGGCCCCTTTATTCAGAGCAAAGTGCTAATCAGGCAAGTTTAGTTTTGATTCATTCCATTTTCATGTCTTCATAGCTTTATAGCAAACTAACTTCACACAAGTTTCTCAAATAAGTATTATTTTGTCATAACAGGGACATTGAAAATGTTATTGAATTTGATATAGAAAGGATAAATTCAAGGAATTGCACAATCAGTGGTGGTTTACATATAAAGAGAGACACTGTAATTTTCCAATATGCAGTGATTTTTATTGCCTTATTTGGACACTACCTAAGTTCTTTGTATTTTTTCCAAGTCCACCCATTCAGGATGACGAATTATGATCATTTTGGTGGTAGGGAGTATACACTGAACTTGGAGTTCTCTAACTAACTTGAGGTGAACTGAGTGATTATATACTCAGGTGAGTTAGAATATGATGTTAAAGAACTCATACTACAGCTGTTATAAGATCAATTGCTTGGTTCTTCAGATTTCAAGCTTCTGCTAAATTAACAAATCATATTCTTTGAAGACAAAAGTCACGAATATTTTTCAGGTATGATTTCAGTTGGCATTATCAAATGCATGAGCACATAGGCCCACGATATGCGGTGATGAGTACATAAACCCACAGAGTAATTAAACCTCTAGGTTCACATGTGCCTTTCTGGAGCAACCACTGTTTTCATTTGTGTCATCAAGAGTTTACCTGTTCTTGAATTTTCACGCAGGGTGGACTCTTTTTTTGTGTCTGTCTTCTTTTTGCTTGCGGTTCTTGAGATTCATTCATGCTGTGGTTTGTATCAATAATTCATTTTTTAAAAAATTGGTGAATACTATTCCATTCTATAAATATACCATGACTTTTTAATTACTTCTTCAGTTGATGGACAGGTGGGTCTTTTCCAGCTTTTGCGAGTTATAAGGAAGCTTATTAAAACAAGACTTTTGGGAGGTATTACTTTTCTCATTGCTAAACACCTAAGAGTGGGATCTCTGGGCCACAGAGTTGGTATAAGTTTAAATTTATCTGAAACTCCAAACTTTTGCAAAGTAGCATTTTACTCTCACGAGAGTTTCAATTGCTTCATGACCACTCAATATTTCGTGTTAGACACTTTTATTTTAGCCACTGGAGAGATGTGAAATGCTATTTTATTTCAGATATAATTTTGGTTTACCTCATGACTAATGATAATGAACATCTTTTCATGTGCT
This sequence comes from Eschrichtius robustus, assembly GCF_028021215.1. Taxonomy (NCBI): domain Eukaryota; kingdom Metazoa; phylum Chordata; class Mammalia; order Artiodactyla; family Eschrichtiidae; genus Eschrichtius; species Eschrichtius robustus. The sequence goes on from NC_090825.1 coordinate 5,965,878, forward strand.
TATTGGCCATTCGTATATCTTATTTGTGAAGCATCTGTTCAAGTCTTTTGCCCATTTTTCATTGTTTTATTTTCTTCTATTTAATGAACTGTAAGAATTCTTTATAAATTCTGGATACAAGACATTTTTCAAATATGCATATTCTGTATATTTTCTCCCATCTTGTAGTTTGCTTTATTATTTTTTTACTAGTGACTTTTGGAACAGAATTTGAAAAAATAACATCCAACTATCAATATTTTCCTTTTATGCTGAGTACTTTTGTGGCCTAAAAATTGTTGCCTACACTGAAGATATGCTCCAATATTTTCTACCAGTTCTATAGTTTTAAGTTTTACATTTAGGGCTGTGATATCTTAAATGAATTTTAGTGTGACATTTATTATGTGTTCCTGATGAAACAAATCTTTTAATATTAAAAAATATCCTTTACTATCTCTAGTAATTACTCTTAATCTTGAATTGTACTTTGTCTGATATTAATATAAAAACACCAGCTTCATTATTCTGACTATTGCATGGTATATATTTTTTCTATCCTTATATGTTTCTTCATTTGTGCCTATATTTAAAGTGATTTTTTGTTCAGTGTATATCTGGATCTTGCTTTTTTATCTGACCTTCAAACCTCTACCTTTTTTATCTGGTCTTCCAATCTCCACCTTTAGTCTATTTATATTTAAGGCAATCATTGATATAGTTAACTATAATTCTACCACTTTGTAACCTATTTTCTTTTTATCTCATCTGGTTTCCATTCCTGTGTTCCTCTCTTCCAGGCTTCTTTGGCTGTTAGAATTAGTCTATTGCTATAGGAATTCCCATTCAATACATCTATTGGCTTTTTAGTTATAGCTTGTAATTTTTTTTAGTGGCTACTTTAGGAATCAAAATATGCATTTTTGATTCATCACTGTCTATTTAAACCTAATAGCATTATTTCACATAAAATTTAAAAGTTTGCAAAGTGTACTTTAACCTATCCACCTATTTTTTGCTACAGTCATAATTTAATTTACCCACCTATTTTTTACTATTGTTATACATTTTATAAAATATATGTTATAAACCACACATTGTAATATAATCACTTTTGCTTTAAATATTTAGTTTTCTTTTGGATAAATTAAGATCTGCATTTCCATCTGATATCATTTTTCTCCAGCTTGAAAAACTTCCATTAGCATTTCTCATAGTACAAGCCTGCTGGCATTTAATTTTTTCAGATTTTATCTATCTTAGAAGTCTTTATTTCAAATTAGTATTTTGCTTTATATAGAATTTTCAGTTCGTGCATGCGTGTGTGTGTTTTCCTTCTGTCTAAAGATATCATCCTATTATCTTCTGATCTCCACTGTTTCTCATGAGAAGTCAACCATAATTCATGATTCCCTGGGTTTAGCGTGTGTGTGAGTGTGTGTGCGCATGTGTGTATGCATATGTTCAGAGGTGTTCATTATTATCTGCAGAAGTTTGTCCAATATAGACTTTCTTCTTTTGCATAAATCAGAAATTTTAGACCATTATTTTAAAATATAATTCAAGACAGTGTCAAAGAACATTTACCATTTCCCAAATTCATGTACAATGTATACTAAGTACATAGTAAAAACAGATTTAAATATAATTTTAAAGTAAAAATACATTTTAAAAAGGCATTAAATAGATTCAATTATAATCACAATAATTTCCTAAAAGATTGTGTTCATTACCCCTTACACTAAAATTGATATCCAGGTAATAATAATTCTTGTCAGTAATGATATTTGTTTAAATTATTTTTACCCTTGGAAAATAAAATTATAGAATTCTAAAAGCAATCCTTGCTTGGGTGGATTGGGAAGGCTGCCAATAGAGAAAATCTAATTCATAAATACAAACAAACTATTATTAAGCATCTCATAATATCATTGATTTGGTTAGAATTGAAGCAAATGATTTACCCCAAGTCTTTTTGTGTAAAAGAAAAATTTTAAATTATGATAAGACAAAATATATAAGATCACTAATATTTATTCATTTTCTTTAGTACCATTTGTGTCTTGATTCTATTATCTAAACTCTATAAGGTTAAAAGAGATGCTTCACACTCCCCCCCTCAAAAAAAAAAAAAAGAAAGAAAAATTAAGGTTGAAAAGTACTTACTTTTGAAACAGTTCCATGATGTTATATACATTATGTTTGTATAAGGGAATGATCCCATGAAAATATGTCAAGTTTTGCTAGTAGGCTAAAATATATGGTGAGGTTTAGATTTTTACCAGTTTCTAAGAATAAATGGTAATAAAACTTGATCTGTTGACAGTTGACTGTTCTAGATTCTAAAGGATAAGAATGCATTAAATTTTATACTATTATAATCATAATTTTAACACAAATAGCACTTCCATAGAATAGCATGAATACTAATTAGTGCCTATTTGTGGTATTCATGCTTATTAGGGTTTGGTCCAAGTTTATTGATATATTGGAATCAGAGAATTAGAAGTCATCTTGTTCAATTCATAACAGTCCATCACAGATCACGTGCTTCAAAATTACCAACTCACTAGATAATCTGTTATATTTTAAGTAACTTTCATATGAGAAAAGTTCTGCTTTATACTGAACCAAAATGTATCTTACATTAATCTAAATTTATTTTTTAAAAATTGTATCCTATCAAAGTTTATCAGACCAGTTGATTTTACATATTAGCCCAGAGTTCAGGTTCAGTTCCTAATATATATCTGTTATTTGAATAAATCACAAGCCTGAAAATACTTCAAAATAGCTCTTTAATGTTAAAAATAATAAACCAAGAAGTTTTTATTTTCCCCTAAACCATGTGCCATTGCAGCCCCAGATGAATGAGGACATATACTGCTAAGAACAAGAAGGACATTGATTGTGTTTTACTCTTAAGGTTGACCTTCCGGACTTCTTTAGCAAGGCTATGACTGTAAAAAGGCATTGTCAAGAGAGCAAAGAGCGTTGTGAGTTTCGCTACAGCCCCTGGCATGGGCAATGTAGCTTGCCAACCCCAACAATACTTTCCTCTTCTTCCTTGATAACTCAACCAACACTGATTTTGTTTGGGCATCTGGTTGGCACACACTCTGGGAAGGTAGGCTCCCAGGTGAATCACCATGATCTCACTTCCCTTCCTGTGATTGGTTTTAAGATAAGCCTACGAGCCGTTCTGGCTGATGGATGTAGGGAGAATTCTACTGTATATGCAGGGGACAGATTTTCCAACTTAATGAAAGAGAAGATGTTCAAGGAGAAAATTCACTTATGCCCATTCCCTTCCTACTCAGCATCCTGACCTGTGACAGTATGACATCTATAGCTGCAGTGGCTAACTTGTACCCAAGAGTTAACAAGGCAGGGAAAAATAGTCAGGATGCTGAGGATGGTACAGCAAAGAAATAGATGGCTCTGGGAAGCCTGAGGACTTCATGGAGCCACTGTCTGTCTCCGACTTCTTGTTGGGTGAGGTACATACCTTGATTTTTGAGTCATGGATGGTCAGGAATCTTCTTTCTTGCAGCCAAAAGCAATCCTAATTACTACTGCACTTTTCGCACCAAAAGATAGGCCTGAGGGTCCAGATCTGAGACTTCCATTTAATACCAAGGACAGAGAAAAGGAGCATATGAATCTAGGAAGTAGAAAGACCCAAATTGAATAGTAAGAAGGAAGAAAGAGAGAAAACCAGAGAGAACCAAGGAGGGAGGTATGTATTCTGACAACCCCTCCACAGCAGGAAGCAGATGTTGAAAATGATTAGGACATGTGTGATAGTCAACTGTTCAAGAATCAGTATGGCATGGGTACCACCCATCAGAGTGTGTGCTCATTACCTTGTGCTCACCAAGGGTTGGCTGTATCAGAGTAATATCAATAGTTCCAGGCAGGTTGGCAAGGGGAGAGTAGATTCAGCTTGTAAACACCTCCCCATCCCCCAGGTGATGTGACATGGGAGTCACTTAGAATTCTCTGCATGCCTCTGAATTTCAGGGGACCCAGAGGCAGCTGAGGTGAGAGCTACCCATCGTCAATGGGTCTACCAGGGTCCCAGGCACAGTCGCCTAGTCAGGGGACATGGCAAAGACTCAGTGAAAGATGAGGAAATTTCTGGTCAGTCTGGAGTACCACAGGACCCTGACCAGGCTGACCACAAGTTACGCCCTCCATCAGCAAATGCCAGTGGAGTGCCCAGGGTTGGTATACATCAGAAGTCGCTGGTACAGCGATCAGGATAACATAAGCCTTGACATGGATCCACCAACTCGGAGCTCAGGTTACATAAAGGAGGTCTTCAGTTAAAAAATCCTATAAGTCTCTACGTCTGTGTCTGTATTCCTGTCCTGCCCCTAGACGTAGAGAATGGACTTAAGGACACGGGGAGGGGGAAGGGTAAACTGGGATAAAGTGAGAGAGTGGCATGGACATATATACACTACCAAATGTAAAATAGATAGCTAGTGGGAAGCAGCCGCATAGCACAGGAGATCAGCTCAGAGCTTTGTGACTACCTAGAGGGGTGGGATAGGGAGGGTGGGAGGGAGACGCAAGAGGGAGGGGATATGGGGATATAAGTATACTATAGCTGATTCACTTTGTTATAAAGCAGGAACTAACACAACAATGTAAGTCAATTATACTCCAATAAAGATGTCAAAAGAAAAAAAAAGTCCAACTAGTGACTGCCTTGCACTCAGATGACTTTCTCTCCTCTCTGCCCAGCAGGCATGAGACCTGTGGAAAAGCTCAAGGCACTTACAGGAAAACAACAAAGCGAGATTCTCTGCACATCTGAGTGTCACAGGAGAAACTATTGATGATTCTGTGCCCCAGTGAAGCATCTGTTCTCCAGGTTAAGCTCTCCCTAGAAGGCTCTACACACAAACTGTGGCATGGGGGTTCTGACTTCCAGGTTCTGCAATGGGTACCATCTTTGATATAATCTTAGTTTCTCAATGTTATTTCTAAAATTTAGTTTCAAAAACTAAATGTAGACTTTCCATAATTAAGTCTAGATTTCCTGTATGCTCATAAATAATGTAAAATTAGCTGTATTATCTTGAGTTTCTGCCTCCTACTAACTACTTTTTAATTGAAATTTATATCCTACCTATTTCCAAAATAGTTGGAATTAACTCTTAAATTAAGCATTACTTAAAATAGAACAATCAGAGGAGGGCAACTAATCCAGTAATCCTTCTTGGGGAGGTGGGGCAGGGTTCAATCAATTATCAGTCAATTAAGAAACAGAAGAGCTTCTAACTGGTTAAGAGAAACAGGGCAACTCAAGGGATTATAGGATTACACATGTATTAGGGTAAAAATAATAATAATAAATAAAACAAGATTATGTGACTGTGGATCATCCAGCTGTCTGAACAGCTTAAGCAGATGTGGTCCTTTCCCTAAAGGTCTTAGATTATAAAGTGTGATTGTATGAGAATTTATTTATGAATCCTGAGCCAATGATCAAAAGAAGATAAACAAGCACAAGCAACCGTGCTTTAAATGCTTAATAAAAATCGTTAAACATCCCTACAGTTTATTCCTCCGACAATCAGTAGGTTAAAAGATTGGGTGGAGCCAGTACCCACTCCTGTTTTTGGTTGTATCAATGTTTGATAAGAAATACACCCACACAGAGGTTCAGTGTTTCTTCATGCAAATTATGCCTATGTTGATTTTCTTTTTAGTACCCAGAGCCCATTCTTAAACTCAGGGCTCTGAAAGGATTCTAAGTACCAGCCTAAATACAAAACTCATTACATAAATTCCATGTTGCACTTTTGTTTAGATGTAATTCACTGAAATACTGAATAGACTGCAAAGAAGAAAAGAGCTGAATATTGTCTGGGTCAAGAATACTTTACTCACAGGAAGGAAAAACCTTCTGGAAGAATCCATTGTCCAGTAGACAATGTGGGAATCATTGGAATAATCTGATTTTGTTACTTGCTCACATTTGTGATTCCTAATACCACGCTCCGCGACTCCTTTAGCTCTTAAATTTTCCTACAATATACCATTGAAAGAATGTGAAGAAGGCTGGTGGTTAGTTTTCTATACCACAAATATAGGGTTAGCAAAAAGGACCTGTAACTTAGACTTGTAAAATTCTGTCCAGAACAGACGTAATTGCATTCAATGTTTGCAAATTTAAAAAGACTAAATATAATTACATATTTTGGTCTCCATATAAGAAAAGCACATGTATCACTGTAACTGGATACCTAATTGCAAACTGTATGTCTTAAGAAGAGTAGATTCTTTGTGCTCTAATGAAATGTTATATAAATTTGAATCAACATTGAGCAAACTCCAAGCTTGATATCTATTCTCTATATTTTAGTCCAGATAATTTAATATTAATTAATGTCTTTAAGATTTTTCAGCATTTTTTAAAGAGGAGCCCTCCACTTGTTGGCTCTTGCGAAAAATATGTTTAGAAGTGAAGAGCAACTCTACCACAGCAGGAAAGACAGATTTCTTTTTCATATATTAGTTATTAGACTGTAATGCAATAATGAGGGTCTAGGTTTAAGATTACCTTTTTATTCCTGAGCCTGCTGAGCGTGAAAAAGTCTTCACCATTTCCCAGTAACCATGTAAATGCAGCCTGTCTAGATAGAGTGGCACATTCACCACATCTGGCCATTTAGCGGTTATTCAGTCTAAGGCAATTGGCTCCATGAACCCAGTGACCGTCCCCCACCATTGCCCCAGACACCACCTGGTGCTGAAGTGGGAGCTGAGAAAAGTGCATCTCAGGGCCTCTTGCAAGAGAAAGCAGTTTCTGACCACAAGGTCAATTGATTCTTCATTTGAAATATCGTTTATTTTTTAATTTAACTCATGTTAAAATTTAGTCACTATTTATCTATGTATTTAACGTTCTGTTGTTGTTTTTTTTTTTAAAGCCCAGTGTTTAGAAATCCTTGTCCATATTGTTATAAATTATCACGCTTTTATAATAATGAACTACAAAATAAGCCTGGGTGCTAGTCATTCATTACAATGGATTACTAAAAAAAAAAAAAAAAATTCTTTCAAAATGTCTTTTATTTAACCTCCTAATACCAAAAGTATTGTTTGATAATAATGTCTTTCTATTTTAGGAAAGTAATCAGGGTTGACGTAACCTTATAGCCATCCCATGGAGAATGGTTGGCCCAGGCACATCGAGGAGATTCCCAGGTGAGATGATCAGTTTTCCAGGTAAGGGAATTGGAGGGTGGGTGGATGGGTGCGTATGTAAGTGCTGTAAAAAAGTAAGCTGAGGCACATTAAATTTTTTTAAACATTTATACTTTTTATTTTATATTGGCGTATAGCCGATTAACAATGTTGTGATAGTTTCAGGTGCACAGCAAAGCGACTCAGCCTATATAAACACGTATCCATTCTCCCCCAGACTCCCCTCCCATTCAGGCTGCCACATAACACTGAGAAGAGTTCCCTGTGCTATATAGCAGGTCCCTGTTGGTTATCCATTTTAAACACAGCAGCGAGGCCCATTAAAATTTTTGAAGAGTTCTTTTGAGCACACACGGATTCTAATCAGGCAGCGCCAAACAGGAACTAGGGGTGAGGATTTTACAGACAGGACACAGAAGCGAAGCAAAGCAATGATTTGATTGGCTAGAGCTTCAGCGGGTTTCTTATTTGGGAAAGTCTGATTGGCTGCGTGTGACTGGCTGTTCTCAAGTTTCACTCCCTAAGTTTCCAGTGCATCGGCTTAGGTTTTGGTTTGCTTAGGTAGGCAACTCAGGCATTAGAGCCACCTCCGTCCAACGGTCTCCCTGTTTAAATAGTGCATAGATGAGGGGTGCCCTTCCAGGCAGGAAGAAGCGGGCGGGTAGGTTCAGAAAAGAGGATGGGGGTGGGGACCTCTAGGCTTCGTGCAGCTCACTTTATCTAGAGCCTAAATCAGGAGGTATGAAGGCATTACAGACTGAGCAGGGCTGCTTCAAGAGCCCTGGCCTTCCTCAGCAGGATGTAGTTTTCTTGCGTAGGCAATGGGGCAGAGCAGGGCCAGATTTCTGTTCCAGGTAGAACACTGAGGGTTGGCTTTGAGCAGGCAGCAAGGCAGGTGAGCAATTCTGAAGACTTGACTAAGGCAAAAGAGTGGGGCTATGGAGAATGGGGAGGCTTGAGAAGAGACGGGTGATAAAGTTGGAGGAACGATGGTTATTTGGATGTGGGCAGGTGATGGCACAAAAGGAGTGGAAGAGAAGTCCTTGTCGCTGGCTCAGTCATGTTATAGACGGTCACGGAGGGACAGAAAGGCTTGGTAGGCATGGTTTTGAGTTCAGTTTTGGACTTGTCACCTGTGATTGGGGGACTACTTAAAAGGAAAGTGCCGCATAACTTAGGTATGAAGCTATTTATATCTATCACACGCAGCAACACTCAACGTGCTACTCAAATATTTCACTTGGGGTTCTTTTTGAAATCTTCCGTTTAAAAGCAAAGTTTCCTGAATTTGTAATAAGGAACTCAGTTCATGAGGATCATAATATTTGGAATTAAATTTAGAAGTGTATTACTTTTGTCAAAAGTGCCAGCAATAACAAACAAAATCCAACAACCCAAACAAGCCTGTTCCAAGCTGTTGTCTTCATCTTACATCTGTTAGTTTGGGTACTGATGCTTGGTCATTAGACTGACACCCATGTGGGTGACTCACTTCACTCCATCCTGGCTCTGCTTCCTTGCTGTCAAGGTCTCAACCATGGTCAAGCTGCAGAAAGGATGAGATTTTAAGTGTACACTTCATAAATCCTGAGAGTCTTCCTTGCCTGGAATTGTTTTGCCTCTGATATGGGAGCTACAGCATCCCATTTCATTTTCTCTTGAGAAAACCAACCCCAGTGGTACTTTCTCCATGCACTTTTTTTTCTGGACATATTTATTTTATGGTTATTTCTTTTGCTCTATTGGGTGAGTAGAACTAGTTCAATATTGTATGAAAATCTTGCCATTTTAGGATTTTAAAACATTGTGAGATTTTTTTAAAATATGAGGGTAGTGCCAATAGCAAACATTTATATACATACAACTTCTTCAGGACCTGGGCAACATTTCTATCAAATCAAGTTCTAAGTAAAGTAATCTAGTAGCATTATTTGCCTTTTTTTTTTCTTTTAAAGAATAAAGTCACCTTATGTCTTCATTCTTTCATTCAGTCATTCATTCATCGAGCACATACTTATGAAGCACTTACTATGTGTTTTGCAAATGTAAAGTAATAGAGATATAACAGTGAACAAAAGAAACAAAATCTCCTGCCCTTAATTAATTGACCTAGTGAGGGAAGAAAGGCCACGTTAAGACAAAAATAAGATTTGCGTGTCTACTAACTGCCACGGCACACCGCTGAAACATTCTCACTCTTGCATTTACACCTAAGGAAACAGTGCTTGTTATCAAATGCCTACGTACAACCCAACACACTTTTTTGGTGTACAGTTCCCTTGTTTGTATTGAATGTGATTTCCCCCACCCCCGATCTAAAAAAGTTGATTAAAATCCATCCCTTTACCCAGCCCAGGGTAGTATAAACATGTTAGAAAAATCCTTAGAATATTTGGTTCATTCTTCTTACTTTACAGATAAACCGAAGCTCAGAGATGTTTGTGACTTCTTTGAGGGTCTACAGTTGGTATCAGAGTTGAGGCAAACATCCAGCACTTTAAGAAAGTTATTACGAGAATATTAACAACTATTATAGCAGTGTGAATACAAGCAGTGAGTTTATTTTCAAATTAAAATATAAAACCATGACTCAAACATGGGAGAGCGGCTTATAATCTTAAACGAAGTTACCTGAATTGAATGAATTCAGAATTGGGCAAAAATAGTCATGAACTATGTCACAGTATTGTTTATCATAGAGACCATTTCTTGTCCCTAAAAGTACATTATTGATCAATGTTAGAGTGTAATTAAATCATTCTCTTGTTGACTCTTTTAAGGGACACCTAAAAGGATATAAAAATAAAAGTCAAGGTATCTGAATCATCCCAGCTTGGTAAACAAGCCCCCTCTTCCGGTACCTCCCTAGGAAACAAATCCTGAGCACACAGCTCCACTCTATGAGTCATGACTTTTTAGATCACATTGTCTAAGCAGGAGTCGAGAAATCGATACCTCTCACAAGGTTGTAGACACGCTGGTGCTGGGACCGATTAGTCATTAACTTATTCTCACTCCTCCCAGCACTCACGGAAGGAATTCCAGTGTCTCGGTGGATCCTGAAACAAGTCTTAGTAACAAACTTTGGAATGGCAGTGGGATTTTGTGAAAGGTCTGTTGCAAAATACTTGTACCATCTTCTCACATATTCAGGACCATAAATCCCAGTAAATCACCTGAAATCAGATTTTAAAGATGAGTCTCTGAACTATTTATTCCAATTTTGTCACTTGAGAAATAATTTATGAAATAAACCAAGCAAGTAAGGTTTTTCAAAAGACGTGTCAGGATCATCCCACACGGAAGGGGAAAGAAAATGAATATATTAATGGTCCATTCAGCAACTTTTTATCTGATGCTCTAAAAACTGAACTGCAGAAGAGTTCCTTAGTGAGCTCAGAGAGTTAATGAGGCTTCCCGGAGCTAGAAGCTGGCTTTGGTTGTGTGGTTTCTGTATCCACAGACTCCGGTTCAATCAAAATGTAAATGTTATCTGGGTACACAAAACATATTTCATGGTGATAATGAATCTGTTGACATACCGTTCATACTTTATTGTATAAATTTTAGTGATGGATTTGCCAGAGAGAAAAACGAATACACAGGGAAATGCTCCTCGCTCAGCTCTACAATATGCTCCGGGTTGACACGTGTCTGTGTCTGTCCTTGCCTTTAATCAATCAGAGCACTGTGACATTGGGAAGAGCCCAACAGCGTCCTTATTGAGTGAGCTAATCTAACTGGATTTGGAATAGGAACTAGAAGATGGGTTATTTTTAAAGGAAAAGCCACTAATTCCAAACCCTGTCCTGCAGCATAGTTACTTAACAGATGTATAAGCGCTCAGGTGTGTTATCGTGTGTGTGAAAGATGATCAGATTAGGAGGGGAGAGGTGGCCTGCAGTCCCTGGGTGCAGGAGTCTGTCAGCTTCAACTCAAGCTTGCGCCCCCTGGGCTCTGCACACAGGCAGAGATGCCAGGACTGTTTGGTGTCTCTAGCTGGCAGGACCAGCTCTCTAATTTGCAGGGCTCAGGGCAAAATAAACACGGGTATCAAGAATTTCAACATGGCGACAGCAGGACCTTAAACCAAGCCCGGGGCCCTGTGCAACAGCACTAATCACGCTCCCGGGAAGCCTGCCCTGCCTTCTGGGTTCTGAGGATGGAGGGCTGCCCTCTAGCGTCTCAGGAAAAATGAATTCTCCTTTCTCATGCTTATTCTTCCTTCTTTCCCCCCAATCTCTCAGGCCCGGTTAGAGCTTCCATAGTAAGTTTCTTTGTGCATTTTGTCGCAAGTACATTGATATGGAGTAAATTTGCGGGAAAACCCCTTTGCTCTTCGTGTCTTACCCTCGGCATAGCAGCCCTGCTACCCAAAGGCACCGAAATGGACTCCTTGGGGTCCCTTTAATTGCATGAGTCTAGATTTCATGCTCCTGGCTTTGTACTACAGGGCATTTTTCATTCCACTTCATGCTGCTTGTGGGTTATTATTTCGTTGTTTTCTTTTTTTTGCCTTCAAAATAGAAACTGTTGTGAACTTTTAAAAAGGTATATTTGGTGCAATTGATTCTAAAATGCTGATAGAATAACTATAATGATTATATTGGTTCATATTTTGTATTAAACATAAAGAGGTCCTCATAAAAATAAGCCCCCAAACTGAAACAAACGAAAAACCCAATATAACCTCCGGAAACCTGACATATCTTGATTATTATATTATATTCCTTCCACGGCCTTTGTCCACGATGGTGAAATTTAAATCATATGGGGGACTTGGGGATGGATGTTGATTTTTGCTCATGTTTTGTTTTTTGTAGCCTTACTTTTCAAAGTACATTGGAAATTCCTAGAAGGGTCCTAGGCTTGGTCCTTTTTTTCCCTCTTGAACATCTGGCATATGATAGGCACAAAATAAGTATGTACTGAACGAATTAATGAAAGAATGAGTGATAAAAAATGTCAAAAGGGTCAAGGACAAAAGTTCCTTCATGCAGAGTCTCTTTAAATTATATTCTGCCATCGTATTTAACAAAATCTCCTAGAAATCTTACAGCCACACCCCTTTACCACGTGGAGGATATTTATATAGGGTATAGCTACTGGTTGTTAACTGGAGAGAAGGAGAAAATACTTAAACATGTACTGTTCCCTTACGAGTCTCTCAGTACTTTTAACCATAAACCTAAATTACAGATTATTTACTTTTGCTTCCTTCTTGAGTGGGTAAAGGCAGCCGTTTATCAATACCAAGGGTGAAGAAGCATCAAGAATTGGAGAAAAGTTGCTCCAAAAGGAAAAGACTGGAAATGCGCAGCTCTGCCCAACCTAGACAGACCACGGGCAGAGCGGGAGGAAGGGGAGAATCCTCACGACAGCAGCTGTGCAACTTCCCACTCACCCGGGCCTCCTTAGGAGACGCTGGTCTCGGGATATTTATAAATCCGATTCATCAGCGCTGTCTGGCAGCTTGTTCTCAGAACCACCAAAACCCTAAAATCCCCCAGTCCAAAAGAAAGAACTGAGCCCGATGGGTGAGTCTGGACCCGCGGGTAAAAAGCTGAGATTTGAATTACCCCGGGGGGGGGGGGGGTGGGGGGCGGTTACGTCTACCGCCAGGTGTGGGCAGGCAAAGCGGGGTGAGGGCGCAGACCAGGAACTCGACAAAGAAGAGTTCCATCTCCTGCGAGGGCAGGAGGCCGTGGGACACCCCAGGACACGTTCGGGGTAGGGGGCTTCTCCCATCCGTTGCCTCCTTCCGTTTCTTCTCCTCTGCAGGTCTAGGGCAGGAGGGAAGGCCCAGGGCTAGGTGGAGTCTGGTGGGCAGGGTCCCCGGCCAAGGATCCAGTGTCCGGGACACGCTTCCTTTTTACTCCCCCATCCTTACCCACCGGCCAAGGTCTCGGGCAGCCGGTGGCAGAGCTGTGCCCTTCTCTGGTCTACACCCCCTGAGCAGAGCAGGCATTAACTGCGGCTAAAAATAAAGTCACTAGGAGGCTCCGGGCCCCTCTCCCCTCGTGGCCTGGGTCCTGCCGTCACTGGGCACGCAGCTACCCAGCTCACATGCCTCTGTCCCGCAGGGGGACAGGAGGACCAAGAACGGGCAGCGGGACAGTTCGGGAAGGTTTCCCAAGTGTTAGGCGGTGCCACGGCTCAGAGCCCCCTGCGCTGGTCTCTGGTGCTGGAACAGACAAGTGCATAGGAACAAACCCCCGGCCGTGTGCTGGTGCCCGAGAGGGGAGGGTCGCGGTGCCTCGGTTTCCTTAGGCTTCGGGTGGAGGTGGGATTTGTGGGTCTTGGGTACAGACAACTCTCGACTAGGAGGAACCCTCCAAAAGTGTGGGCTCCTTTGGAGAGCACCAAGGAGTTCCCCTACCGCCCAGGGAGAGGGCCAGAGGGCTCGACCCCCAGGCGTGTCGGGAGGGGACACTGGCCCTGCAGATACCGGCCCCCGCGCCCAGTCTCCCGAGGTGGCGTGGAGGAAGCGAATCCCAGAGCCGACCCTGCCCGCACCAGCGCCCAGCCGCTCTCCCCGGTCGCGCCCTCGCTGCCATCCCTGCCGGACAGCAGGGGCTCGGCGGGGGCCGTGGACCGACCAGAGGGCTCCCTCTAAACTCCGATACGGAAAACCTTGCCCTATCGGGTACCTCCAAAGTGTGACTTAAGCTGAAACTGCAGGGCGCAAGTAAGGCGGCCTACCCGAGGACGTGGCGGGGAGCAGCGTTCAATCACACGGGCGGGTGTCCGCCTCGCTTCTCCATTGCGCATTTGGAGCCGTTCTCGGCCAAGGGGTCTCCTCGCGTCCCAGCGCCTTCCCGCCCCCCGCAGGGAAGCCCCCTGCCCTCTGAGAGAGTGGGGAGGACCGTGAGAGCCCCCCAAGCCCGCTGTGCTGAGTTGAAGAAGAGGAGGGTGGGAACCCCCTACCCATTAAGGGATGCGGAGGGGCGGGGAATCCCTCCTCCGAGCGCACGGAGAGTGAAAAAGAGGAAGTCCCCTCGGTCCTCCGAGCAGGGGGTACCAAAGGATGGGAGGTGTCCTCCCGGCTACGCTCTGCGAAAGTGGGGAGGAGCGTGGGGGCACCCCGTCCACGCCACCCCCCGCACACCACTCAGAGCCTGGGGGGACTGGAGGGTGGGAGGGCCCCTCCCCAGGGCCCCTCCCCGCCGCACTTGGAGCCGGTGGCGAGGAGTTAGGAGCCTCCGCAGTCTTCCGAGCGAGGTCGGAGGTGAGGGCGGCAGGAAGCGGGAACCCCCAGGCCGCGCTCGGGGACCGCGCAGCGCACGGTGGGAGCCCCCGCCCGACCCCAGGCTGAGACGGCGGAGGGGAGGTGGACCTTGCCCGCGCTGACCGTGGGCGGGTCTAAGAGGGGGACCCCCGGGGCTGGGGCGCAGCCCCCGCCTCTCCCCGCCCAGCACGCGGCCGGGCGCGCCGGCCCCCCGCCGTGCCCAGCGCGCGACCCGGCCGTCGGGGGGCGGCGGTGGGTGGAGGCCCGGCTGCGCCGCGCGGGGTGCGGGCAGAGGCGGGTCGAGCGCCCCCTGTCGCACCCGCCCCCTCCCGCGCGGTGGCGGCAGCGGCGCCGCCGGGAGCTGCCCCCGAGGCCGCCGCCCGGCCCCCGCCCGCGCGTCAGCGCGCCCAGCCCGGGGCGCCGAGCTCCGCCCGCGCCGGAGGCCCCTGCGCGCAGCTCGGAGCGCGGGCAGCGCGGCCGGCCGAGGCAGCGCGGGGCTGGGACGCGGGCGGCGGCGGGCGAGCGGGCGAGCGGGCGGCGCGGCCCCGGCCGGGCGCGCTCGGCGGGCGCCCCGTGAGCCGCCCCGATGTGGCAGGAGGCGATGCGGCGGCGCCGCTACCTGCGGGACCGCGCCGAGGCGGCGGCGGCGGCGGCGGGCGGCGGCGGCGACGGCGACGGGCTGCAGCGGTCCCGGGACTGGCTCTACGAGTCGTACTACCGCATGAGCCAGCAGCACCCGCTCATCGTCTTCCTGCTGCTCATCGTCATGGGCGCCTGCCTCGCCCTGCTCGCCGTCTTCTTCGCGCTCCGCCTGGTGAGTGGCCTCCCTGCGGGACCTGCCCGCGCGCCCCGGGGCCCCGAGAGCAGAGGGAGGTGCCCGCCGAGCCGCGTCCCGCCCGGGGCTACCCCTCGGCCCGCGGCGCCCTGCCCCTCCTGCCCGCCCGCGGCCGACCTGGCTTGGGCGAGAGAGAAAAGTTTCCTCGGAAGGTTCTGCCCAAAATAAAGTTGCCGGGGTGTGCACCGGGTGCACGGCCCGGGTGTGCGTTTTCCACCTCTGCGCACCCGCTGGCAAACTCGCCGCGCTTTCCGCTCGGCGCCGCTGGCCGCAACAGCCGCTCCACTAGGTCTGTGTCCATCCGAATCAGCCTCGCGCCTCTTCGCGAGGCCGCTGCCCAGCCCCGGGGCTGGCGTTTTAGTTATTTAAAACTCTCTAAAAAGCCTGACTTGGGAAAGTGGTGAATGGCGAGGAGAAATGAAAACAAGTATATTATTATACATCTTTGCCTTTAAATCTGTATGGTTTGGTCCCATAGACAGGGCGAGATGGGGTGTTGACCTGTTGTGAGTCTTCAGCCTCCAAGTGTATAAGTAACAGGCATCCGTGGACCGTTGCTTTCCTATTTCTAGACAGGTAGTTAGTCGTGTTTACTGTTTTGCACAGGTTATTAAACTGGATTTCATCACTAGGAGCGTAATGCAACTCCACAGCTGATGTCAATTTTGCCAATTTAGATTTTTCGAGGAGAAATCCTTGGCTCATTCCCGTGAGCAGTGAGGGGAAATCTGTAGATGGCGGTAAGCTTCCTGTTAGTGATCTTTCTGTTGGTGTGGTTCAAACTTTTGCACCGCCTATGATATGTATGTGCAGATTGAGTGCCAGGCATTGATTAATCAGTGAGATATTTTTGGTCAGTGGTTGATCTGGGGATGTCTGCATCGAATGATGTCTTTTTAGCTTAGAATATAAACATACACCTATATTCATGTCCTCGGAGCAAAGGCGTGGGTGTTTGCTTTATTTCAACACGTGTGCACAATAGCTGTCCTTGGTTTTTGGCAATTTATTCTTCATATCCTGAGCCAGATGGTGCTCAAATATTATGCATGGGAAAACTTATCATCTGGGTTCTTTAAAAAATGAAGTTTTCTTTTTCGCCACACTAGTCAAGAGGTGTTGTCTTCTGCTGGAATTCAATGACATAAGAATAAAAATTAGAAAGTAAATAGAACATCACGATGCCACCTATCACAACTGGGTCTTTTATTATACAACATAGAGCAGAGAGCACCTTAATTCTGTATTCTGGGTGTGAGTTCACGGCAGTCTTCACACCCTTGTTACCAGCCTGGAATGCTCCCTGGAATGGCATCTTTGTCTCTTCTCACCACTTTTTAGGGCCGAAGAGGACCTGACGAGAGACTTCTGCTCTCTGCTCAGTCTCATTGGCAAGCAGGGTCTCTAAAAGCATCTCCTTCTCATTTCCATTCTTGCAGGGAAGAAAACACATCCCTTTTCCTCTGGAAAAAGCAGCCAGGACATTGCTACTTGTGATTCTGTTGAATCTGTAATCCAAACCCGTTCTGGCTGGTTCTCTTCCAAATGGAAAAGGAGGAGCAGGTGATGGCCTATTTATAGCACCATTAATATATTTAAAGACAAATGTGAAGTTCATGCTCCCCTGCACACACCGCTTTGTTTGCTATCATACAGATTTCTAACTTCTTAAACCTTGATCTACGTAGATGTTCTTGACTGGGTCGTCAGGGATTCAGCACAGTCAGCTGAGAGCTCCCTTCTCTAATTTGTCTTTGATCTTTGTGTTTCTTTACCCAGTTCCTTTATGTTCCATTTCACGTGGTGCAAATGCTGGAGTGGTATCTTTTCAAAAAGTTTATTCAGGCATCTTTACTTTGCTTGATAAATCCATCATTCCCACACTCTCCTGGCATTCAGCTAAATCACTCTAAGTACAAAGCAGGCACTTCCCATGGCATGGCTGTAGCCCAGGGTGAGGTCCAGAGATGGTGGAATGGATCCTGTCTTTTGCTCTACCTAAACCATGCTCTGACTACTCTGTAAATCCTTCTAGGTAATGAGCTGTGCAGAAATGTTCCAGAATCAGGAAGGGTGACGTGGTCTGGTGGAAAGGCTACCTTCAAGTGGGCACTGGGGCTGCTGGGCCTGGCATTGGGAAATGCATGGGAGGAATGGGCACTGTCCTCTGAAACTTGACCTTAGCAAGTACTGGCAACAGTTCTGAGGTCTGGACAGCTCATTTCTATTTTGCTTTTAGTAATAGCATAAACAGCAGTTCCACTTTACGAAAAATGTTCTCCATCCACGTAGTCAAAGATGGCTGGGTTAGGAACATTGGAAGATGGGACAGAGTTAACATGGAGTCATGTGCACACAGAGTGGGGTGAATTCATTTCTCAGACTGACCAGAGCTTGGCTTCCCAGAGATCTACACTGGGAGACAGAAATAGCTGCCTGGGCCCCGCCCAGGTTTCCACCTTCGAGCGCTTTACTAGAATCGCTAGGCTCTGATGTAGTTCAGGAGCTCGGAAGATCTCTTTTTGCTGCCTGAAATCTTGGACAGATTCTTCTTTCCCATGAATCTGCCTGATTTTGATTTCCACTAGGCTTCCATCAGTTCTTGTAGTAGAAAAAGTCTGGTAACTTTCTTAATGCATATCCATAGTTTTCTGGAACATTTGGATCACAAGATGATCCTGATAGTATCCAAGTGCATAGTGATTTTTTGGTATATGGAATTGCCTTTGTGTGAAGTGACTTGAAATATCTCTTAAAAAGAAAAAAAGTAAGCTTTGTCTTGACTTAGTATTTCCCTAATTGGCATTATTCACAATCTGCTTTCACTTAATTTCAATTTATGGTCAATCTATGTGTCTGCATCATTGATCATGAAGATAAGGTAATCTGCAAAGTATTTTTGTTATATTTTAAAAAGTAAATTCTGAATTGAAACTTTACTATCTTGCTTAACTATTTTCTACACAAAAGGTGATTAAATAGGTTTAATCCCATATTTGTTAAGAAATATCAAGATGAAACAAATAGCACATATGATAGCATGTCTTGAATTTTAATATCTTGTTTAATAATATGAAAAATACTTTCTGTTGCTTATGATGGAAGTTTTTGATGTTGGTACTGGGCATGGTGAACAAAATTAAATTACCCTCTGGCATGAGAAAACTTGGAACTAATAAGACCAAACTTTAAGTTCTAAGTCTTCTGAGGTAGCTTCATTTTCCAGGACTGGTTCTTATTACTAAATGCATGAAAACCTCTTCTCAGAATCAAATCCTCTCTCATTTATTATGTCCAAAATCAGCCAGCTTCTCTCAAAATTTGCCCGTCGTGGTTAGGAAAGGCTGACATAAATTTTTTAGTTTGTCAAATACCAGCTAGCTCCAGCCAGATTTGTTTTGGTTAAAATTTATGTTAGGGATGGTCAATATTTCAACTGGAATGGAAAAATTTCATTCCCATAAATTTTAAATAGTCACATATTGCAATAAAATAGTTTTTTTCTGTTTTTTTTACCTGTTGTTTTTTTTTTTTTTTTTTAGTTTGGTAATAATATCCAAATGAGTATATACTTTTATCAGTATTAAATATGTAACATGTACGATTTTGACAGAATATGATCTACCTTCTTGCTTTTACTGTGATTCGGTGTGCTAGATCTTTCAAACAATGACCGTAAGTACTTCATTACAAATCAGTTTTCCAGCATCAGGTGTTTTTTCTAGGGGCAGATATATGAGTGTTTCTTTTCTCTATACATGGAGAAAGAATCCTAATTTTTCCAAAAAAATTTTTCCAAAATTTTTCATTTTCCAAATAAATGAATTCAATCATTGTAGAGGCAAGTTGCCTTTATTATTCCAGACATTATTTCAGCGCCCCTAGTGGGTGGAAGGATCAATGGGGAGAAGTCTTTTCTTGGGGAGTGGAAGGCTGGAGAAGGCAGATAAATATGTCTGACATCTCCTCTAAGGAGCAGGTAATTCTCTGCATACTTTCTCTAGTCTCTTAATTCTGGGGGTGGAGGGGTAGTGCATGCTTTTAGGAATTGGAGTGGAGGCAGCTAAAGATCCGTCTTTCTGCGAATTTCTCTATACATGCAGGAGAATCTTACTTGGCAGGTGTTTGTAATTTGCAACCAGTAATTCAATAAGTGACTTTAATTATGATTTAACTGTGGTATAAACAAACGACAACGAAAAACTGTAGTTTTCTGCAGGAAAGATGGTTGCAGTTTAGAGGCCTAGCAAGAAAGGATTTGGAAGCATCCTTTGGATATTAAAGTGCATAATTAAATATATGCACGGTACCTTGCCTTCTCCATTTAAAAAAGGCAGAGCATAATGGTTAAGAGCATCTATCTGTGTTGGCATTTTGACTTTGTCCCTTTCCATCTCTGTGACCTTGGGCAAATTGTTCAACTTCTCTATGCCCCAGTTTTCTTGTTTGTAAAATGAAATGGTACCTGCCTTCTAAGGTGATGGTCCCAATCAGTACACGCGAAGCACTTAGAAGAATGCCTGGCACAGAGTATGCCCTAAGGAACTGTTGTCATTACTGGGTCTTCTGTAGTTGCATTTTCATTGCTGCTGTGAAAAACACGTAGTCACATAGTATTAGAGCTGGAAGGGCGCTCATGCTACAGAGGAGGAAACCGAAACCCAAAGCCAGTGGCTCTTGTCTTTAAGGGTGCAGTTGTGGTGCTGGATGTCTGACTTTGCCGGGGTGAACTAGGCTGGTGATCACTGCAGATCTAGAATCCCCAGCTCTGGTCCTAGCACAGCCGCAGTTTTCTTGTTGAAATTTCATGCTGCTAGGAAAGTCCTCAAGCTTCATTCTGTGGATGGGGTTACATTTCCATTTTTTTCTCTTTTAATGTTAAAGAATTGTAGGGATGCTTCCCCACGATTAACTCCTTGGGGTTCTTTTATGCTGAATATTCCCAGGGTTTTCCCATTAAGCAGCAGGTGTATTTGTAACTTTGCTTTCATTGGCCAAGTCCCCGGCGTGAATACTGTGACCTGTAAAATCCATTCCTGTTGAGCTCTGTGTGAAACTGACTGGTATTTTTTAACTTAAGCATTCTATTTAAAAGATACTAATGCTGTTAGAGCTGATCTGCTACTTTGGTAAAGGTGTCTCATGGTTCTATTAATTACTTCGATCTGTTTGTTCAGGAATTGCTAGTGATGGGACAGTCAGGGCTAGGTGCTTGTGCATAATCCACTGGTACCCTAGTTCCTTCTATAACTCGATGTTGACATCAGTACGATCCACTGGGCTTCACTCATTCTTCCCTCACTGATATTCACAGAGTGCCTACCGGGGCCCGCACTGAGATGGGCATCCCCCTGGGTGGCATTCCATCCAGAAGCCTCTCATCTTCGACACGCTGCCATTTACCTGTCAATACTGGGGTGGTCTGTTAGCCTGGACGCCGTGAGCTCAGAGTGTCTGCATCTGGTCCTTTCTAGCTTTGCTTCCTCTGGTGCTTTCTAGCTTTCTAGCTTTGTTTCCTCCAGGGCTTCCCCTCTCCTCGAAGCCGCCCATGCTGCTTATCCAAGTTCAAACTCTCCTTCTTGAGCTTAAACAGGCCAGCCTGTGCTGTGCATTCCTATCTGTATTGGTTGCTGCCTCTGATGCCTGCAAAGCTCATTTATTACACGAAATGATTTACCCACTCCATGACTGTCATCTGACGTGCAGAATAGTTTGGTCAGTTCGTCTTGTCTCCTCAACTAATTGTTAGTTCTTTCAGGGAAGAAACTTAGCACCCCCATATTTAATACAGCGCTAACCAGATCGCAGGTGCTTAATTAACATGTATAATTTAGGGGGTAGATGCATTTTTCCTTTGCTGCTGTCATTCCCATTGTGTAGCCTCTTGTTAAGAGCATAAAACTGTCACTAGACCTGGATCTGGTCTCAATGTTGCCACTTAGTGTTCCTGACAAATTCATTTATCTGCTGTGGACTAAAATGAATAACACAGCCAGGCTCAGGAAGATCTTCTGGGAACTAAGTAAGATGGATCCTGTGGACATTAGCACAGAGCTGGGCACATGTCTTACCCAAAACAAATGTAGGTCATTTTTATTATTATACTTGCAGCACACAGGGTTCTCCTTGTCACGGACCCCTGTAGATGTATTTCAGGCTGACAACTAAATGAGTACTAGAATTTTCAAACCTGGGTATGAAAGAACAGGGGATGTTTTTCTATTTATGTGATAAGTATGAATATAGCTTTGAGTTACTTAAAAAAAAGATGGAGAAGCATAGATAGTTTAATTAAAGTCATATTTTGACACAAGTTACCATTCTCTAGCACTAAAATTCTGCCAAATTGACACTGCTATTGGCCTTCATATTTTTTCAATTTTGTTAGCTTTGGATAATGTTATGTAATGTAAAATGAACGAGAGTGATAAGATAATATTTACCAGGCAGTTCCCTGGTGTCAAACTAGGAAATAGATACACATCTGGCGATGCTGGTTTGCAACCACCAGGTGCGTTTGGGAGGAGAGAAAAGGATTGTTGAGTCAGCTTGTGTGTTTGATCCATTTGGCCAAATTAAGACTTTGCTAATGTTGCTTCGATGCCCTGTTTGTATAAAGATACAATAAAGATCACAAGGAAGGGAACCGGGAGAGGCTTGGAGGAAGACTTCATTAGTTCATCTGTTGCTGTCAACGTTACAAATAATCATTTTTGCTCCCTCCTTTCACTTGGGCTTATGCTTCCATCCCCAGGTGCCACCTTCAGGTGAGAGAGAGTGATGGGCAGAGTTATGAGATACTCAGCCTAAAAAACCCCATGAGCAGCTCTGCCAACTAGTTTTCTGACTCTGCCCAGGGCTGTAGGACGTCAGTGCCAAGACAGAAAGAACGAGAATACAGACGTGGGTCACCACCGTTAGGAATGCATAAGGCCAATTGTATCTCAGAGTCGAACCAAGTCACTTTTTGCTTGAAATGGAAAATTTCAGTATTAGCGCAATTAAAATCTATTGAATGAATATTTTATTGCATTTGAAACATACAAACATAAAGTACAATAGCTTCTTTTTAGAACGTTGAAATTCTTGAGAAGACTTCTCAAGATGATGATTATTGTCTGAGAGAATCTTATGAATAAATCAAGTGTCTAGGGTAACCACCCTACAGAAGGTTCCTGGTGGAGACGATGGCGGACCAACACCATGGTGATGGGAGCCCTGACTGCAGGGTTTTGGGATTAGAATTTCTACCCAATTTCCACCAGTGTCCTTTATCATCCCTCAGATATAATGATGCTGGGATATTACAGCCAGGACGGGCCAGAGCTCATAGGTGCTGGCTTCCATTCCATGCTTACCCCAAATGCTGAATTATTGCGTGTGTTTTAAATGTACTGTATTATTTTTAAGCTCTATAAAAAAAGGGAAAATAATTAAGATTTCAAGCTACTAGTGAGCTGTGGATATGATGAAGGAAAGGAAGTTTTAGACTGGTGCATTAGTAGAACTAATAAAAGCTATGTGATGTTAAAAATTCAGAGGATAAGGAGATCAGATGAATAAAAATGAAAGAAATAATGAAGAAATGTTAACATGGTTCACACATATGGTTGATCTAATATCTAATCCTTTCCTTTTATTGACTTGCAGTTAATTCAAACATATAACATCCATATTCTTCAGAACTGGACTTTAGGTGCACAGAATGGGATTTATCATTTGATTAATTTGATTAACCTTTTGATTCTTGAGCTCAATCCTCGTTTATATCTATTATCCTCGTTTATATCTATTTGGCTTGCTTGTCTATTTACACTAAAATTAAACATCCACGAACCCAGTCCAAACTAGAATATCCCCAATAATGTATTTCAGTCTACACTGCACCTCTCCCATTCCCCTACCTACCCTCAGAAGTAAACTTCATTTGCACTTTTTGTTTGTCATTCTCTTGCTTTTCTTTTTGTTCATTTTATCATATATACCGTATATATATATCATGTGGTATATGTGTGGTATAAAGTGGTGATCGAGGTCCATTTACATATTTTTTTTCTGGTGGAGAATCAATTTTTACTTATTCATTTTAGTTACTTCTTTCCCCAAATCTGTTGTAAATCAAAATTGCATATATGAGTCGTTTGTTATGGGCTATCTTTTCTCTTCCATTGGTTAAGTTTTGTTCTTTTTTGATACACACACACACAGAGTATAATTACTAAGGTTTATAATACTTATTTATATTGGGCAAGGGAAGTAACATTCAATTCTTTGAAAAGTTTCTTGGTTATTATTGAATTTTTGTTCTTCCATATATATTTTACAATCAACTTATTTTAACCTCAATATGAAAAAACTCAAGTGGGATTTTGTTAGTGTTATATTTAATCTATTGATTAATTGCTGATAATTGATATTTTATGATATTAAAATTTTCTATCCATGAACATGGGCCATCTCTCCATTTATGTGCTTCAGTAATGTTTTACAATTTTCTTTAGGCTGTTCTTACTTCTGAGTACCAAAAGATATTTTGTATTTTATTGCTTACTGTAAATGATGTTTTAAAAATTATGAATTTCTACTCTTTTGTTGATAATGTAAAAGAATATAATTTTGGATATTATTTTATAGCTACACAACTTATCATATTCTTTTTATTACTGGTAGCTTAAATGCAGATTCTTTCAGGTTCTCTACATAGACAATCATATCATCTGCAAATAATGAGAGTTTTATTTACTTTTGTCCAATCCTAAGGCATTTCATTTCTTTTTCTTGTATTATTGTGCTGGCTGGAAACTCTAATGTGTTATTGCCAGAACTTGTGATTGAGAGTATCCTTGCCCTTTTTCCTAATTTTAAATAGAATTCCTTCATAGTTTATCCACTTAGGATGATGTTGGTTACAGATTTTTATAGATATCCTTTGCGATTCCCTTTTGTTCTAATTTATAAAAAAAGTTTAAATGTGATTGGGTGTTGAGTTTTACCAAATTGAGATAATTATAGGATTTTTTGTTGTTTTTTAATGTCAAAGTAATGGATAATAATTTTCTATTATTTAACAATTTTTATATTCCTGATACAAGCACAGTTTTTATGATATCTCTTATAACATGTTGGATATGAAGTACTAACATTTTGTTTAAGATTTTTACAAGCATATTCTTTGGTGAAATGAGTTTGGAATTTTTCTTTATCGAATTGTCATTTTTCTTTTATAAGTTTTTCTGGTCTTATAAAATAAATCAGGGAATATGCCTTCATTTTTAGTTTTCTAAAAGTTTTCATTATGTTAGAGTTGATAGAATTTGCTTAGAAAACCACATGGGTTTGTTGCTTTCTTTGTAGAGAGATTTTAAAATTTCTGCTTCAGTATCTTTGATAGTAATAGGATTATAGTATTTCTAACTTTACTTCTCAAGTCAGTTTCTGTAAGACTTTTCTAGGAATCTTTGCATTTTGTCCCAATTCTCAAGTTTAATGGCATATATGTGATAATACTGTTCTCAATTTTACACTTTACATATACTATATCTTCGGGTTTTATTTATAGTGTTATATTTAAGTGCTTTCTTTTTTTACTTAATCTCATCAGATGTATGTTTTGTCTTAACATACATTAAGACAAAATATTTGCATTTTTGCTTTCTATCTTTATTACCTCTTGTGTCAATCAGAACATATTAGAATACGCTATGGAAACAAACAACTCCAAAATCTTAACAGCTTAACACAATAAAGGTTTATATTTTGTTCAAGCTGCACAGTAAATTTGAGTCAGCAGAGGAATTCTATCACACCAGTCACTCAGAGATTTAGAATGAAGGAAGTTGCATCCCACAGGATCCTTCCTTCCTTGATTGCTATACTAGGGAGGAAAAGAGTGCTTCACTCTCTGGCAATTGACATCTTCCACATGGAAGTGACACAGCACTTTTACTCATTTTTCATTGACCAGGGTAAGTATCCTAGTTATCTTTTGCTGCATAAAATACCCCAGAAAACTTAGCAGTTGAAAACATCAACATCGTTTATTTTCCTCCTGAATCAGCAATTTGGGCAGGTTTGGCAACGGCAGCTCATCCCTGCTCCATGTGTCAATTGGGATGGCTTAAAGGCTGAGAGCTGGAGTCCCTGGAGGCTTGCTCACTTACATGTCTAGTGTCATTGCTGGCTGGTAGCTGAAACTCAACTGGGACTGTTGGCTGGAACACCTTCACATGCCTCTCCACATGGTTACTTGACTTCTTCACCGTATAGTTGCTGGGTTCCAAGAATGATCATCCTCTAAGAATCAAGTGGAAGTGCATGGCATCCTTATAATCCTGTCTCTGAAGTCAGATAACACCACTTCCATCATGGTCACAAAGAACTGCCCAGGTTCAATTGAGGAGGACATAGAACCTCACTCGATGAGAGGAGTGCCAGTCACATATGGGATGGGATGTATAATGGCCCCCATTCGTGGGAAATACAGTCTACCGTGGTACCTCATATAGCACATCAAATTCCCATATGCCTACAAGGAGGATGCATCAGTTAGCTTGTTCTGCGTAACAAACCACCTCCAGAATTAACAGATTGGAATAACTATTTTATTTAGCTCACAATTCTGTGGCTCATCCCTTGGTTCTAGCTATTCAATTGATCTCTGCTGGTCTGTCTCTTGTTTGTGTGGTCAGCTGGCAGCTGGTGGGTCAGTTGGTAGCTGGATCATCTAAGGCGTCCTCATTGACATATGAGGCCAGTTGGCAGGCTGTCAGCCAGGGCTGTTGGATAAGGTGACAGAGTCACTGGGCTCGTTTAGCAAACTAGCCTGAGCTACTTTGCATGTAGGGTTCTAAAGATCAATGAGGAAGAAGGCAAGCCCCTATACCTAAGTATTTTCACATCTTTATTTCATGCAACTGTTGTCAAATTGGCCAAAGAGAGTCACATGGCCAGGGCCAGAGTCAGTGTAGAAGAGAATTACACAAGGGCTTGGATATAGGGAAGGGAATTAGTACGGCCAGTTTTGCTGACAAAACCATAACAGAGAGGTGAACTAGAATGTTTAACAGCGCTATTACTACCACAGTGCACCTACCTGGTCACCAGACATTTAGTTTACTCCTTCCTTAAGAAAATACATACATCCCTTTCTCAAGAGAGACCGCTCCAAAGTTCCATCCACTAATGGCAAGAAGCTCAGAGTCTAGGATCTGTGAATGAAGAGCACTAGTTTGTTCAAAGGGAATGCTGAGTAGTCATTTCACATGAAGCCTGAATGTGGCTTCTTTTTTTTTTTTTTTAATTTTAATTTTGTTGGAGTATAGCTGATTTATAATGTTGTGTTAGTTTCAGGTATACAGCAAAGTAACTCAGTTTTATGTATATATATGTGTGTGTGTGTGTATATATATATATATATATATATATATATAGTCATTCTTTTTTAGATTCTTTTCTCATATATGTTATTACAGAATATTGAGTAGAGTTCCCTGTGCTATGCAGTAGGTCCTTGTTGGTTATGTATCTTATATATAGTGGTGTATGTGTATTCATCCCAAGCTCCTGATTTATCCCTCCTATGGCTTCTTTTGATCTGGAGACATGTGGACTGAAAAGACGTTATCAACCATCCATTCAGCCACCCAGTGCACAAAGGATGGCCACAAAACTCTCCCATTATCCCAAGGGAAGAATGACACACATTAATCTCTGGTCATACCAATTATAAATTCCCCTGGGCAGACAGTTTGAGGGTCCCTGGCCCTGGGGATGGGGATTGCTTCTTCATTAGATCCAGACTCTTGTCCTGGAAATAGACCCTTGTCTATTATTTCCTGTGACATCTGAACCCTCCACTGGGGAGGTTCTTCCTTATTGGCCATCGTTTTGACCACAGCTGGATTGATTGTTGGGGAATATTTCCTTCTTGGGGACTGAGCAATTTTCTCAACCTCTTTCGTGCCATAGATAGAGAACCCCAAATTTCCTTTGTCTAGAACAGCCAAAGTTCACGTTGGCATTTCTTTTGGAAACACACATCTTTCAAAACTTCTTTGAATTCTTCTCTGTTTAATTTCAGTCATCTCCCGGTGTCAAAGGTCATGTTCTTTTCAAGACATACTTCTGTGATTTGCTAGATTTCTCTGCCTTTTCACTCCATCTATCTCTCAGTCTTTCTCTCTCTCCCTCTCTCTATCAGTCTGTGCATGCTTTGAGCCTGTTTGGGAAACACAATTTCTGGTTCTCTTTTCCCTGCGCCTTTTTGTTCAGTTGAAAGAATTTGCTGGCACCATACTTTTAGTTGGGCTTTAGTCTGAAGCACCTTAATCCATTCCGTCTTCAATAGTAGGTTTGATTTTTTTTTTTTTTTCCTGCACATGGCTGAGTTTTAATCCCTCTAGGACCCAAGTTCTATCATTTATTGGTTGAGACTGAGAAGCATTTTCCTCTTCTTCTGACAAATCCATAGAATTCTGCTTCTCTTTCATCCCTCCTTACAACCAATCAGTTATTTCCTGAGCTTGTATTTTTCTTGTACCTTAACAAATGCAGTCAGCAGCAACATACGCACACTTGTAACACTGTGTTTGATGGCCCTTTCTAGAGTAGGGGTCAAACAAACTCTGGCCTGGGACCAAATCTGACCCACTGCCTATTTTTTCAAATAAAGTTTTATTGGAATATAGCCTGACCATTCATTTCCCTATGATCTATGACTGTGTTTAAGGTACAGCAGGCTGTGCTTAGTGTGACAGAGATCTTATAGCCAGTGAAGCCTAAAACATTTATGATCTGGCTCTTACAAAAGAAGCTCGCTGAGCCCTGCTCTAGACTCACAATTCTATTAGAGCATTTTTTGCCTTCCAGGACAGGAAGATATTTTGACCAAATGTTGGACCATTGCGTAGCTTGGGTTGCCACCTTTCAGTCTCTGATAATAGTTTCCTTGCTGCTTCTGCCACTTAGCAGCTATCAGTGCTGTATATTTGAGGTTTTGGGCAGCACTCTATTTCAGGTACCAATTTCTGTATCAGTAAAGATGTTATAGGTTGTGATGGGTTAATAAACAAACCTCATATTTGGCCTCCCACACCAGAGGTTTACTTCTTGCATACACATCCTGGCCAGTGTGGGCCAGGAGGGAGCTTCTGCTCATCTGGGCTGGGCTGTAGGAGTCCTCCTCATGACAGATGCTTCTGTAATCATTGTACCATGGAGAAAAAGTGCTGTGAGACCTCTCACTGGCACTTACATGCCTCTGCCCAGGAGAGAAACACTTCACTTCTGTTCACATTTTTCTGGCCAAAGCATGGCTACTCGGAACTTCAAAGGAGGTCAGAAAGTACACCCAGAAGGAACCCAGAAGAAGGAAATAGGGAATATTTTGGAAAGTCCCTGACCATCGCATCTTCTTTCTACTTTCTTTGGGTTTCGTTCTTTTCCAAATATCTGAAGTGGGATCTTTAATTCACCAGTTTTCAGCCTCCTTTCTTAGTATGGAGCTTGGCAGCAACAGGGAGCATTGACATCAGCGGAGAGTCACTAGGCCAATCAGGACATGCAGGGATGTGCAGCTGCCGAAGGGAGCCCTTTCAGGAAGGAATGTAGTGGGGAGCCTGGTCCGGCTGCTTTGGTCAGAGTGCTGCACGTGGAGCAGGGCAGAGCCGGGCAGGCTGGGCCCCTCCAGGCAGCTCCACACGTGTCTCATCCACATCTGACCCTGCACATCGCCCTTCCTGGGGCTGCTTGGCTTCCGCCTCCCAAATCTTGTGCAGGCACCTGCGAGGGCCAGCTCTCACCTGGGAGCATTCCAGGAAGGGGATTCTGGTGAGGACTGGCTCCACTTTCCCCTCTCAATTCTGGCACAAATTCCTCTTCTGTTCAACTCTAACCAAGAGCCACGGAGGGAAAGGGGCTCTAAGAAATGTGACTCCCAGCAAAGCCAAATTGACAGTAGGACAATTCAGCTCAACTTTTAAGATGAACAATTTCCCTCTGAGCACCACTTTTACTGCACAACACAAGTTTGCTCATGGGAAGACTTTCAAAATTTTTCACAATTATTTTGCGTTTTACATTTAGATCTATGATCCATTTTGAGTTGATTTTTGTGAAAGGTGTAAAGTATGTGTCTAGATTCATATTTTCATGTGGGTATCTATTTAGTTGTTCCATCCTTTCTCCATTTAACTGTCTTTGCGCCTTTGTCAACATCAGTTGACTACATTAACGTGGGTCTTTCCAGTCCGTTGATCTATTTGTCTATTCTGCATTACCACTCTGTCTTGATTACAGTTGCTTTGTACTAAGTCTTGAAATCAGGCAGTGTTGGTCCTCCAACTTTGTTCTTCTCCTTCAACATCGTGTTGGCTATTCTGGGTCTTTTGCCTCTTCGTTTAAACTTTAGAATCAGTGTGTTGATATCTACAAAATTAACTTGCTGTGATTTCGATTGGCATTGCATTGACTCTATAGATTAATTTGGAAAGAACTGACATCTTGACAATATTTTCTTCCTACTTATGTACATGGAATATCTTCCTATTTATTTACATGGAATATTTATTGAGATCATCTTTGATTTATTTCATCATAGTTTTATAGAATATTTTAGTTAGAATTTTTATTTATTCCTTTCACACCTCATGGTAAAATGGAGTATGACTGTATATGTGGGAAAGAATGAAAAAATATATTTTCTGTTACGTATCACACACACACAACACACACATATATATTACATGACACATATACTTAAAGGCAAACGTGTAGCATAGCTAAAGGCTGATTTCTTTTTGCCCAGTGACAACCCTTCAGGTTAATTTGTGCTAATCAAATATATAATCATTTAGAATGGAAAATTGGCATCATTTCAATAAGGAATAGTCAGACTAGCATTGGTGGAAAGTACTCAGATTTGCAGGAAAGAGGGAGTGATGGTCACCACAATAGTAATCTCATTTATGGTGCACCAGTGATGTACTCAACCCCGCCAGCCATGCAGTGTCTGTATTTCTGTTCATGTGAAGAAACAGGGACTTAGGGAGGCCCAGTGCTTACTCCAAGTTGCAGTTAGTGATGGAAATTGGTTTCTACCTTCAGTCTGTCGGACTTCAAAGCACTTCACTAAAATATCCTTTTTATAGAAAAGAAGTATTTTACATTAGACTGTCCTTTACCATCTAAAAGAAGAACAGTACTGTTTAACAAAAAATGAAAAATACACGTGGAAAAGAATGAACATACAGATAATCTGTTGCTCCATGGAAAAGCCTCCAAGAAACAAAGCAGTTGTCACATAATAAATAAAAACAATGGGTGTTTAATAGGCTTGGCAATTAGAAGCGATCCCAAATTACCCCAAAATGCATTGAACAGGAAAGGATGAAATGGTCCAGGAGAGATAGGAGCCCATTATCATGAGAGTAGGTAATACCATGCTCAAGATCTCTCTTTTAAAGGCATTTTAGCATATTTTATTTATTTTGCATTGTATGGTAAATTTAAAAAATCTTTTTAAAGACATGTCTTAAAGGCATTTTCACACGTTTTAGTCCTAATAAAGACATTTTAGTACATTTCATTTAGTTTACATAACATGGTAAATTTTTTTTTCCACGAAGGGAGGAGGGGTGAGGATATATAAACATATTTAATTTAGATTGACAATCTTTTCACTGTTTTTGTTCACTTTATTTTGAGCTACTCTATTTGTTTTATA
The DNA here is from genome assembly GCF_028021215.1 of Eschrichtius robustus. Lineage (NCBI taxonomy): Eukaryota > Metazoa > Chordata > Mammalia > Artiodactyla > Eschrichtiidae > Eschrichtius > Eschrichtius robustus. Next base: position 5,996,865 of record NC_090825.1, read on the forward strand.
CTCTGAATTTTGAAAACTCAACTAGCTCCTAAGGAAGCAGCCATGGGGGAGCTGTAGTGGCTTCATTCATTTTCCTGTCCACTGGGGCCGGAATAAAGGACGGTGGAGGCCCGTGTAATTCAAGGTCTGAGGGCGTTCCGCTGTTTCATTTACTTATTAGCCTTAAGAAAAACGCATGATTCAGACGCGGGGCTAGGAAAGAATGTGGTTTATAAGCTTACACATTCTTAATGAATACTGTACTGTTTTTTTCCTTGACAACCTTATAAAAGATTCTATTTAGTGGAGAAGTCCATATTAAGATGTTTGGAGTTAGACTTCAAAAGGAGAATGCAGAATAAATTGGTGGCTGTTCTCTTTCTGGAAGAGCCCAGATTCTTCAGTGGGCTCAGGTTTTGCAATGGTCAGGGCCACTGGCCTCATGAGCAGTGGCTGACCATCTTAAGCCGTTGGCCATCTGGGAATCTGGTCCCCCCAACCGAGGCTGGGGACACTGCTTGGAGCTGGAGGTCCTTCTCTGGTGTGTGGGATGGACCAGGGAATGCCACGCATCTGGTGAGCAGGGGCGCCAGCCCCCTCAGATCAGATTACAACGGAGGGACTGAGGGCCTTTGTCTGCCCCCTCCTCCCTAAAGGTATATTCACAATCATAGTTTATGCTGGGTTAGCATGGAGACGTATGTAACCTTTGAGCTTAGAATCTTGGGGTTTTTGGTTGTCATTGTTCTGATTTTGAAAGAAATTAAAACATTTCTGTGGGCCCGTAAAAATATTAGGGGACCCAGGCTCTGTGTCCTCTGTGCCCAGTGAAGAGGTCACCTGCGGCCCAGACTAGTCACTTCTCAGTGATCAAGACTCTGATAGTTAAAAAAAAAAGAAAAAAAGTGACATAGAGACTCCAATATTTAAAACCAAAACCCGTGTATCAAGTCTTACTACATAATGTACCCAGCTCAATAAGGCATTGGGTCTTCGACTGGATTACCGTTGGATCTTTTAAAAAGAGAAGCACAGAAAAAGCTCCTACAGGTAGTGTACTTTGTCCCCCTCTTCCTGGAAGGACTCACAATCACAGACTTTCTGTTCCTTTAGCTACTAATTTTCACTAGACAGTCACGCATATTTTCACACCATTTTCAGTCTTTCTGGAGAAATCAGAGCCAATAAAGTCAATGATTGTTTCTGCCCTACTGGGTTAATGAAATAAGTGAAAAGCCACACCAGGAAAACAGCTGTCCTGGTTATTTACTGGTTAGCTTTCTGTCCACAGCTCAGTTAACTTCATTTGGGAAGGTTTAAAATAAAATCGGTTTTCACGGCTCCATGTGTGTAGCGATCGTGGTCTCAAGTTTGATGTCTTCAGAAGACAGGCTGTCGGGTCCCTGTGTACCTCGACCCGTGGTGCCTGCGTGCTGGGGAGCACTGGTGGATACCTGACACCTTTTTGCAATGATTGGAACATGTGTCTGAGAGTAAGAGTACAATTAGGCACTTAATCGTGGCCAAAAATAGCAATGGCGGGAGGTTATAAGAACATCCCTTTGGATCCTTCTGTTTCCTGGCTGTTGTGGAAACAGATTCTTTTGGCCCCTCAAGGACTGGCCGCACCTGGTCTAGTGTATCATCTCTGCACAAGCAGGGTGCAGAGCTCTGCTGCAAGGGTCTGCAGGAACATACCGCCCCCAGCTCCCTGGGCTGGAGCCCTGCCTCTCTCCCCATCAGCTCCACGACCCTGGCACCGTCTTTCCGTTCAGGTTTCCGTGCGTTTTCTCAGCTGTAGAACAGTGCAGGCACCAGTACCCACCACCCCTATAGGGCTGTTGTGTTAAAGGGCTTAATGTACCTGCGTGCTTAGCACAAAAATATAGACATGAGTATTTGCTATGATTGCCTTTTTTCCGGGTATTGCTTGACGCAAGTAATTGGGAGAGAGAGGAAAGGGGAATGAAGGCATTGAGGGTGGGCCTGGGTCCCTTTTCTTTCTGCTGGGTGTCAGCCTGGGCCCCGTATGGTGGTTTGGCTGATCTGCTTTGCTTCCCGCTCTCCCTGTGGTTAGTGGCCTGATACCTGAAGGGGGCACGGGGCGGGGGGGCATCTCCAGGGTGAAGTTAGAGATGCTCGTGGCACGGGGTGAACCCTGTACCAACCAGAAAAGGTGAAGGCTTCCCCAGGCTCTGGTATTTGAACGACCAGCCCCATACGTGCCAGATTGTACTGTAACTTTTAATATGCTAAAACCTCAGTGGAAGTTCTTAGGGCCCCGGCCATATGGGTTTTTGATTGAAACTCCTTTGAGTATTTCACCAACTTAATATATTGGGTGAGGATTAAAGATCTTAAACTGTGTTCCATCCCATAGTGTGTGCTGTTCAGAGCAAGGTTCCAGCATAATGTTTGGAGAAGCTCAAGCCTAAATCCAGGCTTGGATAATCAAAGGAAGTATGATGTCTATTACATTGTGTGAAATTGTATAGAATTGTAATAGTGTGCCTTTTAGGGGGTGTGTAACTAGAAAGAGATAAATAGAAAATGAGTATTAGTGTGCAAATGTGGATTTTTAAAAAATGCATTAGTAAGAGGCCAATAATAAATGTCCATTTTCTTTTTGCTACTGGAGCCCAAGAGAGGTGGGGAAGGAGACTAGCAAACTGACACATTCTTCTAAGTATTTCCCGCTCTCTCATCTTCTAGACCCTTTTCTATTAACCTATGTTCCCGTTAAAACATTAATTGCTGTGCATTAAAAGACAAACTTCTCGTTTGAGAGCCTGAGATAGTTTTTAGGTTTTTTTTTTTAAATAAAACATTTCAAATCCATTTGGAGGCCTTAATTTCCTACAGTTGGGGTATTTCTGATCCTCTGGTGCAGGCAGTGAAGTTGGTTGTCTTATTTTATCTGTACCTTCTGTGTCCTTGCATTCACTTTTGAATGAGATCCATTTCTCCATTTACCAGGGAAAATTTGAAGTTGATGCCGTGCCTGTTTTGCATTATTTAAATATCCAATACTGGGTTATTTATATAGAAGAACATGGTTATTTAATAAGGAACTTAAATTTTCACAAGTTCAAACTGTTCTACTTCTGAAATCACTTTTCAAACCTGATGTATTTCGACACTGATTAACATTGATAACATTCTGATAACAAGTCATGGGTACCACGGGTTTTCTAAATTGTACCTTTGCAATATTTTGTTTCTCTCCTTAGGAAGTTGAAGACCACGTGGCATTTTTAATAACGGTTCCAACTGCCCTGGCGATTTTCTTTGCTATCTTCATCCTCGTCTGCATCGAGTCAGTGTTTAAGAAGCTGCTCTGCCTTTTCTCCTTGGTGATATGGATTTGCCTCGTGGCCATGGGCTACTTGTTCATGTGTTTTGGAGGCACCGTCTCTCCCTGGGACCAGGTAAGCTGTTGAAATGCTCTTTGTGTTTGTTTTTCTGTGCTTTGATCTGTAACATACCAAGTTCTGTCAGCTTGGCCCTAGACCGTAAACAGGAGACCAGTAGCTGAGAAGGAAGTCTTCTGAAACAGCTGTCTCAGGGATGTCCCCATGATGAAGTCACTCAGCACCCGTCTTAACTCCTCAGATCTGCTGGCCATTGGGGTGCTGCCTGGGCTCACCTGGTCACGCGTTTCTTCTGATGGCTAAGCCTGCGTTTACACCTCTCACCACTTGGTCTTGGTAGCTCCGTTCTCCTCTAACCCCTGAGTTTCCCATTATTCTGGAATCCCTCTGGGACTGGAGCCTCACTTTGTGCCTCTAAGTCTCAAAGACTGGTCATTGCCCTTGAACTCTTTCTCAGTGACTGGATCTCCCTTCTTACAGACAGATGGCTGTGATACTGATTTTGTATCAACGTGATAACATCGTAGCAATAGGGAGACCCATAGTTCTTCATGTTGAAACGGGGGAGGCTCTTGACTTAGAAAATGGCTATGTCTGGAGGATGTTAGGTTTTTAGGAGAATGTAGTCTAATGGGCTTTTCCCCGTGTACTGCTGCCACAAGGCTGTAGCCTGCTGACTGCTTGATCAGGTGCTGGGTCGTCCAGGGCGCAGGTGTGGGCTGCAGATGGGGGTGTGCTAGTTGCTAGCTTCAAGTTTGTGATGGAAGCCAAGGGGTTCTGTCGCCCTCCAGGGAGAGACGAAACTGAGCACCAGGAGGGCTGTCCCTGAGTTGGTGGGGACTCAAGAGCCCAGGGTAGGAGAGGAACGGGAACCACAGATGGATAGAGGAGAAGTCATTAGGAGGTGAGGACCAGGGAGGGTGAATTGCTGTGGAGGCCAACGGAGAAGAGAGATTCCAGATGGGAACACACAAAAGGGTTGACGTGCCTGAGCCGAGAGAGCGCTGGGTGAGCCCAAGCATGAGGTTTCCAGAGAATTCTGTCCCGTGACCTCAGCCAAACCATCATGCTCTTTGGGCCTCGGTTTCTTCTGCAAAGGTAGAGGCTGGACGAAGTGAACTCGGTTGGTCCCTCTGGCTCTAAAGGATGCTGTAATGGTGAGCACAGGTGGAAACAGTGCCTTTCCTCTCCTGCAGCTCCCCGAAGAGGCCCCAGTGCTCAGGGAAGCTCCCCTGGCCGTCTCCGCCTCACACCCCCGTTCAAGCCTCTTGCAGGGCTGGGCACTCCCCCCCCCCCCCCCGCCTCCACGCTCCGGCCAGCTCCTTCCCCTCCTCTGCTCCCCCTTGTCCTTCACACGCCCTCACCCAGCTGCCATCGACGGCACGCGTGGTCCGAGGTCCCTCCGCCTTCACACCAGTGCACGTGGACAGAAACAGAAAATCAGTTCAGAGCATCATTTGCTTTCTGTGGTGTGGACCCAGTGACCTCTCCTAGCACCAGTGCCACCTTGTTTTAACAAAACAGTTTTAGAAGAAGCCTTGCTACCTGGAACGGCAGTTTCCTTTTGTTCAGAATTCTCTGAGCTTCCTTTTCCGTGTGAATTACGGAATCAGTTTGTCACGTTCAGTGAAAGCTCTAATGTTACTTTCACTAACCTCATCGGGCCCCTTCCCAGAGCGGCCTCCCCAGGGGTCCAGCTGCCACCCCACCGGGCCACCCCCCATCTTTCTTGTTGTTCTGTAGCACTCGTGATGATCTACAGCACCTCAGAGCACGTGACATACCCCTCTCTTTGTTAATCAACTGTCTCCCCTGCAAGAATATAAACTCCTTCCGGGGTCGGGGGGTGGATTTGACCATCATCGGCTGCTGTGTCTTCGCACCTCTGAGCATTCTCTGCCGGTAGGAGCACCCAGAGCTGCTTGTGCAGTGCTTTCCTTAGTGGATGACTGTAGTTTTTCACTTTCAGATTTGTTGTTGTTGGATTTGTGTGTGCGTGTGTATGCATTTGTTCCGTTTTCACTTATCTGCTGGTTTTATAACATACACCTTGGTTTTATTGCTGCTATCTGCCCGCTTGTACAAGATCTCTCTAAGCATCTTAAACATACCTATCTCACAGTCATTTTGCTTTCGTTTTTTCCAGATCGGTTCCCCAGGTGTTGAGTTGGTTGGCTCAGTTTCTTGGCATCAGCTTTGATGTTGTTGTTTCCGACTTTAAGTTGAACTGGGAGTCTTCACCCCCCGACCCGTGATCCCACCCTAACCCTCATGCCGCCGGAGCCCTGGGCAGAGAGAGCTCCTGCGTGCAGCCTCAGCCCTGTTGATGTGGCAGGTGGCCTGGGCAGGCATCTAGGAGCACAGCTGTGTGTGCTTGGTGCCCAGAAAAGGCCACAGCCGGGCTCGGCGGTGGCGGCTATTCCTGGCCACTGTTTCTAAGCCGGGGGCTTGGCCAGGGTGCACGCCTCACGCTGGAGGGCTGCTCACACCTCTTGCCGGAAGAGGGGCACTTTGGGCCCTGTGCCTCCCCTGGAACTTGAAATCCTGCCCAGCACTCCCGGCTACTCCTGCCCCTTCAGCAGGGGACTTGAAATGTAGTTATTCTGCCAGATTGACCCCAGGTTTACTCTCTGGCGTCTTTTGGTATCAGCACCACAGATGCAGGCCCCTCACTGAACGCTGACCTTCCAGAAGTATTAGAATAGGCTCAGTGCGCCTGAGGAAGTGAGCTCAAGGAATGGTTCCCACTAGAAGGTGTTTCCGTGAACAGTATTGTTGTGAGGGGATGCAGGAGACCACCTGCTGCACTGACGGGGACGGTCCACACAGGGCCCCTCACCGCTGACGCCAAGGGCAAGTTCGGGGGTCCCAAGGCCACCCCGAGGTTTAATCACTTGCTGGAAGGACTCAGAACTCACTGAAAGCTGTAATACTCATGGTTGTGGTCTCTTACAGAGAAAGAATACAGATTAGCATCAGCCAAGGGAAGTGTGCAGGAGAACTGCCAGTTCTAAAGCCTCCATTGTTCCCTCCTGGCTGCAACATGTAGCGCGGTGCGTGGGGAATACTGCCTGCCTGCGAGGGTCCGCAGAGCCCTGTGTGTCCGGGGTTTTGACTGGGACTCCTCACGTGCCGCCTGCGTGGCTGTCGGTCTCAGCCTCTCTGTGGACAGAGCTGACACCGCGTGGCCCTGAGCATCCTTCGTGAATCGCATTTGGACGGTCTGCTGGCCAAAGCCCCCAGGCAAACAGAGTCCTCTCAGGCGGGGCATTCCTGGGGCCTGGAGCTGCCCTCCCAGGAGCCCAGGGCAAAGGCAGAGCTGCCTCTGGGTGAGGCTGGTTCTTCCCTGTACAGGTGGGTCGAGTGTAGATCTCGGCCCGTCAACAGCTCCAGTGCAGAACCCAGAATAGAAACAGCTGGCACGGGCGTCGTCTGGACGGTGCCACCCCTGTTCTGGGTGCTTCCCTTACACAAACCCATCCAATCCTTGCGTGGCTCCGTGGGGTGGGCGCCATCGTACCCAGGCTCCCCAAGGGGCCCAGGCTTCCACACGGGTGGTACCTTGCTCCCGGCCGGGCTGCAGGTGAGCAGAACAGGAGATTTGAACTCAGGGCTCTGACTCCAGAGGCCACTGTGGTCCATGATACCATGGTTCTCAAGAGGGAGTGATTTCACCCCCAGGGGACGTTCGTCCCTGTCTGGAAACGTCTTTGATTGTCACAGCCTGGTTGGGGGTCATCTAGTGAGTAGAGGCCATAGATGCTGCTCTACATGCCACAAACACCCTACAGGTCAGCAACATTACCAAGAATTATCCATCCCCGGACGCCTGGAGTGCTGAGTCTGAGAAACGCTGTATTTTGAGGTGTTCGCCCTTGTTGTCTTTTAAATTTAGACCCAGTTCTCAAAGCCTCAGTAAGTGGAATTGTAGAGTTGCCAGGGCACAGCTTAAGAGTGGTGGTTCTGTTTTGATCAGGCAAAGATGAGTGATTTCACAGCGTGTATCCTGGAGAAAATACCCTCAGGGGAAAGGGTGGCAGGTTTGAGATTGGTCACCAGCGTGGTTTGGAAGGGGTCCCTGGGGAAATAAGGAAAACACGGAAGACGGAACTTCAGTGGCTTTGCCCTCACAGCCCTGACTGCGTGTGGAGGCCTCTCATCTTAAGTCAGCTCAAGTCGCCCCCAGCTTGGAGTCCCCTCCTACCCTCTGCCGCCAGCATCCCAACCCAGCTGACATTTGTTCCACACAGCTGCCTCCTGGACAAAAAGTATTTAAAAATGATATTCTGTTGATGGTTCCAAACATTCAGAGGGAAGCCGGCTGGTAAATTGCAGAGTTTGGGGCTCCAGCTGTTACAGTGGCAGCGTCTGCATTTTGCAGGGAAATTCTCTGCCTGCTTCTGGCTCAGGCTGATTTGCTGAAATGCCCTCCGTGTGCTGTGACGAGCTCCCCATTGCTCACATGGTAGAGGGGCTGTCGATGCACCTTATCTTCTTTTTCTGAATGTTTGAAAATACTTGAACAATTTTGAACTAGGCAGAGGAGGATTCAAGGTGTCTGCTTCCTCTGTTCTGTTAGGTAAAGGAAATGGGATAATTTTTATTTCATTTTTTTAAAGACACCAGTGGCACTGTGTCTGGGGCCCACAGTCCCCTGTTCTGCACGTGCCCGGGCCACCACACGACATGACAGTACTTCCTGTCCGAGGGCCTCTGGAACACAGGGCCTTCCTGATAGGTAAAGTCCTGTTGAAAGAGGCTTAATGGAGGTTGACAAATAGTGTCTCCCAGCTCTGGAGCCCGACGTCTGAAATCAAGATGTGGGCAGGGCCACACTCCCCCTGAAGGCGCCAGGGCAGGATCCTTCCCTGCCTCTTCCAGCCTCATGTGGCTGCTGGTAACCTTGTGTTCCGTGGATTGTAGACACACCTCTGCAACGTCCGTCATCACGTGGCACTTTTCTCCCCGTGTCTCTTCGCTTCTTATAAGGACACCCATCAGACTGGACTTAGGGAACCCCAATGATTTCTTCTTAACTTGAGCATGTTCGCAAAGGCTCTGGTTTTGAGTAAGGTCACATCACAGGTACTGGGAGTTAGGATTTGAACACATCTTTGTGGGGGGGACACCATTCAACTCATGACAGATGTTATTTCACGGGAAGACACTGTTCCCTAAGAGGATGGTCTCCTGTTGCAGGAAGCCAGTCCCATCTCGGGGCCTCTGTGGCTCTAATATTTACTTCCCCCTCTTAGATAGCTGACAGCTGCTCTTGATGTCGACCTTCGCTTAAACCACAAATCCACCTTGGGATTAAATGTATGCTGTGGAGGTTTTTGACCCATTTTCAAACCAGTGTCTGGGAATTAGAAACATTCTTGTGTGTGAATAGCCTGCTGGAATAAACAGAACAGAAAGAGAAAATAAGCTGGTGATTGATCACATTGCCTTGTAAACAAGTACAGCATCATAAACGAATGTTTGCACATTAGGTTGGTTTACTCTGCCAGTCTGAATAATGAAGGTGCTTCTTTGGGGTTTCTACCTGAGTGACATGATGACACTTTTCTTGCCTGATACAGTTTTGTAATGTCTTTGGTTTACTTAGTGCAGCCTAAACATTTAGGTGATGTTTTAATTTATGACTCTCTATCAAGACAAATCCATTCCATCTCAGCTGAAAACCCCTGACTTAGGTCCTTCCCTCTGAGATGAGAAGACGTTGAGAAGGTGGCAGGGCAGGAAGGCAGTCGCCTACGATGGCTGATGTTAGCCTGTAGCCACTGGGTTGGCCAAGTGAGGACCAGCGAGTGAGTTGTATTTGCATTTGATTCCAGAGTTCTGCTTCCCTTGTATTAAGAGCCCATTGACTAGAGTTAAATAAAAACTTCCATTTCTGACAACCCCATTTCCGCCTTGGCAGGGAGAGCAGGCTGCAGTTACTGTATAGATCTGTTAAATTACCAATGTGAAAGGCTAACATTTTGCTCCAGGAAGAAGAGACTTTCTTTGCCCTATTACCTGAAAGGATGCCAGACATTCACCATGTACCTGTGTATGTTTTCCTACAAAAACAGGACGTCAGTGTTCAAACATCTTTTTTTAATTGAAAATGGGTGAGAATGAAAGAAAAGCAAGGCCTCTCATAGGTTTTGAAATGGCACAGAGTCAGTTTTCAAGTGCAGTCACTTGGAGAGCTATTAAAGAATGTATTTACTCCTGGAAGAACCTAGTAGCATATGAGTGAGAGGAGAAATCCAGCCTGTTCCTAAGTATCCAAGAAAGCCATCTCTGTATGCTTTTGTGCACCAAGGTTGATTTCTTAGGGGACATTTTGGACTTAATATGAAGAAGAACATATCTGAGAAAAGTTAAAAGTAATATAAAAATTATTTCATTTAACAACAAAGATGTAGGGATTTTCTAAACCCCTCTTTTTTTTTTTTTTTTTTAATAATGGCAAGGAATGTACTGATGAAATGTGAATTTTAAGGAAGTGCAGCACAGCTGGACACAGCCCCAAGTGAAGTTATTTTGAGATCCCCACATATTTCTGGCTGTTGAGCACGGAGGTGGCATTGCTGTATTCTCTCTACCGTTCCTTCCCAGCCGGATTGTTGTGAAAACCACACAGGCTGTGCAGTGAACTGGGGATTTATCACCACCCTCACCGGGGCTTCCCAGCCCTGGCCTTGCTTGAAGAGACAAGTCTGCTGCTGTTTCTGGAACAATCTCCGTGCTTCCTCTTCTTTTCTCCCCTCCCGTGCTTTTCTTTAGAGGAGCATAAGCACTGGTACTTAAGATTGGCATCTCCATCAAGCTGTTTTCTGGCAATGGAAGGGATGCTGCCGTTCTCGCCTCTGAGCTTTTGCGGTCCTCCCTCCACCCCACGCCCACATCAACATACATTTTAAAGGCTGGGTGGCCTCGGCGGCATTTTTGTTTGCTGCTCTGTTCCCAGTGTGCAGCACAGTGTCACGTACATGGGGATCACAACGCAAATACTTGAGAAACTAATTGAACGAGTGCACGCATAACATATCTGTCTGCTGGTCCCCTCCTCCGCGGTCAGGATAGAAGACACTTCCGCGGTCCTGGTTCTTCCCTGCTCCAGGCACCGTTCAATTACTTTACATACATGCCTTCCTGATCTGTACAACCCTGCGACGTCACTACTATTATTACGTGCAACTTGAAGATGAGAAAACTGAAACCCAGAGAGGTTAAGCAACTTTCCCAAAGTCACACAATTAGGAAGAGAGCCAGAGTTTGAACATGACATTCTGGCACCATGCGTGATCATCACACATCATCTTCCTCTGTGCCTCGTCATTGGTGACTGTGGGGTGTTTCCTGTGGTGCCTCAGCAAATGACAGATTATTATGTGACGAGGAAGGGGGCACACTGGAGAATTCTGCATTGTTCTGTCTGTTACATGTTGTTTGGAAAAACTTCATGGGGGTGGGAGCTGTTGCTTCAGAGATGCCAAAAAATTGATCACATCACTGTTCTGAATTGCTAGTGATTTTCCCAGTTGGAGGTATTTTCATTCATCAGACGAGTCAGTAAGAGAAACGGGACATTTCGGCCCAAGGAACAAATGTCTGTGTGCCCATATTAGTCAGCATTACTGTTTGGAAATCAATGATTGCTTTCATACTGAAATGAACATAACTCCCTTATTAACAGATTCCCTGTAATTACACTTCTTTCTGCTGGTTTTCTCATCTGGGTCTGTCTTAGCATCTGTGTACCAGTAATCAGTCCCTTTCTTCCCTGTAGGAAAAACCCCTTAGGCTCAAAGGACCATTTCCTGGGATACTGGCTCTTCCAGTAAGGCACTCGTGTCCTAGGGGGTGGCCACCATCATAAGGAAGCTGGTCCTGTGTGTGCAGCAATCAGGGCCTCTGGGGAAGTCAGTGTGTGGTCAGAAGAAGGAAACATGACAGTAATCTGGAGTTTGTAGTGTTTTCCTGAAAGAGCTGGAACTTTACAAGGGAGGAAAAATGTTCTGTAGGCTTCCAAAACATCTGTTACTAACTCTGTTTAAATGGAGACATTTTTGATGGTGATTATCTTAGGGCTTCCTGCTTCATGTCCCTCGTATTTGCCAAATGATTTGATAAAACGCTGTGTTTGTCATAGAATTCCAGCTACTTTGGCCTTGGATCTTGGATGCTGTTGTTATATCCAAAGAAACATACTTACGGGAGCTGGTGAATAATATAACCTGTGATTGTCCTGTTCGGACTGTGTGTGTGAGTGCAGGGGAGCTGCTGACGTGAAGGGGAGTGAATTCTAGACTCCAGGCTGGAGCAGCAAGTTCTCAGGAAAAAAATACATCCCGAGTTTAAATTGTTTCCTATTAAGAGTTGCTAAGCAACACCTCACTTAGCTTCCCCAGTATTTGGTGTTTCAGATTTCCTTTTCTCAGCAGCCACTAACATCATCCTCGCCCAGCAATTTCACAGAGTTGAGAAACCAGAAACTAGAGTTTGGAAAGGCAAAGGTGCTGAAATTCTCGGGACAGAAAACCTAGGAAGAGAGAGGAGAGAACTAGAGAGAGAGAGGGAGCTCCGGAGGTTTGTAGAAAGTACCTTGAGTTTCCGCCTGAGCACCGACTCGCGCACACAGGGGAGAAACCTACCACAGGCCCGAGGAAGGACCTCTGGGAAAGAGCAAATGGATTAATTCCTGGCACAAGGTCTGGAGAGCAAGCACCAGTGACAGAGAGTTCCTGATGCAAAGGGAATCAGTTCATCAAGAAGACCTAACAGTTCCAAATACTTATATGCCTAATAAGAGAGATGCAAAATAGGTGACGCGAAAACCCATATCTGACTCAGAGATTGAAACACGCTATCTCAATAACAGATGGGACAATAAGAAAGAAAATCAATAAGGATGTAGGAGATTCACAAAGTATTACCAAACAAATTGATCTAATTGCTGTTTATAGAGCTCTCCAGCCAACAGTGCAGAATATGTGTTCTTTTAAACGCACGTGGAACATTTACCAAGAGGGACCATATTCTTTCATTGTTTTTTTTTTTTTTTTTAATATCTGCTTTGGGGTATAATTGCTTTACAAAGTTGTGTTAGTTTCTGTTGTACAACAAAGTGAATCAGCCAAATGCATACATATATCCCTCTCCCCTCCCACCTACCCTATCCCACCCCTCTACGTGGGCACAAAGCATCGAGCTGATCTCCCTGTGCTATGCGGCTGCTTCCCACTAGCCATCCATTTTACATTTGGTAGTGTATATATATCAGTGCTGCTCTCTCACTTCGTCCCAGCTTCCCCTTCCCCCTCCCCGTGTCCTCAAGTCCATTCTCTATGGCTTCGTCTTTATTCCTGTCCTGCCCCTAGGTTCTTCAGAACCATTTTCTTTTTTTTTTCAATTCCATATATATATGTTAGCATACGGTATTTGTTTTTCTCTTTCTGACTTACTTCACTCTGCATGACAGACTCTCGGTCCATCCACCTCATTACAAATAACTCACTTTCGTTCCTTTTTATGGCTGAGTAATATTCCATTGTATATATGTGCCACATCTTCTTCTTTTTTTTTTTTTTTTAAACATCTTTATTGAAGTATAATTGCCTTACAATGGTGTGTTAGCTTCTGCTTTATAACAAAGTGAATCAGTTATACATATACAATATGTTCCCATTTCTCTTCCCTCTTGCATCTCCCTCCCTCCCACCCTCCCCATCCCACCCCTCTAGGTGGTCACAAAGCACCGAGCTGATCTCCCTGTGCTATGCGGCTGCTTCCCACTAGCTATCTATTTTACATTTGGTAGTGTATATATGTCCATGACACTCTCTTACCCTGTCACATCTCACCCCACCCCCTCCCCATATCCTCAAGTCCATTCTCTAGTAGGTCTGTGTCTTTATTCCCATCTTGCCACTAGGTTCTTCATGGCCTTTTTTTTTTTCTCCTTAGATTCCGTATATATGTGTTAGCATACTGTATTTGTTTTTCTCTTTCTGACTTACTTCACTCTGCATGACAGACTCTAACTCCATCCACCTCATTACAAATACCTCCATTTCATTTCTTTTTATGGCTGAGTAATATTCCATTGTATATATGTGCCACATCTTCTTTATCCATTCATCTGTCGATGGACATTTAGGTTGCTTCCATGTCCTGGCTATTGTAAATAGAGCTGCAGTGAACATTTTGGTACATGACTCTTTTTGACCTATGGTTTTCTCAGGGTATATGCCCAGTAGTGGGATTGCTGGGTCGTATGGCAGTTCTATTTGTAGTTTTTTAAGGAACCTCCATACTGTTCTCCATAGTGGCTGTATCAATTTACATCCCCACCAACAGTGCAAGAGGGTTCCCTTTCCTCCACACCCTCTCCGGCATTTATTGTTTCTGGATTTTTTGATGATGGCCATTCTGACCGGTGTGAGATGATATCTCATTGTAGTTTTGATTTGCATTTCTCTAATGATTAATGATGTTGAGCATTCTTTCATGTGTCTGTAGGCCATCTGTATATCTTCTTCGGAGAAATGTCTATTTAGGTCTTCTGCCCATTTTTGGATTGGGTTGTTGGTTTTTTTGTTATTGAGCTGCATGAGCTGCTTGTAAATCTTGGAGATTAATCCTTTGTCAGTTGCTTCATTTGAAAATATTTTCTCCCATTCTGAATGGTTGTCTTTTGGTCTTGTTTATGGTTTCCTTTGCTGTGCAAAAGCTTTTAAGTTTCATTAGGTCCCATTTGTTAATTTGTGTTCTTATTTCCATTTCTCTGGGAGCTGGGTCAAAAAGAATCTTGCTGTGATGTATGTCATAGAGTGTTCTGCCTATGTTTTCCTCTAAGAGTTTGATAGTGTCTGCCCTTACACTTAGGTCTTTAATCCATTTTGAGTTTATTTTTGTGCATGGTGTCAGGGAGTGTTCTAATTTCATACTTTTACATGTACCTGTCCAATTTTCCCAGCAGCACTTATTGAAGAGGCTGTCTTTTCTCCACTGTATATGCTTGCCTCCTTTATCAAAGATAAGGTGACCATATGTGTGTGGGTTTATCTCTGGGCTTTCTATCCTGTTCCATTGATCTATATTTCTGTTTTTGTGCCAGTACCAAACTGTCTTGATTACTGAAGCTTTGTAATATAGTCTGAAGTCAGGGGGCCTGATTCCCCCAGCTCCATTTTTCGTTCTCAAGATTGCTTTGGCTATTCGGGGTCTTTTGTGTTTCCATACAAATTGTGAAATTTTTTGTTCTAGTTCTGTGAAAAATGCCAGTGGTAGTTTGATAGGGATTGCATTGAATCTGTAGATTGCTTTGGGTAGTAGAGTCATTTTCACAATGTTGATTCTTCCAATCCAGGAACATGGTATATCTCTCCATCTATTTGTATCCTCTTTAATTTCTTTCATCAGTGTCTTATAATTTTCTGCATACAGGTCTTTTGTCTCCTTAGGTAGGTTTATTCCTAGATATCTTATTCTTCTTGTTGCAGTGGTAAATGGGAGTGTTTTCTTAATTTCACTTTCAGATTTTTCATCATTAGCGTATAGGAATGCAAAGATTTCTGTGCATTAATTTTGTATCCTGCTACTTTACCAAATTCATTGGTTAGCTCTAGTAGTTTTCTGGTAGCATCTTTAGGATTCTCTATGTATAGTATCATGTCATCTGCAAACAGTGACAGCTTTACTTCTTCTTTTCCAATTTGCATTCCTTTTATTTCTTTTTCACCTCTGATTGCTGTAGCTGAAAATTCCAAAACTATGTTTAATAATAGTGGTGAGAATGGGCAACCTTGTCTTGTTCCTGATCTTAGTGGAAATGGTTTCAGTTTTTCACCATTGAGGATGATGTTGGCTGTGAGTTTGTCATATATGGCCTTTATTATGTTGAGGAAAGTCCCCTCTATGCCTAATGTTTGGAGGGTTTTTATCATAAATGGGTGTTGAATTTTGTCAAAAGCTTTCTCTGCATCTATTGAGATGATCATATGGTTTTTCTCTTTCAATTTGTTAATATGGTGTATCACATTGATTGATTTGCGTATATTGAAGAATCCTTGCATTCCTGGGATAAACCCCACTTGATCATGCTGTATGATCCTTTTAATGTGCTGTTGGATTCTGTTTGCTAGTATTTTGTTGAGGATTTTTGCATCTATGTTCATCAGTGATATCGGCCTGTAGTTTTCTTTCTTTGTGACATCTTTGTCTGGTTTTGGTATCAGGGTGATGGTGGCCTCGTAGAATGAGTTTGGGAGTGTTCCTCCCTCTGCAATATTTTGGAAGAGTTTGAGAAGGATAGGTGTTAGCTCTTCTCTAAATGTTTGATAGAATTCGCCTGTGAAGCCATCTGGTCCTGGGCTTTTGTTTGTTGGAAGGTTTTTAATCACAGTTTCAATTTCAGTGCTTGTGATTGGTCTGTTCATATTTTCTATTTCTTCCTGGTTCAGTCTCGGCAGTTTGTGCATTTCTAAGAATCTGTCCATTTCTTCCAGGTTGTCCATTTTATTGGCATAGAGTTGCTTGTAGTAATCTCTCATGATCTTTTGTATTTCTGCAGCGTCAGTGGTTACTTCTCCTTTTTCATTTCTAATTCTATTGATTTGAGTCTTCTCCCTTTTTCTCTTGATGAGTCTGGCTAATGGTTTATCAATTTTGTTTATCTTCTCAAGGAACCAGCTTTTAGTTTCATTGATTTTTGCTATTGTTTCCTTCATTTCTTTTTCATTTATTTCTGACCTAATCTTTATGATTTCTTTCCTTCTGCTGGCTTTGGGGGTTTTTTGTTCTTCTTTCTCTAATTGCTTTAGGTGCAAGGTTAGGTTGTTTATTCGAGATGTTTCCTGTTTCTTGAGGTAGGCTTGTATTGCTATAAACTTCCCTCTTAGCACTGCTTTTGCTGCGTCCCATAGGTTTTGGGTCGTCGTGTCTCCATTGTCATTTGTTTCTAGGTATTTTTTGATTTCCCCTTTGATTTCTTCAATGATCACTTCGTTATTAAGTAGTGTATTGTGTAGCCTCCATGTGTTTGTATTTTTTACAGATCTTTTCCTGTAATTGATATCTAGTCTCATAGCGTTGTGGTCGGAAAAGATACTTGATACGATTTCAATTTTCTTAAATTTACCAAGGCTTGATTTGTGACCCAAGATATGATCTATCCTGGAGAATGTTCCATGAGCACTTGAGAAAAATGTGTATTCTGTTGTTTTTGGGTGGAATGTCCTATAAATATCAATTAAGTCCATCTTGTTTAATGTATCATTTAAAGCTTGTGTTTCCTTATTTATTTTCATTTTGGATGATCTGTCCATTGGTGAAAGTGGGGTGTTAAAGTCCCCTACTATGATTGTGTTGCTGTCGATTTCCCCTTTTATGGCTGTTAGTATTTGCCTTATGTATTGAGGTGCTCCTCTGTTGGGTGCATAAATATTTACAATTGTTATACCTTCCTCTTGGATCGATCCCTTGATCATTATATAGTGTCCTTCTTTGTCTCTTGTAATAGTCTTTATTTTAAAGTCTATTTTGTCTGATATGAGAATTGCTACTCCAGCTTTCTTTTGATTTCCATTTGCATGGAATATCTTTTTCCATCCCCTCACTTTCAGTCTGTATGTGTCTCTAGGTCTGAAGTGGGTCTCTTGTAGACAGCATATATATGGGTCTTGTTTTTGTATCCATTCAGCCAGCCTGGGTCTTTTGGTGGGGGCATTTAATCCATTTACATTCAAGGTAATTATCGATATGTATGTTCCTATTCCCATTTTCTTAAATGTTTTGGGTTTGTTATTGTAGGTGTTTTCCTTCTCTTGTGTTTCTTGCCTAGAGGAGTTCCTTTAGCATTTGTTGTAAAGCTGGTTTGGTGGTGCTGAACTCTCTCAGCTTTTGCTTGTCTGTAAAGGTTTTAATTTCTCCATCGAATCTGAATGAGATCCTTGCTGGGTAGAGTAATCTTGGTTGTAGGTTTTTCTCCTTCATCACTTTAAGTATATCCTGCCACTCCCTTCTGGCTTGCAGAGTTTCTGCTGAAAGATCAGATGTTAACCTTATGGGGATTCCCTTGTGTGTTATTTGTTGTTTTTCCCTTGCTGCCTTTAATATGTTTTCCTTACATTTAATTTTTGACGGTTTGATTAATATGTGTCTTGGCGTGTTTCTCCTTGGGTTTATCCTGTATGGGACTCTCTGTGCTTCCGGGACTTGATTAACTATTTCCTTTCCCATATTAGGGAAGTTTTCAACTATAATCTCTTCAAATATTTTCTCAGTCCCTTTCTTTTTCTCTTCTTCTTCTGGGACCCCTATAATTCGAATGTTGGTGCGTTTAATGTTGTCCCAGAGGTCTCTGAGACTGTCCTCAGTTCTTTTCATTCTTTTTTCTTTATCCTGCTCTGCAGTAGTTATTTCCACCATTTTATCTTCCAGGTCACTTATCCTTTCTTCTGCCTCAGTTATTCTGCTATTGATCCCATCTAGAGTATTTTTAATTTCATTTATTGTGTTTTTCATCATTGCTTGGTTCCTCTTTAGTTCTTCTACGTCCTTGTTAAATGTTTCTTGCATTTTGTCTATTCTATTTCCCAGATTTTGGATCATCCTTACTATCGTTATTCTGAATTCTTTTTCAGGTAGACTACCTATTTCCTCTTCATTTGTTAAGTCTGGTGTGTTTTGACCCTGCTCCTTCATCTGCTGTGTGTTTTTCTGTCGTCTGATTTTGCTTATCTTACTGTGTTTGGGGTCTCCTTTTCACAGGCTGCAGGTTCGTAGTTCCCGTTGTTTTTGGTATCTGTCCCCAGTGGCTAAGGTTGGTTCAGTGGGTTGTGTAGGCTTCCTGGTGGAGGGAACTAGTGCCTGAGTTCTGGTGGATGAGGCTGGATCTTGTCTTTCTGGTGGGCACGTCCACGTCTGGTGGTGTATTTTGGGGTGTCTGTGGCCTTATTATGATTTTAGGCAGCCTCTCTGCTGATGGATGGGGCTGTGTTCCTGTCTTGCTAGTTGTTTGGCATAGGGTGTCCAGCACTGTAGCTTGCTGGTCATTGAGTGATGCTGCGTCTTGATGTTGAGATGGAGATCTCTGAGAGATTTTTGCCGTTTGGTATTACGTGGAGCTGGGAGGTCTCTTGTGGACCAGTGTCCTGAAGTTGGCTCTCCCACCTCAGAGGTACGGCCCTGATGCCTGGCTGGAGCACCAAGAGCCTTTCGTCCACACGGCTCAGAGTAAAAGGGAGAAAAAATAGAAAGAAAGAAAGAAAGAAAGAGGCTATAATATAGTGAAGTAAAATAAAGCTATTATAAAGCAGAGCTATACAGACAAAATCTAACCCAGAAGCATATACATATACACTCACAAAAAAAAGGAAAAGGGGAAAAATTAATATATCCTGCTCCCAAAGTCCACCTCCTGAATTTGGGATGATTCGTTGTCTATTCCGGTATTCAACAGATGCAGGCACATCAAGTTGTTTGTGGAGCTTTAATCCGCTGCTTCTGAGGCTGCTGGGAGAGATTTCCCCTTCTCTTCTCTGTTCGCACAGCTCCTGGGATTCAGCTTTGGATTTGGACCCGCCTCTGCGTGTAGGTCGCCTGAGGGCGTCTGTTCCCCGCCCAGACAGGATGGAGTTAAAGGAGCCGCTGCTTCGGGGGCGCTGGCTCACTCAGGCCGCGGGGAGGGAGGGGTACGGAGGAGGCGGGGCAAGCCTGCGGCAGCAGAGGCGTCGTGACGTTGCACCAGCCCGAGGCGCGCCGTGCGTTCTCCTGGGGAAGTTGTCCCCGGATCACGGGACCCTGGCAGTGGCGGGCTGCACCGGCTCCCGGGAGGGGCGGTGTGGAGAGTGACCTGTGCTCACACACAGGCTTTTTGGAGGCGGCAGCAGCAGCCCCAGCGTCTCACGCCCGTCTCTGGGGTCCGCGCTGATCGCCGCGGCCGGCGCCCGTCTCTGGAGCTCGTTTAGGCGGCGCTCTGAATCCCCCCTCCCCGCGCGCCGCGAAACAAGGAGGCAAGAAAAAGTCTCTTGCCTCTTCGGCAGCTGCAGACTTTTTCCCGGTCTCCCTCCCAGCCAGCTGTGGTGCGCTAACCCCTTCAGGCTGTGTTCATGCCGCCAACCCCAGTCCTCTCCCTGCGATCCGACCGAAGCCCGAGCCTCAGCTCCCATACCCGCCCGCCCCGGCGGGGGAGCAGACAAGCCTCTCGGACTGCTGAGTGCTGCTCGGCGCCGAGCCTCTGTGCGGGAATCTCTCCGCTTTGCCCTCCGCACCCCTGTTGCTGCGCTCTCCTCCGTGGCTCCGAAGCTTCCCCCCTCCGCCACCCGCAGTCTCTGCCCGCGAAGGGGCTTCCTAGTGCGTGGAAATCTTTCCTCCTTCACAGCTCCCTCCCACTGGTGCAGGTGTCGTCCCTATTCTTTTGTCTCTGTTGTTTCTTTTTTTCTCTTTTGCCCTACCCAAGTACGTGGGGATTTTCTTGCCTTTTGGGAGGTCTGACGTTTTCTGCCAGCGTTCAGTGGGTGTTCTGTAGGAGCAGTTCCACGTGTAGATGTATTTCTACTGTATCTGTGGGAAGGAAGGTGATCTCCGCGTCTTACTCTTCCGCCATCTTCTCTCTCTAATCCACATCTTCTTTATCCATTCATCTGTTGATGGACATTTAGGTTGGGTCCATGTCCTGGCTATTGTAAACAGAGCTGCAATGAACATTGTGGTACATGACTCTTTCTGAATTATGGTTTTCTTAAGGTATATGCCCAGTAGTGAGATTGCTGGGTCATATGGTAGTTATATTTTTAGTTTTTTAAGGAACCTTCATACTGTTTTCCATAGTGGCTGTATCATTTACATTTCCACCAACAGTGCAGGAGGGTAGGGACCACATTCTTGATCCTAAAAGTCTCGCTAAGCTTAAAAAGATTACTTTCGTATAAAGTGCGCTCTCTGGCCATAACGGACTTAAACTTGAAATCAATAACCTAAAGAAGTTTGGAATATCAATCAATATTTGGAAACTAAACAACCCATTTCTAAATAACTCTGAAGGCCAAGAAGAAATTACAAGGGGAATTGGAAAGTTTGTTGAACTGAATGAAATGAAACCATGATGGATCACAGTTTGCAGGGTGCACCTAAAATGGCATTTAGAAATTTGTAGCATCAAATGTTTATAGTACAAAAGAGGAAAGGGCTCAAATCAACAACGTAAGCTTCCAACGTAAGAAACTAGAAAAAGGAGTACAAATTAGAAGAAAGGAAATAAAAAGGAGCAAAAAACAATGAAATTGTAAACAGAAAAACAATAAAGATAATCAGTGAACCCAAAAGTTTTGGTCCTTTGAGAAGATCCATAAAATAGGTAAATCTCTAGCAAGACTGATCAGAAATAAAGATAGAAGACAAAATTACCAGTATTAGAAATGTGAGAGGGGCTGTCCCTATAGATCCTACAGACTTTAAAAGGATAAGGAAATATTATGAACAGCTTTATGCCAATAAATTCCACAGTCTAGATGAAATGGACAAATTCCTTGGAAAGCAAACTAGCAAAGCTCATTCAAGAAGAAGTAGATAACTTGAATTGCCCTATATGTATGAAATAATCTGAATATGTTGTCAAATATCTTCCTACAAAGAAAATTCCAGGCCCAAATGCCTTCTCTGGTGAGTTCTACCAAAATTTAAGGAGGAAATAATCCCAATACTATTCAAGTTCTGCAAGATAGAAGAAGGAAAATATTTCAACTCATGTCATGAGGCCAGGATTACCCTGATACCAAAGCCAAAGACGTTACAAGGAGAGAAAACTACAGATCAATCTCGAACATAGATGCAAAAATTCTTTAAAAAATTTTAGTAAATTTAATCCAGCAAAACAATCTAATTTATATCAAGAATGTAAAGTTGGTTTAACATTCAAAAATCAATTCATGTGATTTACCACATTAACAGATCATTTCAGTAATTGCAGTGCCTGCCCTCGTTTTGGTAGATAAAGGGGAGACATTTGACAAAATTCAACATCTACTCATGATAGCATCTCTCAGCAATCTGGGAATAGAAAGCAACTTCCTCAAACCAATAAAGGGCAATTGAATAAAAAATATAGCATTGGGACTTCCCTGGTGGTGCAGTGGTTAAGAATCCGCCTGCCAATGCAGGGGTCACGGGTTCAAGCCCCGGTCCGGGAAGACCCCACATGCCATGGAGCAACTAAGCCCATGCGCCACAACTACTGAGCCCACGTGCCACACTTCTGAGCCCACGTGCTACAACTACTGAAACCCGCGTGCCTAGACCCCATGCTCTGCAACAAGAGAAGCCACCGCAATGAGAAGGCCGCACACCACAACGAAGAGTAGCCCCTGCTCACCGCAGCTAGAGAAAGCCCGCGTGCAGCAATGCAGCCAAAAATAAATAAATAAATTTATAAAATAATAAAGAAACCAGTGTAGCATCGTACTTAATTGGGAAGCACTGAATGATGTTACCTGTGATCTGGATAAGGTAAGGAGAAGAATCCAAAGACATAGAGACTAGAACATAAGAGGTTAGGCTGGCTTTATCTGTCTGTGTGTGCACTGTCCATTATATTAAAAATCCTATGGAACCTAAAAAATGCTGCTAGGACTAGTAAGTGGGTTTAGTGAGGATGCAGTTCACAAAGTTGAGATAAAATAAACTGTATTCCTATATATTAGAATCTTCCAACCATAAATTGAAAAAAATATCACTTAATATAGCATCAAAATGTAAAATACTTAGGAGTATATTTGAATAAACGTGTATAATTCTTCTACACAGAAAACTATAAGACGTTGTTGACAGAGATTAATGAAATGAGTAACTGGAGAGATAGACTCTGTTCATGGATCCAAAGACTCAATGTTGTTAAGCTGTCAATTCTCCCCCAATTCGTTCTGTACAGGCAACGCACTGTCAACAAACTGTTTATAGAGAGTAGCAAGCAGATTCTAAGATATGTGTGCACATGCAAAATACCTAGAAGAGCTAAAACAAATTTGAAAAAGCAGAACATAGAGATTTTACTCTACTGGATTTCAGGATTTATTATAAAACTCCATAATCAACCTAGTATAGTATTGGTGTAAAAATAGACATTTAGGCCAATGGAATACAATAGATTGTCCAGAAATAGTCCCACATATATATGGTCAATTTAGTTTTGACTATGTTCCAAGCCAATTTAATGGGGGAAAGTATAAGCTTTTCAACAATAGCTGTTGAAAAAATTAGTCTTGTGCAAAAAATAAACTTCCATTCATATATATGTGCATATATATATATATATATATATAAAATGTATACAAAAATGAACTCAAAATGGATCATAGATGTAAAAGTTAGTCCTCAAACTATTAAACTTCCAGAAGAAAACATGAGGACCATGAGAAAAGATCTTGGTACCCTTGGCTTAGAAAGCTGTTTGTTAAATAGAATACGCCACAAATTGTCAACTGTTAAAGAAAAAGCCCTTATCCATAGGATTTGATCAAAATGTAAAAACTCTTCCTACTCAAAGGCGCTTTTATGAAAGTGAAAATGCAAGCCACGGACTGGGAACAATAGTTAAAAAATATATATCTGGCAAAGCACTTGTACTTAGGATGTCGAACAGACTCTTACAACTGAATTATACCTCAGTACAGGTGTATAATTAGTGAATGAGGTTTTGTAGTGCACAAAGAATTTTCATACTCCATTCCAAATTAGTGATACAATATCCTCAAATGGGAGGTAGGATTCCCATTTTAAACATGAAACCCCCCCAAAAAAACCTGAGATACAAAAAGAGGCTGTGTGACTCTCCAAAAACATGTAGCAGGTGGAAGGCTGGAACCCACTATGTCTTTCTTCCTTCCATTCAGGTGAGCTGACTCACCCACTCTTGGCTGTGTCCCCCTGATGCCTTTATAGTGGCTGAAAGAAAGGAGGGGTCTTTACGGAGAACAAAGATACCGAGATGTTCTAAGAGAATGGCAAGATTTCCATTTTTATCATGTCTAAAAAGGAGATGATTCCTTGAGCAAAGATTTCTTACCTATTCAATTTTTTTAAAGATTGGGCAGTCAGTTGCTGAGTCGTGTGAAATTCAATCTCTGCTCAGCCTGTTTTTAAAAGAATTTTTTTTCATTGAACATGGTACACGTATAAAATGTGTAAGTCACCAATCTGTATTTTCTTTAATGCTCTTAATATGAAAAAAATACTTTTATTACTGTTTTACCTCCTGCTGGGAATGTAACTAAAGAACCAAATATTCTAAGATGTGTAACACAGATGCGTTAGGCTAAAAATTGTGAAGCAAAGAAATAACTTTTTTTGTAGACAGATGAACCAAAGTTCTTAAAGAAGGGAAATAAATGGGGAGTTATTATAACAAAATAAAAAATTAACTTTATCATATTGGCCCAGATACAGATAAATACACCAAGGGAAAGGAAGGGAGAACTCAGAAAGAGACCTGTCTTTTATGGCAGAGATGAAATTAAAACTAGCAGCGGTGGGATGAACTATTCAGTAAGTGAAAAAAGGAATACATGAAATAAATGAACAAAAGAAAGAAAGAGATTTTTCTTATGGAAAGAATCAAATTCCTACTTTATTCCATATAAAAATACGAATTCTAGCTGGATTAAAATCTAAATGAGGAAAGCAAACCATTAAGGTTTTCACAGAAATGTAGCGGGAAATCTCTTTATAACATCAGTGTAGGGAAGGGTTTCTTAAATAAGGCATGAAGAGAAAAAACTTTTTTTTAATTATGAAAGAAAATTGATGGAGAAATATAAAAGGAAAGACCCATCCCAATTATTTTTATTTCTTTGTAGATACTCAAGAAACAGCCTTACATGTGTGACCAAGGAGGCATGTAGATGAATTGGTTGGGAACTGGATAAATCAATTACAGTACTTTATTCAATAAAATACTAAATAAGACTCAAATGAATACATAGATCTACATGTATCAATACTGAGAAATCTTGGAAGCATAGTGCTGAGTAGAAAAGTTGCAGAACGATGCTAATTTTATATATAGTTATACTTTGAATACTTACAGATGCAAGTATTCAAAAAATAAAAAAAACATGAATGAGAAGAATAATGTACTGATATCCCCCTCTTGGTTTTTTGTGGGGAAAGCGAGAAGATAATGTGAAGAGGAGACTTTAGCTGTAACTTCCTCAGTGTGTGTGTGTGGTAAATATACATATACATATATATGAAAAAATAGGATTGAAGGCTACTGTGGCATAACGTTCAGTGTATGAGGTGTGTTTACAGGAGGCTGTCATATGACTTGTATTTTTAAGAATTCTGGTTTTAGTGGTTTTAGTGTTTCACATTTTAGAGTAAAATTAAAAAGATAAAAAGAACATCTGTTGTACTGAATATGACTTTGCCTTTGACCTGCATTTGCCATTCTGGATCGTGGGTCCCAGCCCAGCTTTTAGAATCTGACTCCATTCGTTATCAGCCCGTGAGCCCCTGCTGAGGGCGGCCGTCTCTCCTGCTGCTTCCTGTCCCTCAGCCTCTGGTGTGTGATCGTTGTTCACCATGGTGAAAAAAAATAACTCTCCTTTTTTACCTAAATGTGTGTTATTACTAGTTTTAATAAAGCATGTTCTATTTTTCAAACTTTAAAAATATTGTTTAGCCCTCTACCAGTGACAGGGAATGTAATCCTGAATGATGGTAAGATATGGTCACTGGGATCCGTATTTAACAATGAATGAAAATCCAATCAAAATGTCCAAAGAACATAACCACTTACAAGAAATAGCTAAATGGTGATATCATCACATTTTCATGGAATAAATACTTGGGGGATTAATTAATGGCCATAATCTTTAAATCCTATAAAGTAATTGTTATTACAATTAAATGTTAATTGTTTTCCTTGGTTTCCAACTATTCCAAAAAAAAAAGAAAAAAACCCAAAACTGTTGACAAAATATTTGAGAATGAAGGATTGAAATTAAGGCATCTTTGTCTTTGAACTTTACATATGTGTGCTGTTGAGTATGACACAGTTGTATTTTTGACAATTTTTTTCTGTTGACCCATGATGATAACAATTAACGCATTAGCATGGAAGAATTAAATGAAATAATTGTACTAGGTTGATTCAAATCCTGCCACTCTCTTCCTTCAGTTACCTTCTGCATGTCTTCTTTTTTTTTATGATTTGAAACTGTGTATTTAAGGAAAAACACTAATTTTCCAACAAAATGCTAATACTTTTAAACTATGGCACTTAAATTTATTCATAGTTATCAGAAAAGTTTAGAATTTCTAGAGATATAAAACAAAAACCTGACAGCTTCATTAAATATGCTAGGAAAAACATGTACCCAAGTCATCCAATGGACTCTTCTTTCTCAAGTTCTGGGGGTCAGTGCATATGGATTTTGGATTCGTGTTTCCTACTACTTTGTAGATGGTACTAGCTTATTTTTAAACATAAACACTGGACAGAACAGAGAAGAGGGGAACATGAAAGAGGTAAGGAACCAGCAGAATTAGCAATCCGTAAAGAAAAAGGAACGGACAATTCTTGTAACACATACGGATTAAATGGGTAGTGGCAGGAGGTTAAGGAATGGTGCTGGGGATTGACAGAGCCTCACGATAAAGGGAAGAATACATTCTATAAATTATCAGCACAGTATGCGATATATTTTATCAAGCTTTGAATTTGAGATATTTTAAAGTTCTGATTTTTCTTTATCAAAGTTCCATTTAGCAGGATACGTTTTCCCCTCTCAAAAACTAGTTTTCTCATTTGCTAAATGCTATAGTCCTTTAGAACTCTGTACAGAGACTTGTTTCATGAAACAAGGGAGGGAGATGCCTCAATATTCTTTAGTGGTTGCTGCTTCTCCCAACACTACCTTTTTCTCTACCTTTGACTATTTTTTATTTTTCTTTTTGCATGTCTTCTTTTAAGGTATGTGCTAGGGCTTAACTGCAGACACACTCAGTGTGCTGATCACAAAAACTCGGTCAACATCTAATGCTTTGCATTCTAAGTCAACTTCTTGCTCTGTACGTCTTTGAAGAAGATGAAACTCAGCATCTAGATACTTCTTTTTTATTGGAAATGCAGAGACACCAAGGCTAAGTGGGGGACATATGGATGGTCCGTACTCTTAGGATGTGGGCACAAACCCCAAGAGCTGTCTCAGAAACTGAAAGCAGAAACAGGCCTTTACAGTCTGGAGGGCATCTTTCTGTTGGCCTCTGGTGCGACCTCTGTCTAAGCCATCGTCTGGGTATTTGTGAGTGTCACAGGGCAGAGAGCACAGAGACTCTAGTCCTCACGGGATGGAGGTTAGGGGTCCTACAAAGCTGTGTCCCACATACTGTGATTATAGACAGCCATCTGCTTCAGCCAAGATTTCTTTGGTGTCTGTCCTGTTCAAGGACTGCTTGGGGCCAGGATCTCTTTTGTAGATCCTTTATAGGATGCTCCTATAAAGCATGCATCCTATAGCTTCACAGGATGATCTGATTGTGGGGGATTAATCCACATTCACCCAGAATGCCAACTTATGGTTTTATTGCTGTTTAGAGAGTGCTCCTGTCTGCTAACCAAAAATACCTTCTTTCTGGTGTTAGGTTACCTGGGAAACCTATTCATTTGGGTGTGTGTTGAAGATCAGATCAGAACAAAGTGGGTCATGAGCTTTCCTTGGGTATTTTATTCAGGCTGAGATGGTCTGAGTAGGAGCACGGTTGCACAATGAGGTCATTGTTTTTGGCAGGTGACGTTGGGCAAAAGTCTTGGGCTGTGTTGCATGGAGCTCCTCCAGGATCAGTTTCAATGTCCTGCCAATACTCTCAAGTGAACCGACTTAAGGTCTCCTATAGATAGAAAGTGTGACCCAGGGAAGAGGATGAATATTTTTGGAATATGAGCATTATTTTCCTCCACTGGAGGAAAACCTAGGTTTGGTTTTGGCTGATGTCTTCTCTTCTGGATTCTGCTTCACTCATCATTTAACCAACATCCCAATGTGGGAACCTGTCCTTTGGCCATCTGACATCACGGGAATCTCCAGCAGGACCTGGAGTCTGTGTCCATCAGGGCATGAGACCAGCCATTTCTAAGCTCTGGAAACACTATTATTGCATATAAGCTGTTACTTAACTAAATAAATACACTTCTCCTTAAGAGTTCAGAAAGATTTCTAATTAATTCCAATTGAAAAAAAGGGGCCCTAGGAGTAGCTAGAGGCTGTGTTGACAGCTGAGAGAACAGCTAAGGTCTCTGTCTCACTTTGGATATCGGCTGTTGTGCCTATGTGGTCAGCAGTGGGGCCCCTGGTGGGCCCCAAAATGTGGCTCTGGCCTCACTGGTAACCCTGAGATGTTTCTACCCAACAGCACCCAACAGCAGAGACTCCAGTACTTATCACTGTTAGAAATGGATACTCTCCTCAGGTTGGCAGGTATTTTTTCCCCCAGCAATAATGAAGTGGCTTAGTAATGATGGATTTCTATAGATAAAGGCCAATGTTAAAATTTTAGAAGCCCTTGGAAATCTCAACATTCTTACCTTGGATTCTGAGCAGAGTCAGCATGGAATAGAAATGCAGATGATCCCCATTATTTGCAGCATCCAGTTTTGCAAATTTGCCTACTTGCTAAAATGTATTTATAACCCCAAAGTCGATAGTTGAGGCCATTTGTGGACATGTGCAGAGCAGCAAACAATCTGAGTTGCCCCATGTGAATGTTCTCAGCTGAGCTGGAACAAGGCATCACTCTGCCTTGTGGTTTCAGCTCACACCTTAAGCAAGTGTCCTTTTCGTGATTTACTTAGTGCCATATATATATATATATATATATATATATATTTTTTTTTTTTTTGTATTTTCATGCTTTGTGTTGATGATTTCACTGCTTAAAATGGCCTCCAAGCACCTTGCTGAAGTTTTGTCTGGTGTTCCTGAACGCAAGAAGGTTGTGATGTGCCTTCTGGAGAAAATATGTGTTAGATAAGCCAGAGATGCTGGCTGTGAGTTCAGTGTTAACAAATCAACAATGTATAGAAAATAAGGTGCCTTTAACAAAAACACAATAAAACAAGGTTATGTATTGATTGGTTAAGGGAAATGCTGTGACCAGGGGCCCACAGGAGCCTCGCCCCATATTTAATGGTTCAGTACTCACTAATTCAGTCTTCATGGTGATGGTATAGCCATAACTACAGAGATTAAGGAGAATGGACCACCTTACCTTGGGAGGGCGAATCACAACATTGTCAGTGTAATAGCCCATGGAGATGGCAATGGAACTACTGGTTTCAAATTTCTGTCCTTCCCATCACCTTTTCCATTTTCACATGTGATGTATTGAAATAACGTGCCTTGGCCTTGATATTTCTGTGAGTTGTATTTTGGCCTCACTCATTTTCAGCTCATTGTTGAAATATTGTGAAGTGATGATAGCTTTAGAAAACTGGAAAAACAGGTTCATGTGAAGGGTTGAGGTGTTCCAGGATTAACATTTGGGAGCAAAGGTCCTTCGGTCAGAGTGTCCTTGATGAGTGATCCCTGCTGTCGGCGGTGACACCTTCAGCAGCTGGAGTGTTTGGCAGCCGATCTGACCGCAGGTACCTGATGGGGTGAGGCTCCAGCCCAGAGCTCTCCTGGGCTCCTGAGAGACAGCCGTGTGACGGAACATAAGGGCGGTGTGGTGGGCATGCTCCTGTGATGGGGAGGGCTCTGCACCCAGATCAAACATTGCCACTTCCTCAGCGAGTGTCCTGGGACATCCTTTGGCATCAGGCTGTTAGTTATTTCAGAGCCTCTGTGCCTTCGTGAGGGGCTGTTCCTGTCCCTTGAGTGGCATTTAGGCAGGAAAGAGACACTCTAAAGGCCATTAGGATCAGGCACAGCCCCACTTCGTAGATACCAGCGGTGGGACTGCTGCTGACTTCCACCCCACAGACGGCTGCAAGGACTCAGGCCAAGAGCATCAGAACAATGTATTAGGACAGGATTTTTTTTTTTAAATCATTGTTATTCTTATTTATTTATTTATTTTTGGCTGTGTTAGGTCTTCGTTTCTGTGCGAGGGCTTTCTCCAGTTGCGGCAAGCGGGGGCCACTCTTCATCACGGTGCGCGGGCCTCTCACTATCGCAGCCTCTCTTGTTGCAGAGCACAGGCTCCAGACGCGCAGGCTCAGTAGTTGTGGCTCACGGGCCCAGTTGCTCTGCGGCATGTGGGATCTTCCCAGACCAGGGATCGAACCCATGTCCCCTGCATTGGCAGGCAGATTCTCAACCACTGCGCCACCAGGGAAGCCCTAGGACATTTAAGAAACGCTGATGTTCCATAGCAGCCTGTGGCAGGTCCTGAGGGACTGGCTTAGGGGTGCTCAGACATCCCCAGAATCTCCATCAACGCCCTCAAGCCACCATGGCACTTAGTAAAGGGATGCAGTTGCTGTGGAAACCCAGCTTCAAGACTTGTCCCCCAGCCTCCCTCCTGCGGAGGACAGATGGGGTTCCATGGACCCAGGTGTTAACGCACGCTGCAGTGAGGGCTGTGGAGTGGTGGGCAGGAGCCTGAGCCTGCCAATCACATGACAGAGTTACTTGCAGTGTCATTTTGTACAAGTTACGAGCTCTTGATCAAGGGAATTAACTTGTCCAGGCCTCGGTTTCTCTATCTGTAAAATCACAATCATATTAGCAGCGGCTCAGAGGGCCATGGGAAAGGGTAGCAAGGATAATTCTTAGCACGGTACCTGGCATCTAGTGATAGGTGCTCGGTAAATGCTAGTTAGTGTGATAAGCCTTCCCGTACTCTGGGGTATCTTTTAATGACTCTGCATGTGATGTAGCCCCTTTATTCAACGGGCAAATAATAGAAATGCTGACGCCACATGGGAGTTTGGAGCCCAAGAGAAAGGTTAGTTTCAAAGTAGAGGTGAGAATTTAGTTTCTAAGAAAACTAAGAATAGAACTACCATATAACCCAGCAAATCCACTCCTGGGTATATATCTGAAAAAAACAAAAACGCTAATTTAAAAAGATACTTGCACCCCTGTGTTCATAGCAGTGTTATTTACAGTTGCCAGTTATGGAAGCAACCTATGTGTCCACCAACAGATGAATGGATAAAGAAGATATGGTACCTATATACAATGGAATACTACTAAACCATAAAACAGAACAAAAGTTTGCCATTTGTACCAACATGGATGGACGTGGAGGGCATTATGCTAAGTGGAATAAGTCAGACAGAGAAAGACAAATACTGTATGATATCACTTATATGTGGAATCTAAAACATACAGTAAACTAGTGAATATAACAAAAAAGAAGCAGACTCACAGATGCAGAGAACAAACTAGTGGTTACCAGTGGGGAGGGGGGAGGGGCAATATAGGGGTTATATATATATATATTTTTTTTAATAATTTTAATTAATTTTTATTTTTGGCTGTGTTGGGTCTTCGTTTCTGTGTGAGGGCTTTCTCTAATTGCGGCAAGCGGGGGCCACTCTTCATTGCAGTGCACGGGCCCCTCACTATCGCGGCCTCTCTTGTTGCGGAGCACAGGCTCCAGACGCGCAGGCTCAGTAGTTGTGGCTCACAGGCTTAGTTGCTCCGCGGCATGTGGGATCTTCCCAGACCAGGGCTCGAACCCGTGTCCCCTGCATTGGCAGGCAGATTCTCAAGCACTGCGCCACCAGGGAAGCCCCAGGGGTTATATTTTATAGCTATAGAATTATAGTTAAATCTAGGGGTTGGGAGGCATAAACTATTAGGGGTAAGACAGGCTTAAGGATGTATTGTACAATACAGGGAATATAGTCAATATTTTGTAGTAACTGTAAATGGACCTTTAAAAATTGTGTAAAAGTAAAAAATTAAAAACAAAGTAGAGATGAGAGCGTGACTGTGGCAGAACTCAGAGCTGTGTGACAGGACAGGTGAGAGGTAAAAAGAGCAGCACAGAAGGTGACCACATCACAGGAGCGGCCAGAGAAGTGAGAGAAGTCTCAGACCACCATGAGGTTGTAGAGCCCTGCAGGTCACAGATGGAGAGGCTGTGGACAGATATCAACAAGTGTAGGGACTGAAAGTTTGCTGAACAACCCCCCAGTAACGCAGGATGGTTAAGTTCCTGAGACCCGCTATACAATACGGTGCCTACAGATAACAACACTGTATGATGCACTTCAAAGTGCATAAAGAGGGTGGGTCTGGGGTTAAGTGTTCTGACCACAAAAGGAGGGGTGCAGGAGGAAACGCTTGGAGGTGAGGAAGATGTGTATTACCTTGATCGTGGTGATGGCTTCATGGGTGTATGCATCTCCCCAAACTCATTAAATTGTATACCTTAAATATTTATATCCAGCAGTGTGCTGGCAAACCAGCTGTCAGGAACTGTTTGTTCATAGTTTCGCCCATTTCGATATTAGAACGTTCTCTATTTTGAGGAGTCCTTTGCTTATTGGGGATATTAGTGACTTGCCTTTGATATAAGTTGCAAATGTGTTCCCCATTTTGTCCTTTGTCTTGAGTTTTCTTGTGATGTTTTGCATGCAAAAGTTTTATTTCAAATTTTGTGTAGTTGGATTAGTCAATCTTTTAGTTTATTCTTCTCAATTTTGAGGCATGTTTAGGAAGTTCCCCCTCAAAACTCCTAGGTTATGAGGGAGTAAGCCTTTTTGAGCTAATCTCTACATTTAGATTACTGATCAATGAATGGGACATCTATCTCCATGAAGGTGAGACATGCTTTATCTTTTTCTGAGTGACTGTGCAGTTGGCCCAATGCTATTTATTGAAAGGATGCTGCTGTTTTCCTAGGCTAAACCTCCCTTCACGTGGGTCTAGTTTTCCACTCTCTTCTCTTCCATTAGGCTGTTTGTGTGCCAGGACCACTCTTTTAATTTTGGAGGTTTTATAGTAAGTTTTAATATCTGGTGGATCTTTTATAATTCTATGTACTTTATAATTCATTTTTCCAGCTCCTGGGAAAAAAACCCCAAACATGTAGATATGGTTATTGGGATTGCATTAAAATTGTGGCTAAATCTAGAGAGAATAGATGGCTTTGTGATTCAAGAACATGGCATGGTTTCCATTCATCGATGTCTACATTTCTGTTTTGTTTTTTTTTTCTTCCAGGAGTATATAAAGTTTCTTATATAGGTTTGGCACCTATGTCATTTCCGTACCTCAGTACTATATATATTTTTTTGTCATTCATTTAATTATTTTCCCTTATAAATGGGATTTTTTCCCATTGTGTCTTTTTTATTTTTAGATATTTGTGTTATAAATGAGATTTATTGACTTTTCTCCATTTAATTTATATCTTACAATTTGACTAAATTCTTTTTTTTATAAAAGTCTTTAATGCACTTTTGAATTTTCAGATAGGCAGTTTTATCTACATAGAAAGATTGTTTTATGTCTTTTTCCCCTGGATTCTTATGCCTCTGATTGCTTTCTCTTGTCTCATTGCATTGTCTACATCCATTACCATATTTATTAGTGGTGGTGACAGTTGGCATGTATCGTTTTTCCCACTTTAGTAGAAATATCTCCAGTGTTTCCTCATTAAGTAGGATCCTGGCATTTGGACTAAGATTTTTATGTATGTAATTGCATTCAGTGTTCAGTAAGCATCTAAGAGTTCCATTTTATTGGGTGCTTTGATCAAGAACTGTTGTTGAATTTTGTTAAGTGCCTTTTTGACATCTTTAGAAATGAATTCTATTGATCTTTAATATAATCACTTATATATAAGGATTTTGATTGTTCTTTGTAGTCTCTAGCATTATAAAGTGCCTGCTTTTAAATATTTTTTGCCCTGAATTCCACCATGTCTGATACCAAATTGTAACCCCAGATTGCATTTTACTGCTTTTGTCTGTCTTTCCGTATATCCTTTCATCCTTTTATTTTTAATATTTCTGGGCTAATTTAAGAGTCTCTTCTTGTTTATAGAAACAGTTATTGTTTTGTAGCATGAAAATATTTTTTGATAGATAGGTTAGAGCCTTTTGCATTTATTGACATAGTCCATATTCTTGGTCTCAGCTCTGCAATATGTAATCACACATGTGGACACATCTCCCAGGGAGAGCCTGGAGAGGGAGACGTGTCAGGAGTAGGGCCTCCTGGGGCTTCAGATGCTTTTCCAGGGGGGCCTGGGGCTTCCCACAGAAGGGAGGTGGGAGAGCTGTACTGAGATTCTGCAGACATGAAGATCGGAGGGGACCTGTCAGCCTGGCTGTGGGCACAGACACCCTCCGGAAGCTGCCTGCTCACACCGCCCTGTCTCCCGTAAACCCTGAGTCCTGCCTAGGAATATCTGGAACTGTGGTTTCCACTGAGGCCTCGTGACTCTGTGGTAGGGATGAGGGCTTTCTGATCATTGTTTCCAACAGCTGCAGATCTTACTTTCCATAAGATTTAAACTCTGTCCCACCTCCTCAAAGGCCTTGTCAGGAGAATAAACTAAAGATGCAGAAGAATGCCACCCACAAGGCCAGGATCAGGTGATGGTGTCTGCCCTCTTCCTCCGTCAGGGTTACTAGTGCAAGAAGCCCTCGGCCCAGTGGCTCCTGGGCTGGACCTTCTCCTGCTGTTACCAGACGCCTCTGCCTGAGTGTCATCCCAGGCCTCTGACAGTCATAGGTCTTGGTGTTGAGCAGATTCATTCATTGATTGTCAGCTTCTCGAGGTCAGAAACTCATGGAAACAAATCCACTAATTCACACTTTCTATCCCGAAACAGCTGAACCTGCTTTCATTTTAAAACGTTGACCCTCAAAATAGGCTGAAAAACAAAACCATCTTTCTTTTTAAACAGAGTACTTCAAATGTGTTTTCAGTGTATTTGATACCTGTTTTAATACTTGGGTAACCAAAAGAGCCTTCTGTCCTAGCTTTCTACATGCAGGACTTGATCGGTATGATGTTAAAAAACTAAACAAAACAAGAACAATCAGCAGATGCCAGCTCCACTCTCAGGCTGTGCTGGTGAACACACATAGCAAAAAAAGCAAATAAAAATAAAATGGGAAATCTTTACTCCCCTGTTGAGATACATAATAACTGACTAGAGAAACTGGGAGGAATAGGTAATTGACTTTCCACTTTGAAAATAGCCAACTTGATGTAGAAGATTTAGTTCTCAATTCCTGATAAAGAAAACAATTTTCAGATATTTCAGAAGCGCGGTATGAATTTCCCCTCGAGTCCTACTTTGCTGCCTTGTCCCTGCAGGTTTTCATTTACCATTTCAGGACATTGGGCAATGTTTCTGTTCTTAAACAATCCGGCAGAAGACTTAGAAAGGAGAGGGCCTGGGTCATGCTACCTTGTAAAATAACGTTTTGTTACAAAAATGTTATAAAATAAAAAAGTATGTACAATAAAAGGTCATTCACATGCAAAGAACGTGAAATCCACAGATAAATCCAACTTGCAGAGCTGACACTGCCGGTTTTAGAAGGTCTTACGGGTTGTTTTCCTCTGCATTGACATGTCCTTGATGTACATATTCTATCTTCAGTTCACTAGCTTGCCTTTTGCACCGGTGTTTAAACTTCCTCATAGGCATTCATTTAATTTCCGGCACAATTTACCTAAACTCTTGTCGTCAGATATTTAGCTTATTCTGAATGTTCTCATCATTATAATCGAGCTGTGACAAGCTCCCCTGACCCACAGAGCGTTTTTTGTGCTTTTTATAGTCATTTCTTAGTATAGACTACAAAAGGTGAAATTCCTGGTCCCAAAGAGTATCTGTAAGGCTCCAGAGAATACTTCCAAACAGCTTTGCAAGGAAGTTTTAACATTTTATACCCCACCTGTGAAAGAGGGTTTCATTCTTTTTTTTTTAACCATGAGGAATTTCATCACACTCACCATCTCTCCTAGGCTCTGCTTGTGCGATGATAATGTAATGAATATTTATTTGAGAGTAATACAGAACATGATTGGTTGTACAGGTATGTTTACATTGTTGTCAGGTTGATATTCTGCCCCTGAAGAGAGGCTAAACTTACTCTGCGGTGTGTAAGAGATGGATTCAGATCTAAATGTCTGTCTGAAATGAGAGAACCATGATTATATGTTGTCCCACTGAAGTTTGTATCGCAGCTGATGAAAAGGTTCTTAAAACTATGGATATTTTAGTGAAAAGTCTCCAGTAAATGTGATGATAGCACTCATTACATAAGATTGAAATAATATAAGTACCTATTCAATTAAAAGTATAGTCACAAATTTATATAATACATATGTTTTATAAATTCCAATATGTTATCTGCGATATTATATGCAATATATTATATATAGAGCTTATAAAACATATTTATATAGTATATATTTTATATAACATATATTATATTTAAAACAATATTTATAAAGTTTATAATAACATT
Organism: Eschrichtius robustus; assembly: GCF_028021215.1. NCBI lineage: Eukaryota > Metazoa > Chordata > Mammalia > Artiodactyla > Eschrichtiidae > Eschrichtius > Eschrichtius robustus. The sequence goes on from NC_090825.1 coordinate 6,032,658, forward strand.
GTAATTAATTATATACTAGTATATAATTATAGAATGTAATAATAATATATAAATATCACACTTATGTAATATATATTACATAAGTGATTAGGTAGTAGAAACACAATTTAAGATAAATAACAATTCTATCTGCTGTTCCCATCTTGAACAAATGAGGGCTTGAGATAAAATACTTTATAGTTTCTCTGAGAGGGAGAGGAATCCCATTATACAAACATAGCATTTGCTCTGAACTTATTCTTTAGATATGTTTATAGTGTGTACAATAATGAAGTTTATACTTGCCTTAAATAAAGCAGATGTAGTATAGATATACAATGGAATACTACTCAGCAATAAAAAGAATGAAATTTTGCCATTTACAGCAACATGGATGGATTTGGAAGGCATCATGCTAAGTGAAATAAGTCAGATAGACGAAGATAAATATTGTATTATATCGCTTATATGTGAAATCTAAAAAATACAACAAACTAGTGAATATAACATAAAAGAAGCAGACACACAGATATAGGGAACAAACTAGAGGTTCCCAGTAGGAAGGGGGAGGGGCAGCATAAGGGTTGGGGAGCAGGGGGTACAAACTACTGGGTGTAAGACAGGCTCAAGGATGTACTGTGCAACATGGAGGATCGAGCCAATATTTTGTAATAACTGTAAATGGAAAGTAACCTTTAAAAACTGTATAAAAAGAAAAACGTTTTTAAAATTGGAAAAAAAGAGAAATGCAAAAAAAAACCCCTTCCCCTTCCCCTAAGTATTAATCATTAGTTTGAAATGAAAACAGAACTCAAAAAATGTTTATTTTTAAGTAAGTCCGTTTTCTAAATTATAAATTGTGTTATTGATTGAACAAAATGAATTTTCCTTGAAGAGTTGTATGTCTTTAGGAATTCAGTGTACACTAATGATCTTTAAAATGCAGAGATTAAAAGGAGACTGGATGGAAATAGTTTTATGTGCCCGAAAAAAAAGTCAGGAATTTCTGCCAATAAAACTCAGAACTTCAGAGAATGCAAACACATTCAACTCACTGAAGTAAGACATCCGAAATGAAAGTGTGTACACTCCATAAACCACGCACGGCATCGGCAACATGAATAATATCTGAAATATTATTGTGATCACACTCAAAGAAATAAATCCTCTGCTTGCTGTGATTTTCAGATTTTAAATATTAGTGGTATATAGAAAACACTGTTTATTCCTGCTGTAATTTTAACTGTGACTCATGGTCTTTACACTATAAAAGGAAAAACCCTTAGTTTTAAATATAGCCATAAATTGTTGCATTGGGTGTAATTCATGAAGTATTGGTGACCCTAGGTGATTTTTGTCCAGCAGGTCTGAATAGTAAGTATAATTCCTTTTTCTTTATGTTGGAATCTGATTGGACTCCCTAGTTTAATTGGATTTTTAAAGAGATATTTTTATTCTGTTAATTTAGTAAGATGTGTATTCTGTAAGGGACTCTTTTGTTTGCAGTATACTTGGTCATGTTGAGGAAGGATCTCAGTGTGTGGTACCCATGACAATAACATTAGCAAAATCTGGGAACCAGCTGGAAATGCAGATTCTCAGGCCCCAGCCCAGAAACAACTGAATCAGGAATCCTAAGTGTGGCCCCAGCAATCTGTGTTTAACAGTCTCTCCAGTTGATTCCATTGCTGCTATGGATGTTGATTTTTTTTTCAAAGAATATTCCCACTTGAATTTCACCTTCCTTATCTTCTGCATGATGCTTCAGGATGTTAAGAAATAGACTGTGTTTGAGGTTTTGGATGAAGACCCCACATATCAGTAAGCTTTGGTAGACAAACCACCCAGAATTGAGTAGCTTAAAACAACCCTGTGGACTCAACTGGTCAGCTCCTCTGGTCTTGGCTGGGCACCCTTGTGTGTCTGTGGTCAGCTGTGGGTCCGCTGGGGGCTGGATGGTTTGGGATGCCCTCAGCTGTAGGGCCTTGTCTGTCTCCTTCATGCTCATCCTTCCTCCACAGGCTGCTCCAGGTGCATTCACAGGATTCCTAGAAAACAGGCAGGAGCAAGACCTCAGAATCAGCCCAGCTCCCCTTCTGCATTTCCTCTTGACCAACTCAAGACTCAAGGCTAGCCCAGCTTCAAGGGGTGGGGGGAAGGACCCCACCCCTTCATGGGAGGGGATGTAAAATCAAACCCTCAAGGAGAGATGGTACAGGGAGAAGATAACAATCTGAAAATGGTCTACCCCCAACCCTGGGGCACAGGATCCAGAAGGGCCACTTCTTGGCTAAGGAATTCTGTCCCTCCTTTCTGTAGTTCATTCATATGAAAAGCTTCCTAGTTTTTCTCTGAAGCTGGGAAGTACGGCACGACTGATAAAAGAGAACACAGTTTGTTCATGGTCTCTGAGTCATCACTGTACCAGCGAGAAGACCATGTTTGCAAAAGTCAAATGAACCTCAACATTTGACTAATAAAAACATATAAAACAAGCTAAGTAGAAACAAGTAAAAATATTTTATTCCAAAAGTTGCATCCTCACTTTCAGCCCTGGATTTCCTATGCAGTGGCTAGAATGTGCTCTTCTATGTGATGACCTGCATGAAGGCTCTGGTTTTCACACACAGCTGATCGTGTCCTCAGGGATGCTAGTGTGACAGTAATTGTAGTATGGATAGACTTCATTACTATAGAGTACTCTGGTACTGTTTTGCTGCTGCTTACGTTATTAGGGTGTTTGTGTTAAGTAAGAGTAGAAAAAGAGCAGGAAAAAAGGATTATGTTCTTGATTAATGAGCTTTGGAACAAAAAATAATATGGTCCTTAATTTTATTTATAATAAGCATAGTGGTTTTGAATAGTTCATGTTAGACTTTAAATTATTAATGGTGGTAATAAACTGTTTTGTACAGTACTATTATATAAAGAGGAAGAAATACTTGCATTTTCAGATGATTTGCTAATGTGGAAGAGTTGGATCAGATGTATTCACCTAACACATCTCTATTTTTAGAGATACCCTTTTGGTTTTTTCCCCACATGTTTAGAAAAAATAAGACATCTATTCTGTGACATTCAATCTTCTTGGGGCTTTCGCTCTCTGGATCACAAGGTCTTATTTTCCAGCCAGCGTGTGTTAAAAGACTTTTCTGTCTCAAATTCTTGCTCTCTAAAGAAATATAGGGAAAATTCCTGATACTCCCTGAAGAGTATAAATAATTCCATTATAAAACAATCACAGAAGGCTAGATAAAACAGCAAAAACTTTTACCTAAGACTTGCTGGTACACAAAGCAAAGAAAGTATAGGTCACTTGGGAAAGAGTTTGGTGGGATTGACTTTGAGGTAGCCTGAAAGCAAGTGTTCAGATTGAAGAACTTAGACTTAATGCCAGAACTGCTGATTGAAGGCAGGGCCACGGTGAAGCTGGTGTGGTTGGAGATGGACAGTCACTCCAGAGGCTGACCAAAACGGCTTTGAGCTATGTGTCAGTCAGCCAAGGCCACAATGATGCTGAAAAACAAATCACCCCAAACGCAATGGCTTAAATCATAAAGAATATGTTTCTGATGGAACTAGAGATGATCATACTAAGTGGATTCAGCCAGACAGAGACAAACAAATATTATATGATATCACTTATATGTGGAATCTAACATATGACACAGATGAACTTATCTATGAAACAGAAACAGACTCTCAGACATAGAGAACAGACTTGTGGTTGTCAAGGTTGGGGGGAGGGGAGGGATGGAGTGGGAGTTTGGGGTTTAAGAAAAAACAGAATATGTTTCTCACTGAGCCCTGTGGTTTGGCTCGTGTTGACTTATCTCGGCCGTCCCTAACTCCAGGCTGCAAGTGGGTTGAGACCTGCCTCACATATGTCTGCATTCTACATGGCTCAGGAGCTGCTGGAGATATTTTCTTGTGATGGATGGTCAGGGCACAAGGACCAAGCCGAATGAGCAAACACATTTAATGCCACTGCTCCCATCATGTTCTTTAACAGTTCATTGGCCAAAGCAAGTCATAGGGCCACGTCCAACAGCAATGAGGCGGGAAGTATCTTCTGCCCACAGGGACGATGGACCACGATGAACATTTGCTGAGCCCTAGTCCAAGCTATTCCAAGTAAGACAGGAAAAGTGGGCTTGTGTGAGGCTGATGTTTATTTTCATAGATGTATATATGGTAAAGCAAAATGTTATTTCTCATTCCAGTTGTTCACTTTAATCTCCTAACTTATATTTTGGAGAGACCTTGAGATTTATCTTTTCTAATATAATTAACGTCCAAGCAGGTGACCTTTTTATTGGCAGTAATTTTGAAGTGGCTACATTTTTTTCTAAGAATAGAATTGGCAACTTCCTAGTTGAGATCAGCATATGTTCTTGATTTGACCTCAAAATAGGATGGGCTGTAGTTATTATTGTGTTATTTTGAGAATATAAATGAAAAATAAATCTGAAACTGTAGACATGATATATAACAATAACAGCATGTAACATTAACAAGCTAAATAACTTGAATGCACTGTCCATAGCAATTTAAGAGGTAATTTTTCTTTGCAGAAATGAAGGTATAATTCCATTCCATCTAGAGGGCTATCTTTGAAAATTATAATTAGCAGAGTTGATAAGCAAGGACCCTTTACATACAGTACGAAGAATGTTGTAAACATTTACTTGGCTCTTTTGCTATAAAATACAAAGTACATTAAACATAAAACTATAAATGTTTTGTTCTCCTTTTAGCTTAAAATATAAACACAAATATTCAGCATTTTCAAAATTAGAACTCTTGAGTTGTAGTCTTACAAGCTTATATTTAATAATGTCCCAGGAGCATGATATTTAATTAGTTATAATGATTAACCTGTTTCTTAAGAGCATCTTCAAAATGAAGGTGTCAAGGACAGCAATCTAAATTCGGGTTCACTTGGGGATGGTTTTTTCCTTTATGTACATTCAATGTCTTGCTCTTACTCGAGACATGCACACATACACACGAGTATGTATTTCTTGTGGGATGACGTAGCACTTACTATGATAAGTGCTTTTTCTTTGGAAGAGGGCGGGGAGGAGACACCAGCTTGATAGAAGGAGTGGGGCATGATGATGGGAGGGGTCTAGAAAGGCAATGGGCATTTTAAGTTCTTTCTTCATGCGCTGCCTCAATCATTTAAAATTAGGTTCCACTGCATTTAAGAGAAGAAATGACCTCAAACCACAGTTGCTATACAGGAGGGAAGTTTGTCTCTATTACACTGCAGAGAAGTCCAGGGTTAGGAATCCAGAGTAGGAAAGGAAGCTTCATGACATTGCTGAGACCTGACTCATTGCAGCAAAATTCTCCCTATTCCCAGCATGCTCTCAGGCCACAGCTCCACCTCAGGCCACCACAACGCATCCCAGGCTGGGAGGAAGGTCCTCTCCCTCCTTTGCAAAGAGTCTTACTGGGAGATAAGGAGTTTATATTGAAAATATATTAAAAAAAAAAAAAAAAAAGCTCATACAACTCAGTAACAAAAAAACCCAAAGCAGTCCCATTAGAAAATGAGCAGATGATCTGAATAGATGTTTTTCCAAAGAAGACATACAGATGGCCAACAGGTATGTGAAATGGTGCTCTGCGTCACTAATTGTCAGAGAAATGCACGTCAAAACCACAATGAGACATCACTCCACACCTGTTAGGATGGTTATTATCAGAAAGACAAGAGGTACCAAGTCTTGGCAAGGACGTGGACAAAAGGGAACCCTTGTGCACTGTTGGTAGGAATGTAAGTTAGTACAGACACTATGAAAAACAATATGGAGGTGCCTCAAAAAATTAAAAATAGAACCACCAGACAATCCAGTAATTCCACTTCTGGGTGTTTACTTGAAGAAAACAGGAACACTAATTTGAAAAGATATATGCACCCCTATGTTCATTGCAGCATTATTTGCAATAGCCATGATAGAAGGCAGCCTAAATGTCTACTGATAGATGAATGGATAAATAAGATATGAGTTTTCTATATATGCACACACACACACACACACACACACACACACACACACACAACGGAATATTATCAGCCATGACAAAGAAGGAGATCCTTCCATTTGCAACATGGATGGACCTTGAGGGTATTATGCTGAGTGAGATAAGCCAGACAGAGAAAGACACATACTGCATGGTAACATATGCGGAGTCTAAAAAAAAAAGTCAAACTCATAGAAACAGTAGAAAAGTGGTTGTCAGGGGCTGAGGGGGATACAAGAAATAGGGAGAGGTTTGTAAAAGAGTACAGACTTTCAGCTATAAAATAAATAAGGTCTGGGGATCTAACGTAACCATGCTGATAACACTGTATTATATAATTGAAATTTGCTGAAGAATAGACCTTAATTGTTCTCCTAAAAAAAGATAAATTTGTGAGGTGATGGAAGTGTTAATTACATGTGGGGAATCCTTTTACAATGTATACATATATCAAATCACCATGACATACACTTTAAATATCTTTCAATTTTATATGTCAATTATACCTCAATAAACCTGGGGGGGAAAACAAATAAGTCAAAGATGCTTATTGGGAGAAACCTTAGCAGTACTTCTGCCTGCCTCTCATTGGCCAAATGACCACATGTACGTGGAAAGGAAGTGGACAATGTAGTTCTTTTGGTTTAGCAAAGAATTGAGGTTCTTTTCCCTTTCCTAGAAATTGAAGGATTGATCCTGGGGGCAATCAGCAAGCTCTGCCTTAATGCACATCACCCAGTTTGTCTTTGGAGGACATTCTGAATGTTTTTAGGGATATTCATTGTGACATATCAAATACCAACCTTTTGGTTACATTCGTAGCATAATAATTCAGTATAATATTTTGCCTTCCATAGCTTTTATTTATTTTATCAGCTGCCTTGACGCTATGATTATGTTTCCACATATGTGCCTTTGGCACATCTTAGAATTAGATGTAGCTTCCAAGCTAATCAAACCATGTTTTTAAAAAGAGCTGGGAATTTAATTGAGCTATTCCTTTGTGTGTGGCTCTTTATGGAAAAATTAAACTTGCAGTTTTAGAAAAATATCCCCCCAGTTTTGGAGCGGGGATTTATTAGGTAAATCTTTGAGTGTATCTTTGTAATGAATTTATTTATATAATGAATGTTGGTCCTCCTGCCCCGGCAATTTAAAGGATGTTTCAGTGTTATTTCTAAATTCACATTTGAAACGTTAGTTGATTGCTAATAAGAGAAATGATGTCTATTAAGGTCTCATACTTTAGTATCTGTTTCATGGAGATCATCATTCTTGAATATTTGGAATGTTGTCAAAATCTCCCAGAGAAGGAAATGCAGTGAAGGACAAGGTCGCTTTCTTGTGTATGATTTGAACTATTAATGAGAAGGAAGGATGGATAGTCGGTAAAGATGCTTTTCCCGTCAGTTGGTTTATGGCATGCGCATATTTTGATGGCAGTTTGTTGACATTAGCTGTTTCTCCTTTAAATAGAGCAAGTTGACTAATAGATGGAACAGTAGGATTGTCTATAAAATGCTTCCCGAGTATTCGATTAGGCCTAGTGTGTTTTAATTAACAACAGCATAAGGACCCAAACACTGCATCTTAGTCTGCCTAACCTTATTATTTTCAAGTAGCAGTTGAATAACACGTAGAAGAGAGTCATAAATCTCTCAGACTAATTAATGAAAATGTTTAAAAAATACTGGCAGATGAAAGTAACAAACATGTCAACCCCCAAATTCTGTTTTTCAGCTACTGATTGATAATACTAGATCAGTCGCCAAATTTTAATTTCTTGATTAAATGGCTTTCCCAATATTGCCATTGTATTCACACTTACTAAAGTTAATAACTAATGTATTTGACACTTCCTACCTCTCCTAGGAAATATTTTCCCTCATTATTAAAAAAAAATGCAGATTGTCAAACATAGCTACAAAAAAATCAAATGATTTGATATTTTATTAGTGAGAGTTTAAAACTATAGTAGTAGATGGTGGCAGTTCTTACCGAAAATACCTAAAAATTCTGAAGTGCCTTTTGAATCATTAAATTGGTGAAATTATATTCAGTATATTTTGAATATTGCCTTTGCTCCATTCTAGTTCTTTTCAGCATCAGTTGGGCATTCGTGGTGTAAACGGCAATTCTCTATTAAGTGGGATTCTCTATGTGATCCTGTGTGTGGGTTGGATTAGAAGATAGACATTAAATACATTTTCTTGTACCTGTGGGCCATTTCATTTGCAGAGTGGGTGCCAGCTGAGAGGCTGCTACAGGTGGTCCAGGTGATGGAGGGGATAGTGAACAGGTGGGGACCTGCCCAGCAGCGTGCAGTGAATCTGGGAGAAGACGGGATGGATTCCAGAGATGTGTCAGAGGGGAACAGAGCGGAAGGCTTTGTGATACCGGATGTGGCTGGGCTATCCATGAGTTTGAGATCTAACTCAATCTTCTTTTGAGTTGGCTTCTGTTTCCCTAAGAGTCAATAAAAAGAGGTTTTTTAACCACAAATTGTTTGCATAAACATGCTTATGAAATGGGCTTTTGAAACAAAGTACAGTACTTACATTTATACCTATTCTGTGACATTTTTTGGCTTCCCCCATTGTATGACTGCCCAAATCCTTTTTAGTCTGGACGCTATCATCACATCCTTTCCAGTACTGCCCCTCAGTTTTGTGAGGATTTGTTCAGTGTCCACAGCATTGTTACGAAGCCAGTGAAGAGGGTGATCCTCCCGTGATGCATGTGCTGGGGTGGGCACCATTCTGTGTGTCTTTGCCCTTTGAAGGGATTACTACCACACCGCCCATTTTACTGTTGAGGGGAGAATGGCCCAAAGAGGTGTGTAACGTTCCCAGGGACACAAAGCTCTTTGTTGGTGGGATCTGTATATAGACCCAGAGCTGTAACTGAGTCCAGTTCCAGGGCTCAGGCATTGCAACTTGGAGCCGTCCTGTCTCACCCCATCCATCACGTGGGTGACCTTCTGCTGGGAGCACGAGCGGAGAGGCACAAAAACGAGACGTGGCCTGTGAAAGGTATGAACTGAGTGTGTAGGTAGCTCTGTTTTAACATAGTAGATGAAATTCTTTACCCGACACACCCCCCCTCCCCCCACCAAAAAAAGTCCAAAGGAGGAAGGAATTGTATTAGGTTGAGGGACTAAGACTGTTTCATGTTGACAATGCTTCAAAGGCAGGACAGGATTACAAGAAAGAAGGGCGCATCGTGGAGGAAGGAACAGCAGCAGCGGCAAAGCTACGCATATAGGCAAGCTTAGCGAACACGGGGGAGGAGTGAACACGAGGGAGGGCTCCTAAATTCTCCATCTTGGCTGCTGTATTTTGGTGTGTCTTAGGTAACACCAAAATTATTTTGCGTTTCATTTAGTAGACACAGGAAAGCCACTGGAGATTTGGGGTAGAGGAATGACATGCTTAGTCATTTAGGAAGTTTATTCTATAAACTGTCCCCTGATTTTGTTTTATTTTCCTACCTGCTACTGATTACTTCCTGGAAACACCCTATGTATTTTGTTGTCCTGTTGTGTCTTCCCTCCCATAATGTAAGCTGTCGGAGGGCTGAGGCTGGGTTACAGCAAGCATGCAGCTTCTTTTGCTCTTCAGAACTTTCTCTCTGGGAGCCGTGAGCTGCTATGTCACTTGTCTGGCTACCCCGAGACCGCACTGCTGGAGAGCCACGTGTAGGCGCTCTGGTCCAGGGTCCCAGCTGAGCCCCTCCTTCCTGCCATCCCTGTGAGGTGTCAAATGTGTGCAAAGCTGTCTTGGACCCTCCAGACCAGTCCAGCCTCCATCTGAGTGTTGTTGCCTGACCTCCAGCAATGCCACATGGAGAGAAGAACCTCCCAGCTGGTCCCTGCCCAAATTCCTCACCCACAAAACTGAGCTAAAATAAGCCACTGCTGTTTGGAATTCAGGGCTGGTTTGTTAAGCAGTGGTAGTAACTGGAACAGATCAGATCGGGTCAGCTCACTTCAGAGGGGTTGGTGGGGAGGGAGTCGGGGTGAGGTGCCCTCTGTCACACCTGACGTGCTGTAATTGAAGTCACAGGTTTTACATTTCCCCCGTGACTGAGTCCCAATGACCATATCAAATGATGAGAGTGCTTGGTGTGAGGTGTTGGGTGCAAGAAGTGGATGGAATATTGAGTTGACAACACCAATTAGATCTAGCATCCTGGATCTCCCTTTGGACATCCAAGAAATATCCCCAAATTGAATCTCTACTTTTTCTTCCAAAAGGCACCTTCCTTTAGAGTTTTCATCTCATATGATGTTGCTCAGGTGAGGCACCTTGGAGTCCTGTGTGGCAGGTCTTTGCTCTCATACCCCACATGGATGCTTCTTCAAGTCCAGTGAGCTCCACATGAAAGCATATTCAGAATCCAACCACTTTCTTGTCCAAAGACAGTCACCTTCTTCCGGCCGTCAGCTTCACTTTCTCTAGCCCTAGAGGTCCTCCCTGAGGTCATTCTCTAAGTGTCTATGCTTCCTGGTCTAACGTTCAGTGCACAGGCAGCCCAAGGTAGAGACACTGCAGACACCACCAAAACTATATTGAGGACAAAGTCTATGAGACACCTATGGTTTTTCGTATGGAAGCTACACTGATCCTTTTTTTATTAACATATTTTTCTTTTTATTGAGGTGCACCTTACATGGGCAAAGTGCATGAATGTTAGGATAACAACTTAATGGAATTTTGCAGTTGTGTATATGTAGATAGATATAGAATACACCAATTCTAAATTATTTTAGGAAAAGTCCTCTTCCTCTTAGCTTGAAACATGTGTGATAAGACTGGCTGACTTCTGGCTTTAACCGAGGAGTTTCCTTAAAGAGAGGATGTTATGTCTGCATGGTTTTTATCTCATGTTTATTGAAAGGACTGCCTGATTTTAAGTAAGAAAGTCCTGGATACCTAGAGAGACCTTACTGTACCTCATCGGAGAAAATCCCAGCAGATAAAAATCTATTTTCTAGGCTTGCGAATCACCCCAAATATATGAGTCCCTGCCTTTTAAAAAAAATAACCTTTCCTCCCCTGAGAACTGAGAACCCCTATTATGTACAATGAATGAAAGTAAAACGTTTTCCGATGAAATTCTTTATTATTAATAAATCACTAGAAATATTCAACAAGTGAATATCTGTGACTACTTTGAACGTTCACTTCGGCCTGATTTTATTTTTTCTGAGTAAAGTCATTAACATATGCCTCCAAGTTTTCCTTCAGATGTAACCTCAGGCAGTGGCCAATGTGAGGTCATTTTAATATTTCTTAATATAGTCCTAGACTTGTTTGTACTTAGCAACTAATATCTATGGAACATTTTCTACATGCCCCACTGCATCCCGAGTCCCTTATGTACATTAACTATTCACTCGATTCCACAGATCTAAAAGAAAGGCTAGGTCACCATCCTCTTTTTACAGGTGAAACTGAGGCACAGAGCGTTAAACGACTTGCCAAGGTCACACGGCCAGCACGTGGCAGAGCCTGCATTTCAACCCTGGCCGGCAGGTGCCAGAGCCTATGCGCCTAACCACTGTAGTCTACTACCTCTGCATGCCCAGGGAAAACACCAAAGTTAGGGAAAGTCACCGACCGGCTGCTAGAGCACATAATTAAGGAAGCTGATGGAGTTTCTCTTAATCGTGTTTCCTTGGGAAAGATGTGCATAATGGAGTTGACCTCATTGGAGTTGAATCAGGGCCACCACGTTTAAGGAATGGAAAGTAATAATAACAGGCCCAGCCGAGCATCTTTATTCCCTCGTTCCCTTTAACCACCCCGTGGGGCAGGGACTGGTTTGGATGTGAGGACACTCAGGCAGAGAGAGATTAAGTTGACCAAAGGCAGCTAGTTAGTGGTAGAACCAGGTTACTAACCCAAATAGTGGCTTCGAGCTTGTTCTCTTAACCACTGAGCTATATTACTTCTCAAAAGAGGACAACACACAGCAACACACAGGTTTGTAAGTTTCAGGGAAGCAGAATTCTTGGGTCCAAATAACCCTTGAAATGTCAGCTAACCTATATTTTGTCCTAGCCCTCTTTTCTTCTACATATCCAGGCAATCACCCTCTCCCTACATCACAAATTTAACCTGAGAACTGTTGAGTGTCCAGGAAACCTTGGTTGTTATACCCGCTATTGATGGCCATGGAGAAGGGTTATCACGTTGCCATGGCCTGGCGAGCCATTTTGTGTGTAAGTGAAGCACATGCTAATTTGCCTTCAAAAGACTGGTTATGTGGGTTTTTTCAGCCTTGAATCCTCAGATTTGTGCCCTCAGGAAAGAATTCTGTGATTTGACAGCGTCTCCTGAAAAATGAGTTTTGTTTCCACTGGAGGAGAAAAAAAATCATTTATGGGACCTTTCTAACAAAAATATGTTGAATTTCCAAAAGAACAGTTTTATTTTTATATCCCATTAGATTAAAAACTCCTCGAGACAACTGTGTCTTATCCATCTTTCTCTATAATCACTCAGGGAGCTTATGATTAAATAAATCATTACATTTCAGTTTCTTATGCCTTCTTTATAAATTGACTCCGTTATCATTATGTAATGTCCTCCTCTGTTCTTGGCAATATTCCTTACTCTGAAGTATACTTTGCCTGATAAAATATAGCCACTCTAGTTTATTTTAGTTAGAGTCATATGGTATATCTTTTTCCTTTTTTTTTCACTTTTATTCTATCTGTATCTTTATATTTAAATTGGGTTTCTTGTAGACAAAACAATGTTGGGTATTACCTTTTTATCCAAGATGACCATCTCTGTGTTTTTCTTGGTATGCTTATGTGTTTAACTTTGATATAATTACGGATAAGGTTGGATTGTCATTTAAAATCTTTATCTGCCTGCTTTTTGCCATAGTATTCTTTATGCTTCTGTTGTTATCTCTGACATTGGCTTATTATTTATACCCCTTAAAAAATTTTAGTGGATACCCTTAATTGCAGTCTACTTTCAAATAATATACCACTTCACAAGTAGTGAAGGTGACTGTAACAGTATACCCCTCCCATTTTTTTTTCCCTTCCATGGGAGGGAAAAATCCCTCCCATTTTTTCCTCCCTATTGTTTTCATTTATCTTATTTTTCCATATGCTACAAATACACAGTATATTGCTACTATTTTTCCTTGATAATACATTGTATTTTAGAGTGAGTTTTTTAACAAAAGAAAAATATGTTTTACATTTACCTTTATTTTCATCATTCCTGGAGATTTTCATTTGTTTGTGTAGACCCAAGTTTCTATAGTATAGCCCTGCTGATAATAAATCCTCTAAGTTCTCATTTGTCTGAAGAAAAGATGTCTTTATTTTTTCTTCACTTTGAGAGACATTTTCTCTGGATATAGTTGCTGGTTTGACCGTTTCTCTTTCTTTGAACAATTTGAATATGCCCATCTATTGCTTCCTATCTTGCATAGTTTCTCACGAGGAGTTGGCTGTAATTCTTCACTCTGCCCCTCTATATGTGATGTGTTTTCACTTTCCCTGAAGACCTTCAGGATTATCTCTGTTTTTAAATTTCAGCGGTTTGAAAATGATGTGTCTAGATTTTGTTTTTTGCATTCATGTTGAAGTCCTTGGATCTATTGTTTGATATATTTCATTATTTGTGGAAAAATTCTCAGCTATGATTTCTTCTGTCCCAGTCTCTCTTCTCTTTGTAGGATTCTGATCATACGTATGTTAGAGGTTGTTTGCTATTATTTCACAATGCTGAGATGCACTATTCTTTTTTTCTCTTCTCTTTTTGTTCACACTTGGTTAATTTCTATCAAACCAGCTTCAATTTCACTGATTCCTGCCTAAGCTTTGTTGAGTCTTCTGATGAATTTGTCAAAGGCTTCTTTCATTTCTGCTTCCTTATTTTTATTTCTAGCATTTCCATTTTAGTCCTCCTTATGAAATTCTATATATGATCATGCATGTTGCTTACCTTCTCCACTGGAGTATTTTAGTATATTAATTACAGATATTTTCAGTTCCCTTTCTGGGTCATATATGTATCTGGATTTCTAGCTTGCTTTGTGTATTGTTGGTGCATTTTCCCTTGCATTTTTGTTGTATAACTATAATCTTGGATTAAATGTTGGACTTTATGAGTAGAACAGTAGAGACTGAGATAGATAGAATTTATGCTTAGAAAAGGGCATGCCTCTCCTTCAGCAAGACCAGTAGTGAGGAGGGTTGAGTTGGGCTTGTCAGCAGCTGTGCTGGGTTTGGGTTTTGTCTTGTATTTAGTTTCACTGTACCACTAATTTCTAGTTCTTTAGCTTGTCCTTAGGGTGTGTTCTGATTTTTTGATGGTTTTTTCCCAATGTTTTTGATCCACCCTCAGCTTTGGGCCTTTCCTTTGTGCCCTGTCTACCAGAGAGGGTCACTCTTTTCACTCCCACTGCTCCCCCAGTAGTATACTTGTCCTACTTATTACTCATTCTTACAAGCCTGATAATGGGGATCAGAAGAGGGGGCTTCTCTGTTGCACCAGAGCTGCCTCAGTATTAGGCAGGCTCTGCATCCATGGCTGTCAGGGATTGAGTTTCTCAGTGGTCCTTCACCTCCCCAGCGTGAGGAGAGTTCTTATGATCTGGACCCAGTTGGTTTCCTGCCCCCATTTCCCAGAGATAGAGGACCCTTTTTAAGAAAGGTATTTACCCTTCTCCCAGGTGCAATGGATCTTCACTTGTTCTCTGTGGATGACAAGATATGCTGTCTTTTCTCAGAGGCTTGAGACTTTGGATCTTAGGGGGGAAAAGGTTGGGCTGGGCTTTTTGCCCTTTCTGCAGTGGTGGCCATTCTCTTCTTCCAAGCATGGACCATCGAAGAAGGCTTCTCCCAGTCTTCCGCCTTGCTCCCAATCTTTTAAAAGAGCACTTGGTGGAGGCGTGTGGAGAAGAGCCTGGGGAGGTGTAGATAGTCTCCTTGTATCTCAGCCCCCAGCGTCTGTCTTCTCACACTAGCCCACACTCAGCCTTAGCAACTCGTTCAAAGTTTCAGCTGACAGCTTCTTACCTGCCCAGGTAGGGGTCCTGTCTTCCATCTGTTCTACCACAGGGGAGTTAGAGCTCACATCCACCCTCCCCTCAGGGGCACCCATCTTTCCTGAGATTTCAGGCTAGTTCATTGTTCTGTGACATCAGCTCTCTAATGGGTTCAAGAAAAGTTATAAGTTTTAGGTTATCCTGCTTTTTTTATAGTGATAGGCTGGAAACAATATTCTTTACAGGTTACTGCATTCTAGGCAGAAGCCAGAAGCTCTTATTTACTTGTGTTTACAGTCTGTGAATTCATTCATTCATTAACCAAAGCTTTATTGAGTGTGCACTGGGCCAGGCACAGAGCTATGTGGTGAAGATAATACAGACAACCAGGATAGACTCAGCTGTGCCACCATTGTCCTCACAACCTGGTAAGAGGGCAGACCAAACATATAAAAAAACAGAGGAATAATGAAGTGAAGGAAAACATTAGTAGCACTTGCTGTGGAGGAGATTAACAGGGTGCTATAGTAGGGGCCACAGACAAGGGTCTGATATGGTCGGTGGGTAGGGGGTGGTGGCCTCCTTGAAGAGGTAAAGTGGAAGCTGAAACCCAAAGGCTGAAAATAAGCCACACTTATTAAGAGCTGTTGTTGTGGCAGTTTTGGGCAGGGATTTGGGGAAAACTTTCTGGGCAGAGACAATGTCAAAGGAACCTGGGGTGAGGGCTGCTACAGAGACTGACAGAAGGGCGTTGAACCTGGAGAGGGAGACCTCCTGAGTCAGGCGGGAGGCGTGGGCAGCGCCAGATCCTGCAGGCTGCCAAGGAAAGAAGCTTGGCTTGTCCTCTAAGTGCATTGGGAGGTGGCTGGCGGTGACAAGTATCAGCCAAGGCCCTAGCAGAAAACAGATGGCATGCTCAGAGGGGGTGACTGAGAGGCAATTAAGGAAGCTGGTGTTCACAAGGTCTAGACAAGTTTAAAAGAAACCAAGCTGGGATGGTGAAGGCCGAAGGCCAGACACAGCAGGGAGCTGTTACCACCTGAGCCTGAAGTGGAAAGGAGGGGCCAATGGTCCCGGACTCGGGGAGGATGGGTTCCAGGAGAGTCTCCTAAGGAGCCGTGGCTTTTGCTGGAGGGAGGCTGGCCTGTGGTGAGTCAGTAGGGGAAGCCCTCCCATCTCTTGCCTGAGCATCCAACTGGTACACCTCACTGGAAGCCCAAATGGAAAGGAGCCTGTTAACCCAGTTCTCAGATGTCAGCCTCTCAGGCACATGGCAGAGTGGAGGATAGACAGGACATGGAGGAGGAAACAAAGTCTGCAGCACTGAGAGGAAGAGGAACTGAATTCCCCTTGGAGAGGTCACTCCACCTGTGGTACGGGCAGTGGACAGAAGGGGTGAACATGGCGATGAGCAATGGGTACAATGAGAGGCTCCTCCCAGCAGCTGGGGGGAGAGGAGAGATGTTGGGTGGCTGGGCAGTGACCGTGGGAAAAAGTGATGGACATGGGATGCATTTTTAACCTAGAACAGGCAGAATTTGTTGGGTAAGATTTGAGGGGGGAGGCAAAGTCAAGGATAACTCGGAGGCTTTTGTAACTGGATGAAGCCAGCACTCTCCTCTGAAAGGTGGGGGGGGATGCTTTGGCAGGACCAAGTTGGAGGGAGGAATCGGAGTCGAGAGTGATGTTTGGAGATCTTAAGTCTGAGGCAACTTTGGGGCTGCCAAGAGGAGAGGTCAAGCAGGAAGTCTACATCTTCTTCTAATATATACATCCTTCTCGTTGAAAAAGTCTGCAGCTATATAAATAATGTGTCTAATGAGAACATGTTTTTGAAGTTCACTGTCTTTAGTTTTTATAACCAAGTAGTAACATCAGAGAGGAATAGAAAGACTGCGGAGCAGCGTGCAAATATTTGCAAATCATATATCCGATAAGGGGTTAATATCCAAGGCACACAAGGAGCTCATACAGCTCAATAGCGAAGGAAAAATTCAATTTAAAAAATAAGTGAAAGAACTGAATAGACATTTTTCCAAAGACATACAAATAGCCAATAGGTACATTAAAAGACGTTCAACGTTACTGATCAGGCAAATGCAAGTCAAAGCCACAGTGAGATATCTCCTCACACCTGTTAGAAGGGCTATTATCAAAAAGACAAGAGATAAAAAAGGCTTTCGAGAAGGATGTGGAGAGAAGAGAACCCTGGTGCACTGTTGGTGGGAATGTACAATAAGTTGGTATAGCCGCTATGGGAAACAGTATGGTGGTTTCTCAAAATAATAAAAGTGGAACTACCATATGATCCAGCAATCCTGCTTCTGGGTATTTATCCAAAGGAAATGAATTCAGGATCTCAAAGAGATATCTGCCCTCTCATATTCATTGTAACATTATTCACTATTGCCAAGATATGGAAACAACCTAGATGTCTGACTACAGATGAATGGATAAAGAAGATATGGTTTATATAATGGAATATTATCAGCCATGAGAAAGAAGGAAATACTGTCATTTATGACAACATGAATGGACCTTGAGGGCATTTATGCTGAGTGAGATAAGTCAGACAAAAAAAGATGAACACTGTGATATCACCGACATGTGGAATCTGAAAAAGCCAAACTCGTAGAAACAGATGGTAGAATGATGGTTGCCAGGGGTTGGGGGAGGAGGGGAAAATGGGGAGGAGTTAGTCAAAGGGTATTAACTCCCAGTTATAAGATGAGTGAGTTCTGGGGATCTAATGTACAGCATGGTGACTGTAGTTAACAATCCTGGAAAGTTGCTGAAAGAGTAGATCTTAAATATTCTTACCCCAAAAAAGAACTGGTAATTTTGTGAGTGATGGGGTTGTTAACTGACACTATCGTGGTCATCATTCTACCAATTTAAGTGATCAGTACATTGTACACCTTACAGTTATGCAATGTTCTATGTCAGTTATATCTCAATAAAGCTAGAAAAAAAAAACCGTGTCTTTCTTTTCTCCGATACTTATAGTCTCACTGTCAGACCAGGAAATTAAAAAAAAATACTTCTTGAGAACCATAAAATTTTAGCTCTGCTAATATTTCTCCAGATTCAGTTTATGTGGTAAAGCTTGTTCCACATTTAACGGGAGAGATCTGGTTGGAGATAAAAATGTATAAATGTTTGGCCAGGAGAACTGGCCCACAGCCAAGCCATATGGATCCCTCATGTCTAGACGTTGGGAAAGGAGCAGGCAGTGACTGGGTGAGAAACGGAGGGACGATGCAAGGAAAGAGCAGAGTGCCGGGATGCAGGATTCTCAACAGGGTCAGAGGCTCCTCGGGTACCCAGGATAAACAGGATGAAAATGTCATCCTATTTTGTTCCCTAAAAGCCAGGGACTGGCTTCTTCTAGGCCCCCTTTCCTTTGGTGCCAGCAGGAACTTTCTCAGCCTGCAGTTACCGGTGTGCTGGTGGATTGAGTTACTCAGTGGCCTACAGATGGCGCAGACCCCTGCAGAAGATCCCAGACCCCCTGCAGCTCTTTCCCAGCGCCGGTTCTCTTGCTTGTCGAGTCCAGATAAGGAATGTACCAGATGGACATCCAATGAGCCAGCTCTAGAAATCTCTCATTCCAAAATTTTATTCAAGTAAATCTCTTTATTCCAAAATTATAGAAATTCCCTTGGCTCATGTTGATCTCCTATGTAAAAGTCAATGTCTTGCCTTCTAATATGTAAACTATGTGTCCAGTGAGAACCGTTTTTGAAGTTTGCTGTCTTTACTTCTTCCCAAGCCAGCGGTAATATCACAGAGGAGGAGACAAACTGCAGAGTAGCATGAAAAGAAATATCACGTCTTTCTTTTCTTCAACACCTAAAGTGTCACCTGAGTCCAGGAAATTGAAAAGTACTTCTTGAAAACCATAAAATTTCAGCTCTGCAAATCCTTCTGCTGACTTTATTTATCTGCCAAAGCTTGTTTCTCATTGAACATAACCTCTCCCGTTCTTATATGTATCCTCCCTTCCTTCTCTGTCCCCTTTAGTAGGATAATGGGGAGTAAAAGCAGTAGGGTCTTCTCACGTCAGGACTTGGTGTTTCCTCCACAGAAGACCCTGTGAAAAGACACAGGTCAAGTCAAGAGGCATTGGACGTTGAATTTTTTTTTTTTTTAATACAGAAAAGTGATTTAATCTCTTTAATCCCAGCCTAATTTCTCGTATGACTTCACCATATGTGTCAGGGTATTGTCTGCGTGATTCTGGAACTTTCAATTTTAACGACTATATAAATATATGTAATGGTGCATTTGTTTATATTCTACTTGCTAAATTTTTGACATTGAGTCAGGGTAATCTAGATTTAGAGGCTCTTTTGGGTGGTTCTCTGTCAGTTACTCTATGCGGATGGTGGAAAGCTCTGTACCTGATGGCACGTCTGTCACCTTTGCGTCACTCTTGTGTCAGAGACAGCGCAGGCTGCTTGTAAAGGCATTGGCATTTTTTTCTTTATAGAGAGCTTCTAAAGATCTACTCTTATCTGATCTTCAGTTTATATGAATTTCTGTATTTTAGATTGAATACCTTTGCCAAAACCATGGTTTGCAGCGTAATCAGAGCTATGGACACAGTCTGCAAACCTCAAACCTGTCTCTGTGTGAAATTCACTGACCTGTTCAGGGACTAAACTCTTCATCTTCACCATGTTATTGATCTACTCTGAACATCCAGGGATTTAAATAAAGCACCAAAAAAATTTATATAGTTACATCAATTACATGCATCTACCCTAGCAGAGAGCAATTACTTTTTGTGAATAGACACAGCTGTTAATTTTAAGGGCACTTAGTTTGCTTTTTTCAGTCTTTTACTCTACATGGTGCCTGAGAGATTAGAGACAATGAGAAAGAATTTCGTGACTAACTGAACGAATGAATGAATAAATGAATGAATATAAAGTCTTGGCTCGTGTCAGTGATGGTGGCGTGGTGTTTCTGTAACTTTATGCGTTTGCTTTATCAGTATCACAAGCCCAGGACCTGTTCATCTTCTCCTGGTGCAGTGACAACCTGCTAAGTAGTAACCTCTAAAACCAGCAGTCCCCAACCTTTTTGGCACCAGGGCCAGGTTTCGTGGAAGACAATTTTTCCTCAGACCAGGGTGGAGGGAATGGTTTCGGGATGATTCAAGCGCATTACATTTATTGTGCACTTTGTTTCTATTATTATTACATTGTAATATATAATGAAATAATTAACCAACTCACCATAATGCTGAAAGGAGGCGGAGCTCAGGCAGTAATGTGAGTGATGGGGAGCGGCTGTAAATACAGATGAAGCTTCACTCGCCCTCCTGCCTCTCATCTCCTGCTGTTCAGCCCTGTTCCTAACAGGCCACAGACCGGTACCAGTCCGTGGCCTGGGGGTTGGGGACCCCTGCTCTAAACAGTTATAACCTCTCACTTCCAGGTGAGCAAGATTGTCTGGATGATGGATTCACCATCTGAGCAGTTGGGCTTGGTATAGGGTTAATTTACTGTCAATAAAATGATTAACAAAATTCCTATTTCTACCAAAGTAGAAGGCTTTCAACAAACATATAAACTAATATTCGCATGGCCATTAGCCAGCATATACAATCCGAGTAAATCATGGAAATATGAATCCACAAAAAAATATTGCTACTCTTTCCATTAGTTTCTTACATATGTACTTATTTGCACATGTGTTTATGCCTATATGAGTGTGTCTATATAATCTTTTTTTTTGCCCATTTTTCAAATTACTTATTATTAAATTTTGAGAGTTCTTTATATATTCTGATACAAGTACTTAATAAAATATATGGCAAATACACACACACACACACACACACACACACACACACATATAGTATTTTATCCCAGTCTGTTTCTCTTTTTGTTTTCTTAACTGTCTTTTTTTAAATACATCTTTATTGGAGTATAATTGCTTCACAATGCTGTGTTAGTTTCTGTTGTACAACGAAGTGAATCAGCCATATGCATGCATATATACCCATATACCCTCCCTCTTGAGCCTCCCTCCCACCCTCCCTATCCCACCCCTCTAGGTGGTCACAAGCACCGAGCTGATCTCCCTGTGCTATGCGGCTGCTCCCCACTAGCTATTTTACATTTGGTAGTGTATGTATGTCGATGCTACTCTCACTTCGCCCCAGCTTCCCCCTCCCCACTCCATGTCCTCAAGTCCATTCTCTATGTCTACGTCTTTATTCTGCCCTGCCACTAGGTTCATCAGTACCATTTTTTTTTTGATTCCATAAATATGCGTTAACATATAATATTTGTTTTTCTCTTTCTGACTTACTTCACTCTGTATGACAGACTCTAGGTCCATCCACCTCACTACAAATAACTCAATTTCGTTTCTTTTTATGGCTGAGTAATATTCCATTGTATATATGTGCCACATCTTCTTTATCCATTCATCTGTCAGTGGACACTTAGGTTGCTTCCATGTCCTGGCTATTGTAAATAGTGCTGCAATAATCATAGAATGTATTTGAACATATTAAGTGCTCAAATATTTGTGGAATGAATGGTGTGTCTTTGCTGTTCCATGAATGTCTGTTGAACAGTTTGGAAGAAAATGGGAGCACATTTGATAGGGTACAATTATCCTGTCATCTAATATTTCATGTAAAGCCAATCTTTGAGGCAAACAAAGGCACCTCTATTTGTACAGGATGATTAGACACCACACACTCTGTTTTTTTAAAAGCGAGAGTCCCTGGCCTGAAACAAATTTCACTGCAAAAGTATGTTTATTTTTCACTGATGACACATTAAATGAAAGGGATGACAGATATTATATTATGTATTAGGAGTTGTAGGAAAACACAGAGCCTGCTATATGACCACAGCTGCTCGCGAGGCATTCGGTAACAGTTTGCCGTCTACCAAGAGTGCAGATGTTTTACATTGTAACTTGATATTTTAGGGTGTTATTTATACTAGTAAAATGCTTGCCCCAATTTGTAATGAAAAAGGTCTTATGGAGTTCAATATTTATCTTTTATTTTGTAAATTCACTTTTTTGCGTATTACATAATTTTCAGGGTTTGGATGGTTAAACTTCGCGGAAACCATGATTAAATTTATGAGGTATCATTGGTGACATCCTTGGAATCTCAAATAGGTTAATATATTATACACTTGATTTATGAATATGTTTCATGCGTTGGTGCTTTTACGGCCCAAATTCAGCATGAGGACATACAGAACAAAACTATCACTTTTTAAAAAGGGACACATTTGAAAGGGTGATGAGATTTATCAGTAAAGCCTGATGTCTCAGATATATTGTATTGGCCCATTCTTTTCAGTTTACGTGCTGGGGTCATGAGGTCATTTACTCATGCAATAAGAAAAGTCCAACTTCGACCACAAGAGGTGTCTGATTTTAGCTACCATCTCACAACTTAAGAATCTGCTCTATCAGTAAGATTCAGCTTGTTTATTTCTCAGGTGTTTGCTCACTCTAGGAAGCTAGTTTTAAGTCACGTTTTTAAGAGTCATGATTTAAGGTGAATGATTATGACTCTCAGCTTGCCGATATGTGTATTTTTCCCCTTCTGATTCAGAAGTGGCCCAAGACTTGAACTTTCAGAAAGGACTAATGTATTGGAGGGCTGTGATTGAAGAATGTACAGGTTTGTCTAGCTTCTCCGTGATTGAAAACTGCGATACATTTCAATCCATCTTAGAAAGACCAGTTGCATTTTGTTTTACGTTATTATTAACCAGAAGGCTGAAAGCATGCAAAATGTAATAGGGTCTCCCCCACTCCTTAAGGTAATGGGGTTGGTTTGAAAGCTCCTTTACCTGAGTACCTGGAGCCCAGAGAGGCGACACGGCGTGAGGTGCCTCTGTTGGCCGCCCCTGCTGCCTTCTGCACCTCCGTCCAGGACCCACCCTCTCCTGGTTCCTTCTCTCCCTCCTCCTGCTTCATCTCTTCCACTCCAAATCCTGATCCACGTGCAAGGTGCACTTCCGTTGATTTTTATTCTATGGAGCCTTGCTGATCTGCAGTGTTCTCTCTCTTTTTTGTAATAACACTTGCCATTTGTATGTAACTGGATGGTTTACAGATATTTTTATACAAACTCATATTGTTGACATCAAAACGTTGATAGAAGAGATTTTATCCCTTATAGGTGAGGAAACCCAGGTTCTAACAAGTTGAATGATATTCCTGTAGCCCACTGATGTCCACCTTTCACCCATCTGTTCATGAAATATTCTTCCTCTTGACAAATTATCATTTTAAATCAATTACAATTTCCCCAATTTTTATTCCATGCTTATGCTACTGAACTGAAAACATGATAGTTAATGCTTTGAGAAGCCTTCTAAGTGACCAGTTAAAAGTAAATAAATAACAGCTTTCAAGGTTTCTTTCTAATCTAATAACACCCAATTAGAAAATATCCTGGGGAGAAATAATCCAGTTTATGAGATCTGCAAAATCACAGAGGTTTTACGAGTTAGCTCTGTAACAAATGGGCACAGGCTTCATGAAGAAAGTGGTGAAGTTGTTGTGGGGAATGGACTGAAGCTGGAATAAATGAGGCGCTGCAGCGTCCTGGTCGGGGAGACCCCAGCCCGGCCCACCTCCCTTCAACTTCCCGGAAAGTAACTGCTCTCAGATGCCTACTCCAAGCCGCTCTCCCCTCCCACCCACCCTCATTCTCAGATGATATCCTGGCATCCTCTCCTGTTTCACTGGAAAGTTTTGAGCAATCTAACTCCCCCTCCCACCATGTCACCCCTCTACATGTCTAGCCTGAGCCTTCCTGCCTGTCATGGCCTTGGACTGCCTGTGGATCCCCTTGTTTTGGGCTGACTCTTCCTCTTGGCCAGTTTTCAGGTATCTCCAGTTACCCAAGGGTATGATCTTCTCCTTTCTCTCTTCATCCTAAAATTCTCCCTCTCCACTAGATCTTCTCCTTCAGTACACTAGCATGCTATTCTTTTTATTTAATTTTTTGGCTTTAAAAAAAAATTTATTGAAGTATAGTTGATTTACAATGTTGTGTTAATTTCTCCTGTACAGCAAAGTGACTCAGTTATACATATATATATATTCTTTTTCATATTCGTTTCCATTTTGGTTTATCGCAGGATACTGAATATAGTGCCCTGTGCTATACAGTAGGACCTTGTTGTTTATCCATCCTATATATAATAGATTGCGCCTGCTAATCCCCAACTCCCAATCTTTCCCTCCCCCACTACCCTCCTCCTTGGCAACCACAGTCTCTTCTCTGTGTCTGTGAGTCTGTTTCTGTTTCACAGACATATTCATTTGTGTCATATTTTAGATTCCACATATAAGTGATATCATATGATATTTGTCTTTCTCTGTCTGACTTACTTTGCTTTGTATGATAATCTCTAGGTCCATCCATGTTGCTGCAAATGGCATTGTTCCACTCTTTTTAATGGCTGAGTAGTATTCCATTGAATATATGTACCACATCTTCTTTATCCATTCATCTGTTGATGGACATTTAGGTTGTTTCCATGTTTTGGCTATTGTAAATAGTGCTGCAGTGAACATAGGGGTACATAGCATGCTATTCTTACATCTTACAAAACGACACTCTTGACCCCATTTCCCATGAACTACCATCCCATTCTTCTCTTTCCATTTATAACAAAACTCCTTGAAAGAGTTCAGTCTGTGCAGTCTGATCACACTTGTCCCTGGATCCCACACAATTCTGGAGTGGATGAGGTCAATAAAGACGGAAGAGATCAGTAAATCCTATTTGGAGGACACTGCTCTTATTAAGGTCACCTCATCAAGGTCTCCAGTAATTTCCATGTTGCTAAATCCAGTGGTCAGTTCTCAGCCTGACTTTTACCTGCTCCACACAATGCTTTTCTTTCTCCCTCTGGAACTTGGATAGACATGGCTACACACAGATTTAAAACTTTTTTAAGTCTAAAAAGAAAGCACAGACACACAATAAACAGTTCTAAAAATAAACTGTCAGTTGGGGAAAATACTCAAATGCTCAAAATATAGAGAGCTTTTCAGATTAATAAAAAATGATCAAAACCCCCCAAAAGGAGTAGATAAAGACATGAGTGCAAAATTTACAGAATGAATATAAATGAAAAAAATGTAAGTTCAGTCTCACCAATAATAAATAAATTCGAACTAACATGTCAAGGATATGACATTTTCAAAACAGTTAGAAAGAATAATAATGCAAAACAAAACAGGCATGTTTTTATCCTGCCCTGGAGTGTAGATTGCTACACAGCCATGGAAGGGGTTTTGGCAGATTTTTCCTTAATTCTTAAAATGTGTCTGTCTTTCAACATATTAGTTTCACATCTGGTAAGCTATCCTAAGAACATAATTACTCAGATATGCAAAAGATGTTACTGAATCTTCATAGGAGTGTAGAGAAATGCTGTGTTACAAAATATCTATAGGTACACTAGTAAAAATTATAATATGAAGATTTATTAGTCTTCTAATTGTGGTATGTCACTACAAAGTACTGTGTATCATACACTCCCAATTTTGTTTTTGAATTTATCTTAGAAAAAAAGATAAAAGGATAAATATCCAGATAATAAAATGAGTGATCTTGGGTATTAGAGATATTGATTTACCCTCTCATTTGAATCTTCTGTGTTTTCTTTAATGAATATCTATTGCAATGAATATAAAAGAATAACACTGAAGAAATACAGAATTTTTATTTATGAAGGGAATTATATAATTAAAGTTCTAAATTCAAATCCAAGGTGATCTTATTCATTAAGAACACACAAGACTGAGAGAGACCTAATGAATTCCTAGGGACACGTTGTCTCTAGGGGCAGCTGAGAGCATTCAAAGTGTACATCACCAGTCTCTATTCCTTCATAATGGTGCTTTCATAAATTTTAAAGAGTATTAAATTTAAAAAATTGGTTATTACAATATATATAGATACAAATACACACACGCGCACATATGGCCACGCACACCTTTGCATATCCCCTGGCTTCCCAACCTCTACTTGGAGTGGGACATTGGGGTTTTAAATAACTCAGGATTCTCCCAGGATGGAAAACTTGGGGTATCTTAAATATGGTGCCCTCTTGACTTGCCTTTGCGCTTTCTCTCTGCCCAAGTGTGTGTGGGGGGGAACATTCATTCTTTGAGACCCAGGTCAACAGGCATGCACTGTTGCTGATGACTTAGGATGAACAGGTGACCGATGTGGAGATGAGCCGCCTGTGGCTGGAGAGTGAGATTGCGCCTCTCTCAGTCTTGATTTCTGTGGTCTTTGAATACTGGAGGCAAATTTAACATTTTACTTAACGCAGAAGTAAAGACTTTGAGGACTGGAGTGGTAAAATTTATCATTCTGAGTGGGAAGGGATATTACTTCCGAAAGAAGGAAGTTCGATATGTGATTGGAGGTTCATTATTACTGTGAGAGTAAGTAGACGTTTTCATAGACTAAAATATATATAATTGATGTTCACCTTTTTTCCTTACAACTGGTAGGGGTCGTATAATATAAATAGTTTCAGTAAGAGTTTATTCTGTTAATATCATTGTTTAGACCTTTCAGAAGTTCTTTTCTCCATTATTAAATGGCATTATTTTCAAATGGAAATATTAAACTGTCCACAATTCACTTCAAGCTGACTTCAGTCTGCTCCATTCACACCCCACCTGCAGGGTGAATAGGAACAAGTGCATGTGCAGAGTTCTGCCTCTTGCTCAGGCGTAAAGTGGCCTTGATTAGGGGAATTTAGGATTAGACTACAGAAGCAGTGGGGCATGTATATATATATATATATATATATACACACACACACACACACACTAAAATTCTTCTCTGCTGACTTTATTGCCTTGATCTGAAAAAAAAATGGAATAAATAGAAATGTACCTTGTAGGGAATTATCACATACCATTGAAAGGCTCTAGCCAGCCTTTTTAAGTGATGCTTAAAAATAAACAGAAACAGATTCAAGGACGTAGAAAACAAACTTATGGATTCCAAAGGGGAAAGGTAGGAGGAGGGGGAGGGATAAATTAGGAGGTTGGGATTAACATATATACACACAACTATATATAAAATAGATAATCAACAAGGGCCTACTGTATAGCACAGGGAACTCTACTCAATACTCTATAATAACCTATATGGGAAAATAATCTGAAAAAAGAACAGATATACATATGTGTAAAACTGAATCACTTTGCTGTATACCTGAAATTAACACAACATTGTAAATCAACTATATTCCAATGTAAAATAATTTATATATATGTATATATATATATATTTAAGCATTACCTTGAGGATGGAATTGCTTGACAAATGCCTAAGTATCTTAAATCTGTGTGGTCTAAGGTACATCAAGTAACTTTTCTAAAGGCTGACCTGAACAGATATGTCACCTCAACAGGAGTTTGAGAAGGCACATTAATAATGCTATAAATCATAATCACCCCAAGTCAGATGTCTGTGAGATAATAGGACCATTAAATATGATGCAAGTAAGAAATAGAAACTTTTTAAATGAGATATGTGTAATTGAGGACATGAACTTGAAATGCTATTGCATTTAAAAAATAAATATGCCCTTTACACTTGAAAAGCTAGTAATAAAATCACGAAATGAGATTAATAATGTTAAGCGGGAGCCCAATTAAATAAAGGGAAATGCCTTAATATGGATTGACAAAGGGCAGCTGGAGGTTTTACTTGATTCATCAACAAATTATAATTCTATCTCCTTAATAACAAGAACTGTAAAATATTCAAGATATAGTCTCACATATCTTTGCTTGGCTACAAAAATAATTCAATTTGAAATGATATTTTATATCACATTACTTACTTTCTTTCATTTACCGTTCTGCTTGTAAGAGGCCCTAGAAACTGATAAAAATGATAATTACATAAAACTGATTTTTGGTGACTCTCATAAGGAAGCAAGTTAACTCAATATTATTTTTACTCTATCATTTTGCTTCTTTTGCATTTTGTGCATTAAATGCAGAAGAATGTTTTCCAATAATTTTGGTATGCATAGTGTAAAATAGGCCATTGATATCTAGATCTAAAACAGATATGAAAATCGTACTTTATATAACAAAGTAGCTGTAGCCCCTAACTGTGTTGTGGTCATCATACTTTTAATTAAAACTAACTTTCTATATTATTAATTTCTATCTGTCTTTAATGGTGACTAATTTCCATTTGGGGTAATTATAATGTGCTTTTTATAAGCACAAACATAACTGAATAAGTCATTCTGTTTTCTTTGTCCATCGTTTAGCACATCCTGTTTCCATGCTCCACACCACATTTATCAAATTTTAAAAAGGACTAATGGAGCTTCTTGAGTGCGCCAGGGTTTCTGCTAGACGCAGGGTACACCCGCTGAGGAGGAAGCGGGCTCTGCCTTGAAGGAGCATAGGTGTCACGGGGGAGGTGACACATCGCGCAGAGTGGCAGGTCCTGTGGAGGGGAAGGTGGAACGTGGGAAAGTCCCCAATTCAAGGCGCTGTCTGCTCCTTGGCAACCCTGTTCAAGTTCTGACGTTGGACCTGTGTTTTGGGACTGGTAGGAAATCTTAGACCAGGGTGAAAAGGCATAAATAAGGGACATAGGGAGGGACAGTTCCAAGCCTGGGGATGAGAAAAACACAGAGCAACATGTTGTGTTGTGGGAATTCTACCAAACATTTAATGAAGAAATAACGCTAAACTTCTTAAAACTTTGTTCAGAAAATAGATGAAGATGGAACAACAGCAGACGTTTTTTTGAGGCTAGCATAACTGACACCAAAACCTGCCAATACATTAAAAAAATAGAGAGGGACCAGTACCTCTTCAGGTATGTAGATGCAGATGTAGGGACACAGGTGCAGAAATCTTTAAGAAAAAAAAAGGATGATATGCCAGAGGAGTTTAAAACTTCCTAGTGGTCGTTTGAGTGAGATGTCCCCTGCCAACCCGGCTGATTACGAAGGCAGACAAGCCTCTGCTCAGTTTCAGCACTGAGTGTGTTTCTCTACGGAGGCCTGCCAGACAGAGACCCCATTTTTCTATCAGACACAAGGCTGTTTACCCCTGGTTCTCTGAGATGTTCTCAGATCTCTGTGTGTGGAATTTATTCAAGGGCTCTGTCAATGACACAGTCTCCAAACCAATTCCTCTAATGTCAGGTTCTGCAAATTCCAGAGACAGAAGTTCAGTGCCATCTCCTGGTTCCCCGGTCTTATCCTGATGGCAGTCACGATGTTTCCTTTTTGCTGAGGGGTGGGCTTTGTGGGAGAGTCAGAGAAGCAGGTGGATTGCTCCTTAGCCCATTCTCCACAATAGCATACATTTTGTTGCTTGAAACGGAAGGCTGTGGAGGACAGTCCTAGAGGCCAGCACTGAGGACGCAGAGAGAATGGGATGGTTTCACCATCTGTTTCTCCCAGCATTGTTCAGGCCCCAGTAAGACACATCCTTCTAGAACATGAAGTATCCTATTCCTATTACTTGTTTAGATGCATCCCATCCTATCAAATGGATGTATACATGTAATCACTCCTTCCTGAATGGCTGAACCTTTCCTTTTGCTTCTGTTTCTTGTATGTTTCTTTTGGTTTTTTTCCCATAAAATTCCTATTTTTCTGATATGCATTTTGTGCATATCAGTGGAATTGTGCCTTAATTATTGAATGCCACCTTGTCTCTTGATAAATTTTGCCAACTTGTTTCTCATGCTGTATTAATTATATTATCTATAATATATAATATGTGACATCATATTAATATAACTCAAAAGAGATAGTGATTTTTCAGAAGTAAACGTTTGTTTCTGGTTGCCTGTCGAGAACTGTTACTGTCCCTGCGCCTGGCTTCCAGGCCATACCGTGATTGTCTGGTGCTCAGGTGTCCTCGTACAAGCAGTGTCCTCCGCTTTCACTGATGCTGGGCAGGTTGGCCTCTGGGGGTCAAGGTGAACATGTGGGAAGTTTAGTGGGTGGGATCCTGAGATCCACACCGGCGGGGGAGGGAGGGGAGCAGGCTGGGCTGAGGGAGAAGTGGGGCCGTGGTGCCGTCCCAGCATGCACTCAGTGCGCCCTGCAGGGAGCTCAGAAGCTTGGGAGTCGCGCTCTGGAGCTGGGGTGGGAGGGCTGGGCCTTCTACCCAGGGACCTCCAGTCATTGAGCTGATCCGCTGCACCAGGGTGGGGCAAGCCCTGGGCAGGGGGATCTGTTCAGGTGACGCAGGTACAGGAGAGGTGATGTGTCCTCAGTCCTTAAGGGGATTTGCTTTGCTTCGCAGAAACCCCCAGGATTGGGAATCCGCCCTGTGTTCACAAATCACGGTGTGTTCTGCGATCCTGCCCGCTTGCCCGATGGATGCCAAGGGTGAAGTCTGTACTTTCGTCCCTCTCTGTTCTGTGACTGCCTTAGTGCAGGTCCTTTTTATTTCTCACCCTGAAATATCAGTACTCCTCAGACTCCCAGCTGCCTTCCTCTCAGGCGCCCGCAGTTCAGTCTTTCCAGGGCAGGGTGACTTTTCTAAAGTCAACGTGTGATCAGGTCCCCCCACTGCTGGGAGCCATCCTCAGCTCCCCGTTCCCTGACCACGTCTAGACCTCCTGCGCCTTGTGAATCTGTACGTGCTTTGACTTGTCCTTATCTCTCTGCCTCAACTCCATGCTGTCCATCCTCCACACTCTCCTCTGTGACTCGCTTCTTCTTGTAGTGTTTTCCCGGCTGTTCAGAGCAGAGAGCAGTGCCCCTCACCTGGGCTCAGATTGCACCATCGTCACCCCGTCCTGTGGAGCAGAGCTGATTCCGTGTCCAAGGAACCCTCCAGGCCCCCCCCAGATGGCATGACTCGGAGGACAAAGGGGGTCGGACGGTCTTAATATCAGATCAGTAATTGCCTGAGCGCAGAGGTGCTCTGAGCCTCTAAAGTAATAATAAGCACTTGGGAGCCTCTCCTGTTTCCAGCAAAGTGTGAATTACGTGGAGAGCTAGCAAGGTGTCAGTAACAGGACTCCACGGTGTTAAAAACAAGAAAGAAACACTCATTTCGATTAGTTGTCCTGGTATCTTTGGCTAAATTTTAGATGGTGAGACAAGGTAATGGGTGGAAATGTGGACCCTGTCCTTCTGAACATGGGTTTTCAGAGAGAACGCCGGCCCCAAGGCTGTACCGCTGTGCACGTGGAGCCCGTGCTGAGAGCCCAATGTGCCATCCTCGCCCCTGGGCCAGCGGCCCCATCTGCCACCCACCCGCACTCCCTTTGGGGAAATGTCCAGCTGTTTCTCATCTCTGCTGTCACTTCTTTTCACTGTTTATCACTCAGCCCTTCCCTACCCCCGAGATAGAGCAAAACTCAGGCAAAGCCCTGTTTTATTTCCTGGTGGCCATTTTTAGTTTGGTCTAGTCTGTGAGCCATATTTAGGCACATACACGTATATGATAGTCCAATTGCTCCTGGCATCTCACCTGCATCGTGTGAAATGATTATGCTCTAAATAAAAGGAGTTACATTGCCTTGGTGGGAACTTGTACCTCTCGTTCATTATGTGCCAGGAAGCTCATATATCTCTGTGTCAAGAATCTCAAATTCATTTGTTTAGAAGAATCTAGTGTATTCCCATGAACTCTTAAGATAGGGTGCATTAATTATTTTTGGAAATTAATACTACAACAACCTGAAATTCTTTCTTGTTCCCAGGAATTTAAATACCGAAAGAGGATAGTTACGTTTAAGTGAAATGACCTAAATTGAATATATTGGTATTTATGAGTTATTTTCATCTTGAGAGGGATATTGTACTTCATTTGTTGGTAATAAAAAGGTTCTTGAATAGTATTTTGTT
Source organism: Eschrichtius robustus (assembly GCF_028021215.1). Classification (NCBI taxonomy): domain Eukaryota; kingdom Metazoa; phylum Chordata; class Mammalia; order Artiodactyla; family Eschrichtiidae; genus Eschrichtius; species Eschrichtius robustus. The sequence continues at coordinate 6,064,577 of NC_090825.1, forward strand.
TCCAGTGCAGTTAGTTCCATTTTATGTAAACCTGGAAAAGGTCATCCTGTACCCTTTCAGTTTCTCTGGAACTTTATGTGAGTGTTCTAAATCTGAAGATTTTGACATCCTTTTCTAAAAATACTTCATGAAATAGTTATCATTTATTCAGTTTAGGAATAGATTTGGAGGCTGTTGCAATGAATTATTTAGCCAATCAGTGGAAAGTTTTAATTCATTTCAGCAAAAGGAGTTATAATGTAAAAGATGACTGAATTTATCAAAATGATTTTCTCTCATGACCACCAAAGTATGTGTCCATTCTCTGTAGAGTAACCCGTGGTAAACGCTGGGTGTCCTGTGAAAACAGTACAGGATTGTTATTCTTGTTGCTCAAAGGCAGAGTCCAAGGTTAAAACATGGATGAGATGTTTAAAATTTTTAAATGAAAAATTAGAACTACCAGGTTTGTCTCACTAGACGTTTCTGATTTTTCATTAAATTTATGATTTTGAGTGCAAAAAATGCAGAAACACATGCTCTTAAAAGAGAAGAAACAAACTCACTAATATATAGATGATGACTTAACCTAAAAGTTATTTTTTCAGTGCATTCGCACATTGATGCACTGAAAAATCAATACATAGATGCGACAGATAGATGATAGAATATAGATAGATAGGTGATAGATAGATAGGTTAGTTAATCTGTTCAGTTGATTGCTATTACAACACTGCAGGCGGCACACAAATATAATTTCCACCCCAGATCATCAGAGCACATGAGAAGACCAAGGAGTGACCATAGAGATCATGTAGTCACACCCTTTTTACTTTATTGGTTTTCTTTCCATATTTGTGTTTCATCCATATAATTTGACTTAAATTGAAACAGTCTGTTTAAAATGGTGTGTGCTATCTGCACACTTCTGATGATTCATTTATATTTACTCGGTTTCAAAATTCACCTTGGAGGAGATGGGGGAGGAGATAGAAAGGCTCTTTATTTTCCCTACTTGCCCTCTCTATGGCCCTTTTAAATATCTTCTTCACTGCTTAGCAATACGCAAATATTAGGAAATTGCAGAGTAGAACCATGTACCAGTCTCTGCTGGTAAATACTAAAATCTAATGAAGTAGATGGATTTTAAATAAAATACATACTACCTAAACAGAATTAAGGCAACTTCAGAAAGAACTTATTTTTTATAAAGGCTCTAGTATCAGAAAGGTTGATTCTAGGACCTGATGGATCCTGTAATGTTTAACCTATTGCAAAATAGGAAAAGGAAAGTTTTCCAATTCATTTTTATGACTCTGGCATCATCCTAATATTCTAACCTGATAAAGATAACACCGTTGGAAAATTTTATGGCTGTAGATGCAAATTCTTAAGAAAAGTATTGGCAAATTTAGCCCAATAGTGTATTAAAACTATAATATTAATAGTGGCTAATACCTACATGTATGATATTGATACTATGTTCCAGGAACTATTCTAAGTTCTTATTATTAACTTATTAACTAGAATGTAAGCTCAAAAGTCTTCTTCTGTTTTACTCATAGGTATAATAACAGAACCTAGAATTGTGCATGGCACAAAACAGAAAGTCAATAAATTTATTGAATAAATGAATTAATAATTTTCATAACAACATTAGATTGATACTATTAATATTGCCATTCTCTATAAAAATGGTATAACAGATCCATAGAGATGAAGGAGTTTGCCCAAGGGCACACATACCTTGTGCAACTATGTAGTTTTTTTCAGGGAGTGCAAGAAAGGCTTGACTTTAGAAAATATAATAATATTGCTTAATATTTTAATCTATCAAAAGGAAAAATTACAAGGTCATTTTGATATATACTCAAAAACAGTTAAGATAATTCAATTCCAATTCTTAGGTGGGGAGAAATCTCAGTAAAATAAAAATCAAAAGGAAATTTCCTTGATATTTTATAAAGATAACTCAAGCTCAGCCTCCAAATTCTTACAGATATAGCATCAGAGGAATTCCCATTAGATTGAAGACTAAAGAAGGATGTATGCTATCAATTTTGTTGGATAACATTGTACTGAAAAGAATCTTTAGTTTAACAGGGGGAGAAATTAGAGTATACATATAGGAAAGGATAAGGAAACTTATCATTAATGTGGCTATTATACATTGACCTCGATACATAACAGCTGGGTGATTATGGCAAAGGTTATTTAACCTCTCTAAGCTTTAATATTTAATATCACCACTAAGACTATTAAGACGACATACTTCACAAATTTGTTGTTTAAATAAATTGGATAAAGCATGTAAGGTGCCTCTCTTATGGTAGTTGGAAGATAGTAAGTACACTCAGTAAATGTTATTCATTTTTATTATTACCTCCTGAGAAGTCAAAGGTACACAACTGAAAACCATTAGCATTAATGGAGAGATTCCATAAGTCATTGCGTTATTAAGTTCATGTATAAAGCTTAAGTGCTTTTTAATATACGAGTTTAAAAATTTAGCAGATATGATGGGACAGAAACCCGATTTACCTTAACACTACTATATCTAGGAATATGTTATCATTTTAACATATTAACAATAATATGTCTAGAGATAAACATAGCGTTAAAAGTCCTGGAATAAAACTATAAAACTTTAGGGAGTGCCATAAGAAAAGATAATAATTAATCCATAGGTAACACAGTCTTACATATGAAGATTCAGTGTTTGAAAACAACAGTAACAAAGTTTTTAACCCAGTCTTTAATCTCAGCCAAAATGCACATATAAGTATGGCGAAATTAGTCACATGTCACTAATTTTAATATGGAAGAGGAATACACAAACAAGAATAACCAGGGAAGCTATATAAAGAAGATCCAAGAGATGGTTACTTGTATTTTTGTGATATTAGAATGTGTGAAAGTTATAATAATTAAAAGACTAGCCTACTGAAATAAAAATAGACAGATGGAACAGAAATAGTCACAAGTACATATGTGTCATTTCAAATCAGTGGGAAAGGAATTGAGCCTTCAAAAAAAGTGTTAGCTAACCATTTGGGGATAAAAGCAGGAAATTACAATTTCTAGTGTCAGTATTCCTATTTAGATGGCCACATAATCTAAATTTCTCAACACATCCCTCCAAAGACATTCACATCAATAAGGAGAGCAAATGAGGTCATTGATAACCCATCTCAAAAGCATAACTGGGAGGCAAAAATTAACAAATACTTCTGTGATTTGTCTGATGGGAAATACACTTTCATTTACCAGCTACCAGCAGAGCCACATACGGAGACCATGCCTGATCAGAGTCAGGAAGAAATTGCGCTGAAAACAAGAGTGGAAGGTGGCAGCCCGGGGGGTAGAAAAAATAAAAATAAAAATAAAATAAAATCATTTCCAGGGAGAAAAAGACCCTCATACCTGGTCTGAACCTTGGTGGATCAAAACACTGACTAATGCAGAATGTAAAGAAACAAATTGAAAGTGCACCAGAGCAGGGGTGGCAGTCTTGGAAAGGCACTGCTTTTTTTTGGGGAGAAGGAATTCCTGGGATGCATAGTGATGGAAAGAAAGAAAATTGAAAGTGGAAATTAAAGTCCAGATCTGCTCTCTTAGCAACTTTCAAGTATACAATACAGTGTTATTAGCCATAGTCATCACGCTGTGCATTAGATCCCTACAACTTATCTTCTGAATGGAAGTTTTTACCCTTTGACCAACATCTCCCTATTTACCCTGTCCCCTTCCCTCCCCAGCCCTGGTAACCACCATTCTACTCTCTGTTTCTATGAATTTGGCTTTGGCTTTTTTAGCTTCCACATATAAGTGATATCATACAGTGTTTGTCTTCTCTGTCTGACTTATTTCACTTAGCATAATACCCTTATGTCGAAAATTGCAGGATTTTCTTGTTTCTCCTCGCTGAATATATGCATGTCTTTCCATTGTGTGTGTGTGTTTGTGTGTGTGTGTGTATACACATATATATGACAACTTCTTTATCCATTCATCTACTGACGGACACTTAGGTTGTTTCCATATTGTGGCTATTGTGAGTAATGCTGCAATGAATGTGGGAATGCAGATATCTCTTTGAGATCCTGATTTCATTTCCTTTGGATATATACCCAGAAGTAGAATTGCTGGATGACATGGTAGTTCTATTTTTAATTTTCCTGATGAACCTTAATTCTGTTTTCCATAGTGGCTGCACCAATTTACATTCCTATTCACAGTGCACAAGGGTTGGAGGTGTCAGCTAAAACTATGGTGGTAACATTTTACAATATATAAGTACAGCAGATCAATTCCTTGTGCATTTAACCTTATAAAATATTATATGTCAATTACATCTCAATGAAGCAAGAAAAAATAAAATATTTTTTGAATTAAAAAAAATCAAAACATACTCTGATCCCTTCCAAGGAGCCATTGATTGAAGAAAACATATTTCATTATATCGAAATAAGATGGAACCCTTCATTCAAATATATGTATATGTGTGTGTGTGTGTGTGTGTGTGTGTGTGTGTGTATATATGTATATATATAACATATATAATATTGTTTGTTCAGGAAAATAACAGACATTTCTAATGAACAGAACATGGAAGACAACATCTATACCAAGTTTCTCTGAGAAAAAATCAGAAAATGAGAATGGAAAACCCAAGAAAACAAACCACAAAACCAAAAAAGGAAAAATGTAACATACCACTCCAAGCTAGTTTATATTCTTAAAGCATTTTCAAATAAGTTTTAAAACTGCACATTAGAAATTCAAAAATTCCGAGCAAAAATGGATAAAAAGCAGGGAGATACAGAAGAAGAATTGGCCAATCTCAGGAAAAAAAAATTAAAGAAAAAGGCACATAGGACAGAATAGATTTAATGAAAATATAATAGAGGATTTTGAGGAGTGACGTTAGCCAGGAGAACCAAGATGAAATAAAAAAGTAAAAAGGTTAGTGGGAAAGGGATAGGTATAAAAGATAGGCAAAAAAAAAAATGTTTTAACATTCATTTAACTGCAGTCCCTGGAGACAAAAGCAATGTAATGAAACAGACCTAATGTTTAAAAACTAAAGTAGAAGAATTTGGGGGGAAATTAATGAAGACCTGAAATTATACATTAGAGAGTCCACTATGTACCTGAGAAAACTGACCTAAAATGGTCAATGCTGCCATGTTTCTGAGAAGTCTGCTAGATTTTACAGAGAAGAACACATCTGCAGGGTGTCCATACAAAAAGATGCATCACTTAGAGAAAAGAAAATCAGAGCTACATCAGCATTCTCTATGTTGACAGAGCAAGCAAGACAGCAATGAAGCAATAATTTAAGAAACTCAAGGATATATTGTGTGTGAGCTGGTAATTTTATATCCAGCCAAACTGCCTTTCAAGAATCAAAAATCCAAGTAATACTGTACTCATGAATCCTTCCTGAGCAATCTAGGAGAGCAGTTCCCCTCAAACTGTTGTTTCTTGAGGAGGAGAAAAGGAGCTTGTTCCAGAAAGTAACTCAATGTATCACTTGCTTGTGTGAATTAAACATGCAAAAAAAAAAGTCAGCTGAACTGAACAATGTCCTTGGTGAAATAATTCATTTAATTCCAGCATAAGTTTCTTAACTTCTGTTGCCAGTTTGTAGGCCATACTTTGAGTGATGCCATAAAAAAAGATAAGATGTATCCAAGAAAAGATGACTGGGACACTTAGATAATAGGACTGATGATGTGCATTGAATATACTGAACTTTACAAGGTATTTAGGAAGCCTGGAAGCATAGGTGAACATTCACAGTGTTTTCTAGGACATCTCCATTCTATAAAACAATAATAATAAAGATGACCATTAGGTGTTTCTAAACTTTATGGATACTTTGTAGATCTAAGAGTAAAAAGAAAGTGGGGACAAATATGAGAAAGCAGTATATGTAAATATACTTTCTGAAAAGACAGAAGTGACACAATTTTAAAATGGGAGAAGTATTGACAGAAATTGAGCAGGTGAAATTCTTATATGCTGCTTTTGGTGGTGTAAATTTGTTCAACTACTTGGAAAACTTTAAATTAGTGTCTACTACAGTTCAACATATGCATAGCCTAGTACGGAGCAACTGCATTCAGTTTATCTTCAACCTAAGTGTATAAACATATTTATCAAAAGATATGTATAAGAACGGTCATAGCAACACTTGGTGGTAATAGCATAAATCTAGAAACTACCCACATGTCCATTAGCAGAAAAACAATTAAACAAATTGTGTTATATTCACACAAAGCGGTGGTAGACAACAAGGAGGATAAAGGAACCACAGTGATTATACTCAGTGACATGGATGAATCCCACAAATATAATGATGAGAAAAATCCAAACATAACAGGTTATATGTGGTAGGATTCCATTCATATAAAAAAAACAGACAAAATTAATCTCCAGTATTTGAAGTCAGGATAGTGGTTACTTTTTTGGTGCTGTTGCTGGTGGGTGGGGGCCCACCTAAGGACAGGTTTCTGGAATCCTTGAAATATTCTTTTTTCTTTTTTTGGCCGCGCTACGCAGCTTGTGGGATCTTAGTTCCCCGACCAGGGATCGAACCCAGGCCCTCGGCAGTGAAAGCGTGGAATTCTGTTTTCTTGTTCTGGGTTCAGATTATACAACATTGTTTGCTTTGTGAAATCCATTGTGCTGTGCAGTTAAAAATTTTGCACTTCTGTGTGGATGTCACACTTAAATGAAAGGTTCAGAATGGGGAGCAAAGAGAACAGAGGAAAAATAAAATGAGCTCCTTGATTGTTGCTTAGGTAGTAAATGAGAATCAAAGGATAGAGTTTAAAGCTGACAAAGCAAATAGCACACACCTGGTAGGGAAAAGAAGGACTAAGGGTACTAACATATACTGTGTAGTAGTTACCACTAAAACAAAAATGCAAACCTTTCTAAATATTAATACAAAGATACATAATGAAATAAACAAAGAAAAGTATATATATAGACAAAGAACCATAGTAAACATAATGTAATATACACAGTAAAATTAATATAAACTGTTTGACCAAGTTATAATATTGCAGTCATATCAATGAATACAAATGGACTTAACCTACTTAAAAGAAGAAAAAAAATACTCATATTGGCTCACAAAATAAAACCCGACTCTGTGCTTTTTACAAGAGACTTACTTCCAGCAATTCAGAAAGGCTAAAAATGTGGGAGCCCTTTCACTGTCTCCCGTGCTGTGCCCCTTTATGTACCCCATCACTGTGGCATTTTGTTGTTCGTTTGCATTTATTTGCACTACAAGAGGCTCAAAGCTGATTGTGTATGTTTCCTGCCCCAGTGCTAGAATCAGCCATTTCTCAAGGAACATCAAAGCTGGAACAATTTGAACATCAAAGTAAATAAGGTAGTATTGGATTATAATCCACAGTCTAAAATGAATATTCATAAATCCACACCAGTATAAATAAATGATTCAATGCATAAATAAACAGGTAGAATAATCAAATCTCCCATGCAGAAGAATTCCACATGATTTATGTAGATGTTCTGCCTTCAAGTAAGGAGAGTGTAGCTCCTCACCCTGCAAGTGTGGCCGGCACATAGTAAATTCTTGACAGAGGGCATTATGGGAGGGTCAGGGGGTGGTAACTTTAGAGTGGAGAAACCTGATGAACATGACCTTAGCCACATGATCAAGATGAACATCAACAGTTATAAGTCATGTGGATAGTACCTGCCCTTGACATGGTGTGATGAGAAGGGCACTTTATCTCTGTAGTCTTCCTCCCCCAAACACTTATTTCCAGGTGAATCATGAGAAAAACATCAGAAGTTCAGTCAAGGGGTAGCCTATAAAATATCTTATTAACACTCCTCAAAATTGTCAAGGTCATCAAAAGCAAGAAAAACTCTGAGAAACTGTCACTGTATGGGGACATGAGAATGTAATGAGGTATTCTGGATGGTATCCCAGAACAAACAGAATAAGGACATTAGGTGAAAACTAGGGAAGTCTGAGTAAATGATGGCATACTAATGTAAGATGTTAATAATAATGTAAGATGTTAATAAGGAGAAGCTGCATGCAAAGTATATGGAGATGCTGTATTATCTTTGCAGTTTTTCGGTAAATATAAAACTGTCCTAAGAAAATAGTTGATTAATAATTTTAACAAGGGGAGGATGCAAAGTTACACCAGTTAAATGCAAACAGTGAAAAAAGAGGAGATATTATAATGATATTGGACCAGGCAGAGTAACAGTATAACCACCTTCATGAGTCAGAAGCGAGAGGAAATGCAAGGAAGCATAGACAGATAAAGACTTAGAGTAAGATCTAAACCAATAACCAGTGAAGTAGCTCTTAGGGTTCTAAATTAAATGTGAGTCCCAAGAATAGAAAACTTATCTTCATCTGAAGTGGGTCATCAATAGAAATTCCCTGGCTATTTCTTTATCTGTTGTTTGATTGTTGTTCCTAAAAGTACATATTCAAAAATAAGACTAATTGGACCTATCAGAAAGAGAAATTAACAAAACAGTCCCATTTACAGTTGCATCATAAAGAATAAAATACCTAGGAATAAATCTAAGGGAGTACAAGGCCTGTATTTGGAGAACTAGAAGACACTGATGAAAGAAATTGAAGACAACAAAAACAGAAAGATATATTGTGTTCATGAACTGGAAGAATTAGTATTGTTAAAATGACCATACTACCCAAGGCACTCTACAGATTCAGTGCAATCTCTATGAAAATATCAAGGGCATTTTTCATGGAACTAGAACAAATAATTCTAAAATTTGTATGGAAACACAGAAGACCCTGAATAGCCAAAACAATCTTGAGGAAGAACAAAGCTGGAAGTATTGTGTGCCCTGATTTCAAACTATACTACAAAGAGACAGTCATCAAAACAGTATGGTACTGGCACAAAAATAGACACATAGATCAGTGGAACAGAATAGAGAGCCCAGAAATGAACCCACACTTATATGGGCAATTAATCTATGACAAAGGAGTCAAGAATATACAATGGAGAAAAGACAGCCTCTTTAAAAATGGTGTTGGGAAAACTGGACAGCTACATGCAACAGAATGAAACTAGACTACTCTCTCACACCATAAACAAATACAAAATCAAAATGGATTAAAGACTTGAATGTAAGACCTGAAACCATAAAAATTCCAGAAGAAAACATAGGCTGTAAGCTCTTTGACATCAGTGTTAGTAGTATTATTTTGGATCTGTCTCCCAAGTCAAAGGAAACAAAAGCAAAAATAAACAAATAGGACTACATTGAACCAAAAAGATTTGCATAGCAAAGGAAACTATTAACAAAAAATCCACCTACAGAATGGGAGAAGATATCTGCAAATGATACGTCTGATAATGGATTAATACCCAAAACATACAAAGAATTCATATAACTCAACATCAAATCAAACAAACAACCTGATTTAAAAAAATGGGCAGAGGACCTGAATAGACACTTTTCCATAGAAGACATAGAGATGGCCAAAAGACATATGAAAAGATGCTCAACATCACTAACCATCAGGGAAATGCAAATGAAAATCGCAATGAGATAACACCTCATACCTGTGAGAATGACAAGTATCAAAAAGACACCAAATATCAAGTGTTGGCAAGGATGTGGAGAAAGGGGAACCTTCGTGCACTGTTGGTGGGAATGTAAATTCGTGCAGCCACTATGGCAAATAGTAGGGAGGTTCCTCAAAAACTTAAAAATAGAACTACCATATGATCCAGCAATTCCACTTCTGGGTATTTTTCTGAAGAAAACAAAAACACTAATTCAAAAGATATACGCACTCCTGTGTTCATTGCAGCATTATATGCGATAGCCAAAACATGAAAACAACTTAAGTGTCCATTGATAGATGAACAGACAAAGAAGATGTGTGTATATATGTATATATGTGTATCTACATATATATATGAATGCTACTCAGCCATAAAAAAAAAATGAAATCTTGCCATTTGTAACAACGTGGATGGATCTAGAGGGTATTAACGCTAAGTGAAATAAGTCAGACAGAGAAAGACAAATACTGTATGATTTCACTTATATATGGAATCTAAAAAAACAAAACAAATGAACAAACATAACAAAACATAAAGAGTCATAGATACAAAGAACAAACAGTTGGTTGCCAGAGAGGAGGAGTGTGGAGGGGATAAGTGAAATAGGTGAGAGAGATTAAAAGATACAAACTTAACAGTTGCAAAATAAATGAGTCATGGGTATGAAACGTACAGTGCAGAGAATATAGTCAATAACTAGGTCATGTCTTTGTATGGTGACATATTGTAACTAGACTATCCTGGTGATCATTTTGAAATGTATTAAATATCCAATCACTATGCTGTGTAACAGGAACTGTCATAGTGTGGTAGGTCAGTTATACTTCAAAAGCAAACAAACAAACTCACTCATAGAAAAGGAGTTCAAATTTGTGGTAACCAGAAGTGGAGCAGTTGGGGTGGGGTGCTGAATGAAGGCAGTTTGATAGAATTCGCCTGTGAAGCCATCAGGTCCTGGACTTCAGTTCGTTGGGAGCTTTTAAATCATGGTTTCAATTTCATTACTTGTGATTGGTCTGTTCATGTTTTCTGTTTCTTCCTGGTGCAGTCTTGGAAGGTCGTACCTTCTAAGAATTTGTTCATTTCTTCCAGGTTGTCCATTTTATTGGCATAGAGTTGCTTGTAGTAGTCTTTTATGTTCCCTTGTATTTCTGCGGTGAAAGTTGTAACTTCTCCTTTTTCATTTCTAATTTTATTGAACTGAGTGCTCTCCCTTTTTTTTTTTTTTTGATTCATCTGGCTAAAGGCTTATCAATTTTGTTTACCTTCTCAAAGAACCAGCTTTTAGATTCCTTGATTTTGCTATTGTTTTCTTTGTCTCTATTTCATTTGTTTCTGCTCTGATCTTTATGATTGCTTTCCTTCTACCAACTTTGGGTTTTGTTTGTTCATCTTTCTCTAGTTGATTTAGGTGTAAGGTTAGGTTGTTTATTTGAGATTTTTCTTGTTTCCTGAGGTAGGATTGTATTGCTATAAACTTCCCTCTTAGAACTGCTTTTGCTGCATCCCATAGGTTTTGGATTATTGTGGTTTCATTGTCATTTGTCTCCAGGTATTTTCTGATTTCCTCTTTGATTTCTTCAGTGATCTGTTGGTTGTCTAGTAACATATTGTTTAGCCTCCATGTGTTTGTGTTTTTTACAGTTTTATTCCTGTAATTGATTTCTAATCTCATAGCATTGTGGTCGGAATGAAGGCAGTCAAAAGATACCAACTTCCAGTTATAAGATAAATAAGTATTGGGGGTGTCATGTACAACATGATAAATACAATTAACACTGCTTTATGTTACACGTGAAAGTTAAGAGTAAATTCTAAGAGTTCTCATCACAAGAAAAGCATAGTCTTCCTTTCTTTAATTTTGTATCTATATGCGATGAGGGATGTTCATTAAACTTATTGTTCTAATCATTTCATGATGTATATAAGTCATATCATTATGCTGTACACCTTAAACTTATACAGTGCTTCATGTCAATTATGTCTCAATAAAACTGGACGAAAAAAAGATAGAAATAAATAGGTAAATGGATAACTAAATAAATGAACGAATGAATAAATTGGAAAGACAGAAAAAAAAATCAAACCCTCAGATTAACCTAAACACATATCATACTGATAACTACACAGAAAGATGAATCGATACAAGTAACTTTTGAATGCAGTAACCTGGCTGTATAATCTTTGTGGAAAATTTATAAGAACAGAAAAATCTGAAACACATTCTGGACTTTACTTGGCTTTTTTTGGCAATTGTATTGATATAGTAATTCTAAAGATATCATTAAGAGTGAGTATTGAAAGATAGAATAAATATATTGATGATGTCAGGAACCAGGGTTATCACTGGAGAAGAGAAATATACATATGATTTGAACAAGATGAAGAAGAACAATGTAGTATGTGTTAGGTTTAAATTAGAAGCACTATGTACTCATGACTTACATATTACGTATGTATTTCTTAGCTGTGCCCACAGAAAGTGACCAGAAAAAAGTGGTCACAGCTAGTGCCCAATTCCTGGTTTCTAAATAGTCTTCCTCTTAAAGATATCAGGATCCTTGGAGAAATTCTTGATTCTAGGTCTGAGGTGGAAAAGTATTGTTTGGAAATTATCGACGTGTGCTTAATTAATTAGTAGAGGTGTTTTTCTGAAGTGTATAGTCTAAGTTAGTCAAGAGATTTAACAGTTGAAATGATGGTGCCAGGTTTAAGAATTTTATGTTTATGTATGTTCTTACAGAAAACTTTCAACATCTTTTTTATTTTTGATTCACGAGTAATAGTTACATTTTAAATAAAATCTTTTTTTAAATAGGTGTTTCCATTTTCTTCCCTCCTTGGACATCCCTGCTTGGGATCTTGACATGATGTTTCATTTAGTGCTGATTCTAGTATCTGTTTACATGTGAAGAAGGAGGAATGTACAAGCTAATGTGAAACTTGGCTGGTTCCTTACAGATCCTGTCTATCCTTATAGGAAGCAAACTCAACAGAAACACTTAAATGTGCCGAAGAATTTCAAAAAATTAACAACCCTAAGACCTAAAATGATGTTACTATTCAACAGAAATTATTTCATGGAGATATTGATGCTTTTTGAACAGAATCATGGATCTTTTAAGATGTAAACTCAAGTTATATGCTTTTAAATAATATGATCTGGCTTGAGAAGAAATTCGGTAGTTTTGGGGTACAATAAAATTGAGAAATAATTTTTAGGAAATGCTGTAGCTGGTGAGAGACTTAGAGAAAAGTCGTGATATAAGTGTAGATGTTTATACTTCTCCAACCCAAAGAGAATGTTTTTCTTCTTTCCAATAACAAAACGGCTTGAAATTCTCTTCCAAAGGAAAACCAAATGGTGCAGGGGAAGGCAGAGGTAGACTATTGGAGAGACTGGACCCACTCTGCTTTGAGCCCACTGTCAACCTTGTTTGTCCTAGCAGTGCAGAGCCTGCGGGCCCCGTGGCCTCTGGAATTGTAGTCCCAGCTCTCAGGTTGGGTCCCCTGGTGGGAAGATTCATGAAGCAGGGGAGAGACACACGACCACCCAGTCACAGCACTGAGACACTTGCCTAATGCCACGTGATATGAAGTCATTTAGACACACAGAGTCCCCTCCTATGCTGGGGCTGATTCTGGTGGTGAAAAGGAAGACCTTGCTTCTTGTCTTCTTTGAAGAAAGAACTCAGCAAAGAGACCAAGATCGTGAAAAAGATAAAAGTGTTTATTAGAAGCAAAGTGCGTGTGGAAAAAACAAAAGACGTGTGAAAGAGCACACAGGTGAGCTCGGAGTGAGTTGCGCACAATGGGGGCGGCTTAGGTTGCTTGTATAAGGACAGTTTTTTGTTTCTTTTTCTGGCCAGGCAACTCCATATTTGGTCCTGGTATGGGTACTCATCTCTCAGCCAAGATGGATTCTAGCTGGCATCTTCTCCCTCCTTTTGTCCTTCCCCTAGACTGAGGTCTTCTCTGTGTCGGGCCAGGAAATCCACGAGAATGTACCCAGTCAGGGCCCTATGCTCCCACCGGTATCCCACCTCGAAGCACCAGCAGGAGACCACCTGTAGCTGCTCAGCCTGGGGCCTGTCTATCTCCTACCTTAGGGGTACCCTCAAGAGATGGGGTATTGCTTCAACGTGGGGGGTGCCCCCAGGGGAGGAAGTCGGGGCCAGCCATACTGTGACTGTACCCTGGGGACGGGACCAGGCTGGAAGATGAATAAGGAGCTCCCCCCAGCCCCCTGCCCGCCCGGTTCCTGGTTCTGATGCCTACGTGTCATTGCAGAACAGAGTTTAAATCCACATTTCTGGAAAGCCAGCAACAATAATTAGAAAAAAAAAACTGTCAGAAGCTGTCATCCAGGGACTTCCCTGGTGGCACAGTGGTTAAGAATCCACCTGCCAATGCAGGGGACACGGGTTCGAGCCCTGGTTGGGGAAGATCCCACATGCCGCGGAGCAACTGGGCCCGTGAGCCACAACTACTGAAGCCCGCGTGCCTAGAGCCCGTGCTCTGCAACAAGAGAAGCCAACGCAATGAGAAGCCCCCGCAATGAGAAGCCCGTGCACCACAATGAAGAGTAGACCCCGCTTGCCGCAGCTAGAGAAAGCCCGCACGCACCAACGAAGACCCAATGCAGCCAAAAATAAATAAATGAAATAAATAAATAAAATTATGAAAAAAAAGAAATTGTCATCCATGTTCAAGATCACCCATAGCACCTCGGAGTCGAACCCCTGCCCGCCTCCCATGCCAGGCAAGCCCCACGTGAAGGCAGGGCAGCGTTAGAGCCAGTCTCCTGCCAGCGCCCCAAGTGTGAGGCCAGGCAGAAGCCCCGCTTTGGGCATTCTCATCCGCTGGGAACGGTCAAGACTCCCCCAGGACAGAGAGGAGGATGGACCTACTGTTTCAGGCTGCCTGTCCCACCTAGAAGTCACCTCTGTTCGCACAGTTTCCCAGCCAGTGGGGCAGGCTGGGGGCTGCCTGCTTTCTCAGCATCGCTCGCCTTCCGATTCCAGCCTGAGAGTGTGGCCTCCGTGGCCCATGGGTCCAGGAGAGAGAGGTGGGATGGCTAGGGACAGAGGAAACCGCGTCTGGAGGCCATTCAGATGCAGACTTGTTAGGGACTGCTGAGCGGAATGCTCATGGTCTGTGGACAGCCGCGCTTGTGGTATGACCCACCCGTTCATGTGCCTGGCAGCTTCGCAGAGGCCTTTTAGTCCAAGTATAAATGACCCTGGTCTAAACGGGCTTTCACCGATACCAGTGATGTATTTTACACTCGGCACAATTAAAATGATCCAGTGCAGTGCTTGGAAGCCAGTAGAGCAAAATCATTTCCTGTGACTAGACTGCGTCACCTCCAGGCTTTGCCCACATGGTCCCCTCCCCCTGGAATGTTATTCTCTGAGATAAAGCTGTCCCCTGTCTGGGTTTTTTGTGGCACTCCCTGAGTCTACAAGTGCCTGTCCCCCATGTCAGAGCTGCCTGTTTCTCTGGTCCCTAAGGAGCACCAGTTCCATGAGAGCCAAGTTAAGTGCCCTTTGCCCCCTGATGTATGTGTGTGGAGTGTGGAGCTGGGTACACAGTAGGTGCTTAATGAAGGAATAAAGGAAATGACATCTGACCTCATTGGACCCCATCTTTGCCCAGAGTAGTTGTTTCTTGATTTCCCCTGGATTCATGACATTGTCCTAGGTGCCTTTCCTTGCTCTTAAAAATCTCCTCCCGAGATATTAAAAGTGTCTAAGAAGTGTGCCATTAATTATGCAATATAATAAAATACTTAGTAACTAAAGTGCACACAGAAAAGTTGGTACGTAGGGAGACAGTAAGAAGCCAATCATATGTTTTCTTATACCTCTACTGCTCTAAGATGGGCTTAGTCCTCAAGTCACATCAGTCAGTAGCCGCGTGCTGGTTTGGGGCTGAGCTCAGAGGCAAGCGAGGGGGGTATTGGGGCGTAGACACTGGCACTAGACTCCCAGGGTTTCAACCCCAGTGCTGCCCCCTGCTGTTAGAGTGGCCCTGGGCAAGGTGCTTCCTGTCTCTGAGTCAGTTTCCTTATCCCATCAGATAACCCTTTCTCCTAGGGTTGTCGCAAGGGTGTGTTGGCTGCATGATTGTTATGAACATCAGGAGGAGGGCAGCACCGTCCCCGCCCAGGGAAGCCTCTCGGAATTAAAAAGAGGGCCCAGTGTGCGCGTGGGCACCCTGATGGGACACATCAGCCTAGCAGTGGAATAAAGACAGATCCTTAAGAACAAGATTTAACCTCCTTTTGTTTTTTATTATTTATTTATTTATTTATTTATTTATTTATTTATCTTTTAAATGAAAGCTTCTTTCTTTCTTTATTCATTTTTGGCTGTGTTGGGTCGTCATTTCTGTGCAGGGCTTCCTCTAGTTGCGGCGAGCGGGGGCCACTCTTCATCGTGGTGCGCGGGCCTCTCACTATCGCGGCCTCTCTTGTTGGGGAGCACAGGCTCCAGACGCGCAGGCTCAGTAGTTGTGGCTCACGGGCCTAGCTGCTCCGCGGCATGTGGGATCTTCCCGGACCAGGGCTCGAACCCTTGTCCCCTGCATTGGCAGGCAGATTCTTAACCCCTGCGCCACCAGGGAATCCCCCCCCCTTTTGTTTTTTAAAGATAGGGATGGTATTTCAAGAAGAGAGAACAGCATGATGAAGATATGAGTTTATTTAAGAGCAGAATGGCCTCATATTTGCTTTCCCCAGGTTTGCCCTTCGTGGGTGTTTATGAGCCATGAAAAAAAAAATCAACAAGAGGCAAGTTTAGCAAAAGTCTTGGCTGTGCCCTTGATGTAGATGAACTTTCATATGAAGCTCTGTGTCAGTTTCCTTGACTTGCGGGATTGAGAGAACCACCTAGTAGGCTTCTGGAAACAGTATCAGCCTACGCCATTATGACTCAGTGCCCTTTATCTGAGTCCATCTACCTGGTGTTCTCCCGCTTAGATCAAGGAACACACTTATTAAAGGACAGAGCCCAAGTCAGCTGTGAACCAGAAAAAAAAAAACTGAAATACACCCAAACACAGATCCAAATATCAAATTTTACAGAATCTAGAATGGAATGTTCTTTTAAATAAAACCTATTGAGTCTATTTTAACATGAGCATTTTCAAAGTAATAGAATGATGAAAATATCCAGAGTGTAAAGCTTTCCCATTTCTGATTAGTTAGCATTGTTTTCAGGAACATAGTGCCTGTGTAAACGGGGATTTACATAAGGTTACTAATATTTAGGTAGTAATAAGGGAGTTATCACTTCAAAAAAATAAATATTGTCCAGCCAGAAATATGTGTGGTGCTTTTTTGTTTTTGAAGTGACTTTAAAGTGAGGCCAAGGGACTTCCCTGGCAGTCCAGTGGTTAAGACTCCTCACTGCCACTGCAGGCGGTGCAGGTTCGATCCCTGGTTGAGGAACTAAGATCCCACATGCCGCGAGGTGTAGCCAAAAACTTTTTTAAAAAGTGAGGCAAAGCCTGTTAAAGCGTACAGTTTACTACTGGTTTTCATGATACTGGTGATGGAATCACGTTTCTTTAAATACCATGAAGCATGTCATAGAAGTGTGACATAAGCCCAAAACTTAATAATCCTGAGACTTTACAATAATACTTAGAAAGACCAGATCCTGTGCAAACCGTGATGTCCCATATAGACGTGAGAGGACTGCTGACGGGACAGGCGGTGATGGTTTGGACCCTTCTGTGAAAATAATAAATAAATAAAAAAGCCAAGTAAAGCAGCTCTGGTGTTCCAGAATGAAATTATTGCTGTAGAACAGACCTGCTCTGAAGACCGTCCGATTTTCACTGACATATAGGAGGGAACATAAGGAATTATTAACGGGCAGCCGCCGTGAGATGGTTGGAGTTGAGAGCTGTTTCAGGAAGTTGTGTAATTCAAGATTGAAAGCCTCACAGAGCCAACGCGGACACAGAAATAATTCATCTTTACAGCTCAGGCATATGCATTCTCCCTTTTAATATTTTCCTCTTTCAGAATGAGAGAAGAAGCAAACAAAGGCATTTAGAACTTGGTGGGTCTTTTTGTGGTAAGACCCCCATTGTACAAACACACTGCTTCACCCGGATGCTGATTTATGTAGATGTTGAACACACAGTAGAAAATGGAGTATTTGTTTTTAGATGAATAATTCACTCATTTTCCCCTCACGAGTTTTTCTCATCTGAAGCACTGGCCTTTCAAATTAAATAAATATAATGTTTCAAAAGAATATGGGCATGAATATTCATAAAGACCAAAACAGTGAATATAAATAAAAGCCCTTTTACATAACATTTTATTTTTTTTATGAGGACCTTACTGTTGTTTTTTTTTTTGCTGTTGTTCTTCTAAAATTATATTATTCAAAGTGATTTTCCAGGACACCATTTCTTCTACGAAACCTACCTGTTCTTGAAGTAGTGATACTGCTTTTCCAAATTGTTTCATGCAACAGTATTTTCCTTTACTGAGGAGAATTGAGGTAGTGCTTGCTTATGGCACAGCCCATTAGCCATAGAATCAGCCTAGCATGGTGACAACTCCTCAGTAAAGTGTTTATCTAAACAACTGGAGGAACATAAAAAAAGAAAACAATTTTTAAAAAGATTATGTACCCTGAAAATGTGGCCAGTTCATACACATAAAGGATGGCAGATCAGTTTTTGGTGTTTCTATAGATAAGCCAATGATTTAAAGCTTCAAAATATACATACTTGCAAAATTTAGGTTATCATAAACAGGGAATACAAGTAATGAGGCTCTTATCCCAGTTCCTTAAAAGCTGGAGGTAAAGGTAGAATGAAACAGCTGACATTTAACTAGAAAGAGAAAGATAAACAAATTAAGACTGCGGTTAGTTTTACCCAAACAACTCGTTTAAAAGGAGCCAGTATATCATGATATTTGATTGATTAATTCTGTTAATGGAATTGTCCGGATAGTCTTACTATAAGTAATCCCTGAGATTACTTAGAGTAGAAGTGCATTGCTGTCTATTTTATAACATTAGCTACTCAAGGCTGTGACTGTCTTTGAACACATGACCTTATAATCAATGCTGATTTAATGGCAGCATACTGTATAATTTAAATCTGGAAGTTAATGAAAGTGAAGTTGATATAACTGCAGCAGGAAAGGTTGAATTTGAGACATGTTGTTCTTGACTGTCTGGTATCCACTTGCCAGACTGGAAGGATGGGAAATTCTTCACTTGAAGGGTGGGCTCCTGGTCCATTCTGTTACACACAAAAAGGGGGCCATGGAAAGATGAAAATGTTCAGAGTCACTCTGGTAAAAATATAAGCTCAGAAAGTAGAAATCTATTTACTACCTTCTGAAAAAAGAATGATTTAAAAAATCATCAAAGAGCACATTATTATTCTTTTTAACATTTTTATTAGAGTATAATTGCTTTACAGTGGTATGTTAGTTTCTGCTGTATAAGAAAGTGGGTCAGCTATACATAAACATATATCCCCATATCTCCTCCCTCTTGTGTCTCCCTCCCATCCTCCCTATCCCACCCCTCTAGGTGGTCACAAAGCACCGAGCTGATCTCCCTGTGCTATGCAGCTGCTTCCCACTAGCTATCTATTTTACATTTGGTAGTGTATATATGTCCATGCCACTCTCTCACTTTGTCCCAGCTTACCCTTCCCATTCTCCGTGTCCTCAAGTCCATTCTCTACATCTGTGTCTTTATTCCTGTCCTGCCCCTAGGTTCTTCAGAACCATTTTCTTTCTTTTTTTTTTTTTTTAGATTCCCTATGTATGTGTTAGCATACGGTATTTGTTTTTCTCTTTCTGGCTTACTTCACTCTGTATGACAGACTCTAGGTCCATCCACCTCACTACAAATAACTCAATTTCGTTTCTTTTTATGGCTGAGTAATATTCCATTGTATATATGTGCCACATCTTCTTTATCCATTCATCCGATGATGGACACTTAAGTTGCCTCCATGTCCTGGCTATTGTAAATAGTGCTGCAATGAACATTGTGGTACATGACTCTTTTTGAATTATGGTTTTCTCAGGGTATATGCCCAGTAGTGGGATTGCTGGGTCATATGGTAGTTCTATTTTAGTTTTTTAAGGAACCTCCATACTGTTCTCCATAGTGGCTGTATCATTGTATATTCCCACCAACAGTGCAAGAGGGTTCCCTTTTCTCCACACCCTCTCCAGCATTTGTTGTTTGTAGATTTTTTGATGATGGTCATTCTGACCGGTGTGAGGTGATACCTCATTGTAGTTTTGATTTGCATTTCTCTAATGATTAGTGATGTTGAGCATTCTTTCATGTGTTTGTGGGCAATCTGTATATCTTCTTTGGAGAAATGTCTATTTAGGTCTTCTGCCCATTTTTGGATTGGGTTGTTTGTTTTTTGATATTGAGCTGCACGAACTGCTTGTAAATTTTGGAGATTAATCCTTTGTCAGTTGCTTCATTTGCAAATATTTTCTCCCATTCTGAGGGTTGTCTTTTCGTCTTGTAGGCAAGAATATACAATGGAGAAAAGACAGCCTCTTCAATAAGTGGTGCTGGGAAAACTGGACAGCTACATGTAAAAGAATGAAATTAGAACACTCCCTAACACCATACACAAAAATAAACTCAAAATGGATTAAAGACCTAAATGTAAGGCCAGACACTATAAAACTCTTAGGGAAAACATAGGCAGAACACTCCATGACATAAATCACAGCAAGATCCTTTTTGACCCACCTCTTAGGGAAATGGAAATAAAAACCAAAATAAACAAATGGGACCTAATGAAACTTAAAAGCTTTTGCACAAAAAAGGAAAACATAAACAAGAGCACATTATTTTTTCCTAACCATGTACTAGAAAAAATATTAAGTAGACAATTTCTAATAGACGTCATTTTACCTGATTGCTTCCAAATGAACTTGCTATTTTCTTTCTTTGCATTTGATGAAGAAAATAATTTTTAAGGAGAAGGACTTCCTGGTGTTGGAGCAAGCTGTTTTGGTAGGGCAGATGGATTCTCAAGGTTCTTTTTATTTTGAATAACATGAATTCCGTGGACAATGCTCACCTTATGTTGTCCTGTTAACCTTCAGGAATTATGGTGAAATAATGTTTTAGCTTCAGCAGAAGATCATGGCTTGTTTTTATGCTGCCTTATGACTCTGGACAAAATACTTAACCCTTCATCACCTTGATCTTCCCAATTGTAAAATAAGAAAATACTTGTCAATAGATCCTGTTTGTAATGTATTTTGAGATTGTCAAAATATCAGTTTTAGGTTGGATGATGTTCTTTCTACATATTAACAGCTATTTCTGGGAACGTTCTACCTTTTCTCAGTTCTTTTTTCTGTTGTTTCTAAAGACTGTTTCATGCAATTCCAAGACCGTATGAAGCCTGGACATTTTGGTAAATGGCTTTCTTAGAAGCCATGCTTACCAATTATTTTGCCAACAGGTTAACATAATAATTTTTTGGAAGTCCCAAAGGCAATGACCTATATTTTAGGTTTTCACTAGAGTAGAACATCACTTCTGATACCAACTGCTGTTTTAGTCAGGTTTCTTCTCTGATAATTCTGAATAATAAGCAACCCCCAAATCCAAGTGGCTTGTAGCAGTAATAACGTATTTTCTCTTTCATACTCACTAGTCTGCAGGTTGGCTAGATTTGTCTGATCTCTGTTGGCCCTACCCAGGCTCAGCAGGTAGGGTATATTCCAGACTTTGTTTTGGGTCCAGATCTACTCCATGGTCTTTAATCCAGACCCCGTTTAAAGAGATGTGTCTTTCTGGGCCATGTCCTTCTCATTGTGGAAGACCAGACATCCAAGAGGGCAGGCATAAACCTGAATTGAAGCCCCTGAAAGCCTCAGTTCTGAACTGGTAGCTGTCACTTCAGCCCATATCCCATTACTGAAAGTAAAGTCTCACGACCAAGTCCAAAGTCGATGCCATAGAGATGAATACTCCATCTACTGATCTCCATGGCAAGGGCAAGGTGAGAAGAAAGAACTGTGACCACATCTTCTACATTAGGAAACTGGGCCTAACTGAGCAATGTTCAAGAATGCCTTGTGTTCTCATTTTTATCTTGACCAAGTGACCACCATCCAAAACAAATCTTTAAAAAACTGAAGAGGTACTCTGGGAAACAGGAGGATAATGTGGGAACACTATACTACTTTTCCAGACCCAAGGAACACAGTTTACATGCTTTAACAATGAGGACGGTAGCTAATATTCAGACAAAGTAGTTTGCTTATTACTGGTGGAAAGTTTACATATTTTTAACTCTAAACAAATCAGACTTGCAGACAGACCCTGCCATCTTTATGTGAGTATGAGGGGGCAAAGAAGGTACAGGAAACAAATGGACAAGTTTGGAAATTGGCCTTCACTCCAAGGAATTTCAAGTGTCTTACAAACAGGGACCCTGTATTATCCATGATAGGTAACAAAATGCTTCATATATTGTAGAGTTAAATACTGGTGAATAAATGAATGCATGAAAGATGAAGAAAGGAATATGAAACATATAAGTAGATGGATACCCAGGTCCAAACAAGGAAGCAGGAGGAAGAGAAGGGACCGTGGAAAAGAAATCAGGAAATTGCATTAGTCATCACCGTCTCAAAGTAGGGGCTGAGGGTTTGGACAGACAGAACTGTCCAAATTCGCTGGCGAAGACGGCAGGCTGCCTTTGTGCTAGAATATTAGGTTTTTTTTTTTTTTTTTTTTTTTAACCTCCTACTATTCTCTTTTTTTCAAGCTTTTTAAAATTTATGATATACCTCCCACTTATTTTAAATTAAAAAAAGGCACAGTGAAAGTTATTGTTTTACCTCTGATTCCAACATCAATCTCCCTTAACTCTGAAAAACATTTTCAGGAGAAGAATGAAAGCTACCCAGTGATTCATGATTTCATCATTACTCTTTTGGAGCCCAGGCTTTCCATCAAAGAACATAATATGTATTCTTTCCCTTAATAATATAATATTTAAAGATATGTTTTCATATTCTGTAAAAATAGAATCGATATTCAGAAAATATTCTTGGCAAAAAATATCTGCAGAAGAAAAATAGAATCTTTTCTATCATTGAGTCTTCAAGGTGTCCCTGCGTTTTATCCTGAATTACGGTCATTAAAGATGTTTTTGTATAGTATAGAGTTAATTTCCAAGAATTTCTAAGTATATCGTTCATAGTAAGAAAGATGGAGTTCTACTTAACTATTCAGAATCGAATGAGAGATACTATTTGATGACTCAAATGGACAATTCATTTCCTTCTTCTGAAACGAGTGCTCCCGTCAGGAAAATGGAAACAACAGGTTGCGGCAGTGACAACATGGAGGAAGGTGTGTCGAATGACCCAGACATCACATGTCATCAGTAACTGTTGGTTTGGTCCCTTTTGCTTACTTAGTAGAAATGAAGCTGGAAATAGATAATTATTTAGATTGGTCTCTATTTTAAAATCAAATTGGCCTGGAGACTTCAAGAAATAAGATCTAATAATGATTTCTTTCATCAGTATCTTATAGTTTTCTGAGTACAAGTCTTTTACCTCCTTAGGTAGGTTTATTCCTAAGTATTTTATTCTTTTTGATGTGATCGTAAATGGGATTGTCTCCTTAACTTCTCTTTCTGATCTTGCATTGTAAGTGTATAGGAATGCAAGAGATTTCTGTGTATTAATTTCGTATCCTGCAACTTTACCAAATTAACTGATAAGCTCTAGTAGTTTTCTGGTAGCATCTTTAGGATGCTATGTACCGTATCATGTCATATCGCTTATGTGGAATCTAAAAAAATGGTACAAATGAACTTATTCAAAAAACAGAAATAGAGTTACAGATGTAGAAAACAATCTTATGGTTAACGGCTGGGGGGGGAGGGATAAATGGCAATTGGGATTGACATATACACTCTATTATATATAGAATAGGTGACTAATAAGGACATGCTGTATAGCACAGGAAAATCTACTCAATACTCTGTAATGGCCTATATGGGAAAAGACTCTAAAAAAGAGTGGGTATATGTATAAGTATAACTGATTCACTTTGCTGTACACCTGAAACTAACACAATATTTTAAATCAACTATAGTCCAAAATTTTTAAGAAAAGAAAGAAAAAAAAGATCTAATAACAAAGTCAAAGATGAATAATTACTCATAGTTCACTGATTCGTTGATTAACTCAGTGTCTGTTTTGGACCAGACTTTGATTAGAGCAGTGTGGCAGAGGTGAACACATCTCCCTTGTCCTGTGCGTCCATCTGGTTGGCATATTGGAAACTCTCTGCAGTCTTTGCCACACAAGCGAGACTAACGCTGACCACTGAACCCACCCAGAGCCCATCAGATCCGTGTGGGTCCCAGGCAACCACCTGGGAACAGGGTTAGAATACAAAGTCAGATTCAGTAAACTTTGGGTGGATCCCAAGAGCACACATTTCTGACAAGCCCCCAGGTGAGGCTGAGATCGGGTGCAAGGCCCACAGTTGGTGTAACAAGGATCTGAGCTCCACAGAGCAAGAGACAATTCAGGGTTGTTACTGGTACGGAGCATAATGGATGTGCTGAGGAAGCTTGTGCCTCCCATACCTTGAAGGACCATCAGCCAAGACCAGTAATGAACTGGGGAGAAGTGGGAAGACGGCACATACACCCAGGCAGAAGTCATCAGACACTCACAGGTTAGCAAAGGCACAGAACACACTGTTGACACTAAGGAGCTGGCTTAATTTTCATTACTAGGGTCTTTCAATGACGAACGTGTAGCTGTGGCGCTCTACGGCTCTCAGTTATCCTTGTTACTGATGAGAGGTTAGGATGAGCTGGGATAAAAATGAGTGTCATCCATCATGCTGCCTGGACTCGTGGGAAGGAATGCAAGTCTGCAGAGCCAGGCTCGCACCCCTGAGTTACACACCACGGGGCACAAGCCTCTAATCAGTCAGCTCCCTCTGCTTCCCTGCTCGGAACTTGCATGTGCAATTACACCTGAAATGTTTCACCCCTTCTCTCCTTCAGCACGTATGTGTTGAGATCTTTATGTGCCAGGTGCTATTCTCAGGTCCGTACAGGGTCCATGTCTCCATGGAGCCTACATTTGTATGGATAAAGACAGAAAATAAAAATGAGAAAAATATAAAAATAAGCATTCAGATTCCAATAATGATAGGAAGACGTTCAGCGTGGTGATTAGCTAGAGGATGAATGGGGGTGATATTTTAGATAGAGAGTTAGTGGGATTCTCTCTGGGAGGTGATATTTGAGCTTCTGTCCTGGATAACAGAAGCCAGCCAAGGGAAGATCCAAGGAAGAATATTTGAGGCAGAAGAACAGAAAGTGCAAAGGCCCTGAGGTTGTCGGAGGAACATCAATAAGGCCAGTATGGAGGGACTGTGAACGTGGGGTGATGGGAGTTGGTGAGATATGAGATTAGAGACATCAGCCAGACCAGATCATGAGGAACCCTTATTGGCATGCTGAGGACTTTGAATTTTTTCTTAGTGTTGTAGAAAGCCAGTGGTGGGATATAAACAGAGGAGGAGTGACATGGTCAGTTTTAACATTTTAAAAGATCACTTTGATTACCACCAGAGCGTTAGCTAATATCTCCATCACGTCCCATAATTGTCATTCCTTTTTTGTGGTGAGAACTTTAAGATCTAGTTTCTTAGCAACTTTGATGTATATAATAATGTTGTTAACTGTAAATGCAGTGCTGTGCTTTAGATCCCCAGGACTTACTCACCCTATAACTGCAAGTTTGTGCCCTTTGACGAACATCTCCCCATTTCTCCACCCCCAGCCCCTGGTAACTGCCATTGTACTCTGTTTCTACAAGTTGAATTTTTTAGATTTCACATATAAGTGATATCATACATATAAACGAATCATCAGTGTCTTTCTCCCTGTGATTTATCTCTCTTAGCATAATGCCTTCAAGGTCCAGCCATGTTGTTAAAGAGGGCAAGATATTCTTCTTTCTCATAGCTGAATGATATTCCATTATATGTATACATATATAGGTATGTATGTGTGTGTGTGTGTGTATATATCTCCTTTCCCTTGGTTAGTCCTTGTGGGTAAGCCTCCGTCTCTCGGCTGGGGAGAGGTGGCTTCTTAAATGAACATCAGACACGAGACCTGGAGTTTGAAGGAATTCAGTGAGGTGCAGTATGTGGATTCACCAGAGTCTGCACACACACACACACAACAATTACATATGTGTACGTATGTATGTACATATGTGTACATATGTGTACACATACACATAGATCTAGAAACCCCCTCTCCATTGGGAAGACCTGGAGAAAGAGGGGAAAGGGGAGAAAGTTAAATTTGAAAAGCAGGGTGATCATAAAGAGACACTCTAAAGAAGCCTTAACACACATGGATGCTTTAGCACTAAAAATTGGTATGACAGGATTCCCCAATTAAAGAAAGTACTGTTATATACACAGTTGTGATATTTGCACTAAAAAATGTAAGAGTGACTCAAAGTAATCTCTATGTAAAGTATGATCAAGGAACAAGGTAATAAAATACTAATCTACATGAAAAGGTAAATATAGCTTGCGTGTTTTGTTTTTTTAAAAGTTAAAGCACATTTCTGGCTTAATAGCTTTATAGTTATGTTTCCAGAAAGTTTTAAAGATGCCCCTAATTAGTAAATCATATAAATATTCTCAAAATCAGCAATCCTTTGGGGTGGAGATAACATTCGAAGAGGAAATTTTTATTTTGAATTTAGAACTTACCTTCCAGAATGCTCAATTAGATCAATATATTCAAAAATTCTATCTTTTCCTTGGGCAGTTTTTACTAAAATCTGGCATTTCTAGTTGTATGCTAAAACAATAAGAAACATATTTTTTCCCAGGGCTCAAGGACTCCTGGAGGGTAAACTAGGAGGTTCCCCGAGAACAGGGGCCATTTCCTATTCGATCCAGTGTCTGCTGTTGCCTGCCATGGGCATCTGACAGCTGTCTGTTCATTTAAGTTTTTGATCAGTAGAGAAATAATCACTCAAAATTTAATATGGCTGTAGTTAATGGCGAGGCCAATTGGATCAAGGAAGATGGTGAGATATGTTTAGAGATGCATGTAGTGAGAAGGTGCTAATAACGTGGATGTAGTTTAGGTCATATTAGGATGTATAATAGAGTTTTTCGTGCAGACAACAAATATTTATGGAGCACCTACCTTGTGTAAAACATTGTGGGCCTTGGCGTTGGGGTCTTGGCTATGAGTGAAACAAGTTCCTGCCCTTACAATGTCATTTCAGCTTCACTGTGCAGAGGGAGAAGATTAACAAACCCAGAACTATAAATAAATGCTGTGAATAAGGTAAAGCAGGTGACGAGGACTAGGGTGTGGAAGGGAGGTTTGCTGTTTTGTGCAGGGCGGTCCATTAAGTCTGGTAGGGAAAGTAATACTTGATCAGAGACCTGAGTGGAAAGAGGGAGCCTGGTAGGGGCACCACGGGGCTGAGCACCTGGGCACGAGCATCCCTGGCAGGCCCCGGAAACAGCCAGGAGGCCGAAGATACTGGATCACGGCAAGGGAAGGAGGGAGCTGGCAGAGTGGAGGGCAGCGTGGCCACAGGAGACCACGTCCTAGGAAAGGTGGGATGTTGCCCGGTCTTGAGAGTTCACTCTGAGCGAGATGGGGAGCAGCTGGAGAGTGTTGGAGAAATGGTAAGAATTTGTATATGAACTGGGTCTAGAAAGAGGTGCGATTTCAAGAGGCCAAGAAGAGGAGGGAGAATATTCTGAGAACGAGCAATGACAGACCTGGAGGCGAGCACCCGACGCCTACGACATGGGGATGACCAGGGTTGGCTGGAAGAGAGGACGCTTCCAGAGCAGAGTGGGGGTGAGGATGGAAAGGTCAGTCTGGGGACAGTCTGGACCTCCAGGCCATGTGGTTTCTGCTTTACTCTGTGATCACAAGAAGCCTTGGAGAGAAGTGTTCAGAGCACAGGGGTAAGCCAGAGGAAGTATTCATCTAAGGAAAGAACTAACTAGATCTTTGCATTCAGGATCACAAATCCAGCAGTCGTATGTTGGCTGGATTAAAGAAAGGAGCCTGCTGGAGAAAAGGAGATCAGTGAGAGTATTATTGTATCAGTTGGATAAGGGGCTCCTATCATGCCACAGTGATCGTCAGTAAGGAAATTCTGGAGTCGTGTGGTGCATCCATTTCTATGGGTTATTTTGCAGCTGGTGAAAAGTAAATAATACCTTCACATCTATAGACATGGAAAGATGGCTGTGGTGTATATATAGTTCAGTGATAAAAGCACATTGCAGAATAATGCATATAAAAGCATCCTATTTAACCCATCAATTAAACCTCCCAGGTGTGTGCATGTGTGTGTGTTTGTATGAGCTTGGTATCAGTCAGGGCCATCCAGGCTGTGCTTACAGACCCAGATTTTACCATCACAAAGGGTTAAGGCTCATTCATATGCTCACAGGTCCATGTGGGTCAGCCGAGTGGCTCTGCCCCTCCCTTGAGACCAAGGCTGAGAGAAGCTCTGTCATCGATTCCATGATGACCAGGGAGGGAGGGGACTTGGCAAGTTGTGCACTAGCTTTTAAAGTTTCCACCCAGAAAGGACACGTATCACTTCTGCTTCTGCTTCATTTGTCAAAGCGAGTCACAGGTCTCACCTAACTTAAGAGAAATGCTCAATGTATTTGTACCATGTGCCCAGAAGGAGGAAAGCTAGAAATGTTTGGTAAAGAGTCCTGATGATTGCCAGGAGCATGGAGGATGGGGTGGGATGGACCAAAGTGAGGAAGGGTGCTCACTCCAGTGTCCTTGTTATGGGGGGAGGAGGGAGAGAAAGCGTGGAAGCATATTTCTTACCAAATGGAAAGGTACTGAGCCCACCTAGTGGCTGTGAAGGCAGAAAGGAGCAGTCAGATGCCGGAGCCTGGAGTTCTGAAGGCAGAAGACTTCTTTTTTTTTTTTTTAGTGTGTATGTGAAGAATTGTCAGAAGAAGCGATTCTCAAATGTTTACGCCTGGGCTGTTTGGAGAGTGAGGCATCATGAGCAGAATTGAGTTATCGGGCAAGAGGAATAAGTTTAAGAACATAAAGGAGAATCTCTTAGTCAGTTTGAAACTTGTGGAGCTTGAAGGTCAAGTAGACCTTCAAAGAGAAGATATGCATGTCTTGAAAAAGGCCGATGCCAGGCCAGAATTAAGAGAAACACTTGAAACCGTCCTATTGGGATGAGGGCCGCCACTTCTGATCCCATGCTCATCTGGGTTTCCGTACAGGGTCCGGAACCAAATCAATCTTCCTCTCTCTTCAGGCTCTGGACAGAGACATATCCAAGGGGAATCCAGTGGTGGAAATGTCCCCACGTTAACTTGGAACCCAAGTGCCTGTATTTAATGTTTTGGACCTTTTTACTCACACATTCTTTTAGATATGGCAAATCCATTTTGGTTTTACATATGGCCCTATTTGAAGTTGCTTTGGAAAGCAGGCTAAAAAAAATAGAGCCCTCTGGGAGTAATAAAAAGTGCAGACTGTTCCCCCCTGGACCTTGAAACTGCACTAGACTTTCTTTCCATCCAGCCTGCCGAATGCAGCCCAGGCACCACTCGCTGAGCCCCCGAAGTGTTGCTCCTGGGATGCTGCCACTAAAATCCCAAACTTGATTGAATATGACTTGCGTAACTGACCTTTAACAATTTCCTTTTGTCATCCAAAAGTGAATAACAGGAGCCACCCTATTCGGAAAACCGGCCGCCTCTATTCTCCATTTGGTTACTGCAGATAAGCTTTCCACATGCTTCCATTTCGAAGCTCAGAATGTTTGCAGAGCCTGTATTAATTGAAATCGTGTTAGCGTTTTAAAGCTGTCCAAAAGTTCTGTTAATTTCAAAGAAACACTAAAGGATTTTGCATTAGAAGAAAAACATGTAGTTGGCAAAGAGGTTTTCTTTTGTAATTGATTGTCAATCCTGATACCTGAAAATATTCGTTTAATGCCTCTTGCAGGATATAAGGGTTTGGCATAAATTCTACATGTAGAAATAATAATACCTTAATTGAAAGCGCTTCCTGTAAATTTGCTGGATATTAGGGATTCCAAAGTAAATTTAATTTTCTCAGTGAGCTGTGACTACATAACGATCGTTTTTCTCATTCTTAAAAGAGACTTTTCCTATAGCTTAGTGGTTCTCCACCAGAGGTGGTATTACTCCCTGGAAGACATTTGACAATGGCTGGAGACATTTTCAGTTGTCACAGCTTTGAAGGGGGGATGCTGTTGGCATCCAGTGGGTAGAGGCCAGGGGTGCTGCCACCCATCCTGCAGTGCACAGACAACATCCACCACAAAGAATTATCCAGGCTCAGAGGTCAGTAGTGCTGAGGCTGAGACACCCCGCTTAAGAGAATCTGCACAGTTACTTTTTGATGGTAATATGCGGTACAGATTCCTGCGACTATGCAGGAGGAGAAATGAGCCTGGCATCCACCCAAGCTTCCCTCTCTTTAAATCCAGAGCAGAGCCTTTTGTCCGCATCCTTCCCGTGAATTTACACCCGGACTCGAGCAGAACGGCTGGTGCCCTGTCTCTTGTGTCCTTCCTGCTATTCTGGGCTTTAGGATTCCTTAAAGTAACACGGGTCACCCTGTGAAAGTGGGGCAAGCTCTTCCCTTAGCCTCACTTATTTTTTGAGTGAAGATCTGTGTGGTGAATGAAGCTACCAAATCCCCACGTTCCCTATTTTTCTGACCTTGGTCTGGTCTTTTTTCCACTTGATTTATCACCTTTTTATCCCTTTTGATGTTCTGCTTCTTTTATAGTGACAATGGCCTGTTTTATTACCTACGAAACCATTTTCTTTTCCATTCCGAACTTTTCTCTAAGCTGTTTCAAATGGATTTTTTTTACTGAGGTGACATTCACATAACATAGGTGAGCCACTTTAGAGGGAAGGATTCAGTGGTTTTTAGCATATTCACAGTGTGTGCCAAATCCAGCTTTATCTAGTTCCAGAGCATTTTCATCACCCCAAAGGAAACTCTGTCCCTGTTGAGCAGTTACTTCCC
Organism: Eschrichtius robustus; assembly: GCF_028021215.1. Lineage (NCBI taxonomy): Eukaryota > Metazoa > Chordata > Mammalia > Artiodactyla > Eschrichtiidae > Eschrichtius > Eschrichtius robustus. The sequence continues at coordinate 6,095,308 of NC_090825.1, forward strand.
AGCCCCTAAAAACCGCCAATCTGCTTTCTGTCTCCGTACATTTACTTATTCTGGATATTTCATATCAATGGGATCATACAATACGGGGTCTTTTGCCCTAGCTGTGTTCACTTAGCATAATGTTTTTGTTCACCCACAGGGTAGCCTGGATCAGTATTCCCTTCCTTTTCAGGGCTGAATAGTATTCCATTGTATGGATGGACCACATGCTGTTTATCCATTCATCCATGGATGGACATTTCCATGTTGTTTCCACCTTGTGAATATTGTGAATAGTGCTGTCATGAACATGTGTGTACATGTATTTGTTTGAGTACTTGTTTTCAATTCTCTAGGGTATATATTTAGGATCACACGGTAATTGTATGTTTAACCTTTGGGAAACTGTCAAACTGTTTTCACTACAAGGGAATCATCTCTAAGCTGCTTTATTTTGTTAATTCCATGCCCCTGCTCTTTTTTTTTTTTTTTAGTCAATTTATTTTTATATTTATTTTTTGGCTGTGTTGGGTCTTCATTTCTGTGCGAGGGCTTTCTCTAGTTGCAGCAAGCGGGGGCCACTCTTCATCGCGGTGCGCGGGCCTCTCACTATCGTGGCTTCTCTTGTTGCGGAGCACAGGTTCCAGACGCGCAGGCTCAGTAGTTGTGGCTCACGGGCCCTGTTGCTCCGCGGCATGAACATGCCCTCTTTTTGTCGTAATATTATTTCTTGAATGGCTGCGGTTCCTGGGGATCTGTGCAGCCTTTAATGGGAAGGAGAGGGGGAGCATTTGGGAACAGGCGTTCTCTGTGACTCTCACTGTCCTTCTTCCCCACCTGTAGGTGTCATTCTTCCTCTTCATCATCTTCGTGGTGTACACCATGCTGCCCTTCAACATGCGAGATGCCATCATCGCCAGTGTCCTCACCTCCTCATCCCACACCGTCGTGCTGAGCGTCTGCCTGTCTGCAATGCCGGGGGCCAAGGAGCACCTGGTCTGGCAGGTAGGTGCACCTCCACCTCTACAGGGTGACACCTGCTCAAGGTGTGAGTGTTGGCTGATACCTGGCAGGTGCTCCAGGTCTGCTCTCTGATGTTGACCCTGAGTGTCGCTAATGGGTAGCCAGCCACTCCCCCTTCTCTGCAGTGGAATCAGCAGTCACTTAGCAATTAGCAACAGTGAAAATTGGAAATGGCAGCTCCATTTTGCTGATTGATGGTTAAAAGCTGTTACTATACATTGTAATTTAGTACTCGTATTTTTAAGAGTTAGAGTGAAACAACTTATATAATTAAATTCATAATTCCCCCCCATCTCTCTCTGAGAGATATCCAAAACCCCGTCTTTACAGAGGACAGAAGAGCTCTCTATTTCTTAATCCTCTGGCAAGTCCAAGGACATAAAAAATAGTTCTTTAAAATGTTTCAACAGCAAATTTAGCTTTACTGCTAAGTGGCATTCCAACGAAGCCTTCTTATTTAATTAGTTAAAAGCATTCAAAAAGCCATTTAATTTCCTGTTACGTACATCCATAAACATGAGGGGCAGTGGTTTGCACTTCTTCTTAACAGTCTCTTTTTCACCTGTAAAAAGTGTGCTTTATTTTGCTGGGTTGGAATCAAATGTAACAAATGCAGCCAGTGTGCAAAATGCAGCGGGGCTGAGAGGAGTAGCTATGAACACCACTGTTGTTGAAAAGGGGATTTTAGACGTGGGTCACTTGAGCCCTGCGGGTCTGAGAAACCAGTTTGTCCTTCACTTGAAGGAGTGTTTTATTTGGAAACTTGAGATGGAAATGGAGGCTTACCCTTGGGTCTGTAGTAATTGCTCTTAGTTGGAAAGCATCCTAAGGACCCCTTTTCTCAATACTCGTCTCTGAGCGCTCATAACAAACATTCATTAAGAGTAGCCTGAGCACTTGTGAAACGTCCTCTGTGGGCACTGAGTGAGGGCAAAGCTCCTGATCTGGCACAGTGGGTGCCCGTTTCCCGTTGACTTGTTTGGCCGTTACTAAGAAGCATCCCCTCCAGGAAGTGGAGGGAACCATGTCTTTCCTGTGACGGAGCAGAGTAGTCACATCAGTAACCTGCATCGCCAGAGACACACACGGCGGCTGGTCAGTAACTGATCAAATGAAAGAAAGAAGGTGGGTGTTTTATTAAAAGAGGAAACAATCCAGCTGTGCCCGGGATGAGGTGGAAGAAGTGTTCCTTTTTACACGAGTTCTGCCCCAGCTTTTACTTGCTTTTTCTACATTTCAGAGCCTCCCACGAGGATATTCATGGGACATTTCTCCTTTCTCCCATAAATTCCATTCTTCCACCCTCCCTTTAGTGGGGCCATTAAGCTCAACCTTAGGTAGTCACATGCAGGTCGGGGTGATGGGTATATTTTACATAGGAATGAGTACATAATAATTTATGTAAGAATATTATGTAACAATAATAATTTTCTCTGCCAGTTTACACTATGGAAATCACTACAGGAAAGTCCTGGCCACACAGGCAACAGGGCACACATACATATTTCACTGCTCACGGCATCTTGCTGGTCGTGGGTTACCGTGGAACACATACCTTGAACATTTTGTACCTATCTTTTCTGCCCCTTCATGAATAAAGAAAGTGTCTGCTGGTGCAGATGTAATAGAAAAAACATCTGGGAAATGAGGATTATGATACCTGTCTGTAAAGATCAAATGGGGTTAAAAAAAAAAAAAGGAAAAAAATAAGTGATTTACAAAGAACCGGGCATATTTTAGATATCAAGTACTATACTGAGGATTTTTGTTTTTGTTTTTGTTTTTTTTTAGCACTGTTATTTTCTTGCATTGGTTAAAAAAAAAAGTGGAAAGAATGTAATCTTAAATTTTTATTTACTCAATTTCCAAAACCAACGAAGAAAAATACTACTTATCAGTGGACAGGCAGAGATTGGATAATAGGATAATTCTAGAATAGCAAAAGAATAAACATTCTTTATTCCATAAGAATAACGTTGCAAGGAACAGAAGAATATAAGGTCAGGTTTCCATCCCTTCAGAAGTAATTTCACAGTGATTTCAAGAACTGGGAAAGGCAAAATCTGCCAACAGCTTTAAAATGGAAGGTTCATAGGTAAACATCAAAGTAATGAAGTAGAAGAGCTTTAAGTACCTTTGGCCAGTGCTGGAAATATAAACTAAAAATAATACTGGTTTGTGATGTGAGGAAAACATTTTATGGCATTCTTTTTATGATAAGTGTATAAAAGACAGAATGCTACAGATTAGGTGGTTATATTGCTCTGGAGTAATTGTTTAAAGCAAAACTATTTAAAATAAAGAATATTGGTCTGATATAAAGAATGAGCTGCCCATCAATGATCAGTATCACCCCGCCTTCTAAACCCCCAAAGAAGGAGTGCATTTTATTTAACATGGGTCCATACTAATCATTTTTGTTTCATGTTATTTTCTGAACATTGGCAATCCATTGACAGCACGTAGTAACTTATCTGTTTACCAAAATATTGACTTAATAGGAAACCCTATTCCCGTTCCATCTTGTGCTCAGGAAATTAATGTCACCAGTATTTGTCTTGAGGTAGAATTCATTCTCAGGCTATGACCTATCATCTACTAGAGGAAATTTATTTAATACCTGAAAATTGTGGATGATGTTTCCTAACACATTTGAACACAAAGTATAATCCCTAATACATTTTTTTACAGACCTACCAGTACATTGCAAATCCAGTATGGATAATTTTTTTCCCCTAAGCCTTTCAAAGATAGGTTGCCCCCAGACGTGATGTTCCATTGCCTCCAGCTGCTTTGGTGTGGACTTCCTACAATACCACGCTCCTACATAACCATAATGCAGCTATCAAAGCTGGAAATGTGCATTGTTTAATTTCTGACGTTCCGGTTCCTCCAGCTTTCCCAGTAATGTCCTTTACAGAACAAGGGCCCATGCATTGCGCTGTGTTCTTAAGTCTCTTTGGTCTCCTTCTGGATGGAACAGTTCCTTAGTCTTTCTTTGGCTTTTATTAATGCTTTTGAAGGTTGCAAGCCACTTATTTTCTAAGATATCCTTTAACATGGGGGGGTCCAATGTTTCCTCATGAATAGATTGAAGTTATGCATTTTGGCAGGAATCTCAGAAGGGATGGTGTGTCCTCATCACGTTCTATCAGGGGCGTGTACGTCCACTTTGTCCCATTATTGTCAGTGGTCATTACTATCAGGGTGCTGTCCACCAGCCTTTTCCACTTTGAAATTACTCTTTTCCTCTTTGTCATTAGTACATATTTTGTGGAGAGGTGCTTTGAAACTATGCAAATATTCTGTTTCTCATCAAACTTTTAATATATGTATTTGCTTGTTTGTATCTACGTGGTCTGATGTTCAGTAGATTATAAACCACTGCGGTCGCTGTTTATTTTGATGCCCATATGGTCTCAGATTTGTCCAGCAGGTGCCTCTCCAAGCTGTACCTTTGACTTGTCCCTGTGATTCTTTGAGCATTTCCTCAGTTTCTGGCACAAGCTGTTTTGGGTTCCTCTTGTGCCCTCCCTGACCTGACCCTAAAATCAGCCATCTCTCCAAGGATCCCTGGTTCTTTTTGGTGAAGAATGACATTTTGTGGCAAGATCTGGGCTTTAGGCCTTTCCGTTGCCATTGGGGTGTCAGTACTCCAAGTGCTTTACATCTCCATTTATTTTTATATCTGCCTGCATCTTAAACAGCATGACTTCACACCGATATTTCCATTTCCATTCCAGCATAAGTTTCATGCCAGTTTTCTCTCTTTCCCTTGTGGCTCCCTTGACCAACAGTGAAAAATATTTAGCTCTCATGATCCTAAATATATTTATTTATTTGATGAAACCTTGCATATAACCAGTCTCCTGTTGCAACTGTCAGCCCCTCTCCCTGCCCTCTCACTTGGGACAGCTTCCTTCCCCCCATCTATGTCCCGTTCCCCCAGCTGGGGCTCAGACCGCCAGTCCAAGTGAGGGTGTCCCCTGCCCCAGCTCAGGCTCTGTCCTTGACTTTGCCCAGTGTAGGAACTCCACACACCCAGCCCAGCTTTGTCATCTTGGGTGAGTTTGGCTTCCCCCGTCCCCTGTTGGTGCAGACGCCTCTCTTCTCTGCCTCACCTGAGGGCTGGGCACTCAGTTATTCAGGAGGGAAGGACAAGGACAAGAAGAGAAGGGGTAAAGGATGGGCCCGGAAGAGGAAGACAGAGAACACATTTTGAACGGACTTTATTTGTGGAAGAGGAAGAGATTCTTTTCAGTTACTTTCTGTGATTCCCTTTGTACCGGTCTTGGCACCTTTTCTTCTAACTCTTTTCTGTCTTTGTTTCCTAACTGGATTTCAGAGAAAAGCTTTTCTGGAATCTGAGATTATTAAGGGAATCTGGAATCCTTAATCACCAAGGGAAAAAATTATTTTGATATTAGGAAACTTAAAGAAAAGCAGTTTTGTACTGTCTATGTAAGAAGGATACTTTGCCTATCATAAATTTAGCAGAGATACCAAAGCCCTTAACAATTTATGGTTAACAAGCAAATAAGAATTTTGCCTGTATCAGTAGGATAGCATGCATTTGACGGAAAGTTCCACAAAAGCAGCAAGGAGTCTTTTTTGCCTATGATTATATCACGGCAGAGGGAGACTGAGGCTTAGGAAAGCATGATGAAACTTCCCACCTCATGCCATGGTGCCTGCCTCCTGCTTGGGCCCTGGGAGGAAGGGTGGCAGTTATGCAGCCAGTAGACAAGGTTAGGGATCTGGGTAGGTGTCTTGCCTCCCACACTGGGGCAGCTGGTCCATCAGTCAGGAGCCCAGTCTGTCCTGCTGCCTGTGTTTGTGTAGCACTTACTCCATTTTAAATATGCACCTTGTCCGTTCTTCACTTGCTAAACTTCTGTAGGTCAGCTACACTATCAGCAGGGTACTGAGCCATCCTCAAGGAATTTCCAAATATTCCTATTCACAGATTACAATTGCATTTTCTATTTGAAATTTACTTACTTTTTTAATGTGTTTATTTCCGTGGTATTCCTAGCACGGTCTGAATTTTCATTTTCTGTATGTTTTATTTTCCCGTGAGAGAGGGAGGAATTTGAATATAGATTTCTTTCACAAGCAGGTTATGTGAGAATCCATATTTATTAAAGAAGATAAGCCAAGCAGTGCATATTGATTTTCTAACAGGATTACTCATATTTCAGAGAAATTTTATAGGGTTCCTTTATGCAGTGGATACTTTAATATATTTAAGTTGTGATACGATCTGAAAAATTTTCGTTTGGACCTAAAATAGAAAATATAGCCTGTCATCTATGGCAAGTGTGCAATCATAGTAACGCAGATTTGTTACATAACTGATTCCTTTTCAGTATAATTCAGGAACTGTATATTGGAGTCTGGAATTAAATTGCATTTAGGATCTAATCTGAGAAGCTCAAAGGAGAAACAGCACGTTACCAGCTGCCCCGTTTCTGGCTGTGGAAGAGACTAATTGTTAGGAATTTGGATCTCTGTTCTTGCGGTTTTGTCTTTAGAGAAGCTCAGGATATTAATATTTTCCAAAGAGGGGAAAAGAGACTGTATCACTGTTCACTCTGTGTAATATCCAGCTATTGATTATGATCTGTATCCTATTTGAACAAGGTATCATTTATCTGTTCTAAAGACATTCTAATTTGGAAGGAGTGGGGTAAGCATAGAGAAGAGGTTAAAAACAGGAAAGTACCTAATGTGACTGTGTCCTAAAGCAAATCGAAATGCACTTCACAGTTCTGCCCTCCTTTTGCCTTCCTTACCCTTCCCCCAGCTGGACAGATAAACCTCATTCTCCTCTAAATGACAGGAACTTCGCGCCATCATCGCATCAGAGAGAGTTTGGTAGGGCAAGTGAACAACAAAACGAAAATTAGCAGTTCCCTGCAGGATGCCAAATCATTTAAAAATGCTCTGGCAATTTTAAGAATGTTTGAGGGAACCCTCCTACACTCTTAGTGGGAATGTAAATTGGTGCAGTCACTATGGAGAACAGTATGGAGGTTCCTTAAAAAACTAAAAATAGAACTACCATATGATCCTGCAGTCCCACTCCTGGGCATATATCCAGAGAAAACTATAACTCAAAAAGATACATGCACCCCAATGTTCATAGCAACACTACTTACAATAGCCAGGACATGGAAGCAACCTAAATGTCCATCGACAGATGAATGGGTAAAGCAGATGTTGTGTATATATAATGGCATATTACTTAGCCATAAAAAAGAATGAAATAATACCATTTGCGGCAACATGGAAGGACCCAGAGATTATCATACTGAATGAAGTAAGTCAGAGAAAGACAAATATCATACGATGTCTCCATATATGTGGAATCTGAAAAAAATAATACAAATGAACTTATTTACAAAACAGAAATAGACCCACAGACATAGAAAATAAACTTATGGTTACCAAAGGGGAAAGGAGGAGAGGGAGGGATAAGTTAGGAGTTTGGGATGAACGGAAACACACTCCTATATGTAAAATAGATAACTGATAACTGATAATATACCTACTGTATAGCATAGGGAACCATATTCAATATCTTGCAATAACCCTGTAATGAAAAAGAATCTGAAAAAGAATAGATATATGTATATTCATATACATAAAACTGAATCACTTTGCTGCATACCTGAAACTAATACAACATTGTAAATCAACTATACTTCAATAAAAAAAAAGTGTCTGAGACAGAGAAGCTTCATGTTGGTAGTTAACTATTTGACTCTAATGATGGAATGAGACCTAGGTTTATTTTCCAACATTTGTGAACCTGTTTTGGGGAGGAGATAGAAGGAACAGAGGTAAAGGGAAGCCCTATCAGACTATGAGTTTTGTCTTGGAGATTTGATCAAAGGAGCATGAAAAAGAAGGATTTCTCTAAAAATGAAAAATGCCATCGATCACCCAACAGCTGTCTCTATCCTCTTCTTGAACCTGTCCTCTGAATTCTGTACTTTCTGTTCATTCAAAGCAATGGATTCATGTCAGATGACTGACATCATTACAGATTGATTAAATGTCAGCTGAATGGCATGTTCCACTGGCTGACATCTTGACAGGTGGTCTTCCTAGTACTTTCACCAATCCCTGCATTTTTGTTACAGTATATACAAAGATCTGAGGCTCTGTCCATTCCAAATATTTATTTTTGAGGATAGTTTGTGAAAGATAGTGATTTCTAGTCATTTATTAAGCCATCAATGATGCTTTTTATTTTTAAATTATTTTTTGAAGCAAACAGGCCACTTTATTTTTTTTTTAACATCTTTATTGGAGTATAATTGCTTTACAATGTTGTGCTAGTAATGATTCTTTTTAAAACCCTTAGTGGACAACGAGAAAGTCAGCAACCCCTATGGGGAGTCACACGAGACAGACTCCTTCTAGGTACTTGCAGGACGAACGATGAATCTGCTAAGTTGTGTGAACTTGAGAGAGAAATATATCTGCAGCTTGACTTTAGCGAGAACTTTGCTCTGGTTCTAAGGTATCTCTTTAAAGAGTAGAGAGAAACCCAACGAAACTCCATTGGTGCAATGGAGAGAGGATGTACACGTAGTCACTGGGAGACGTTCTAAGGACGGACAGGGCTGGGGATTCTCCTAGTTACCTGTAAAGTGGAAATAATAATAACAATGCCTTCTTCCTAGGGCAGCAGAGATGATTATATGAGATGATAAATGAAAAGGACTTAACTGGGCCAGGTGCACAGTTAATGCATCAGTTAGTAGACATCAAGTGTTGATAACAATAACTGCATAGTGATAGAACTACAACATCTTCATTATGTTTGTGGAATGCAATGGCCTGGACAGGCTAAGGGAGGGGACGTACTTTCTATCCGTTTCTGCAGCAATAATCACAGTGTGCCCTCTTTGAGAATGATGTACATCAAATTTGCTTTCCCCGGGAGATGTGAGTTCCTGCTGGCCAGACTCCGGGTTCATCACTTTTGCTGTCCTTCTCAGCAGCTCATGAATGTCTTGGCACGTCAGAGAGTATGGGATGGTGGACACAGCAAGCACTTTGGTCTCAGATGGAACCTGGGCTTGGATTCAGTTTCTCCCACTTTATAGCTGTGCGTCGTGGACATGAAGGTGGACCACCCAGAGCCCCCTCAAAGAAAGACTGATTGTCCAGCTGTTTGGGGTGTTGGTAACAGCTGGCTTTCCATCCTTAGTCCCTTCCAGGCTGCCTCAGCTGCACAGAGCTGCCAGCCCAAGGTCATGCCTTTCCAAGGGCGGCCCACATCCATGACTGATGGAGGTGGGGGGCCCAACGCAAGACAATTCTGATTGGCCGTTTCAGCGCGACAGCTTCTGTGAGTCTGTCTGAAGTTGTCAGGCCTGCATCCCAGCCCAACTTCTCCCTCTGCCAAGTCCTGAGTCCTTCCCTCCGCTTGGGCATTGATCCGAAGGGCGCTCCCTACTAAACACCCAGCTCTGTTTCATATGTGCTTCCTGGAGAACCAAACTGCAGCGTCGCATAAACTTGGCCTAAGTCTTTAGTTTACTCAGTTTTCTCACCTCTAAAATGGCAGCAGTAACACCAGCCTCCCTAGAACGTTGCTGGCCTTGGTGCTGATTAGATGAACTGGTGTATAGGAAGAACCTGTTGTCAGGCTGGCCTAGTCCTTAGTCCTCAGTAAACAGTAGACAGCAGCAGCAGTGGTAATATATTTTGCTAAGTCTAAATGACTTTTACAGAAGCTGAGATAAATGGGACATGAAAATGCTTTGAGGATATACATTAATAATCAAAGTCCAAATGACCTATGGAACTGAGTAGGGCAAAAGTTGCGTCATACATACGTAAGACCCTCAGAGCCCAGGTCTGGCCTGGTTGACCATCCTGTGGAATGTCCTCTGCAGACTCAAGGCGGTGAGATGCATCCTGGTGAGATGCTAGAAGCCCACACTACACTGATGAGTGAAGTTCGGAAGTTCAGCTAATACCTGGGGACCTGTGCTTCTGTAGGTTAGTGGGACACCAGCTTTTGGAGACCCAAGAGACGGCTCACCCCTCGTCAGGAGTGAGAAGGAGGTGTTTATAGGATCACTTGCCAGTTGGACATCTTGAGCTCTTTCCCTGGAGTGTTTGTTCCCTGGAGAAGCCCACTCCTGTTCCCCAGCCAACCTTGGGGATTGCTCATTTGGACCAGCCAATGGTACCTTGATACATTGGATCAGACCATCCTGCATCTCAGCTTTGTGGTCCTGGACACATGCATGTATACAGCTCCATCTCTTTGCATCACTCCTTCCAGCCCCTCAGCTGAGATACTGTATTGGTTTCCTAATGCTGCTGAAAAAATTACCACAAACTTGGGTGCTTTAAACAACAGCAATTGCTAAATTCTGGAGTTTATCATTTCATAAAAATCAAAACCAAGCTGTAGCAGAGTTGGGTCCCCTGGAGGCTCTGAGGGAGAAGGTTTTCATACCTCTTTCCTAGCTTCTGGTGGTTGTCAGAAATCCTTGGTGTACCTTGGCTTGGGGCTTCAAAACTCCAATCTCTTCCTCCATCTTTACGTTGCCTTCTCTTCATGTCTGTGCATCTTGTCCCCTTCTTATAGGGACACTGGCCATTGTCTTTAGGGCCCACTCTGATGATCTCAAAGCAACATCCTTAATTTAATTACATCTGCAAAGACCCTTATGCCAAAAAAAAAAAAGGTAGTATTCTGAAGTTCCTAGTGGACATAACTTGGGGGCTTGTATTCAACCCGCTACTGATACCAACCTCCACAGATGGACAGCAGTTCCATTCCTCTCCTGCATGGCTTGCTACAGACCCTCCATGTATTCTCCAAGGCCAGAGAGTCCATGGGGCTCCCCTTCACTTGACTACTCAGGTATTACTAAGCTCTATGGTGTGCAACATATGAAGATACCTCCTTGGAAGATATTTATGGTAACACATAGGATAATAAAGCAAAACTAGAAGAATTTAGAGTGAGGAAACATATGGGAATTCCACTTTTGCTTAAACAAAACTCTCATCCATAAGGCAACTAACAAGGATTCCTGAGGAACGGTTGCAGACAGGTAGGGGAACTAAACATCTGCCACTGGCTTTTTGCCCCATTTTTAAAAATAGGTGATGGGGTCACTTTTTTTTAAAAAAGTTGAGACAAAGGTTTCAAAAGCTTTTCAGTGAATATGCTTCTTCCAACCACTCTAAATTTTCTCATTGTTTGTAGTAGTTTTCCATTTGACCCTTTTAGGATTTTGAGATATATAATCACATCATTTTCAAGTAAATCTTTACTTTCTGATTTTTATAGCCACCTTTTCTTTCCAATTGCTTTGCCTAGTACCTCTAGAAAAAAGTTGACAGTAACGTGGTGATAGTAGACACATTTGTCTGTTTTTTTATTTAGTAGGGTTGACGTTTGTCCTTTAAACAACATGCTGGCTTTTGGGTTAAGTTAAATAAATGTTATAATTTGAAGGAAGTAACCATGTATTCCTACTTACAGACATTTTCTTTTTTCTTTTTCTTTTTCTTTTCTTTAAAGATTGACCTTGAACTTTATCAAAAGAGTTTCTAAAAAAAATCACCTGTGGGCAAGACTGTATGATTTCTTCCCTTTTATAATATTGAATGATTCTTGAATTTCTGGAATTAGCTCAGTAGGTCATGTTGTGTTTTTATCTAATTTTCTGCTTGATCCTTTTGACTAATAAATTATGAGGGGTTTTGGATCTGTTTTGACAATAATAAGAGCAAACACAGGCAGCACTGGCCATGGGCCAGGGATGATTCTGAGTGCTTCACCCATGGGTGACCATCTTCCATCTCAAATGTTTATTTAGATTAAAGATCATTCCCTTTTTTTCTGTGCAGATTCTTCTGTTTAGATTTACTTTCTTTTCTGGGGTGTTTTTCTCAAAGATATACTCTTATAAATACAGTCTCTTTCATCTAAGGTTACAGTTGTATTTTATAGAGTAGAGTGATCTCTTTTCATGGTTTCAATTACTTCTGTTCTGATGTTTACTTTTCCCTGGTTAGTTTCTTATTCTTGGAATTTGTCCTTTCTCTATTAATTCCTGAGTCATCTAGCAGTTTTTAAAATTTATTTTTCTTTATTTCTCCAAGGAATGAGTTTTGGATATATTTATTATTTTTATTGAATTTGTGGGTTTTTTTTTAATTTCAGTTTTTTTCTTTGTTAATTCCTTACATTAATTTTCTTTGGTTTTGTTTTTTATTTTGAACTTCTTGTGTTAGATGCTTAATCGATTTATTTTTTCTCTCATATTTATGTAAGTACTGAAGGCTATACATTTTCCTCTGGAGGCTGCTTTAGCTCTATGCTTTATATGTGTCCATAATCATTGTTTTCTAGATATTTTGCTGATTTGGTTTGAATTTCTTTTGTTACACAAGAAAAACTTTTGCTGTTGTTTTGATGATTGTGGATTTTTCTCTTCTGTTTTTGTTATCAATTTTAGCCTTTTTTGCATTAAGGTTAGAGAACTGTCTATGTTATTGCTACTTTTTAGAATTTATTAAGGTTGTTGTTTGGTAATCTAAGGCCAGCCTGAATTTCTCTTTTCCCTTACAACAAAATTGATCTTTCTGCCTGGTTGCCCAATGGACATCTTTATTTTTGAAGTCCAGCAACTTTACTGCAATTTGATGTTTTATTAATACTTTGCATTTACTCTACTATTTTTCAGAGTGCCCTTTTAACATGAACTAGATACTACTACTGCTACTGCCGGTCATTCTCATCATTAGCACTAGAACTCTCTGAGCACTTGTGGGGGTGAATCACTGTATTAAATGGCATTCCAGTCATTGTGTTCTTACAGCCACTGGAGATGCTGACAGAATCTCCCGCCTCAGAGTGGGGCTGCTTCCTGCCATACTCCTAGTGACGCCATTCCTTCTGGAGCCTAGCCTCCTGAACATCCCGAATCCAAGAGGGCTCCCACCAATACTCCTGCAATTGCAAAACAGGGACCTGGCTTTTACAGGCCCCTCACCTTGAGGTACATCTCTGCTTCCTTTCTGAATCTACAGCCTCCTTTATGGGGGTTGTCTTGGAGTGTCTTTTCTTGGTTTCCCAACTCTGGGTCCTGCTGATGTTTAGTAGCCCTCACACCCACTTTGGAGTCTGGAGTTTCTACTGATCTTCTAATTTTGTCAAAAATATAAATTGCCTATGCATTTCCTGTGCTCTTTGGTGTTCTGGATAGTTTTTAGGAAAAGAAGAAGAATTGTAATCTTTGTGGGTCAAACTGGAAATATTTAGTTTTTAACCTTTTCTTTACTTTCTTAAAAATTCACCTTCTATGCCATACCTAAGCCTCAAACTCTAGATCAAGACATTGACCAAAAATGGGAAGGGAAAGAAGAAAATAACAGATGACGAGATTAAACAGAGTTTTATTTATAATATAGAATATTTTCCTAAGATTCCTAGCCATGGCTTGGTGTATTAATTAGCTCAGGCTGCTATAACGAAATGGCATAGACTGGGTGGCTTAAACAACAGAAATTTATTTTCTCACAGTTCTGGATGTTGGCAGTCTGAGATTAGGGTACCAGAATGGGTTGTAGTGATGGCTCTCTTCCTGACTGGCAGATAGCTACCTTCTCACTGTGCTCTCACATAGCAGGGAGAGAGGAAGAGGGAAAGAGAAAGAGGGAGAAGGAGACGAAGAGAGAAAGGGAGAGGAACAGGGAGGGAGCAAGCTCTGTTGTCTTTTCTTATAAGGACACTAAAATCAGACCAGATCAGGGCTCCACTCCTAGGTCTCCATTTAATCTGAATTCCCTCCTCCCTCTCAGTGCAGTCACACTGGGAGTTAGGGCCTCGACGTGTGAATTCACATGGGGTGGGGGGACACGGTTCCGTCCATGACAGTTGGTTTGTCTGGTTTACTGAAAGTTTAGCAAGTCTGGGTCTCAGTGTTGTTTAAAGCGCTCATGATGCTACCGAGCCTTCTGTTCTAATCCTGGACATTCCTGCTCTCCTTTCGTCCTTTGACCTGTTCTGCCGGGAGAGAGACCCGAGTAGACCAGAAGTAGAGTTGAGGTGGTGAAGGGACCCGTGTCCTCGGCTTCTCACGGACCCGCGGGGAATCACTGATCTGGAGATGAAGGCTGAGGTGGTGGGAACCTTCCCCATGGTCCCATCCTCTCCTGCTCTGTGTTATTATTATGACTTTCTACAGGAATCCTCACATCGTATTTCATGATGCTTATTCGTCTGTATGTCCTTCTGTCACACGTTCCCTGGGCCTTGAGATGAGCTTTTGAGACCTGTGGCAGGAACCAGAGCTTTTAAATATTTTTATTTGTCCCAGCACCGGGGGTACATAATGTTAAATGGATGCCTGCATGAATAGACACGTGGGGGATGGAATGAATAAGGACACACACGCATGACCGGGTTTAGCAGCATCGTAAGCATACGTGTGCCTTGGACGGCACCCAGCGAGGGGGACAGTTGGGCGGCCCTTTCTCTTTGCACTGTCTCTGAGCATGACCGCTGGGTGAAGTAGTGGTGCCCTTTAAAGAGAATCGGGAAGAGTGAAAACAGCCCCGACGTCCTCAAACTCTTATTTTATCCTTTTGTTTTCTTCAAGATAAGTCAGGTCCTCACATGAATTTTAAATAAGTTTTAAATCAAGCTTACCGTAGTATAGAGGAATCAGAGGAAAGATACAAAGATGATTGAAGAATTAGGAAACTGGATATATACAAAGGGAAGTTCAAGATTGGGATTACTCATCACTGACAGAAAAATGAGATGAAACTGAACTGGCTCCAGGGATATTAACATGATCCGTAGGAACAACAGGCTGGATGCTTGAGTCCAGCAGCCCCTGTGTGCTTGGTTGCTGAACCCATAGAGATCATCATATCTTAGCTAGTTAATGAGGCAGAGAAGGTCACTGATTTGGGTTCCCATTAATTGAGAAATAAAGACATTTTCAAAAATCCTGAAGCCACTGAGGGCGTTAATCTGAAGTAAACTGCCTTATACACACCTCTGGAAGTTTGGTCAAGGAAGTACTTAGTGCTTCAAGCTACAGGTTATACTGTGAACTAAACCTCTGGTTTGATGTGGTCTTTTAAAAAATAGATTTATTTATTTATTATTTATTTTGGCTGCATCGGGTCTTCATTGCAGCACTCAGGATCTTCGTTGCGGCGTGCAGACCCTTCAGTTGCGGCATGCCTGTGGGGGTCTAGTTCCCCAACCTGGGATCGAACCTGCGCCCCCTGCATTGCGAGCATGGAGTCTTACCCACTGGACTACCAGGGAAGTCCCTAAGGTTTCTTAACAGGTCGAAGACTGCTTCTCTTGACTGAGCACCAAGGAAGTTCTGTAGGCAGAGCTAGGCTTTCATTTGGAAGGTCTTCTAGTCTTTTCCTGCCAAAGAGTATCTGGATTCTTAGCAAACTCTTCTTATTATGGGGTGGAAGTCTTGTGTCCCAGACACAGTGGTTCTCTAGTGGACCAGTCACTTGTGGACACATTTGGTGGTTGTGAGATTGGAGGTGACAGTTGTTGAGACAGATGTGGGTGGATCCCAGCAGAGATTAGGAGGTGGTGAATTGAAGAACCTCACCGGTGCAGGTGGGATGCACTGCCATTCCTGTCGTCTCCTGGCAAATCCTGCAGAGTTGGTTCAGTAGTAGTTGGTTCACTTGATTATCATTTTAATTACCTCTCTTAGAGAACCTTCTCAGATGACTCTAGAAATTGGGATCTTCTGACTGTAAACATCAATATTCCATGGCAAATCAATTTCCCCACATTTTTAGTTCTTGTTTTTTTGCATGATCTTCTGTGTATCAAAACCCATTCTGGATATTTCCCTCTACTGTGGTTTACCTTTACTACTCATCTAACAGCTTTTTGGACTTTTGAGGAGTTTTGGTCTGATTTTTCTTATAAATAAGTCTTCACAACCTAGTTTTCAGAGTAAAAACTGTCATTTCTAAACACAATTTAAAAGTACGTGTACAAACTACACAGTTCGTCCTTTCCTTTCCTTAATTATCTCATACAGAATTTAAATAATTTTTTGGATTTGGATAAAAAGACGAGAAAGGTGTGTAGAAATTTTACCCTGGTGTTGCCTTCTTATGGAAAATCTCAAGAACTGTTTTGAGCTTATCTTTTGGATCAGTTTAGGATTCTCATTTCTTATTTAACATGTTTTAAAATCTAATATTTATAACATCCACAAAGTAGAAAAGTATTTCCGTTTCTTCCCGGCCTTTTGAGTTGCATATAACGTAAGAATCGTTTTGATGATCTCTGGCTCCAGGTCTCAGTAAATGTTTGTCTTCAGTATTAGTCAGAAGTCACTTTCCTAAGCTTTTCATCCTACTGCCCCTGCCCTGGATGCATCACTTACTCCTGGGGGTGCTGCAGGAGAGGCTGGCTTGGCTCCGGGCCCGACCCACAGCTCTCCAAGGCATCAGTCTAAAACTCAAGTCTGCCTTCATAATCCTTCAATGGTTCTCATTCCCTGCAGAACAAATAACCCAGATCTCCTGGGATAGTGCGCCAGGCCCTGTAGCACCTGCAGCCTCGCCCCACCCTTTCCCACCAGCCTCCGCTCTGCAGAGGCTGAGCCACTTGCGGGTACCTGATTGTGCTTTGCCTCCTCTCACGTCAGTGCTGTTACATCTGTTTTGTCCTCTGTCTGGGGCATCCTCCTGTTATCACCTGGCCAGTGCTTGAGAGCGAGCCAGGTATCCTCCGCAGAAAGTCCTCCATGGCCCATGAACTTGTCCCAGGAGCCCAAGTTTGGGCTCTTGGAGGCCAGCCATCATGCGCCTCTCATCTCAAGTTCACTGGATCTCCTTTCTGACTCCTGTGCTACCTGGATGCTCCTGTAGAAGGGACTATTTCTTTGCGCTCTCCAGGCATGCAGGTGTTTCCCGGATGCATAGAATGCCTCTGTTCGCCATATCTGATCTTAAGGACCTCAGGCTTACTAGGAAAGCTTACTTGTATGCTGCACTAGCAAAAGCAGTTAAATTCTTCTGCTGAGTCCCCCAGAACGAAAAGATGTGTTTCCCCTTTTCAAAGACAGCATGATGCATAACGGAAAGAGCTTTAATTTTGGAGCCAGAAAGACTTGAACTCAAATCCCAGTTGTACATAAATTGGTTGTACAAATTTTAGCAAGTAACTTAGCTTCTCTGAACATCTGTTTACTTATCTGTAAAGAGGGCCAAGGACAGAACTGGACCGAGGATTAGAGACCATGTGTCAGTAATTCCTGGCGAGTGCTTGGCCTATGTTAAGTGTTCAATAAATGGCAGCCATTATGGCTATGATTATGGCTTTCTGTGTTTTCTCTCTCTCTCTCTCTCTCTCTCTCTCTCTGGCTTACTTTTTGTTATTTTTCTGTAACACACACATAATCAACCTTTAAAGTTAGGAGAGAACTTCTTCCTGAGGTATTTAAATGGGTGAAAACATTCAACATCCAGAAAGATATTCCATGATGATATTTTAGAACAGTTAATGGAAGAATCATATAAACCTTAAGGGGAACCCGTATAACCCTCTACCAATTAGATCAACAGGGAAATGTCCAAAACTGTAGAAAACCATTATGCAGTATGAGAGGTGATTTAAGAGGTAGCTTTCAAAACTAATTTCTTTAATAACAATAACTTTAATTAAATTGTAGTATTTTTACAAATCAGATTATAATTTTAGTAAATCGGTTTCTTGTAAATTTAGAGAACTTATTAATGTCAATTGCAAGTTCATCAATTTATCCAGAAGACGTGTTTTGTGTAGCTGCTGCATTCCAGTCCTTTTCTAAGTGCTTCCAAGATGAGCATGATGTAAAACAACAAAACCTCAGGCACCTTAACATCTACTAGGAGGCCTGTAAGTAACATTGAGAAACAGAAATGCAGGTTCATAGCAGTTTACAAAGGGTGGTGATTGTGTCCTCTGTAATAGAATTCTTCACCAACAATTCACCATAGTCAAGACATCTGCAGTCCTGGATTCTGCATTTAGAACTTAGAAGGTGATTTAAAGTGATACCAAGTCTCTCCTGTCACTCAACTGTGAGATGGTCAGTTGGATTTACGAGTACGACCATGAGCAACAAAGAAAGGCCTGTGTATGTTCTAGAACAAGGGTTCGCAGTCTTTCTATGGGAAGGACCACAGAGTAAATATTTTCGAATTTTCGGGCCATCTGGTCTCAGTGGCAGCTGCTCAACTTTGCTCGCTGTAGCCTGCAAACACCTATGAATAACGTGCAAGCAAATAGATGTGACTGTGAGCCAATACAACTTTATTTACAAAATCAGACTCGGCATATCGACTCACTGTAGAATAATAACTAGAAATCTTATTTTCACTCTAACTATAATAATTTATCACCCCACAAAATACTTAAATGCTTGCTGCTCCCTGTCTGTTCACTTAAACAGAGTTTGTTATTTTTCAGAAATTTGTAACATGCAACTTCCAAAGCCACCCATTCTCAGAAATACACCTCCATCTTGTTGTTCTGTGAACTTTGTAAGAGGCCTCACTTGTGTCACATCCCTAGTGAACATGAGGTTAATTTTTATTTCATTGGTCTCAACACCTCCACTACTGATGTAAAACTCAGGATTTCTCTCCTTTTCCCATCACTTATCTCTGTGCTGCCCTGGATGTGTCTCAACATCCTCTGCTGGATTTTGAGCAGATGCTTCAGAGTTCGTGTAACACAGTTAATATTTTTCAACAATGTGTCACTGACTGGGAAATTCAGGCATACATGCCGTACATTTTTCAGCTTGCAGGGTCCTGCTAAACATTTCCCCCAAAGAGTCTTCCAAAAGAGTAGAATAAAAATGTCCCAGGGCATACCGATCAGCACTTCTTACAGCTCGTATCCTGGCTGGGTCTCTGTTTTACAAAGACAGACAGCTGCTGGTGAAACAAGAAGACTGCACATACTGCTGAAGGAATGTTGATTCTTAATGTTTCTGCACATTTCTGCCTCTGCTTCTCTCTCTCTCTCTCTCTCTCTCTCTTTTTTTTTTTTTATTAAGTCAAATTGAGGGAAGGCTCAAGGGAAGATCAGAACCTTCTTAGGAGAAAAGACGCTTAAGGATTTTCATTCCGTCCTTTGGGGTCTTCCCAGCAATCTGCTTATTTAGCTGTCAGGTTTCACTCTCTGGGCTGAGAATTTCCCCTAGTGCTGTGTTTCACATACGATTGCCTGTTTATAGTCAAGTCTCCTGACTAGTGTGCAGGATACAGTTACATAAGCATCAGTTATTTGATCCCTTTCCAGTTGCAGCTGTTTGCATTTCTCTTTTCTTGAAAGGACCACAAGTGATTCTCAGTGATTTCGGCTTCTGACCCCATCCACTCTCACGGGGTCTTAAAAGATTGTTGAGACATTTTGTTTAGAACGTCTGAAAATTTAGCCTGCAGAATTTTCATGGTCTGCCCAAAGCTGGCATCTAAAAATAAAATTTAAGCTGACTGGCAGCATGATAAGTGCCCACATCAGCAGATGGTGTGAAATGCAAGGCTTGTAAAATGAAAATATATGCGGGAAAATACAAAACTCTTTCCCATTTATTAAAGGTCTGATGGGAACACAGGCTCTTCGTAGACGCAGTGGGCTGTTAGATTGGGGGATATTAGAGACAGAAGAAGTCTGTATTTTAGCAAGGCGCTTAACGAGATCCTGCCTGAGGTCTTTAGGGTGAGACAGAGAAACAGGGTCCGGGAACGCAGCGCCACCCAGAGGGTTCGTCCATGACAGAGCAGGCAGACCCAGTGTGCCCAGCAGTGTGAAAGGAAGCATTCAGGTGTACTCTGCGGGGTCATCCCTGCCTCTGCCTGTCCCACATTTTAAATCAAAGGCTTGTTTGGTGACAGGTGATGCCGAGAGCAGCCCTAGAGCAACGTTGATGACATGAGTCTGGAGGAGATACTGGATAGAATGCAAGTAGAGTAAAGAGCTGAAAGCAAGTTTGTCTAATTAGAACATGTGACAAATCACTTAAGATTAGATTTATTTTGAATGGTTGAGGGTCAAAAGGTGATCCGCATAAGCACAAAAGGGAAGAAGCATAAAGTAACGGAATTTCCCATGACAAAGAATGTTAAGGATCTTAGCTGTCTGCAAGTTGTATGTGATTGGTTTAAGCTAGAGCAGAACAATGACTTCTCCTGAGCAAGAGCACGTGATGTGTGTCCACAGCAAACAAAAGAAAATAATAATATCAGCAGAAATAGCTCTGCCTTCATGTCTTTTACTGAGAAATGCATTTCCAGAAAATGGGTTGATAATAACTAATGGATGAACATTTACTATTTCATTGACTTGAGTTAACTAACATCTACTTTCCCAAGCATCATGACTCAGTCAACCTCTCCCTACTACTGAGAGGAACCTGAGGCTGGGAGTGGCAGCAGGGGGCTCAGAGTTGCCCAGCTTGCAAATGGCGAGTGTGGATGGGATTCAGGCCCAGGCCTCTAACCACTGTGGAATTCCCTGAACATGTTCTCTCGCCCCCGCGGTTATGAACCATGAAATAGAAGACTCAGCTTTCCCAGAGGTCACATAATGAAAGGAGAATTGTAGGTGATTTTTTTTACTTTCATGGCAGACTGAGGAGGAATTAAAATTTTGACACAGGGTCAAAATTTTCACTGTCTTTCATTTAAATGAAAGACATTAATGATCATTTAAATGAAAGACAGTGAAAACATCACCAAAAGAATGGGTCTTTTCAAAGCCCAAGGTTGAACCATCCCCACTGTTGATGGTCGATTATATCTGGGAAGCAGGCATATGTGTACATAATCACCTTTTGTGACAGTGACAGTGAGAAGACACAGACAGGGACGGAGGAAAGAACACTGACCCGGGAACATGGGAACGTGGGCTCCGGGCCCAGCTCCACCACTAAGGAAGCAGCCTTGTGACTCCAGCCCTTGGACCCACCCAAGGGCCCTAATCTGTGAAATGAGGGGCTTGGAGAAGATGATCCCAATTTCTCTTTCAGCTCTATTCTTTCATGATTGTGTAAACAAAGTGCAGAGCATCTGTGTAAAAACTGTTCTGTAAAATAATGAAAGGGAAAAGAGCTGGCCCACTGAGAAGTAAAAGGTTTCTGGCGATGGTGTGGTTGTGAAATGGGGCTCAGGTGTTTGTTATGAGGCAGTGCGGAGAAAATTCAGTTAGAAGAAGTATTGACCGTGGGGTTCCGACTGGAAAGACTTCAATACACATTCTTTTTCCAGACGCAGACACAAGTCACTTGGAGCTCTCTTTCTTCTTGCTTTCTGTATTTGTTTTTTAATGAAAAAGAAACAAACAAAAAAAAAACTCAAGAAGAACTACAATCAGTTTACCCTGAACGACCCTTGGAAAATCAGAAACCTGTATGTGAAATGAGTGTGACTCGATAGAGCAGAGAACAGATGTGTAGGCAGCAAAGTGATGCCACACAGGCTCCTAAGCTTCAGGACCACTTCCTTGGTCCCTCGGTGGAATTCTCCAGAGCTTTTCACCCAGTGGCAATTGACGAAACTGTAGGCTTAGTGACCACCTGGGCTTTATCAATTTGTTTATATCACCATGCTGGTTTAGACTCTGATTCAATAATCCAACTGGGAAGTAGAAACAGCATAATTCTTTTAAATGCAAAGATAGCACACCATACAAAACAAATACATTATAAATCCCTCCAGTTATTCTAAATTGTTGGTTAACCAGATAGAAGTCTATCAATTTTATTGATCTTTTCAAAGAACCATATTTGATTTTTATGGATTTTCTCTATCATTACCTGATTTTAATTCCATTAATTTCTGCTCTAAATTTATCTCCTTCCTTCTACTTGCTTTGTATCTAATTTTCTCTTCTTTCTCTAATTTCCCAGATGAAAGCTTATGTCATATATAATAGATCTTCTTTTCTAACATTCGAATTTAATACTATAAATTTCCCTCTAAGCACTGCTCTTGCTGCATCTCACAAATTTTGACAGGTGGAATTTTTGTTTTCATTTTGTTCAGGTTGGTTTTGTCACCGGGGTTGTGGTCTATTGTGGTGAATTTTCCATGTGTTTCTGAGAAGAACTTGTTTTCTGCTGTTGTGCGATGGTGTGTTCTATAAATGTCAATAAGGTCAAATCGATTGATCCTGTGGTTCAGGTCCTTTTTACCATTACTGATTTTTTTGCTGGCTTGGTGTATCAATTACTGAGAGAGGGATATGAAGTCACCAACTATAATAGTGGAGTTGTCTCTTCTTTCAGTTCTATCAGTTTTTGCCTCATATGTTTTGACTCTCTGTTGTTGTTGGATATGCATTTAGGATTATTATTTGTTCTTGGAGAATTCACTTTTCCATTATGTATGGTTACTCTTTGTCCTTCATAATCTTCCTTGTCCTGAAGTCTGTTTTATCGAAGTTGCTATGACTATGGAAGCTCTCTTTTGATTAGTGTCTGTGTTTCAGACAGTGTTCTCCATGAAAACAGAACCATTAGGAGATACACACACACACACACACACACACACACACACACACACACACACACAGTTTATACCAAGACAGTTACCAATTCCCCTCACACACATGAAACTGATTGAGGTTCAGGAGCACATATCATATTAGATTCCCCTTCTTTCAAAACCAGCTGAGAGATACACTCAGGACTCAGAGAGATGGGGGTAAAAATAGCTCCATTAGGACCACAGAGCAAGTGAGCTTGCTAGCACTTCACTTCATCCTTTTCCACTGCCCACCTGGGTTTGACCGCTTCCCCGGGAGGAAAAGCCCACCCACCAGAACCTGTGCTCCCTTTCATAGGAAGACCCCACAGAGCCAGGGAGGACTGCTGAGGTGAGCAGACAGTATTTGTTTCCTAGAGCTGCTGTAAAAAATTACCACAAATTTGGTGGCTAAAAAGACATAATTTTATTCTCCCCCAGTACTGGAGGTCTTAAAAGGATGCAATCCATTTCGCCGGGGATGAAGTCAAGGTTTGGCAGGTCGGCTCCTTCTCAAGGCTCTAGAGGAGAATAGTCCCCTTGCCTTTTCCAGCTTCCGGAAGCTTCCCACATTCCTGCATCATTTCGACCTCTCACTTTCATCACCACATCTCCTGTTTCCTCTCTGATCCTTCTACACCTCCTCTTATAAAAATCCCTGTTTTCTTGGACCCACCTGGACCATCCAGGATACTCTCCTCCTCTCAAGATCCTTACCTTAATTGCATCTGCAAAGTCCCTCTTTCCCCTAAGGTTGCATCCACGGGTTCTGAGGATTGGGATGCGGACGTCTTGGGGGAAGGCATTGTTCAGCTCACCACACAGGCCAGTCCCTTCTCCAGTCTCACCCATCACATGGCTCTCATCTGCAAGGAGGGTGAGTAAAACAAGGAAGAGTGATGCAGAGCATTTCCAGGAACTCCCCCCAGGTGGAATCACAAATAAACGAAAACCAGGTTAAATCTGGGAGTCCGACCTGAGACGGAGTCCCAAGGAGAGAGCACGAGTAATCCCGGGTGTTTGATGGGGGTGCTCCTGGGGCCGGGCCTGGTCCTGTTTGGCCCAGCCTACCCCTTGTACTCCTCCACTCGGCTCTGCATCACAGGGGCTGACCCGGCAGAGGGTGCTTCAGGCTCTGCACCAGCACCAGCAGGAGTCTGGGGGACACAGGAAGGGAAAACCAACAACATTTCTTCCTTTCTTTCCTCAGAGTTGCTTCTCCTCTGTGGTGCCAGCTCCTGATGGACTGGACCAGTTTGGTTCTGTCCAATAACTTCTAGGCTCTGCTAACATCATTTCCATCCCTTTCCCTCCAGCCTGGGGTCTGGGTTAGAGGCCTGTGGGCTTCCTCTGTCTCTAATCTTTGGGTTGCCTTACCCCTGCTCCTCTAACTTGGCCTCTCAGTTCCTTCATTTCTGGGTAACTATACTCTGTGTGTGTGTAGTAGTCATCTCTAGCTGCACAACAAATCCCCCCCACCCCGGGTTTAGTGGCTCAAAACAACATTTATTATCTGTCTCACAGTTTCTGTGGGTCAGCAATCCAGGCACAGCCTTGCTGGACCCTCTGACTCTGGGGTCTGTCTCAAGGCTGTTGGCTGGGACAGAGACATCCTAAGATC
The DNA here is from genome assembly GCF_028021215.1 of Eschrichtius robustus. Taxonomy (NCBI): domain Eukaryota; kingdom Metazoa; phylum Chordata; class Mammalia; order Artiodactyla; family Eschrichtiidae; genus Eschrichtius; species Eschrichtius robustus. The sequence goes on from NC_090825.1 coordinate 6,119,498, forward strand.
TGCTGGGGACGGACCCGAGCTCACTTACTTAGTTGTCGGCAGGATTCAGTTTCTCATGGACTGTTGGTCTGATGGCCTCAGTTTCTCATGAGCTATTGGCTGGTGGCCTTAGCTTCTTGCTCTTGGGCCCTCTCCATAGGGCAGCTCACAACACGGCCGCTAGCTTCTTCAGAGCAAGCAAGGGATAGGGCAACAGTGCATCAGCAAGAGAGAAGTTAAGAGCAAGACAGAGTCACAGTCTTTGTCACCTCATCTTGGAAGTGACATCTGACCCATCACCTTTGCATGGTCTGGTCATTGGAGCAGGTCACTGGGTCCAGCCCACACCCAAGGGGAGGGGGTAACTCAGGTGTGAACAGCAACAGGAGCGGAATATTGGGGGCTGTCTAGGCAGCTGGTGACCGCAGACGCACACCTCACCCTTAGGTATCCTTCCTTATCCCATTATACAGTGTTTCTGGGAGCCATCCTGATTTAGCTACCAAGTTCAGTGTCCACGAACAGATGCCTTTCTGCCTTTCTCGTCTTTACATGGAAAAGAAAAGTAGCTTATTAGAGAGCTGGCTCCCTACTGGTGAATCGCGGTGCTGGCTACTTACAAATCAGGGGGAAGCTTCTCCTCCCTGTCAAAGAAAGGACCAGCTTTGGGAGGATGAGTGTGCCTGTGAAGCAGACAAATAAATGCCCGTTGCATCCCGGAGGCTCACAGAAGTTACTAGGGGATAAACACCTGTCCAGATGCACCCTACCCAACCCTAACGGTCACAGAAGTCTGAACTTAGAAAAGTGATGCCTTTCCACTGTATTTATTTTAAATGTGCCGAAGTTTTTGTACTTGGAGGACTTGGCCTGTCTGTTAGAAGGGCAGTTGCTTCTCCCGAAGGTGATTTTGAAGGTGACAGAGCATCATAATCCTTTAGGGCGCCATCAGTGGGTCCCACTCCTGCTGATAACGCAGTGCTTTTGCACGTTCGTTCTTCTCTGCAATTGCAGTTCCCTGGTAATCCCCACCTGACCCACAGCTCAGCCGCAGTCCCTGAAGGCTTGGCAATTGGATGTGTTATCAGAGCCACCACAGCTGTTTCGAGTGAGGTCTGAGCGCTCGGTCTTTGCCGAGGGATCATTGCAGAAGCGGGAGGAAATTTCTACCTCCAAATGATCATTTCCAGAACCATTGGCAACAATTCATTTCTTCTGTCTTTGGAAGCTATTCATCAAAGATAAGCTTCCTCCCTGCTCTCACTGTTCCCTTTCATCTGTACAACAATGCACCATAAAGCCCCCCGCATTAGTACGTGTGAAATGCCTTGAACATACACTAATGAAGCTCACATTTTCCTGTACTGGTCCTCGTGGTCTCCCCCATACAAGACAGAACAGAAATCCAGTTCATGTAACATTTTCTCACAGTGCCCTGCCCAGAGCAGGCATTGCATGAATGACGATGTGTAAGGAATACAGCGAAAATAATAGAATGATTGCCAACAGCATTTATTTGTGCTGACCGTGTTTAACGTATTTCATTTTATTTAATCCCAAGTATTTAACATGTTTCATCTTACTTAATCCAGGTAATAAAATTCCTCCCACCGTTTTCTGGATGGGAAAACAGAGGCTTGGGGAGACGAAGGGACTTGCCCGCAGCTACGCAGCATGTAGGTGATGGAGCTGGGATTCCAATCCAGGCTCCTGTGCCCGCAGCCAACGCTGCCCTTCCCTCAGCCCCCTGCAATCAGGCACCACCTCCGGGTTACTCCAGAAAGTTCTGCCCTTGCTTCCTTCCCTCAGTCCCTTCTCCTTCCTCAGGTCTCAGCTTCAGTTGTCACCTCCTTAGAGAAACTGACTCTTCCAGACCCAAGTAGGACTCCATTCCTTCTCCGAAACCTTTACGCTTTCACCATAAAGGACTTTGCATCCTTTCTAGTGCCTGTTTCCCTATGTATTTGTTCAGTGTCTATTACTACTCAACCTCACGTTCCACGAGCTTGTGGGGCTGGGGTCTGCTTTGAGAATGTGCTATTTCTGCACACCCCCAAAGAGTCAACACCCCGCATTGCTGCTACCTGGCAAAAAGCTGCTCCTGTGTAGGATGTCTCCTCAAGGGGAGGGCTGCCTGTGTCACCCCGGGAAGTGGGCGAATCCAGGACCCAGAGCCGGGGCCCCTGGCGTCCTCATCTTATTCATTCTCTCGTCCAGTGGCGCTTTGGTAGAGACTCGCGTTAGGAACTGTTCTGTGCCCTCCCTGAACTCGTAATCCAGTGGACAAGACAGATACTCAGAGAGTTAGGGTAGTGAGATTTCTGTGCTGCTGGGGTTGAGTATGGAGGCTGGGTGGCATGCGCGGGGAGCCCCTAACTCAGCCCAGGAGGTCCTGGAAGGTTCACTGGAGCAGATCCTGGCTCGGGTCTTGCGTGATGTCTCTCCTGGGTGAGGGCACACATGGGCAGGTGGACGTACCTGGGGAGCCAGAGCCAGCAGGTGCCCTGGTTCTACAGCACAAGTACAAAGGGGCGCTTTCTCGGCATTTCTAACAAGCCTCCAAAACTACACAGCTTCTGAGCTCGCCGGCCTTCTTGTTCCTCATTATCAATGGCACACCTGGCGTCCTTCCTCCTGAGGAAGTGGATCTTAGGCTGTCCGCACTGAGAGCTGACACACTGCATTTTGTACGGAACAGGGCTTTCAGGTGGTGCTGACCTGCTTTCTACTTTCACTTGCTTTAGTTTCTTCAAGTGCAGAGGCTCCGCCCGTTCCCTCACCACTTCCAACCTCCTGCTGGGCACCATGGCAGCTGTTCTTCCCCGAAAGGCTTTTCTCAGGGCTCACTGCTTCACTGGCGAAGCTCAAGGGCAATGTCACACAATCGCCTGCTCCCCACAAGCTGCTCCATGTTCCTAAATTCAATGGAAGAAAGTTTCTTTTGTTCTTCAATTTTTATTGGAGTATAGTTGCTTTACAATGTTGTGTTAGTTTCCGCTGTACGGCAAAGTGAATCAGTTATAGGTATACATATATCCAGTCTTTTTTGCATTTCCTTCCCACTTAGGTCACCACAGAGCACTGAGTAGAGTTCCCTGTGCTATACAGTAGGTTCTCCTTAGTTATCTGTTTTATACCTATTAGTGTATATGTGTCAGTCCCCATCTCCCAATTCATCCCACCCCCTTCCCACCTTGGTGTCCATAAGTTTGTTTTCTACATCTGTGACTCTATTTTTGTTTTGCCAACAAGTTCTTCTGTACCATTTTTCTAGATTCCACATATAAGCAATATTATATGACATTTGTTTTTCTCTTTCTGACTTACCTTACTCTGTATGACGATCTCTAGGTCCGCCCACGTCTCTGCAAATGGCACTATTTCGTTCCTTTTTATGGTGCAGTAATATTCCATTGTATATATGTACCACATCTTCTTTATCCATTCCTCTGTTGATGGACATTTAGGTTGCTTCCATGTCCTGGCTATTGTAAATAGTGCTGCTATGAACATAGGGGTGCATGTGTCTTTTCGAATTATGGTTTTCTCTGTATATGTGCCCAGGAGTGGTATTGCTGGGTCATATGGTAGCTCTATTTTTAGTTTTTTAAGGACCCTCCATACTGTTCTCCATAGTGGCTGCACCAGTTTACATTCCCACCAGCAGTGTAGGAGGGTCCCTTTCATAGAAGGAAGTTCCTTAAAGTCTCGGATCCTCCTTCTGGGATCCATGCACAGCTGAGATGAAACCATCGCTGGTTAGATTGACACATGCCCATCTCAAGGCTGAACCTGGCAGCAAGAAATAGCATTTGTGAAACTGCTTTTATTTTTTCATAGGGCCAAATTAAACACATTAAACCAAATAATATTTCTAAATTAGATAATTTTGCCCAGAAAATTCAAATATTAGCAACTCAAGTGTGTCTAAATCCATGATTTCTTTATTAAAAAAATTGATTTTTCTCTTCAGTATAAAAAGAGAAAAAAATAACGTTATCTACGTAAAGTAATCATAATGAATCTACTTCATAAACTATATTTATATAACATATATACACATATATATCTCAAAATGTAAAAGTCAATAATTAAAAGTGGGTGAGAAAATAAAATCCTGCAGAGAAAAAATTGTGCGTAAGGATGAACAGCTGGTAGAGTTTCGACGTCAGGAACCTATATGCCACTTGTGCTCTATGTCTCTTTGCTTAAACTGTTTCTATTTCAGTCCTGCACAGTGGCTCCCAATTATTCTGTCCCTTTAGAGCAAGCTATTAGAGCCTCTGCTTTTGCCGGGAGCTTGAATACCTCTCCTTAATAACAGTGGATCTGAAATCTGTCTTCAGGCTCAAGCACTTTAATCGTTGAAATATGCTGCAACTGCCGGCAAGTCAAGACTGTATGCCCAGACTTTAGGACCTAAAGAATCTTTCTGGCAACTTGCCTAGAACCCCAAAGCCATCTGTAATCTGCATATAAATGAACTTTGTGAAATTAAAAATAAACATGCAGCCATAATATTTACTTGTCCGCCTTCGTCGCTTGCCCTGGGAGGAGAGGTAGCAGGCTGAGCGCATTCATTTGAAGTCAGAGCCTATGGCTGAGCAGTTTCTGGTGCATCTGCCGTCAGCAGCACACAATTACAGGTGGTGTTTTGTAGGCGGGGACAACAATACTGAAAAAGAAAGTTAGAAAGGCATTCATAAAGTCAGTAGTGTTACATAACAGCTGTGGGCTCTGTCCTGCTGGAATTATTTTATAATCCCTACCAAGGACCGTGGACGCTATGAACGAGGCAGAGTAGTCAGGATAGGTGACATTGTGCTGCCATAACAAATGATCCTGGGTCTCAGTGACTGCCCGCAGAGTTCTGTTTCTTGCTCGCATTATGTTCTCATCACAGAGAATTACTGTAGTCCTCACTACATCCTCTTTCCCCCAGACCCCAGGTGGAGGGACTGTTCCCATCTAGAACATTACTGGGCTCATGACAACTGGAAGTGAGAGGGCAGAGTCATGTTTTGGCACTTAAAGCTTCTGCTCAGAAGTGGCTCATGTCGCTTTCCCTGATAAGTCTTTGTTCAAACCTCATGTTAGTTGAAAAGAGAAATACAATTCCCTTAACAGGAAGGGCATCACAAGTCACATGACCAAGTTTGAAGATGATGGAACTGAATGAAATGGAGTTTTACCGCAGGATGGTGCAGAGACTGTCTGGAAACAACACTAGAGTTTACCAAACCGGGGTCTCTCATACCCATAGGTTTCTGCAATTTGCTTTCTAAAGACAAAGCATTTCATAAGCAAATGCTCATTTGCTGCTGGATGTTTCCTCCATCACTTCTGAAATCTAAATGGCTCTTTCCATGTGATTATGACACTTTTGGCCAAATTGTGATGGTCTGATTTTTAAGTGACTAACATTCATTTTTAGGGCCCTACAAAGCCACCTGGCTGTCTTGCTTTCAAATTTCTCATTGTGCATTAGCTGTAGTCCCTGCGCAGGAGACTGGGGGACATGCGGGCTGTGTGGGGAGCATGTAGGGTGCACGTACACATCTCTCTCCAGCTAATATCTACAGCGTCCTGGACAGACCCAAGCTTTCAGTCAGTTCCTGCTTCACAAAAGTCTACCTGGAGCACCTCTACCTTCTCCTTTAATTCATGGCTTCCCTCTTGGGGAGTCAGAATGCCCTCATTGAGTGGCCAGACCATTGGCTGCTGTTCTTCTCTACTTTGTTTTCCTGGGACTCTAGAAATTCTTTGCAAATAGAACTCTTGAAGTCCTTCCTTGACATTCCAGCATTCCAAAAGTGAGGACGCAGATTAAGCCCTACCCACAGTGGTAAATTCTAATTCTAAAATTCTCTCTATTGACCTGAGTGGGTCACCTTTTCCTTAAATGACAGTTAAGAACGTTCTGACGATTAACACTGTAACCCGAACCTTCTCGGTTTCTGTGAAGTTGACCAAGAAATGATTTTTCAAAGTTCAGAAGCAGTATATCCCAATTTTGTTATAACACATACTTACCATAGAGGAAGTTAACCATTAACAGTGTACTGGATCCAAAAATCTCTGTCCCCAGGAGTATCGTTCAATAAGACATGTGTTGCCAGTAGGAGCATGGCTGGGAGAAATTAGACTTTGACCCTTGTTCTGCAGAGGATCTCAATGGCAGTGATCCAATCCACATTTGTGACACTGAATTGAAAATTGCATTTATATGAACTACTTGGAATTAACATTATTTCTTTAGACATCCTCTGACAACTCATTGATGACTAAGCCAGTTGATAAGACCCTATGATATGTCTATTTCACTCTTAGCCATGAACTCTGCTTCCTGATCCTCTACTATCCTGGAGGAATGCTCTCACCGCATACCTGGCATCCCTGTGCCTTGTCTCCCTGCATCCAGGCTCAATCCACTCCTCTACATCACACCTTCGTGGCCCCTTATCACCTACCTGAGACAGCACAGGCTCCTGGGTACCATCACAGGCCCACCGTCTTCACCCAGAATTCCATTCACACTCAACATCTCAGCCATACTAATCCTCTTAAAAATTCCCCAGATCTGCTGCTCCCTGAGGCCCCTGGAACTTTATGGTTGATACTCCATGACATCCTCTCTTTTCTCTGCCCCATCTTTTCTGTCCGACCACAGAATTCCTATTCATCTTTTTAAAATCAGATCTAGAGACACCTACTTTGAGAAATATTTCCTGACCTCTCACAGACAGAATTATGTGTTTCTTTATTCATTTCTTAACCTATACATACTATCATATTCAAAACCTTCTGCAAAGTTTGTCTTCAAGGATAAGTCCTCATTGTATGATATTTCACTCTATCAGTGGCTCTAAAAATATTGTTTGAGAAAGGAGGAAACAAAGGAAGGAAAATTAGTCTGAGTTCATGATGGTTACGATTCAGGGACTTCGTAATTTACATTCACAGTTATTTTAATCCTCCTGAAAGTCATAAAAATAATATTATTATCCCGATTTAAAAAATGGCAATTTGAGACTCAGAGAGTTAAATCACTTGACCGAGTTTCCACTGACAGGACGTGTCCACGTTTAAGTTCTTATTTTGCTTCATACTGTCTCTCAGTAAGTCCAGGCTTCCATCTAGAGACCCACGAAACACGTGCTTAGAAATAATAATGTCTGTGGTTTTCTTTTAGGGATACATGGATACTAGAAGAGATTATATGTATATGTATAACTGAATCACTTTGCTGTACACCTGAAACTAACACAACATCGTAAACCAACTATACTCCAATATAAAATAAAAATTTTTTAAAAAGACAACATGGATACTTATTCATCGTTATTTATGTATTCTTTTGCTATTCAAAATGTTTAAGAAAGCCCACTGTGTGCCAAACACTAGTAAACCCCCAAAGGTTCAGTGATCGATCAGTCACCAACACTGATACCTGGACACGAGTAGTGTCAGTCTGCTGGTCAACTCTGGAAAATCCTGTTTTTGCAGGGAGCTTATTTCAAGAGTTGGCGACTATGTTTTCCATTGCATACTACTGTGTATCTACCTTTGAGTGTCCAGTATGTAATTGTTAAATAACTAGTTGAAAAAGAGTTGGAGAGTCCTACAGAGGTCCCAGATCCCTTTGAAAGATACTCCATGACTTACACTTTGTCTAGAATTTTGCCTGTTACCTTTTGTTATTTTTCTAGCTTATGTCTTTGAGAGCTTTGTTATATATGTTTCTGTATATACTTAATTTTATTACCTGAACAGTCTGTTAGCAGAAATAATGAAATCAGTACAAAGTTGTACCATTTAATTAAAATGTTACTATCCATTGCTTAATAAGAATCCTGTAATATGTGGAGGTAGAGTTGAACAGAATTAATGATTGGAAGGAACAATCCATTTGTCATCATTTCTCCCATGAATACAGACTCCTGATAAACTTAGAAGAGGCTCTTTCTCATGAAACCAGCTGTAGTACTGGTATACATCTCTTCAGATAAACTGACTTGTTAAGAAAGGGAAAAAGCAATCTTTGCTTCTTGATCCACATTTTAATTGCATTGTTTTTAAGTATCCCTCTGGAAATGAGAGTCTGTATTCCAAATCTTTCATCAGTGAAAAGCAGTATTTTGATGGTTGACAGAGTCTCTTCCAAAGCTTTGGGTGCCAAGACTAACGAGTGTGAACCTTTATTGCAAGACCTTGCTTTTTTCTTTCTAAGAGAATAAAATCACCCAAATATCATTTTTAAGAATGTTAGCAGAAGTCGGACCTGCTGTGCCTCACATGCCTGGAAGCCTTGGAATATAATATAATTTATTCTCCTAAGAAATATTTCTTGAACATCACACATTTTATAAATGTTCTGTGGTTACTCCTTTCAGTCCCCAGAAATCCCTTTTTGGTCTGGTCATTCAAAACAGATGGTAGAAAGATGTGTTCTTATATAAGTTCTCCTTTTTATAATATTTCATCATTTATCATTTTCAACCATAAATGTGCCAGAATAGATTGTCCTTCTTATTAATTTTCAGGAGATCTCAGAAGTTAAAAAAAAATTTTAAAGGAAGTTATATATGTTTTCCTTTTAGTAGTGTACTCATACTAAAGGTTTAGAACTGTATAGTATTTTTAAATACTTAAATTAAAATACATTCTTTATTGTTATTCTCTTTTGATGTGATGAAATTTTATGGCCCACCCTTCATCTTACTCCTGAAGGAAAGGTCCAGTGTTGTGCTGGTCAGTGGTCAAGATCTTTAATTGGTCACTCCTGGGGGTGGTTGTTTCTCGGGACCAAGTTAAAAGGCCAGGGAAGAACATTCCAAATGGGCCTTTGGAACTGGAGGCCCAATTCCAAATCATCCCCCATAACCTGTGCTCCCCTAAAGACTTCAGGTGAACTTTATTGAGGTAAAACTTACATACAATAAGATGCAACATTTTAAGTATACATTTTGATGAGTTTGGACAAATCTACGATCCTATGTAGATACTAGAACAGTCAAGACATAGGACATTATCCCCCAGTGAGTTTCAGAGATCACAGATCATCACTGAAATACAATAGGGTTCTCTCATCATTTCTTTTAGTGGCATGTTCCTTGGGTTTAGGCATCTTGTGTTAAGAAAGTTCTATATCTTACTGTTACACTTTTCAGAAAAGAAAAAGAAAAGGAAGGAAAAAGTGGTCCACTGTAAAACAGGAGCACATCTTATCTCCATCTGGTCTTAAAGTACAATTTAACTCAGTTGGGCCTGGAGACATCATTTCAAGAAACTTTGTAAGGACAAGCAGTTCATCCCTTCACATAGAGGAGGGGAGCATGGTGAACAAGACCCCAGCACCAGAGGGTGCAGAGCGGCCCCAGACTGTGCGTGGAGCAGGGCTTGTCAGGCAGGACCCTCTACTGCACAAGAACGCATCTGTTAGGAGGAGTGACGGGTGCCCTTGGACTTCAGAGCACTGTTACCATAATATTCACCCTCGGTGCACAGACACAGGGGCACGAGTGTGAACCCCCCCCCCCTTTGCTTTCTCGAAATATAAGAGAAAATGTGGGGAAATAGTAAGCATGGCAAAGCATGACACATGATGAGTCCTCGCTAGTGTTACTATGAAAATCCCACTATGGCGTGAACTATTTAAGAAACATGGAGGGCTTAGAATTCGGCAAGTAAAAGACAAGCCATTCAAGCATCCTTGTAACAGGGAAGAGCCAAATCTGACTACATGTTGGAGCTGTTTCTTTTACTTTAACCTTTGCTTCCGCTGCTTTTGTTCACTGAAAGGATACTGTCTATAAAGAATGGCCTGCCTCCGGGAACCCTGCCCCTCTGCCTGAATGTTAAACCAAAGTGCCTTTGTTCAGGGAAGCATCCGGACCTGGCCACCTGTGGATGGCTGCAAGAAAGAAGAGAGTAACACATCCCCTCCCCGAGGCTGGCCGTTCCAGGGGACATTTGCAAAACTTATGGCCTTTTTACTTTACTTCCTCATCTCCTCCCCCTCTCTGTTCTATAAATGAAACTGGCATCCAAACCCCAATGAGATGGTTTTTCCGAGACACTAGTCTGCCATCTTCTTGGTCTGCCGGCTTTCCGAATAAAGTCGTACTCCTTGCCTCAACTCCTAGTCTCCGAATAAAGTCGTACTCCTTGCCTCAACTCCTAGTCTCCGATGCATTGGCCTGTCGTGCAGCCAGCAGAGCCAGCTTGGACTCGGTAACACCCTGAGTCTGTAAAAAGAGCATGACGTTAAAAAGTCAGGTTTAAACAAAGAAACAAATAAATGTGAATTCATTAGTTACTTCAGTGCTGAAGCTAGCTATGCCAAGGCCATCTATAGAAAAGAAGATGATTAGTCACGTTTCGAATATGCTTAAACTTACATTTATCACCTTTTAAATTAAAAATAAACAAATAAATAAATAAAGGGATTTGCCTTGATTTTTCAGCAAAAGCGTTAATTCATCTGAGCACTTTTGTCCTGCGTGAGAGAACTTGGGAGTTCCCATGGCATTGTGGAGACTGAACATATTTTTGTATTTTGACTGTGATGAAGACAATATGCTATTCTTAATAAAGAAGTGGTTATTTGGGGACAGGAAGTACATATTTGATTATAATTACAGTCACCAAATGTTTACTTGCTGTAAGTAAGGATCTGGGTGGGGTTTGATGAACACATGTGCATTTCCATCTTGTGGTTCTTTTGAGACAATATATGTATAAAGCTCTTAGTAAGCCCACAGAGACTTCAGATGTGATTCCTTAAGGCCTAAAAGTATGTCACTGGGTAGCCAGACCTACTTCTTTAATCACTGAGTCTCTACAAGTCCCAGCAAAGAGGGTCCTGGGTCAAACCCACCTTTGTTGTGTCATTCACGGCCTCCATCAGGTATCAGACTCTGGCTGGACATTCGAGCCCAGAGCAGGGGTTGACGACAGATTTCCTGGGTTTTCAGGAATCGTCTTGAATCCTATGAAATATTTTTGTATATACTGAGATGTTTCAACAGTTTTCACTGGATATTCAGAGGGGTCAGTGGCTGTCCCCAAAATGTGAAGAGACGCGGACTGTGGCAGAAAACCATCCTGCTGTTTCTTCCCAACCTGGTCCTCCCTGCGCTTCCCATGTGCCGTCCCACTTGTTCCCCCTCCAAGATGCGGCGATGGAAAAAAGTGGTGTTTTTATAATCAGTTCAGCCTCAGATGGCAAGGCAGGCTTCTTGGTAGGTACGTGGGTGTGCATTGTATTCACCTGTGTGCCTTTCTGTACTTGACTGTTTTACAAATACATCTTTGAAGTCATGTGTCCAAATCATTGTTATGTGGTGGCCCTGTTGAGTCCTCCTGTAGCCTGGCGGCGGGGGGGGGGGGGGGGGGGTGGTTCTTCCTTGAACATTTGTTGTACAGGCGAGGGACCAGGCGAGGGAGATGCCCTCACTAACAGCCATTCATCAATCAACAAATATTTGTTGAATGCCTGCTACATATTTTTTTTAACATGTTTATTGGAGTATAATTGCTGTACAACGGTGTGTTAGTTTCTGCTATATAACAAAGTGAATCAGCTATACATATACATGTATCCCTATATCCCCTCCCTCTTGTGTCTCCCTCCCACCCTCCCTATCCCACCCCTCTAGGTGGTCACAAAGCACCGAGCTGATCTCCCTGTGCGATGCAGCTGCTTCCCACTAGCTATCTGTTTTACATTTGGTAGTGTGTATAAGTCCATGCTATTCTCTCCTTCGTCCCAGCTTACCCTTCCCCCTCCCCGTGTCCTCAAGTCCATTCTCTATGTCTGAGTCTTTATTCCTGTCCTGCCCATAGGTTCATCAGAACCTTTTTTTTTTTTTTTTGATTCCATATATATGCGTTAGCATACGGTATTTGTTTTTCTCCTTCTGACTTACTTCACTCTGTATGACAGACTCTAGGTCCATCCACCTCACTACAAATAACTCAGTTTCGTTTCTTTTTATGGCTGAGTAATATTCCATTGTATGTATGTGCCACATCTTCTTTATCCATTCATCTGTCGATGGACACTTAGGTTGCTTCCATGTCCTGGCTATTGTAAATAGTGCTGCAATGAACATTGTGGTACATGACTCTTTTTGAATTATGGTTTTCTCAGGGTATATGCCCAGTAGTGGGATCGCTGTGTCGTATGGTAGCTCTATTTTTAGTTTTTTAAGGAACCTCCATACTGTTCTCCATAGTGGCTGTATCAATTTACATTCCCACCAACAGTGCAAGAGGGTTCCCTTTTCTCCACATCCTCTCCAGCATTTATGTTTGTCCTGCTACATATTTGAATGGTTGCCTTCAAGTACCAATTCTATTAAAAGTTATGAAAATTTAAGAAGCACTTGATATTCAGTTCGTTTGAGTTTTGGGGTAGGAGTGCATTTTTGGCAAATTGTTCAGACCTTTTTGATTTTAAATTGGTAATAGTTGGTCAGTTATGTAGTTTCAATTGCTTAAATTCAAATAGGAAACATACACTTTATTGGGTACTTGGTTTGTTTGTTGTGGATATTTATTTAAATATAATTTTACATGTGCATGGACGAAAAGAATTACAAATTTAAATATATAGGAAGTTAATTTAAAAACTGTTCTTAAAATAAGAGTGTTAGCTACTTTTCAAGCATGTGTAATTTATTTCAGGAATATTGCATTCCTATCATTTTGGCCAGCATTTGTATCATATACATATATATATGAGTATGTGTGCATGCGTGTGTGGTTGTACAATTTTCATCTATCTTTTTATAGTGGGACTTGGTTTTAAATACTAATTCAATTCAGAAGAATAAAAGATCTCCATACTTACACACACACACACACACACACACACACACATTTTTCGGATAATAAAATTGGCAACAAAGTTCAAGTGAATGCAGCCAGCCCTTTGGATTCTATTAGTCTCATGGTTTAGATCTGCACTGTCCAGTATTGTAGCCACAAACCACATGTGGCTATTCAAAATTAAATTTAAGTTAAATATGATAAACTTTCAGTTCCCTAGCTGCCACATTTCACGTGCTTACCAGTCATTTGTGGATAGTGGCTACCATCCTGGACGTCTCAGATGAAGAACATCATTTACTTAACCAGCTTCCCAAAGCTGTGCATTTAGATAACTTTCAGTGTTTCAGTGGTGTACATAACGCTGTAGTGAGCAACTCTATCTATACATTTTGCACACATCTCCCGTATCTCCTTAAAGTGCAGTAATTCATTCATCAGTCAGCTAAACACTGTTTAGTAAATTGTTTTTCTTGCCTTCTCAATGACTTGTAACAGGCATATTAAAATATAAGATAACATGTGAAATTTTAAAATGTGAAGGCAAATAAATATTCAATTCATAGACAAGCTATTATGTTCCTAGAACTGTTCTATAGAAATAAATAAAATATTTAAAAATTCCTAGCATTGTGGAACTTTTGTTCTAGAAAATGAACAATTAACAAAACTAAAAATGAATGAATGAATGATTGAATAATAATATGATAATGATTGAATAAATTATTGAAAAAGAACATTTTTTAAATTAACTTCCTATATATTTAAATTTTTAATTCCTTTTGTCCATGCACATATAAAATGATATTTAAATAAATATCCACAACAAACAAACCAACAATGATTGAATAAATAATAAATATGTGAATACATTTGCATCAAGATAGTCTTTAATGGGCACACATTATCTGAGCCATTATTATGGTCATTACCATGTGTTCCAGTGTATCACAGACGTAATTTTAGCCTGTGATAACTTTTATGGTATAGAAGGTTTTAACATTCTGTGCTTCAGTTTGAAAACTTTTCCTTTATGGCTCATGCTTTTTTGAGAACTTTAGACCCAAAAAGCGCTAACTAAAAAGGGAAGATTGGTAATTTTAGAACATTAAAATTTTAAATTTCATTTGTGCAAAGACACCACTAAAAAAAGTGAAGAAACAGGACTAGGAGAAGATGTTTGCCACCAATACCTCTGATAAAAGTTTTCTCTCCTATAAATCATGAAGCCAAAAATGCATATATATGGAAAGTATATGAAATACATTTTTCAGTGATAGTATCTACATTACAAAAAAACAGAGGAATTGATACTCAGCCTCCCTCATAGTCAGAAGAAAGCAAATTACTAACAGGGAGTTTCAATCACACAACCATCAGACTGGTAACATTTGAAGAGCCTGACAATCCCTTGGTAGGGTTGCATATGAAGGGTTGAGAGCTGGTACGTGGCTGTTGATAGTGAAAATTAAAATAATTACTTTAGAAGAATAAAATTAGGCATACCTTTGAACAGAAATGCTACTTGTTTGATATTCTTCGAGAGACTTCAGTGAGTGTCCCCAAGAAGACAGTTTCCAAAATATCCATTTCAGCATCATCTATCATAATACACAATGGAAAGCAAATGATGTGTCCATCGGTAGGAAAATGAAAAAAATTAGCTTATGGTATAGAGACAAGAATATTAATCAAATGTTAATAAAACAAACTGGGTTTATATGTTCTAGGAGAGATGGTCATCCAGAACATCAAACTGAGTGAAAAATAGCAAATTGCTGAATACTGGGTATATGTAGAATGCCATTTGGTACGATTAAAACATACAGAACAACACTGCGCTTTGTTTCTGGTACTATTCAGATATGATAAAAGTCTAGGAAAGGACAGGATGCCAGTGGTCCCTGTGAAAAGAAAAAGGAAAGGGTGTCTCTCAGTAATTCTTTACATCGTTTTTATAGATGCGGATGGTAGCTTCACGGGTGTTTGTTATATTATTTTTTTCTGTACTTTTCTGCCTTTTAACTGTTTTCATTTTTCAAAAGCTGTTATGAATGAGAAACAAAAATTTTCTTGTGTAAGCGGAAAAATGCCACTTTAAAAGATCTTCATGTCTTTTCCACCCCAAAGTCACTGCCTGAGCTTCTTTTTGTGGTATTCATCCTCTTTGCACAAGTGGGACATCCAGATGTCATCTTGAGCATTATCTTTTGAAATTTATGGCCTTGAAACCTCTGAATGAGCCTGAATTGAAGGTATTCAAGCATGATTCTTATGGAGAACAATGATGGGAAAAAGTCTGCCTGAATTCCACTAACAGTTTTCTAATATTTAACTTTTATCATTTGTTTCATTCTTTGTTTTCAAAAATATAGGAGCATTTTGTGCCATTATTGATTTTTTTTTGTTCCCATTGATTTTTAACAGTGCTTGGGGAAAGGTCAAGATTATGATTAAGCGTGGCCCAAAAACACGTACTTGGCCTCCTTCTGAAGCTAGCCACTGTTTAATAAAAAAAATTTTTTTTGCCTTCTCAATGACTTGTAACAAGCAAATTAAAATATAAGATAAAATGTGAATTTTTTAAATGTGAAGGCAGATAATAAATCTCTCTTTGCAGAACTATTAGAATGTATAGACAATTTAATGCCTAGATTTACGTAGTCTTCAAACATGGTTATTATAACATAATGGGGAATATCCATACGTCAGAAAGTACATGTGCTCTGTACATTTGGCAGCCAGCAGAGCACCTGGTGCCCTTGGTGTGAGGCACTTGGTCCCTTTTTAGGAGAAACTACCTATTGTTGCCATGATCCCATAACAGCCACCTTTGTGTCTTGCTAGCTTCCCCTAACCCCACTGAATTATTCAGTTTCTCCAAGGTACTAATTTTGGTTCTCTATAATACCAAGCCTTCACACCCAAGAATACTGTATTGCACATTCAGCAATGTATTTGTGTGGTATTTTCCCTATACATCAGCAAAATCCTATACTTTTGATTATATAGCCCTTGTACATTTTTTATTAATTTAGAGTATTTTATATCTTCTTTAACTCTGTGAATGGGTTTTTAATTTTTTTAATGATATCATAACTATTTGATACGTAGGAAAAACTATCAATTTGAATATTTTTAGCTTCTAACAGGCCAGCTAATTGAACACTCTTAATAATCCTGTTTTTTGTTCTATTTTCTTTGCCATATGAATGATTATGTCTGTGAATAATAATTTATAATTATATTATAATTTATAATAATTTCAATATTTATATCTCTTATTTGTTTTTATTCGATCCTGGAAAGTCATTCAGTAAAGTGGGGGTGGGGGGGGAAATAGACATTCTTGTGTCATCTGATTTTAGTGGAAAGGCCTGTCTGGCTTACCTTCAGTGTGATCCTTGCAGAGTTTCATTTGCTGAGGTAATTCACTGTGCTTGATGCTGAACAGGAAATATGTCAGTCTTTTATATTTTACTTAAATAGTTTATAAAAGTAATTCCTTTGGATCATCCCTGTCCAGAACACACACACACACACACACACACACACACACACACACACACACACACAAAGGAAGGAGAGAAGGAGGGAGCTTTAAATAGTAGATAAAAACAATCTGATGACACTGCTGAAAAGATGTTTCAAAAAGAAAAGCCTGTTAGTTAAAAACCTAAGAACCTCAAGGCTTTAAATTTTTTATAAAACAGGTCCCTTTTCTTACATTCTCAGTGTATTTATGAACTATTTTCTGTACTCATCCTAGGAATCCACTCATAAGTCATTAGGTCTTCTTTTTTGTGTTTTCCAAAACTGCCCTTATAGACCAATATCAGATTTTCAGTCCAGCTGAGAAAAACGTTGAAGCATCCTCCTGCACGGCACCGTTTACTTGTATTTTTATTTTATCATTTTAAATTCTGGGTCTCAGATTTAATCAGCATATCTTGCTGTCCTGCAGACTGTTTTAAATGCATCGTATTGGTCTTATTCTCTTTCCTGACATTTTGGGAGGCAGATTTAATCTTTGATCTCACCATGTTTGGAATCTATTCACAAAATTTGCAATCTGTGACATTTGCTTTTTAAAAAGTAAAGTTAAAAGGAATTAGCAAATCACACCACTTAAACAGGAACCAATTTAAACTAGCTAAATATGTATGAATGTCCTTCCATAAATGTCATCTGCATTTATGACTGACGGAAATCCTCCATTCTCCATAGTTTTCCGGGGTCCCAGTGACATAGACTTCATAAAAGGTAAATAAAAAATAAAATATGCAGGTGAGACATAGGATGAATACACCCCATGGAAGAGAGCCCGGCTTTTACCCCAAGCTTCCCTGAGCCCAGAGGAGAGGCTGCCGTGTGCCCTTGAGGCTTGGGACATTTACCCATGTACGCCTACTCCAAAGTTACAACCCACTTTTTTGAAATCTCCTGTTTGATTCTTAAAATCAAAATCTGCAGACTGCCCTCTCGATGGTTGCAATCCTCTTGATGGTATGTTCATAGCTGGCTTAATATATGGAGGCTTTTAAAAGCCATACATATAAAACAGAATGACTCATATAATTTTATATAACCTAGACAAAAATAGGATCCTCCAGAGTTGATAAGAAGACCACACTACTTGTGTCTGGTGAGGCTGCATCTCAGGTCAGCATGAAAAGCACAAGGCAAGGGTGCTGTAAATGAGAGCCGGGAGATTTACAGCCCTACAGCTTTACAACCCAGTGCTGCCTTGGGTAGTGCCTGGTCTTCAGTTTTACATTATATCTTAAAATTCGTTGCACATGACCATCTCCCTGTTCTAAGGTTCTGGGGAGCGAGGACCCTAGTGTTTTCAACTTTGTATCTGCACAGCACCTTCTCTGTTGTTTATGGTCAATAAGTGTTGGTTGGTTGAGTGAATAATCAATAGGCTAGGTGTTACAATTGAGTTAAGCAAAGACTCCTCCTGCTTTTATCCTAAGTACCATCCCAAGCACAGCCCATAGAGAAAGAAGGTTTTTTTTTTAATTGCACATTCAGACATATCTTGATTAGGTGTGATGCTTACGGCCATATTCCTATTTGATTTTTAAATGAATTTATTTAAATAGATTACTTTAAAAAGGTTAATTCTATAGAAGACAGTCTTTGTGAGCATAGTTAAGATGTTCTTTCTCCCCTTGAACGTGGTAGCTTTAATTACTCAATGCATTTTTCCAAAAACAGTTTAGTAAGGTTATCTGTTGGTGTGGTGCCATTGCTGAATCAAGAACTATCCTAGCAATTCGGCATAAGGGCACATTTACGGACTAGGTTCAGAGGATAAAAGATTTAAGATTCACTTCTTATTATAACAAGAGAGGTATTGTAATATGAGTAACATATCTATAGAGAAAGTCAAGGAATTCATTGTAATTTAAGTGGAAACAGTCGGATAGCACACCCACAGAGTTGCCAGCATGCTGTACATTAACCCATATGCTTCTCATAGCAGCCCTGGAGACACAAAGAAGGTGGCTAATTTGCCCCAGGCCACCCAGCTGGCTGGTGGTAGAGCTGGGAGTCCACCCCGTGTGGGACGTTCCGAACCTGTGGTCTTCATGGTGGCATCAGGGGAGCTGCCCTCTGCCCTCGGTCACTGTTTCTCTGCAGTGATGGCCTGCTTTCCTGCACCTGAAATGGTCACCGAGTCTTGGTGCCTGCTAAGAGCCCTGGGCTTGGCGGGAAGGCACGTTATAAGTCACTTAGACTCCACGCATTGCTGCCACCCAACAAAACTCAAATAAACCACAGTGAAGATCACCCCAAAGAAAATGGAAGGTTTCATTCTGTTCTTGAAGATGCACAAAAACAAAACCTAAAGCCCGAAATGCAGGACTATTACCAAGAGACATTCAATAAGCATTAACTGAAACTACAAATGATGGAGACTTCAAGAAAGTCCAATATTGAATAAAGGTCTCTCTGTTTTCTACAGGGTGAATTTTCTAGTGGGAACATTTATGTGTGAAAATTGTCACTTCATTGATCTTCCAAAGGGAAGTGCTGGAGCAGGTGGAGGTGAACTTGCTCTTAATAAGGCCAAACCCTCAGAGACCAGAATAGCACACGCGCACATGCGCAAACACACACTCACACACGCGCGCGCACACACGGCTGTATCAACCCACACACCAGCAGGTGTGCTGACTCCTTGGCTCACTTGCTGGAGTAAGAGGAAAAGTTATGCCTTTCCTCTTGCCTTGTTCCTTTAGGGCTGGTCTATTGACATTCGTAAGTTAATTGTGAATTCACTTGGTATTATTCAAGAGTCTTTCAAAGCACACATAAATGAAATGCTAGGCAACTCATTAAGACATTCATCAAAAGTGCTTTCCGTTTCTTTTCATAGCTAGAGAAATAAATGTAGAATTGAGGAGTTTTCATCAGGCTTATCTTTTTTATGTGCTGAACTAACTTATGGACTGCCTTCGTTATGATCAATTCTTTATGGCACCCACTTTAGTTCATATCAATAGGCAGATGAATAATGCCTGTGTTAAATCTATTTTAAGCCACTCATTTTCTCCAACATCAGTTTGCTTCACAAGTTTTGAAAAGAGAAACATCTTCTCTTCCAAAAAATATAAGTCATGCTCATACAGTTGATTGAACTACAAAGTAGATTTGATTTACAGGGGCCACCTGGATACATAACAAATAGGCTAGCATCTCCCAAATGTCTTCACACACCCAAGTCTCCACGATGCTCCCCATAGAAGAAGGGTCTTGTGTCCAAACGGATGGCTCTGTACTGTCTGCTCTCCTGTGAAATCCCATTACCAGTTGAAGATTAACAGCTCTCTGAGCCGGTCTGCCCAGCTTTCCCGGATGTACTTAATCATGGAAACTTATTAACACCCCCAGTTCTCAGAAAAAAAAATGCTTTGAGAAACCCAACTTAGCTTTCTTCAACTAAGATAAAAAATAAATCTAGAATGTTCTTATGCTTCTAATAGTGAGCAAAAAGTATTCTGCAAAGAGGATTTTTCTCCTGGAGTAAGGGAAGCACTGGTACACGCGTACATGAGGGAAGGAGAATTTGGGTTCAGCGAGGATGTCAGCCGAGGTGGGTCAGAGCATCCTGAGGGCAGCTGTAAATAGTCATCTATAATGCAAGTCCCCAGCATCATAAGATGCTGTAAGAGGAAAGGATACTGTTCTTTCTTAGGAGACACAGAACACCTCCAAATCTATTTTCTTCTTACTCTATGATTCTGCAGACATGAACTCCACTTTGCAAGCCAATCTGCAGCACCCCGGAGCCTCCGTGAGGCCTGGGAAGGTGGTGGATGGAGGGACCGTTCTCCCTCCTCAGGGGCTAGAGTGTCACACTGTGGACCTCAGATTCCTCAGTGGCAGAATGAGGGAATTGGTCACTGCATGACCTTGTCTAGTATTCTAGGATTTTGCCAGTGAAGTTACAAAGTAACAATATTTGGAAGTTTCCAAGTATATAATATTTTTGGTCTTGGAAATAATAAAGTGGCTAAGTCTACAATAATTTTTCATTAGAGTTTATTATTTCGAGAATGTGTTGATCAGTCTTACTAATTTTTGGTAAGATTTATTTTAAAATAATTTTAAATAGATTACAAGAACAACTCTATCACATAGCCAATATTTAAATTGGAGAGATTCTTTTCAGTCTCGATCCATCTGTTGCCATAGCACTTTTTTAGGGCTAATCATGGTATACAGATAATTTTTTCTCTGCTTTTTAGATGATAATTTAGATAAAATTTTGCTCATGTGTAAAGGGTTTACACTCATCATTTTTATTGCTGCAGCCTTTGATTCTTAAAAGTTTTGCTACTGTACCGTCTTTGGACGGTTAGTCATTTAGCAGTTAGTTTTGCTATTTGTGTTCCTCTGAATTATTGCCTTAGAACAAATAGGATTGTCTCACAAAACTCTTCCTAGTTTCTGCTGTTTCAAGTACACCAAATTTGCTTGCAATCGATTTTGGCATTTCTTTAATTTTTTTCCTAAGATGATAAGTAATAACTTATATCTCAGGAATTTGTGTCCTTTTTACTTTAATTACTAATGAAACTGACTTTTTTTCAAGGATCATTTACTTCTTTATAGTTCATGTGTGTAAACCTGGAACTTCTTGCCTTTTAGGGATGTGGTTTTGTTAATGAGTCCAGTTCTTTATGCAGTTTAGATATTCAGTCTCACCTGTCGTATTTATCTCTGCTGTTTCCTAATTCTTCCTTTAATCTTAGTTTTGTTGGGTTTCATTGTACTGAAGTACCTAATATTTATATAATTATTTCATCTCTGTATTTAGTCAATCCACATTTTCTTCTTTGGTGAATACCTATCTATATAATTCACTATATCAAACCACGGAAACAAAAATAAAAATCTGACCTGGACCCACCTCTCAAAAAACCTCGGATGTGTAAATCTCTGTCACAGGCAGAACTGCCTTCTCTCCCTTTCTCCACCTTTTCCATTATAATGAATTCTGTTCCTTTAAGAGAACAACATTCTAGATTTTGTTTTTAATATTTTGTGGTCTGATTTTTACAAATATTTCACTTCTTGTCCATTTGGCACTTAATGTAGTATGTGAAGAGAGCTCAAAATCCAAGTAAAGGTTTCCTTTTATTAATACGTGTTCTCCCAGCACCGTTGATTTCGTAACTGATTCATCTCCACGTCATCACGGCAATCTTACTTTATAAAACATAGCTGATTTCTATAACTCAGGCTCTGACTTTGACTCTTCAGCCTCTCAGTTTAATCACAGGCATAACTCTTTATTACGTCTCTAGTAAGATAATTTAAAAGAAAGTTAAATGACTGTAAGTGGTGTTATCCTTAGGGCTGTTACTGTAATTAGCATGTTGACAGCCCTTTGCTTTTTTAAGTCATTTTTCCTAGGTTATGGAAATTATGTCATCTGAGTGCCTGGTCTCACTTCCGGAGGCGTACTATGGCCTTATGGTGAATTTCTCATTGGGAATGAAAACAAATTCCAAGGTCGGTGGTGTTGATGCATGACCTTGGTTTTTGCTCCTGCCACGGGTGAGAATTCCTCACCAGAAAGGCCTGTGTTTGATGCTTCTCCCAGATCTGAAATGTCTTCCTCCTTGGAGATGAAATACGGGACTTTAGAGTTTTCTAATTACATCAGAAACTATTCACCAGCTCTCTTCAAAGCCCAGTTCATGATCTAGGTGAACTTTTACTTAATTCTATTCAACTGACAACTGTTCTAGAAAATGTCGTATTTTTTGTAGCTGTGTACTTCCTTTTGTGTGTGAGGAATATATTTTTTTTTATTTCTTCAGCCATGATTTAATAGACCAGGCGTGAGACTAAGTTAACATCTGTAGACTTCTCAATCTTTCAAGTTAAATTGGGGTAATAAAACCTGCAATGTCTATTCATGGGCTGATTGTCAAATAAACAGATGGTTATGATAGAGCTTTGACTGTAATGTGCTACTAAAACATAAGTTATTTCTCATTAAGAGGCTGTTCCTCCTTAATAGTTATAGACCAAAGTGCATTACACTGGGGCCATATGCTCTAGTGGAGGCGTGGACATGGGAACAGGCAATCCCAGTTCAACGTGGTGAGTGCCAGGTAGCACCAGAAAGAGAGCTCCTCAAAGCCTAGGGTGGGTGGGGAAAGCTCCAGAGAAGAGAGCACCACAGAACTGAGTCTGGAAGGCCGAGGTTACTACACATACAAGCACTGAGATCTAAGAGTACAGATATGTTCCTTGAACCTACACCTGCTGTAAGTGGTTTGACCTGCCTTGGGGGTGTGGGTGAGATCTTACAGATAGATGATGCTTAAAAAGGTCTCGGGCCATATCATTAAAAACATATGCAGTCTATGACAAATAATTTGGCCTTCTAAAGATAGGCACTAAAGACACAATTAATTGAAACAATGCAAGGACATGACCCAAGAGTCCTGGAAAACATACGTAAATGTCTACCATCCAAACACGCCACAGCTCCCGCCCAGGTGTGTAGCGAAGTTTTCTTCAGTTACCAGTTGACTTTGCTTAGCCGACTCCCCAATAGTCCTGCTTTTCTTCATCACCAAGTTACTTGGCATAAAAAATATTTGAAGCTTGGTTTCAATATCCCATTAGTCTATGTGACTTCTGGCCCAGTCGTTATTGAACTGCTGTCTCTAAGGAGGCTTTGGTTCCCCAGGTAACAAGCTTATAGTTGAAATGGTGAACTGTTCAGGTTTAAGAAGAAAAGAAAGGTTGGTTGTCTGCCTTTGGAGAAACAAAGAAGATTGATGCTAATGACCAAAGCAAGGCTATTGAGAATTAAATCTCAATCTAATTTAGCCTTGCTGTTTTAGTCTTCCACTCACAGAAGTTCAGGAACGTTCATTCTGGTTTGAAGATGAAAAATGTTCAGTAGGTGAAGATTAATAGAACCATTAATAATCTTGGAAATGTAAGGAGCCCTGGATATCTTATGAAGCAATCTCATCAATTTTATAAAAGAGGAAACTAATTAAGTGACTTGCTTAAGGTCACACAACCTTTTCATTCCTGTAGATATAACCATCTGACTTCTGCTTAAATATTTCATTTAAGCTTTTCCCTAAAGGTCAAATTCCAAACCAGAGTGAATTAGTGATTCATCAAGAATCTGTGACCACAATGTCTGGCAGTCATACATTTTTTGGAGACAAAATGAAAGCACAGAGAAACATGGATCAAAACTGGTTGGTTCCTTGACTTTTTGACTAGAACCACTGAACTGTGGGTTACATATCATCATAAGAAACTTAAATGGACCAGCTGAAATATTTCAGTGTTCTGTAATATTGTTGTAATAAATATAGTTTCACATAACATGTCTTTGCTGTAGCATTTGATGTAGCCATCGCAATTGAGACTTCTGTAAGACTAGGAAACATAGAGTGGACATCCCCTCCTAATTCAGTATGTCACGAGTGGGTGAACCAGTGCTTTGAAACATGAGTAGAAGCCATTAAATGGGAGCCAAAAATGAGGATGAGATGAAAAAGAAATGCAGAAGAAAAAGACAATAGATAATTAATAGCTATGTAAGATAAGGAGGAGCCAAGGCATTAAAAAAGAACAGAAACAAAACCAAAAGCTTGTATTTAGGAGTAGAAAATAAAACCACACAGGAAAAAATAAATATTTTAAGCCGCCATGTTACAGAATTTCACCCTTTCTCCTAGACTATGGCTTTTTGAAACTTTCTTTTAAATCTCAATATATCGGTAATAATTCAAATATTATATTATTTCAACTTAGTTTCATGGTAATAAGACTGTGGTGTTATTTATTTTGTGTTAAAAAAAAAATGGTGACACAGGGCAGCAGACATCTGTCCTTGACTGTTGTAAATGTTCTTTCATTATTAGGCCCTCAGCCTTTAGTCTTACAGGGTGCCAGAAACACTCTTTTTGTTCATTCATTGATTGTTGATTCTACCAGAAATATTCTTAGCTGATATGTCACTAGAGATTTATTGCAAAACTCAGAAGCAATAACTTACTTGCACTTTGGAACATATGTACTATGTGAATCATTTTCTTTTATGGAATCTAAAGCTTAGGTTCCATCTATGGAAAATAACGTTGCTCAGCATTTTCTTCACTACATTTAAAAAGATGACTCTTTCTTATTGTTGGCTTTTTAAGCAAAAGACAGCAAGACCCCATTTTCTATTGATTTCTAAATTTTCTGTGAAACACTGGTGCTGCAGGAGCTGTGTGAAATGGCCATTTGACTGATGAACCATTGGTTCCCAGCTCACTCAACAGCACAAAATATGAAGTATTTTTCATAATTAGTAAAGGTGAACATTACAACTTTTTCAGGTTTGTATCACTGCCAGTCTTTCCCTTTAAATGTCCATCCACAGGGAGGGGCTCTGGGGATATCTGTACACATGTAGCTGATTCACTTGGCTATACAGCAGAAACTAACACAGCACTGTAGAGCAATTATACTCCAATAAAGATGTAAAAAAAAAAAAAATGTCCATCCACAAAAGTTGTCCTGGAGCTTCTCCTGGAAACTGTGGCCCAGTGCCAGTATCCATGACATCAGTGTCAGAGCTGAGCCCTGGGAGAAGAGTCAAAGGAGATACCCCTTTCAGAGAAAAATTTAGGATGGCTCTCTTTTAAACAAGAAAACAAGCAAATTGAGATTACTTAGATGAAAAACAAAGCAAGATTTGGAGCATTTTTGACAGTTAAAAAAATACAAGTATGTTAGCAATTAGAAAAATACCATTAACCTGAAATCGTAAGTGTAATTCTCAAATGAGATATTAGTAGTAGTTTAAACTTAAAATTAGAAAGTTATTTTTCAGTTATAAAATCTCCATTTCATTCTGCCCTGTGTCATCTATTTCTTTCCTAAGGCTTTCCATTATTGTATTGATTTCCAAAGTGTTTTCCCTTACTTCTTGGAGGTTGGTTGTAATAGCTCTTTTCAAGTCTTTGATAATTTTAACATCTGTAGTATATCAGGATTAGTGTCTGTTGATTTTCCTTTTACTTGTGAGTTGAGATGTTCTTAGGCCTTAGGAATTTGGCATTGATTCTCGGACATTTTGAGTATTATGTTACAGGATTTGGGGTCTTGTTTAATTCCTAAGGAGAACGTTGTTTGTTTGTTTTAACAATTGACCAGGCTAGTTACAGGCTGCAGGGTTTTT
This sequence comes from Eschrichtius robustus, assembly GCF_028021215.1. Lineage (NCBI taxonomy): Eukaryota > Metazoa > Chordata > Mammalia > Artiodactyla > Eschrichtiidae > Eschrichtius > Eschrichtius robustus. The sequence goes on from NC_090825.1 coordinate 6,145,038, forward strand.
AAACAAATTATATTTAACTTATGCTTTTGTATTAAGAATTGTACTAATTAGTGTTATGGGCTGAACTGTGTTGCTTCCCGCCACCAAATTCATATTTTGAAGTCTTAACCCCCAGTGCCTCAGAAGGTGACTGTATCTGGAGATAGGGTCTTTAAAGGGGTATTTAAGGTTAAGTGAGGTCATTAAGGTGGGCTCTAATCTAATATAGCTGGTATCCTTATAAGAGGCTATTAGGGCACAGACACACAGAGGGGAAAAAACAGCATGAAGACATCAGAAGAAGAAGTCCATGTACAAGCTAAGGAGAGAGGCCTCAAAAGAAACCAACCCTGCCCACACCTTGATCTCAGACTTCCAGCCTCAAGAACTGTGAGAAAACAAATTTCTGTTGTGTAAATCACCTGGTATGTAGTCGTTATTATGGCAGCCTGAGCCGAGTCATGTATTTAGATTTGATATTATTTGGTCATTAGTTGAAGAAATCTGAGGCTTGGTTTCTTTAAAATTCACCTTATTAAGCTAGTGACATGACATTATAATAAAGGCATATAAAAACATGAAAACTCGTGTTCACATAAGGTACAAGAAATTACTGAATGTATTTTCTGGAGAGGGTAACTGGGTGGGGGTGGGTGTGTCATGAGAGTCGTTCTTAGAATAGTGACAAATAATCACCCCTTTTCCACGTTGCAGGGGAAATGGATGTACGGTTCTAAAAAGAGCAACACGTGGGAAAAGACTTTCCTATTTGACTACATGAGTTTTTAATTTCTTTGCATGGAAATTATTCTAAACAATAATATAATCATATAAAAAGCTGGGAAAACATTTGCAGCATCTGCAGTACAGAGTTGATTTCCTTAATGGATAAAGGAATGTTTTCAAATGAATTAAAAAAAACTGTTATAGGCTGGGGGATAGAAGACACACAAGCTATGGATATGGAACAATTCTCTCTCTCTCTCTCTCTCTCACACACACACACACACACACACACACACACACACACACCAGCAAGTGTGAATATCATATTCACAATGTTTAAATTAAAGCATTTGCAAAGTGGCAAGGCTTTCAGATATATGTAAAACCCAGGGTTGGTGAGAATGTATGCAAATGGACCCGTGACCTTTAAATTGGATCCCGTATTTGTAGGGCAATCTGTTACCATATAGCAATGACCTTCACAGTAGAATGTCCTTTGACCCGCCAGTGACGCTTGTCATCCTGTATCCGAAGGAAATACCAATGAATTTGTGTAAAAATTTAGCTTCCAAGAATGTTTATCACAGTATATTTTATAATGGCAAAAAGTGGAAAGAATGAAATATCTGACTGTAGGGGTTGGGTTAAATAAATTTTGTTACATTTGAATATAATATAAAGACTTTGCAGATTAATAGTAGGGGGAATATTTATTTACATTATTATGTGAAAAAACAAGATTCTGAATCATGGGACTATTACCATTCTTTTTTTTGAAAGAAAAATAGCTGGATATGAATACCAACTATTGGAAGGATATTCATGAAAATACTGAAATGGATTATGTTGAATTACAGGTATTTGGATCATAAGTAACTTTTAATATTTTCTTTTGGATTATCTGTTTTCTGTGCTTTAAAATAAGCATATAATATATATAATGCTGTTTTTAAAAACTCATTATGGTTTATTTAATATAAAAAGATGTTCCAGAAACAGTTGTGCTGTGGTTGCTTTGATTTCATAAAGGTCATGTAGAATTTCTGAAATGCAAAGTGTCTTTACAGTCAATTTTTGTAGTTCCTGCTCTTATTTTGTTGATTTAACTGAAGCTTAGCTCTTATCTTAAATATTCCTAAACCTTAGGACTTCCAGAGTCAGGATAATAGATATTTTGTTTCTGTGCATACCTTTGATAAAGCCATTCGTTTTATATTGACTCTTTTGTTTTTTTAAATTAATTTATTATTTATTTATTATTTATTTTTGGCTGTGTTGGGGCTTCGTTTCTGTGCGAGGGCTTTCTCTAGTTGCGGCGAGCGGGGGCCACTCTTCATCGCGGTGCGCGGGCCTCTCACTATCGCGGCCTCTCCTGCTGCGGAGCACAGGCTCTAGACGCGCAGGCTCAGTAGCTGTGGCTCACGGGCCTAGTTGCTCCGGGGCATGTGGGATCTTCCCAGACCAGGGCTCGAACCCGTGTCTCCTGCGTTGGCAGGCAGATTCTCAACCACTGCGCCACCAGGGAAGCCCTATATTGACTCTTTTAGAATGGGACTAAGGTCTACATAGCCAATTATGGGTCAGTTAAGAAAATTAAATTTCAATTGTATTTTTACCATCAAATAGGTATCATGGACTATCTTTACCAAAATGTTCTATTTTCAAACCAAGGCTTAAAAAAAGTCTAATGTACTATAAATAATCAGATCTATTGAAAAACACAATTGATATTTTTAAAATGAATTACCTTTAACATGACAGTGTTGTTTTTCAAGAATTAAGAAATAATGACCTGTTCCTGAGAGTGTGTGTGTGTGTGTGTGTGTGTCTGTCTGTCTATTTTTGGCAAGTGGGTCTATTCTTTTTCTGTTTACTAAAGCAACAAGGAAGTATTATGTCGTGTGGAATATGCTAGAATGGGTCCTCTGGGTATGGTGTTCTGGGTTGAGATTTCTCCATCAGAAGTCTGCGAGTCTGAGCACCCTCCGCCTCTCTCCTCCAGCCCCCATTGAAGTGGAGCCAGAAATGCTTTTTTTCTGGCTCATTCTTCTGCACACATGCCCTCCCAGGAGGCGGGTGGCAGTAACAGAGCTGTCACAGGGCTTCCGCAGATGGTTCTGTGCTAAATCTGCAGCTCAGAGTGTGCCTCCTTGGGGGAGGGATAAGGTGGCTGGAAAATGTGCCCATGTCACTCCAGAGACACTCCCTGTGGGTCGGTGGGCAGAGGCCGCTCGTTAATTACAGCTGGTGGAGGCTCCCCGCGCCTCCTTCTTGCATCTGCATTTCCAGGTTTGCGTTTGGAATCCACAGGACAGGTGATGTGCTACAGGGTTTGGGTGAAACAGGGTTACAAAACATCAGGAATCCTCTCATGATAGCTGGCATAAGAGCTTGTAATACCATCCAAGAATTCCAAGGTTTCTTGGGTAAATAAAAATCATAGCTACCATTTTATAACGCTTGCTGTGTGTAGACGCTGTACAAAGCCATAGTACTTAACACATAATTTTGTTTTAAATGCACAAAATGGCAGTATTCCTACTGTACAGGATATGAAACTGAGACTCAGGTAATTTAAGTAATTTGCTAGTTGTCACACAGCTTGTAAATGAAGACAGAAATTGAACCATTTTTATTCACCGCGCCCCCCATAGACATCATTGTTAAGGGCTCTCTTAACTAGGGGATTTATTCTAAGCATATTCCCAAGTATTAAACATATTTTGTCTAACAAGTAGAGGCAGCAAACCTATTTAAAGTTGTCACACTATTTGGGGGAAAAGTTCTGTGCGAGTGTGGTTTACCTGCATAGATTTATCTTTACTGAAGATGTAACTTTTTAAAATCACGTCACCTTTCAGTGTGTATCTTCATTAAGAAGTTTCAATATTTCAGGGTGCTCAATTCCTTTCTAGTTAATTTATATTGAAATTTATTCTTTTTTCCTTGAGTTCATGACAGAGATGCTGTTAATCTCTCAAGTTTTTTGAGTATCTCATATTCCAAGCATTAGTTGGTCTCAGCTAGGCAGAGAAATGAGACCGTTGAAGTATGTCAGGGTGGCCAAGGAAAGCTAGTCTGAATAGGTCAAGTTTTAGGGCAGACCTGTGGGATGAGAATGATTATATTACATTAAAGTAAATAAGCATTTCAATTTTAATCGAATATCAGATATATGACTGAAGAAAGCAAGATAGTCTTTAAAGCATGTATGTGAAGCTGCTTTGTGTTCTTTAGAAGACATTAAACTAGATTCATCCTATATTTCGAATATTTCAGAAGAATTTTACCTTCCATCAAATTTGCAGTGAACACACATATATGTGATTTTGACATCCAGGTGGCTGGCATAGAGGCTTTTTCTAAAAGGAAAAAGGTGTCTGTGGTTTGCATTCCGGGAACAAAGTAAGATGCTTATGAATTTATGAATTTGGCACAGTAGGGATGGAGTCAACAGCCGTGAAAAGTATTAATTCTGGCTGCAGTCATGTCACAGAAGATACCTGGAGAAACTTCTCAGAAGACCATCTCCTTGTATTGTGAATACCCTCTAGGTGTGCTGTTTGCCCCTTGATTTATACTTTCTTATAACTACCAGTATAAGATAATATTTAAGCGATAGTAATAAATGAAAACCAAACTTAGAAAATTTAAGGGACCTAGTTTGCCTCTGGAACAGGAGAAAAAGAGAAGCTTCTGACAATTTGCTACCGGACTCCAGTGGACCAGAGAAGAGAAAAGTTGTTTGGGTTAAAGCACTTAAGTGTTGATGGCTGACAAGAGTTGAGAGGAAATTGAAATTCTGGAGCCCAGGCGCAGAGAAAAAGGGCAGGAGAGAAGTAGCCGTATGCCCGGGGCAGAGTGGCCAGCAGAACACATTGAAAGTGTCCTAGTTCTCAGAAAAGACATTATGCTCAGCAGTGCTCAGTCCAGCTTTCTCAAAAACAAACAAACAGACAGACGAACAACACTCCAGCGAGCTGAAGGCCCCTGGCTGTGTTATCTCCTGGAAAGTTTGTATCAACATAATATGCATTGATCAAAGATCTCTGAAGTGAGAATGCGTCAACTGTGGATCATTGGTATTTTGCTTCTTGGCACTTAATTACCTGAGAGCACTTTGAGAATTTTCTGGAGAGGCGTCCTTCTGAAGCATTAACTTGTGCCCTGAGATGGTGCCAGTGGTCAAATTGAAAGAGAAGTCTTGAAGGAGCTCCCAGTGCTTTTTTATTTCGAAAGTTATGTAAACACAGCACCGAGGTTTCCCCAGCATCAACACTTAGCTCTTTCTACTCGCCTTCCCATATGCTGAAATATCTTTCTCGTGTTCCTACTTGCTGCCCAGATATTTTTAAAAGAGAAATCATTCTCTTTGGCAAGTTATTTTTTTTTTTGGTTTTGTTGTTGTTGTCTTGGGTATTTTTGCAATAAATCGTGTTGTGTGTTTATCTGATGTCTTTGTAGTAACTAAATGTTTTAGAATTGTGGTTATATTATTTTCAGAACTTGCCTTTTACCTGACTCTACAGCGTGAGCTGTCACAATGCCAGGGGACAGTGCTTCACTTGCAGGTTTTATATTTGAACAGTCAGTGTGCCAGCCCTCCCCACCCTTCCCCACGCCTTGTGTTCGTCTCAGGGTGCTGCCAACAGGGTGGACCTCCTTGGGAACTTATGGTGGGAGGTGGGGAGGTACAAAGACACTCTGAGCCCACGTATGATCTTTCCTAGTGGGCTGGTTGCGGTGGTGGGAATAAAGGCAGACAGTTGCAACTAAGGACTCTTCATAGTGGCCCAAATGTATTTCCTGCCAACTGAGGAATTCATTGTCTTTTGCTATAACAATATCCTGCTGAAATGGTAAGCCTTAGGAAAGTTACTTAAACTCTGTGCCTCAGTCTTTCCCATCTTTACAACGGGGTAATAGAGTTTCACTTCCACTGATGGTAGAGTTGCGCCTATCAAACCAAACTCTAGATAAAATATAAAACAAAACTTCCTGCAGGCACTGGGGAGTGACTGAAAAGAAGCAGGATCAGATAGGATTCAACACTTGGGAGTAAAGGAACAGTCCCTGGGGGGATTTTCTGTTTTTATGGATTTGGGGTGTTAGAGAAGACTCCAGGCAGCCCCAAGAGGAATGGGTAAAATGCAGGAGGGATGGGTAAAATGCCGGAAGAATGCTGCAGTTTCCCTGGACTGTACCATGAGTAAAGGAATTCATTGACAGGACAGTCACTAGAACAGGAGGAGGGGAAAAGCTAGGAAGGACTGAGCCACAGAGGGAGAGACCCCGGTCCCGAATATAAACTCCATACAAACCTCAGGCTGACTCTCGAAATAACCACGAACAGGACAGAACCCTAGGATGCAGCTGAGGTTACAGGAGCTGAACAGAGACTGCGGCTGCGGCCCACGGCAGGGGCACTGGGTTCTCATGTTACTTTAGGTGGAAAAGTCAGGGCTGTATCTTGTCCTCACTACTGCAGTCTCCCAAATAGCAGCACAAAGAGATAGAGCTCAGAAGCCAATAGACTAATTGAAGTGGAATCTAAAAAATTCAATTGACCAAAAGAAAAGAGGAGAGGAGGAAAAGAAGAACATGAAACATATGGGACAAACAAAACCACAAGTAAAATGGTAGACCTATACCCAACTCTGTTAATAATTATGTTAAAATGAACGGACTAAGTACACTTGTAAGAGGTTGATATAATCAGAACAGGTAAAAAGCAAAACCCAGTTATACGCTGTTTACAAGAGGGGCACTTTAAATAGAAAGACATACAGGCTAAAGGATTTGACAGACACACCATGAAAGCAAGCACTGTAAGATTGGAGTAGTCATATTAGCATCACATGCAATACCCAGAGAATTACCAGACATTTCACAATAAGGTGATTTACTGCCTTTATTAGGAAAACATGACAGTCACGAATATGTACGTGCTACAGATGGTTGAAATTAGAACTGATAGAATTTAAAAGAGCAAGAACCCCTCTTAGAATGAATTGGTGATAAGTAAGAGGGAAATAGCATCAATCTTACACAAACCATTACAAGGAATAGAAACGTAAGGAACACCTCTCAACTCATTTTATGAGGCCAGCGTAATCCAGAGATATCAAAATCTAATAAAAATATTCAAAATAAGGAAAATAACTGACCCATATTCTTAATGAATTTATATGCAAAATCCTTACTAAAATCTCAGCAGATCAAATCTATCACTATATACAAAAGATATCTTGACCATGTTAGGTTTGTTCCAAGAATGTGGAGTAAGTTTAATGTGAAAATTTAATCAATTTAGTCCACCACATTTACAGAAAAAAAGAGAGCAACGATATAAAGATTGCAATAAATGGAAACGGCATTTGGCAAAATGCAGTATCTTCTATGATATAAACTCTCAGCAATTTAGAAAAGAAGGGAACACTTTCAAACTGATGAAGGGCATATGTGAAAAACACATACAGCTAACATCTTAATAGTCAAATATTAAACACTTTTAAGATCTGGAACAAGGCACTTGTATTCAGTGTTTTAATGCAGGTCATACAAGCGAAACAAGGCAAGAAAAAGAAGAGGAAACATGGAAGGTAACAAGTAAAGCGGTCTCTTTTCACAGGACAAATTAATTGCACAGAAAATCCTAAGGAATCTATTAAACAACCCGTAGAACTAATATGTGAATATAGCAAAGTTGAGAGATACTGTACAAAGCCATTATACAAAAATCAATTGTATTTTTATATACTGGCAGGAAAAATTGAAAAAGAAAAGTAAAAATATAATTCCCTTTACAGTTACATAAAAAAGTATTTAATAAGAAATTTTTAAAATGACAAGTGAGATCTCTACATTTAAAATTACACAGTTGCTGAAAGACATTTTTATTTATTTTTCTTTCTTTTCTTTAAATTGAAGTATAGTTGATTTACAATGTTGTGTTAGTTTCTGGTGTACAGTAGAGTGATCCAGTTATACCTATTCTTTTTCATATTCTTTTCCATTATGGTTCATTACAGGATATTATGACTATACTTCCCTGTGCTCTACAGTAGGACCTTATTGTTTATCCATTCTATATATAATAGTTTGAATCTGCTAACACCAAACTCCCAATCCCTCCCTCTCCCACCCCTTGGCAACCACAAGTCTGTTCTCTATGTCTGTGACCCTGTTTCTGTTTCATAGATAAGTTCATTAGTGTCATATTTTAGATTCCACATATAAGTGATATCATATGGTATTTGTCTTTTTCTGAAAGACATTTTTAAAAGACCAAAGTAAGGGGAGCAATATGCTGTGTTTGTGGCTTGGAGGCCTCAAAATTATTAAAATGTAAATTATCTGAAGATCATTGTATATAGTCAATCATTCCCCATTATAAGTCCAACAGGGTTTTTATAGAAATTTATCAACTGATTATAAAATTTATGTTGAAATTTGGGACTTAGAAGAGTCAAAGTAATCTTGTAAGAGTGGAGCAGAGTTAAAGTACTTGCCTTGGTTGGCTTTAGCCATGGTGATGCCACCATGAAGATCAACTGATAGGTCAGCATAGGGAGTTCATAAACAGACCAGCTTATACAGTCATCGGATTTTGGGCAGAGATGCAAAAGTCATCTCATGGGTAAATGAAAGTCTTTTCAAAATGGTGCTGAATTAACTGGATATACATTCAAAAAACAAAAACAAAAAAACCCTCTATCTCTACCTCTCACCATAAAAAGAAATTAAATCAGGTGAATCATCTAATTGTAGCTAAATGTAAAAACTAAAACTATAAAGCTTCTAGATGAAAACATTAAAGAACATCTTTGTTGGGGGTAAAATCGACACTGAGTTTCTTATGCAGAAAACAGAAAATAATAACCTTTAAAGAATAAAATTTTCTCATCAAAAACACCGTTTAGAACATGAGTAGGTAAGCCAAAGATAAGAAAACATAATGAAAAATATAGGTCTGACAAAAAACTTTTTATCCAGAATATATAAAGAACTTCTGCAATTCAATAATATGAAGACAAACAACCTAATTAAAAATCAGACAAGGGCTTCCCTGGTGGCGCAGTGGTTGAGAGTCTGCCTGCCAATGCAGGGGACACGGGTTCGAGCCCTGGTCTGGGAGGATCCCACATGCCGCGGAGCAACTAGGCCCGTGAGCCACAATTGCTGAGCCTGCGCGTCTGGAGCCTGTGCTCCGCAACAAGAGAGGCCGCGATAGTGAGAGGCCCGCGCACCGCGATGAAGAGTGGCCCCCGCTTGCCGCGAGTAGAGAAAGCCCTCGCACAGAAACGAAGACCCAACACAGCCATAAATAAATAAATAAATAAATTAATTAATTAATTAATTTAAAAAAAAATCAGACAAAAGATCTGAACAGACATTTCACAAAGGATGACATATAAAAAGCCCCATAAGCACAGGAACAAGGCCTCAAACAGGGCTTCAGATTTATTAGTCAACGGGGAAGTGCAAATTAAAATCACAATGAAAATAACACTAGCCACAAGCCAAAATGACTTAATGTAAAAGAATGACAACACCAATTACTGGCAAGTTTGTCATAGGTGTCTGGAACCAACTTACTACTTACGATCATGAGGTCTTCCAACTCTGGTTCTTGTGGAGTGAAAATATACTATCCATCTTATTGTTTTCTAAACACCCACCTTCTATTTTAGTAGCTATAGGACAGAGAAATAAATGTAAAGCCAGGCCTCATATGCTAAGTGAGGAAATGCAGACCTCATTATCAAAGAAAAATACTGGACTTGATTCTGTGTTAGGCAAGAATGAGCTTGCCCCCAAATTCTACCACCTTAGTTTATTTTTTCCCCTGTCTCAACTCTGATAGGATTATGCCTATCTTTGGGAGGAAAATAATGCACTGATTTTATTTACCTTATTTTCTTTTTTGTGGCAAAACAGCATTGTAAGTTTGGACTAATCCATGACCAGTTGATGGAGGCAGCTTAGAGTTTGAGAAAATAATTCCACTTAATAATTGATGTGGAAATTCAAACCGGAAATGTACTTTTAAAAAGCAGCCAGTTTAAGGTCTCCAAGGAGTTTACAGGCCTACCCGTTTTATCAGCTTCTGTAACACTCATCCCTACTCACCCTCCCCGTCTTCCTTCCCAGGGTCTCCTCCACACAGGCAAACATCTGTACCAGGTGATTCTGAGTCAACTCATGAATTCTGACAAATGTGGCAGAAAGGAAGTGTACAGTTAATTAAATTTCACTGTGTCTGCTACCGGGCTTCATTTCGGCATAGGAGACAAGCTAATCTAATAAGCAGCTGACCAGGACTTTGATTGTTGTGCTTCCCAGGGGACATGTTCAGGTAGCTAACTGGCTGTCTCTGGTTTGCCCAGACATGTCCGTGATAATCTACAGACTGTTGGAGAAAGGCCTGCAGCCAGGTAGCCTTGTAAGTCTGCAGACACTACAGTAGGGGTAGGTGGTCTGTTATCACACCACACATGAGAATGAAGAGTCATCTTGAAATGATGACAGTGAGAAAGTGAAGACAAGATGAGTTGAGCTTGTAATGTGGATGGATATGGAGAATCTACCGATGTCTGTGTCCATATCCATATCCATATCTACATCTATCTATCTACAGAGATAGATGATAGATAGATAGATAGATAGATAGATAGATAGATAGATAGATAGATAGATAGATAGATAGATAGATAGACAGACAGACAGACAGGTAGATATAAAGAAATAGGTAGATGATAGATAAACGGATAGATAGATAAATAGATAGATAGATAGATAGATGATATGTAGTTAAATAGAAATAGAAACAGAGATAGACAGAGATCACTTAATCCCCAGGTTTACAGGGGAAGAGTTGGAGGCCCAGATGTGAAGGAACTACCCGGAATTATATTATCAATGGCAGGTGGAGTCAGGATCCAAACCCTTGCCTGCCAAGGCCTAGAGCCTTTGCTTTCAGTCACAATATGACATCATTCACATGACTAACCATCTCAACTCACCTGCTCCAGGAAGTCCCTGCTCACCCTCCTTCCTGCCCCAGCTTGGGGTGCCTGCTCCCTCGTGATTGTCTAGTAATTTGCTTGTAACTCATCTTTGAGCCCTGGGCAGTATCGTGAATTTGATCTCTTCATTTGGCTTCTTATCTTCCTTGTTGGGAGGTACTTAAATGATGCATGCTGTTTTCTTTTTTAATTTAAGAATTTTAGTCTCAATTTGATTCTTACTTTCCTTTAAGTCAAAAGCATTGACATTTATTATAACTGTGATGTACACAGTAAAAAAATAAAAGTCAAAGCACAGGAAAAAGAGAAGTCTCCCTCTCTGGAGCCCAGTCTCCTTCACCAGAGTTCCACCAAAAGTGGGTTCCCTGTACCTTCCAGGGAATGGGTGGAATTCAGCTTAGAATTCCCTGAGTCTCACATGGGGCCCAGTGCAATATGGTAGCTGACAAAAACCTGCCTGGATGACTTCATGGATGAGGCCTCTTCTTTTAAATTAAAAATAGAAATAAAATCAATATTTAGAATGACAATAATTTAAAAATATGATTCCATTATATGTTATAGACAAGTAAGGGAGAGATATAGAGAAGAAAAAGCAAATAAAAGGGAATATAAGTACAAGAGCATAGAGAAGGATATAAACACACTTAGAGGGAGGATCAGTTAGGGGTCGAGCTGCCATGAATCTAGAACTACTCTTACTCCTTCCATCCTCCTACTAAAGTGGCCATGACAGCACAGCAGTTTTATTAAATTACCGTGGCAATACTAGTCAATGCAATTAGTCAAGGGAAAGAAAAAAAGCTATAAAAATTAGAGAAAAAGTGGATATTTTTTATTATTACTTTTGCAAATAATATACTGTTACAGAAAAACCCAAGAGAATCAAGAAAAGTGATTAGATGCAAGGCAAGAAACACACAGGGTTTTCCTTGTTTCAGTAACAGTCAGAAAATTGTAATAGAAGAAAGGACTCTATTAGAAATATGAAAAAAATGTACAATGTTCCAGAATAAATTAATAATAAAAATAAGAGACATGTAGAAGACAACTAAAATGCTTTTCTGAGAGATAAAAAAAATCCGAATAAATGAGGAGTGGGGACATGGCATGATATTTGGTGAAAATAGTAAATATTCTAACAAGGTCAGTCCTTACCAAATTCATTTATAATGTTAACATGCAATTAACATCCCAATGAAAAATTTTTATAATTATGTTAGTCTGCTCAGCAACTTAAAATGCCATTAACTGTGTGGTTTAAGTGGCAGAAATTTATTTTCTCACTGTTCTGGGGTCTAGAATTTTGAGATCGAGGTGCCAGCATGGTCCAAGGATGGTGTTTCTTACTATGTCATCACAAGGCCTTTTCTTGGGGGCTGGGAGAAAGGAAGATCAAGAGCTCTGGCAGCTCTTCTTACAAGGGCACTAATCCCATCAAAGCAGGACTCAGCCTGCTTGACCTCATCCCATCCTAATTACCTGCCAAAGGTTCCATCTTCCAGTGCCATCCCATTGAGGGTAGGGCATTACCATAGGAATTAAGGGGGGAGGGGACACAAACGTTCAGTCCATAATGGTAATTTGATTAGCTATTTATGTATTGAATTTGGAAAAATAAACAAGAAATAATTTCTAATGATTTTGTCTTGTCATTTATGGGTTTAGAGTTAGTACACAGATCAATGAAATATTATCATGGTTGGCAAATGTTTTCTGTAAAGGGCCAGGCAATCTTATTTTTGCCTCTGTCAGCCAAAACTATCCATCTCTGTTGTAGCACAAAAGTGACCATAGATAAAATACAAACAAATGAGCATGCTGTGCTCCAATAAAACCTTAGGTACACTGAAATTTGAAGTTTATATAATTTTCATGTGTCATGAAATATTGGATTTCCCCCGTCCCCTACACACACACACACACGTCGTTTAAAACTGCACAAGTCATTCTTAGCTCAAGAGGTAGCTCTCCAAACTGCAGACCTGATTTGGCCTGGGGGCCATAGTTTCCAACCCCTGGAATAAAGAACAAAGAAACAGATACTGAGGCACATAGGAATTAAGATATTATAAAGGAGGCATCACCACCCAGTGAGAAAGACAAAGGTTATTCAGCAAATAGTGTGAGAAACTGGCTACATAACTGAGGGGAAAAAAGCTTGTCAAACCTTTACCATCCAACAACAACCAAAATAAAGTCCAAGTGAAGAGATAGTGTAAACAAATAAATAATTAAGGAAAACATAGTGAATATCTAATTTTATAGTGAGGGAGTCCTTTCTAAGCCTAAAAGGGACTCCCTCTGGGCCCTAAATTCTGCACTGTTTTCTTTGGTGTTTCTTCTCATTCGTCCGCTGGAAGCTGGAGCACCTGAGAAAGGTTTCCATCTCACTTCTCCAGGGGGATTGTCATATGATGCAGCACCATCTGATGCTCCAAGCACTTACTCCTCACACCTGGAGGAAGCACCTTGGAAGCCTTTCTTCCCCCCAGTATGTTAAAACCATCAAAGGAAGTAAAGCAGGAGCCAAGCAAGGTTAAATGGGTCCTTTCACTACTGATTCCAATGGCCCCTTGGTCATAGAACTCTTCCCTCCTACCTGCATGTACGGGTGTCAGACACAGTTGGCTCATAGACTTTGTGACTGACATTGATGGGCCTGCCTGCTTGCGATGCTAAAATCCCATGTCCAAGTGAATATTTAGACTCTATCGACTAAAACCAAAATCAAAGCTGACAAGAGCTGTTGGAAATGAGATAAGAGGCAATGAGTCATTTTGGGAGTCATTATACTTCAACTAAGTGCAAAGGACAAAAAAGGGTAATGATGTAAAAAGAGGTAGAAGAAAGCTAAATAGGGGGCACTTGCAAAAGGTGCTAGAATAGTAGAGATTATTAACTGATAGTGGAAATCTTTTAGTTCCGCCATTTAATTTCCTTGACTCAGAAAATGCCAGTAGCTGTTCTTGACAGATGTACCAGGGAACAGTGTAAACTGAAGACATACTGCAGCAAAATTAGATTGTATTTAAACTTTGGCTATCTTTTAAAAACTCTATTCTTAAAAATAGTTGCATAGTCATTCTAGAATCCCTTATGTTCTGTTTATTCAAAGGCATATTTTAAAAATTGGAGTTTTTGTGTTTGGTTGCATTTGGGAAAAAATAAATTGTCCATTTGGGACCGCAGAAAGGAAGCAAGATTTTTCTCTCTGAAGGTAGTTTAATAGTTTAAGAAAGTGTTGCCTGCCTTTCATCATCAGAAAAGGTGAAATATTGTACAAAACATTTGACGGGGCCATGGTATAGTTCAGTAATGATGCCAAAAGTAATGAACATTATGGTGTGGATGAAATTGGCCCACAGAAGCCTGCAGTATAAATGTGGTTATGTTTAACACATATGAAAAAGAGTTCAGTGTGTTTTTGCTTCTGCGTATTCAAAAGGTTAGTTATTCATTTATAGCAACAATTTATATATTATATAATATATGTATTTATATGTTCAGTACTCTTATAAGGTTTATTTATTACTATAAACTGTATTCCAGTTTTTTTCTATTTTACCATTGGTAACACAAATAATATTCAAACTGAAGAAAAAGGTGGTTACAATTTGAATCTGCGGTCCTTTTTTAAAGGGAATTCAGTTTTAATGTAGTTTCATTACCGTTTACAAAATGAACGTAGGAGGTAAATTTTGGAATGAGCACCTTTTCAGCTTTTGAAGATGCTTGTGCTTCCTGGCCATTTGAATTTCCTCGTCTTTGAAGTAGCTTTTTAAACCGTTTTCTCTATAGGGTTATTTGTCTTTTTTCTTTTCAATTTGTAAAAGTTATATTTATAACAGTACTGTTAATCCACTTGATTTTTAATACGTGTTGCAAGTATATCCACCCAAGCCTATCATTTGTCTCTGTTTATAGTGGCTTTTACTATGCAATTTAAAATTTTAGGTCCTCCCTGGAGGGTATTTTGCTTAGTGAAATAAGTAAGACAGAGAAACGCAAACACTGTATATTATCACTTATATGCGGAATCTAAAAAGTAAAACAAACAAATGGATATAACAAAATAGAAACGGACTCACAGATACAGAGAACAAACTAGTGGTTACCAGTGGGGCGAGGGAAGGGGGGCAGGGCAAGATAGAAGCAGGGGGTTAAGAGATAAAAACTATTATTGTGTATAAAATAAACAATAAACTAGGACATATTGTACAACACAGGGAACATAGCCAATATTTTATAACTTTAAAGGGAGTATCATCTCATTCTTTGTACACCTAAACTAATATAATATTGTAAATCACCTATACTTCAATTTAATTTTTTAGTTAACTCCTCAAACATGACCCTTTTCCTTTATTGCCACTAGGTTTGTCCCCATTCCCAATATTAGGGCATCCTTAATAGTCATTGCTATATTTTTGTCTTTTTATTCAAATATAATCCATCTGGAAATCACTTTTAAATATTACGAGAAAAGACTCTGGAAATGTTTTCTTCTAAATGGAAGTTGACATCCTTGGATCAATTAAAAATGATATTCTAAAGTAAAAACTATTTGTTTCTGATGATTGGTAAAGTCATGGAAGAGTAGGGTCAAATAGAATGTTTCAGCACCTGTATGAAAATAAAGCACGATTTTATCGCAAGACAGAAAATGAAACCTGAAGAAATGGCAGAGGATCCTGTGCTCCCAATGGGAACACTCTGAGATCCCGCTGCATCCATCCTTCCCCCACTTAACATGAAATTCCAGCCGCATATTCATCTTGTCCTGGAACTGGAAAAAATAATGATAAAATTTAAAGAAAATTTAAAAATCTTAAGAACCTGTATAAAATTTATAAAATAAGTAAAAGAGTAAGGGAGAATATGGTTACCTGTTTGTATAACTTTCTGTGAATTCAGAGTTGGAACTGCACAGAAACCAACAGATCAGTAAACCGAATAGTGATTCCCACCCACCCACCCCCCCCCCCCGCAACACACACACACAAAACACAAAATAAAGGAACAGAGAGGAGCTTCAAGATGGCGGAAGAGTAAGACGCAGAGATCACCTTCCTCCCCACAAATACATCAGAAATACATCTACGTGTGGAACAACTCCTACGGAACACCTACTGAACGCTGGCAGAAGACCTCAGACCTCCCAAAAGAGCCGTGTGGAGGACAGGCTCTTGGTGCTCCAGCCAGGCGTCAGGGCTGTGCCACTGAGGTGGGAGAGACAAGGTCAGGACACTGGTCCACAAGAGACCTCCCAGCTCCACGTAATATCAAACAGCGAAAATCTCCCAGAGATCTCCATCTCAATGCCAAAACCCAGCTCCACTCAACGACCAGCAAGCTACAGTGCAGGACACCCTATGCCAAACAACTAGCAAGAAGGGGACACAACCCCATCCATTAGCAGAGAGGCTGCCTAAAATCATAATAAGGCCACAGATACCCCAAAACACACCACCAGACCTGCCCACCAGAAAGACAAGATCCAGCCTCATCCACCAGAACACAGGCACTAGTCCCCTCCACCAGGAAGCCTACACAACCCACTGAACCAACCTTAGCCACTGGGGACAGACACCACAAACAACGGAAACTACGAACCTGCAGCCTTCAAAAAGGAGACCCCAAACAGAGTAAGTTAAGCAAAATGAGAAGACAGAGAAACACACAGCAGATGAAGGGGCAAGACAAAAACCCACCAGACCTAGCAAATAAAGAGGAAATAGGCAGTCTACCTGAAAAAGAATTCAGAATAATGATAGTAAAGATGATCCAAAATCTTGGAAATAGGAGGGAGAAAATACAAGAAACGTTTAACAAGGACCTAGAAGAAGTAAAGAGCAAACAAACAGTGATGAACAACACAATAAATGAAATTAAAAATTCTCTAGAAGGGATCAATAGCAGAATAACTGAGGCAGAAGAACGGATAAGTGACCTGGAAGATAAAATAGTGGAAATAACTACTGCAGAGAAGAATAAAGAAAAAAGAATGAAAAGAATTGAGGACAGTCTCACAGACCTCTGGGACAACATTAACCGTGACAACATTCGAATTATAGGGGTCCCAGAAGAAGAAGAGAAACAGAAAGGGACTGAGAAAATATTTGAAGACATTATAGTTGAAAACTTCCCTAATATGGGAAAGGAAATAGTTAATTCCAGGGAGCACAGAGAGTCCCATACAGGAAAATCCAAGGAGAAACACACCAAGACACATGTTAAGCAAACTATCAAAAATTAAATGCAAAGAACAAATATTAAAAGCAGCAAGGGAAAAACAACAAATAACACATAAGGGAATCCCCATAAGGTTAACAGCTGATCTTTCAGCAGAAACTCTGCAAGCCAGAAGGGAGTGGCAGGACATATTTAAAGTGATGAAGGAGAAAAACCTACAACCAAGATTACTGTACCCAGCAAGGATCTCATTCAGATTTGACGGAGAAATTAAAAGCATTACAGACAAGCAAAAGCTGAGAGAATTCAGCACTACCAAACCAGCTTTACAACAAATGCTAAAAGAACTTCTCTAGGCAGGAAACACAAGAGAAGGAAAAGACCTACAATAATAAACCCAAAACAATTGAGAAAATGGTAATAGGAACATACATATCAATAATTACCTTAAATGTAAGTGGATTAAATGCTCCAACCAAAAGACACAGACTGGCTGAATGGATACAAAAACAAGACCCATATATATGCTGTCTACAAGAGACCCACTTCAGACCTAGGGGCATATACAGACTGAAAGTGAGGAGATGGAAAAAGATATTCCATGCAAATGGAAATCAAAAGAAAGCTGAAGCAGCAATTCTCATATCAGACAAAATAGACTTTAAAACAAAGATTATTACAAGAGACAAAGAAAGACACTACATAATGATCAAGAGATCAATCTAAGAAGAAGATATAACAATTGTAAATATTTCTGCACCCAACATAGGAGCACCTCAATACATAAGGCAAATACTAACAGCCATAAAAGGGGAAATCGACAGTAACACATCATAGTAGGGGACTTTAAAACCCCACTTTCACCAAAGCACAGGTCATCCAAAATGAAAATAAATAAGGAAACACAAGCTTTAAATGATACATTAAACAATTGATATTTATAGGACATTCCATCCAAAAACAACAGAATACACATTCTTCTCAAGTGCTCCTGGAACATCCTCCAGGATAGATCATATCTTGGGTCACAAATCAAGCCTTGGTAAATTTAAGAAAATTGAAATCGTACCAAGTATCTTTTCCAACCACAACGCTATGAGACTAGATATTAATTACAGGAAAAAATCTGTAAGAAATACAAACACGTGGAGGCTAAACAACACACTACTTAATAACCAAGAGATCACTGAAGAAATCAAAGAGGAAATAAAAAAATACCTAGAAACAAATGACAATGAAAACACACTGACCCAAAACCTATGGGATGGAGCAAAAGCAGTTGTAAGAGGGAAGTTTATAGCTTTACAAGCCTACCTTAAGAAAAAAGAAACATCTCAAATAGACACCCTAACCTTACACCTAAAGCAATTAGAGAAAGATCAAAAAACCCCCAAAGTTAGCAGAAGGAAAGAAATCATAAAGCTCAGATCAGAAATAAATGAAAAAGAAATGAAGGAAACGATAGCAATGATCAATACAACTAAAAGCTGGTTCTTTGAGAAGATAAAATTGATAAACCATTACCGAGGCTTATCAAGAAAAAAAGGGAGAAGACTCAAATCAATAGAATTAGAAAAGAAAAAGGAGAAGTAACAATTGACACTGCAGAAATACAAAGGATCATGAGAGATTACTACAAGCAACTATATGCCAATAAAATGGACAACCTGGAAGAAATGGACACATTCTTAGAAATGCACAACCTTCTGAGACTGAACCAGGAAGAAATAAAAAATATAAACAAACCAATCACAAGCACTGAAATGGAGAATGTGATTAAAAATCTTCCAACAAACAAAAGCCCAGGACCAGATGGCTTCACAGGCGAATTCTATCAAACATTTAGAGAAGAGCTAACACCTATCCTTCTCAAACTCTTCCAAAATATAGCAGAGGGAGGAACACTCCCAAACTCATTCTACGAGGCCACAATCACTCTGATACCAAAACCAGACAAAGATGTCACAAAGAAAGAAAACTACAGGCCAATATCACTGGTGAACATAGATGCAAAAATCCTCAACAAAATACTAGCAAACAGAATCCAACAGCACATTATAAGGATCATACACTATGATCAAGTGGGGTTTATCCCAGGAATGCAAGGATTCTTCAATATATGCAAATCAATCATCATGATACACCATATTAACAAATTGAAAGAGAAAAACCATATGATCATCTCAATAGGTGCAGAGAAAGCTTTTGACAAAATTCAACACCCATTTATGATAAAAACCCTCCAGAAAGTAGGCATAGAGGGAACTTTCCTCAACATAATAAAGGCCATATATGACAAACCCACAGCCAACATCGTCCTCAATGGAGAAAAACAAACCATTTCCACTAAGATCAGGAACAAGACAAGGTTGCCCACTCTCACCACTATTATTCAACATAGTTTTGGAAGTTTTAGCCACAGCAATCAGAGAAGACAAAGAAATAAAAGGAATCCAAATCGGAAAAGAAGAAGTAAACCTGTCACTGTTTGCAGATGACATGACACTATATATAGAGAATCCTAAAGATGCTACCAGAAAACTACTAGAGCTAATCAATGAATTTGGTAAAGTAGCAGGATACAAAATTAATGCACAGAAATCTCTTTCATTCCTATACACTAATGATGAAAAATCTGAAAGTGAAATTAAGAAAACACTCCCATTTACCACTGCAACAAAAAGAATAAAATATCTAGGAATAAACCTACCTAAGGAGACAAAAGACCTGTGTGCAGAAAATTATAAGACACTGATGAAAGAAATGAGAGATGATACAAATAGATGGAGAGATATACCATGTTCTTGGATTGGAAGAATCAACATTGTGAAAATGACTCTACTACCCAAAGCAATCTACAGATTCAATGCAATCTCTATCAAACTACCACTGGCCTTTTTCACAGAGCTAGAACAAAAAATTTCACAATTTGTATGGAAACACAAAAGACCCCGAATAGCCAAAGCAATCTTGAGAAAGAAAAACGGAGCTGGAGGAATCAGGCTCCCTGACTTCAGACAATACTACAAAGCTACAGTAATCAAGACAGTATGGTACTGGCACAAAAACAGAAATATAGATCAATGGAACAGGATAGAAAGCCCAGAGATAAACCCGCGCACGTATGGTCACCTTATCTTTGATAAAGGAGGCAAGAATATACCGTGGAGAAAAGACAGCCTCTTCAATAAGTGGTGCTGGGAAAACTGGACAGCTACATGTAAAAGAATGAAATTAGAACTCTCCCTAACACCATTTACAAAAATAAACTCAAAATGGATTAAAGATCTAAATGTAAGGCCAGACACCATCAAACTCTTAGAGGAAAACATAGGTAGAACACTCTATGACATAAATCAGAGCAAGATCCTTTTTGACCCACATCCTAGAGAAATGGAAATAAAAACAAAAATAAGTAAATGGGACCTAATGAAACTTAAAAGCTTTTGCACAGCAAAAGAAACCATAAACAAGACGAAAAGACAACCCTCAGAATGGGAGAAAATATTTGCAAATGAAGCAACTGACAAAGGATTAATCTCCAAAACATACAAGCAACCCATGCAGCTCAATATCAAAAAAACAAATAACCGAATCCACAAATGGGCAGAAGACCTAAATAGACCTTTCTCCAAAGAAGATATACAGATTGCCAACAGACACATGAAAGAATGCTCAACATCATTAATCATTAGAGAAATGCAAATCAAAACTACAATGAGATATCATCTCACACCGGTCAGAATGGCCATCATCAAAAAATCTACAAGCAATAAATGCTGGAGAGGGTGTGGAGAAAGGGGAACCCTCTTGCACTGTTGGTGGGAATGTAAATTGTTACAACCACTATGGAGAACAGTATGGAGGTTCCTTAAAAAACTAAAAATAGAACTACCATACGACCCAGCAGTCCCACTACTGGGCATATACCCTGATAAAACCATAATTCAAAAAGAGTCATGTACCAAAATGGTCATTGCTGCACTATTTACAATAGCCAGGACATGGAAGCAACCTAAGTGTCCATCAACAGATGAATGGATAAAGAAGATGTGGCACATATATACAATGGAATATTACTCAGCCATGAAACGGAACGAAACTGAGTTATTTGTGTTTAGGTGTGGTTAGGATGGACCTAGAGACTGTCATACAGAGTGAAGTAAGTCAGAAAGAGAAAAACAAATACCGTACACTAACACATATATATGGAATCTAAGCAAAAGGGAAAAAAAATGGTCAGAAGAACCTAGGGGCAAGATGGGAATAAAGATGCAGACCTACTAGAGAATGAACTTGAGGACACGGAGAGGGGGAAGGGTAAGCTGGGACAAAGTGAGAGAGTGGCATGGATATATATACACTACCAAATGTAGATAGCTAGTGGGAAGCAGCTGCATAGCACAGGGAGACCAGCTCGGTGCTTTGTGACCACCTAGAGGGGTGGGATAGGGAGGGTGGGAGGGAGGGAGATGCAGGAGGGAAGAGATATGGGGACATATGTATATGTATAACTGATTCACTTTGTTATAAAGCAGAAACTAATACACCATTGTAAAGCAATTATACTCTAATAAAGATGTTAAAAAAAAAAGCGAATATTCTTATCTTTAGGCATATACAACTTATTCTCAAAAATTCAGAAAAATATGTATATGCATATATACGTATCTCCTTATATGCATATATGTATACATATATGAAAAGAGAGAGAGGGAAAGAGAGAGAATCTGGGTAAAGGGTATATGTGTGTTCCTGTACTATTCATGGAGCTTTTCTGTAATAAAATTATTTCCAAATAAAAAGTTCCAAAAATAAAAAAAAAATTTAAAAAAATATAAAGGAACATCCTGAACCAGGGAAGTTTTGGAATGAAGTAAATTTGAACAAAAAATTCTGGGCTTCATCTGGGAACAGGCAATTGCAAGAAAATCCTGTTGTAATTATGTAGAACACTAAACACACCTCCACTCAATAAAATAGTAGCAAAGTATAACTTATTTCCTTTAGAAAGTTGAACTTAATGGAAGAGAGAATTCCTCCTGGTAAGTTGTGATTTATCATGTTATGTGATATAGAATACATAGCTTGAGATTTTATCTTATGTATGTTTCATAGTTAGATATTACTAGCACTAAGCCTTTTTTCTATCTGTAAGATAAAGTGCAGGCTGATTAGGATTCGTTTGGGGTAGGTTTGGGGCCCTGCAGCAGCTCCCCTTGGGGATAAGCATTCTTGCTCATTTATTACATTCGAGGGCAGCATTCGTCTTGACCCTGACTGTTACTCATAAAATCAAAGACTTGTTATTCATACACGAAAGGGAGTCGGTCTTATCAGCAATGTCTACCTACTGTTAAAGTAAAGCCTTTCTTTCCATAAAGTGTAGGAATCATCTGACCACGTGCCGAGGGGTGTAGGGCTGGGATTGAATTGCGTGGACCATGAACCTAATAAATCCAGAAGGAGCACCAAGACCAAGAGGTGGTACTGGCAGCCTCAAGGCAGAGAGATGCTCTGGGACAGAATGGATAAAAGCTTCCTGGTGTCCAGAAACCTGCCTGCTATCAGAGGAGGACTTCCTGATTTTTATTGCTCTGAAGAAGATGCAAAATGTGCATTAAAAACCATGAGGTACATCTGTGAAATATGTGCTTGAATGTCCAAAAGCACTCATTGAGAGGTATTAGGTCCATCCATAAGTTGATGTTTTGGATATAAAAATGCCAATGTAAGAGTTACTTTCTCCAGTGATACACCGTGACAAATATTCCACAGATAATGCTTTCCCATCAACAGTCTTTTCCAGGCACTTTTTGGAATCTTACCGAAAGTTACTTCTCATGTGTAAAATTTTCCAATATTGAACACTTAAGTATTCAGCCCAAAGAAGTTCCTTGTCTCACGAGCTCAATGAAAATTATTTTATCATAACTTGTGAAACTATCCAATGAATTGGGGCTGCTTCTCAAGAAAGTGAACTTGTCTTGTAGGGGGTTTAATAAAATAAGGTGTTGGGTTGACCTTGGCCAGGGTCACCTGCACACGGAGAAGGCATGCGTTAGCAGAGTATGGCGTTGTGTCTTTCTCCGCTAACCCTGATGAGTACAGTCACTCCTCTCTTCTTCCCCAGGACTCTGTGTTGCCAAGGAGGAAGGAGTGGAGGAGAAAGAAAGAAGAGATGGGATGAGTAAAGTGAAAAAAAAAAAAAAAAAAGCTGTTAAAACTCACTTCAAAAGAGGAGAGTGGAATTGTTCTACTTATGGAAAACCGACCCAAACAGATGCACATCTATTCAAGACATCCATTCAATATGGATTAATTAGTCACAGACACCTTTCCTAGAAGCTGGGGAAAGCAGTGAACACAAATAATAAAAACCCTGCCTTACATGACATTTGCATTCCAGTTAGGGGAAGATGAGACAATAAGCAAACCTGTAAAAATTTATACATATAATACGGCAGAGTGTGATAATTGAATGGATAAAAATAAAGCAGAAAAAGGCTTTCCCGTGCTGGGGGAGGGAGGTATTGTTACTTGGAATAAGCTGGTCAGAGAAGGCTTCACTGATGAAATGCCATTTGAGCGAGATCAAAGGATGTGGACGTGTGGGTTAAGAGAATTCTAGATTCAGGGAAGCCAGCGTGTGGAGCAAAGCACGAAAGCAGTGGGATTGGACAGGCGGTGTGGGTGGGCCACATAGGCTCGGGAGACAATGTCAAGGGCACTGACTTCGTTCTCAGGTGATTTGAGAAGACGCAAGAGCAACATGAGTATATGACTGACTGATCTAACTTTCGTTCAGAGTTAGTGGCTGCCGTGCCTAGAGGCGACAGGTGGAGAGGAGGGCAGAGTCGTGAGACTGGTTTAGAGGCCCGTGCAGAGGTGAGAGGGGCGGAGGCGTGGGGACCTGGGCACTAGCCGCGGAAGTGGTGTGAGGTGGCCAGTGTGGGATACTTGCCGGTGGTTGACCAGTCCAGATAACCCATCAGTCAGATGTGGAGAATGAGACGATCAGCGGCAGCATGTTGGACTCCAAGGACTGGAGAAGGTTGGGCCAGAGGAATGCCTGGCCAACCTTTGGAAGTAAAGCAAAAGTAAAAACTCAAATAACATGAGAGTGAGCCTTGTGGGGGGAGGAGCATGGTGGGGGAGGAGCATGGTGGGGGAGGAGACTCATGAGGGCAGAGCCTCCTGGGGAGGAGCCTCATGAGGGCGGAGCCTCCTGGGGAGGAGCCTCCTGGGGAGGAGCCTCATGAGGGCGGAGCCTCCTGGGGGAGGAGTCTTGGGTGGAGCCTTGTGAGGGAGGAGCCTCGTGGGGGAGGAGCCCCAGACCCTTTCTAGTTTTTAGAATGATAATCATTATTTTCCGCCAATGTCCCTTACCTTTCTCTGTAAGCGGCCAGGAGCTCTTGCGTGGTCCTGTCACAGCACTTCCCTTCTTTGCACTCTGCAGCTTGTAATTAACTATTGACAATTAATGAGTTTACACGGTTGCTGTCCTTGTCCCCAGGCAGAATGTAAGTGTGCAGGAGGGCATTTGTCTGTCTTGTTCTCAGTAAAATGTTTGCGGACTAAATGACCTGGTGAACAAAACTGCACCAAGAGGATGAATTTTTTATATTTGTGAAACCTTCACTTCGAAGAAACTACTTAAAATTATTAAAGAAAACAATCCAAAACTCTTATAAAAAGAGAAGCGCCTTGACCCTCTGTGGTCAACATCACGAGCCTGATTTCACAGCAGGAAGGAAGACTGTCTAAGGAAGAGGGCACCTCAAGGCCACTTTCTATGGACAGAATCCAGAGCCTGCTAAACGCTATCTGTTGGTGCCCTGACTGCGTCTCTTAACCAATTATTGGAGACATTGGTATATCATTCTAAATTGGTTTGCCTTTTTTCCCCTCCCTTTTAATCTGTTTTCTTTGTCCTTCAAGGCAAAGTGGTTTACAAGGGCTAGTGGTTTTGTTCATTATCTAATTGTAATCGTCTCCTTAGAATGAGCACATTGCAGCAAGCACCCGAACCCCTGCTCATACCCCAGTGCAAGCTCTCAAAAAGAAAGTAGGAGTCAATTAAAAAACCACAGTGTTGTTATTAAAGAGTGGAGAATATTACTTTGACTTTTTTAGTGAGTAGCACATTCCTTATTGACCATTGTCATTGCTAATTTTCAAGCATTTATTATTTTAATAATTGTATTTTATTATTTTAGAGAATCATTTCCCATAACTCTTTATTTAAGTTCTTTACGTCAATCTCCTAAACCTCAGAAATATTTAGGAGCATTTAAATTGGCTTTGTCCAAACATGCATGAAATGTTTTCAGTTCCTGGCTTTGTAAATAACAGTGTGAACCCCGAGGAAAGAGTAGTCTGTTACTGTCTGTCCTCCCACATACCTTCTTGCTGGAGGCGAAGGTACCTGTCTAATGTTCACAAGCAAAAGTGTCAGTGTTTGGCGTCTCCTGAGCTCTGGGTGTCTCTAAGTTACACATGACTTAATTTTTGCTTCAGAAATATTATTTCTTTTAAATGGTTAATGAAGGACATTTGCCATGAGCAGTACCTGTGAAGACTATGCATATCCAAACAGTTAGGTGGGTTTTGTTTTGCTTTTTATTTACTTAGTGTATTTTTTCTGTTACAGGATCCCATCCAGGATATCACTTTATGTTTAGCCATCATGTCTCCTTAGGCTCCTCTTTTATTTTTTAATTTTTTTTTTTTTATTTTTACTAATTTTGGCCATGGTATTCTATTTATTTATTTATTTTTGGCTGTGTTGGGTCTTCGTTTCTGCGCGAGGGCTTTCTCCAGTTGCGGCGAGTGGGGGCCACTCTTCATCGCGGTGCGCGGGCCTCTCACTGTAACGGCCTCTCCTTGCGGAGCACAGGCTCCAGACGCGCAGGCTCAGTAGTCGTGGCTCACGGGCCTAGTTGCTCCGTGGCATGTGGGATCTTCCCAGACCAGGGCTCGAACCCGTGTCCCCTGCATTGGCAGGCAGATTCTCAACCACTGCACCACCAGGGAAGCCCTCCTGCTTTTTATTTAAAAATTTGTTTTAATTGAAGTATAGTTGATTTACGGTATTGTGTTGGTTTCGGGTGTCCAGCATCATGATTGAGTATTTTTGCAGATTATATTCATTATAGGCTATGACAAGATAATGGGCATAATTCCCTGTGCTATACAGTCAATCATGGTTGCTTATCTGTTTTATATATAATAGTTTATATCTGTTAATCCTATACCCCTAATTTGTCCCTTCCCCCTTCTCTCTTCTCTTTGGTAACCACAGGTTTATTTTCTATGTCTGTGAGTCTGACGAATGACTTAATTTTTAAATACTAGCAAATTATGTAGACATACCAGAAATTTTATATGGTGATGTTTTAGAATTAGTCCTTTCTTAGTGTTCTTAGAGTCTGGGCACCACACTCTCTCCAGAGGCCTTCCCAGGAGGATGGCCCTGCGAGGGTCCCAGCCCTGCTTGGGGGGTGGGGGGGTCCCCTCCTCTTCAGGCTCAGGGAGTGGGGGAGTGAAAGGGTGACCCCTATGTCCACCAGCACTGTCAGACTTGGTAGACCCCCTTTGCTTTCTCCACATGGGGAAAAAAATTATATATATGATATATATCTGGAGATATGTATGTATCCAGAAAATTCTCAGTAAGTGTTATTCTGCAGCCATATATTCCTTTACTTACTTCTCAATATATTTATATGTAAAATATATTTACATTACATATGTTTATGTATTTTACATCCCTCCCATGCTTTCATGTTTGGTAACCTGTATCTCATAGTTCCTTTTGCAGGAAGTGGACTGTAATTTTTTTAATGTCTAGTTCTCCGATAACCTGAGGCACACAACAGCAGCCTTGCCAGTGAATACATTTCCATGATAATCAAATGCCCTACCATCTGATTTAGCCCATGTGTGGGGCATAGGAACCCAAGTCAACACGGAGCTCCAAGTTCATGCTAGTAAATAGCCCCTCATTCCCTCACTAACAGCACGGTTGGTATTTATGACAGTGATCCACTTACCTGATGATTAGTTGACTGAAACTGACCAAAGGAACTGTCTTCTGGCTACTTGAGAGCATGTGAACAACAACAAATCTAAAATGTTATCATAAAAATGAATTCTGTTAAATTGGTGCAGCCGCTATGGAGAACAATATGGAAGTTCCTCAAAAAACTAAAAATAGAGTTGCCATATGATCCAGCAATCCCACTCCTGGGCATCTATCTGGACAAAACTATACTTCAAAAAGATACATGCACCCCTATGTTCATAGCAGCACTATTCACAAGAGCCAAGACATGGAAACAACCTAAATGCCCATTGACAGATGAATGGGTAAAGAAGATGCGGTACATATACACAATGGAATATTGCTCAGCCATCAAAAGGAATGAAATAATGCCATTTGTAGCAACATGGATGCACCTAGAGATGCTCATGCTAAGCAAAGTAAGTCAGAAAGAGAAAAACAAATACCATATGATATCACTTAAATGTGAAATCTAAAATATGACACACATGAATTTATGTATGAAACAGAAACAGACTCACAGAAATAGAGAACAGACTTGTGGTTGCCAAGGGGGAGGGGTGTGGGAGGGATGGATTGGGAGTTTGGGATTAGCAGATGTAAAGTATTATATATAGAATGGATAAACAACAAGGTCCTACTGTAGAGCAGAGGGAACTACATTCATTATCCTGTAATAAACCATAATGGAAAAGAATATGAAAAAGAATATATATGTATATATATGTATGTGTGTGTATATACAAAAAACTGAGTCACTTTGCTGTACACCAGAAATGAACACAGCATTGCAAATCAACGATACTTCAACTAAAAATATAAATAAATTTAAAAAAATAAATTCTGTGACTTGTGCATCTGAGGCGAATGAGTGGGCTGGCTGGGCGGGCAGGCTCTGTGCTCAGGCCGCTGGATTTTCAGGGCATCAGGGGTAAGTCTCCTCCCCTCTCTTATCCCTGCATCTCCATCTATTAAATGGGGAGTTAAAGCCATTCAATGAATTCATAACTAGGTTCTGCTGGAAACAGTGCCCAGCCCACGGTAGGTGCTGGGTATACCTCAGCTCGTGTTGCAGGCGCAGTGGTTGTTGTTATTATTATTATTATCATTAACTAGTACTCACAGAATTCAGTGTCAGAGACAATGTATCCCTGATGTTATGGCCTCTACCGAGTCGGTGAATTGGAGTCATGCTTTTTTTTTTTTTTTTTAACAGTCCTCATTGTGTTTTAAAGACGCATTAAGATGGGCTACGTAGAAATAATACACCAAGTTACACAAATTTCACATAAGCAAGGAAAGTGAAGTCAAGGAAAAACAAGTGAATGGAGAAAGCAGCTCTGTGAGCTAGTTTTTGAGCTCCTCTAAAAGCCAAGCCCAGAAGACTTGTTTCAGGTCAAAGCTGTACGGGGAGCGCAATCCAGAATCTCTATTTATCTTGATCTTTTATTTAACTGTCTGAAGAGCAAGGAAACAATATTAGGCTTTCTCTAGTTGCTCCCGTCCTCCGTCAATTGCTATTTCTGGTGTCTGCCTGAAGGCAAGGAGAAGGAGGCAGGGGCTGGGGAGAGGCTAGGGCTGCGGCTTGGGCCGGATTCAAAGCAAACATTCAGGCAGCTTCTGCGGCTCTGCACAGAGCCCCCTTTGAGAAGCCCGTGCCCTCGGGCTGCGCACTGGAGGCCCCTTAGCAATCCAGAGGTTTCAAAGCCATGGTGAGCAGTGCACGAACAACCAGGGGTCCCAGTCCTGGCCCTTCTGCCTCCTGCCCTCAACCTTCCCAAGTCAAAACTTGTTTTCCCTTGGGAGCAATGGAACCAGGAATGAGATATGCAATAGAAACATGGCGCTGGAATAGACCATCCGTCCATCCATCCATTTGTTCTTTATTCTCATTGACGCATTCAACCATCATGTGTGGAACACCCTGTCTGCCTTGCATTATACTGGGTGGTGGAATAGTCATTGCTCTTAGTTGCAAAGTCTAATGAGAGAATATCCTCAGAAGTAGGTAATCCTGCCCAAGTTGGTTCAGCACAAGGTAAGCACCACACACGGGGTGGTCAAGTACAGGAGAGGCCGCCTGACCCGGCTAGGGCTGGGTCCTGGGGTCACTGAGGAGTGGACCAGGCCAAACACTAGGAAGGAGAAGGTGAGCATGGAGCAGAGACAGCGAGCAAAGGCTAGTGGCCAGAATCTTGGGGGGTGGGGTGGCCTCACCTCGAGAAGCAAGGTGGCTCCAAGGTGGGGCAGGAGTGTCAGTGGGCTTCCAGAGACAGCCTGAGTCCCAGCATCAAGGACATCCTATGCTATTTTAAGAAGCTTACACTTGATCTTGTAAGCCAGTGTTTAAAGTATTGCACATGGACCACAGCAAAATAATCACCTTGGAAGTCTGTTAAAATGCAGATTCCTGGGCCACATTCCAAACTGATCAGAATTTTCTGGAGGTGGGTCCTGGAATTTCGTATTTTAAATGTGCATACTTGATCTTCTTTATGCATAGTGAAGTTGGCAGACAAAGCTCTAGGTCGTGGAGAGGTTTGGGCAGAGGCCTGCCCAGTGCTGGTGGTGGGGATTTGAGTTGTGCACCCCCAGAGGCACATGATAAGCTTGCACTTTCCTTCTCCTTGAGCTCAGGTGACCTGCTGAAGTGCGTAGCAGAGATTTGTGGCATCTCCCAAAGGAGCCTCTGAGCCATTGTCTTCTCTCTGCCGCGGTGATTGTGGATGCCCACGGTGAGGTGAAGCCCGTGTTAGCCTGGGTCCTCACCCCTCTGCTGACCCCTGGTGGCCTTCAAGCTTGAGGCAGAAATGGACATTTAGGGTGTGAGCTGCTGAGACCTGGGAGGTGCCCATAGCCCCAGCGTCACCCACCTGTGCTGGCTGGAGCAGGCAACTAGAATTCATCTGTATCACTTTTGAGTGGCTTCCTGCCAGCTACATTTGAATAGGGACAGTCCAACGGCAGAGAGGCCAACTGAAGTTTGTGGCAAGAGTCCAGAGTTGACAGAGGAACGGAACAGAAGGGAGAATGGAAATGGGGAGGGCACAGATTCAAAAGATATTTAACAAATAAAATCGTCAGAGATTAATGAACGTCAGATGTGTGGGGAAAGTACACATCAGGGAATGGTGTCCTGTTGCTAGTCTGGGTGAGCGGGTTGTGGGCAGTGACACCAAATGGATAGAGAAGGTGGAGGGTGAATGACTTCAGGGATGGAAGATGGGGAATTCCTTTTGTCCAGATCTTGGAATGTGCTTGAGGGTCCACCAGGTGGAGGTGTGTGCCAGGCAGCTGGCTGTGACGGGCTGAATCCTGCAAGGGGAGTCGGGCTGGAGACCCAGGTCGATCAGGGAGATGCCGCACTGCAGGGGATTGTGTCAACCCTGGGAGCCGACGTGGTCACTTAGTTTGAATCTTGTGAGAGTGAACTGAGACCGTGGAGAGCACCAAGGTGTACAGAATTTGGAGAGCAGAGGAGTCTTGAGGAATGGTCAGGGCCAGAGAGGATCATCAAAACAGGACCGAATAGAAAGGTTCTTGTGGCATGCTCCTGAAGATGCTGATTCGCTGGTCTGTGTGGGATGGACCCAAGGGATCCATAAAAGCTTCTCGAGGAATCTTCGATGCCCACCCAAGTTTGGGACTCACTTATCTTCCAAGAAGCTTGGTAGAGCTAAAAGGAGAAAGGATGGGCAGGACCTAGAGAAATAACAAGCGTTCCCTTTAGTGACGGAGTCAGTGGGAGGAGATGGAAGGTCTGGTAGCTGCAGTGAGGCCCCAGAGGAGAGTTTTGGGTCAGAGGAGAGTTTGGGGTCAAGGTGGAGAGGTTGTCCTTGAACTGAAGGGACATCTCTGACGGGAGAAACCCATGTAGACACGGGTGTGGGTGTAAACTGGGGTCATGCGATGGGGGAGTGAAGGAGCACCTCCGTTTCCTTTTGACATTGAGAGCAGACTGGCTTTTGGAGCATGAAGGCAAGGGCTCAGTGGGAAGGAGACAAAGAGAGTGTCAAAGTTTGGAAATAGTCCTGGAGAAAGATGGAAGCGATAGCTAAGTGGTATTGAGGTGACCTTTTGGTAGTGCCCCGAGATTGGAGACCACACGTATATAGTGGTCTCAGTCTTACATCCACGGGGAATTCTCTGGAATTGTGTGCTTGGCATCAGGGTGGGAAAGACAGATGGTGTCAATCCGTGCTTCATGACTGGCTAGGCACAGCGGATGTGGTTACAAGGAGGCCGGCAAGGGGAAAGCTCAGATCATCTGTGGTAAATTCCCAACTCTCCAGAGAAGGAAGCAATGCCAGCAAGTAAGCCAATAGATGAGCAGAAAAGGCAGGGCCAGGAGTGAGGGCCAAGTGATGGTCAAGGTGAGGCTGTAGGAAGCTGGCAGGGAAGAAGGGATGGGCAGTGAGTTTGATATTTCTGAGATGGATGGGTTCATGTGATCAGAAAGTTCAAGGTTATGGGCACGGTGATTGGAGTGAAAGCCACTGGCCCAACGTCAAATGTCTAAGTATTGTCGGATAGGTCCTGTCCATGAATATTGAAATATCAGAGTCACAAATCAAGTTGGTACCATGGAAGCCTCTAGGCCAGGTTCCAAAGGCTTTAGTGAGTAATGAGGGAATTGAGATCCAGGACAGCCGGCACGACCCCACCTTTCCCAAGGTGAAGGTCAGAGACACGTGGTCAAAGCCTTTGCTCAGAACCTAAGATCAGAAACCCCTTCACTGTCCTCTCAGCTCCTGATCCAGTTTATTTTTCTTTTTGTTTTTTTTTCTTTTAATTCCGCTATAGTTTCTTTATATATATATATATATATATATATATATATATATATATGTCTTTATTGGAGTATAATTGCTTCACAGTGCTGTTAGTTTCTGTTGTACAACAAGTTGAATCACCTATACGTATACATATATCCCCATATTCCCTTCCTCTTGAGCCTCCCTCCCACCCTCTCTGTCCCACCCCTCTAGGTTTTCTCAAAGCACCGAGCTGGTCTCCCTATGCTATGCAGCTGCTTCCCACTAGCTATCTATTTTACATTTGGTAGTGTATTTATGTCGATGCTACTCTCACTTCGCCCCAGCTTCCCCCTCCCATCCCAGTGTCCTCAAGTCCATTCTCTATGTCTACGTCTTTATTCTGCCCTGCCACTAGGTTCATCAGTACCGTGTTTTTTTTTTTAATTCCATATATATGCATTAGCATATGGTATTTGTTTTTCTCTTTCTGACTTACTTCACTCCGTATGACAGACTCTAGGTCCAAACACGTCACTACAAATAACTCAATTTCATTTCTTTTTATATCTGAGTAATATTCCATTGTATATATGTGCCACATCTTCTTTATCCATTCATCTGTTGATGGACATTTAGGTTGGTTCCATGTCCTAGCTATTGTAAATAGGGCTGCAATAAACTTTGTGGTACCTGTCTCTTTTTGAATTATGGTTTTCTCTGGGTATATGCCCAGTAGTGGGATTGCTGGGTCATATAGTAGTTCTATTTTTAGTTTTTTAAGGAACCTGCATACTGTTTTCCATAGTGGTTGTATCAATTTACATTCCCACCAACAGTGCAGGAGGGTTCCCTTTTCACCACACCCTCTCCAGCATTTATTGTTTCTAGATTTTCTGATGATGCCCATTCTAACTGGTGTGAGGGGATACCTCATTGTAGTTTTGATTTGCATTTCTCTAATGATTAGTGATGTTGAGCAGCTTTTCATGTGCCTCTTGACCATCTATATGTCTTCTTTGGTGAAATGTCTATTTACATCTTCCACCCATTTTTTAATTGGATTGTTTGTTTTTTTGATCTTGAGCTCCATGAGCTGTTTGTATATTTTGAAGATTAATCCTTTGTCCGTTGTTTCATTTGCAAATATTTTCTCCCATTCTGAGGGTTGTCTTTTCCTCTTGTTTATGTTTCCTTTGCTGTGCAAAAGCTTTTTAAGTTTCATTAGGTCCCGTATGTTTATTTTTGTTTTCATTTTCATTACTCTAGGAGGTGGGTCAGAAAAGGTCTTTCTGTGGTTTATGTCAAAGAGTGTTTTTCCTATGTTTTCCTCTAAAAGTTTTGTAGTGTCCAGTCTTACATTTACGTCTGTAATCCATTTGGAGTTTATTTTTATGTATGGTGTTAGGGAGTGTTCTGATTTCATTCTTTTACATGCAGCTGTTCAGTTTTCCCAGCAACACTTATTGAAGAGGCTGTCTTCTCCATTGTATGTTCTTGCCTCCTTTGTCATAAATTAGTTGACCATATGTGTGTGGGTTTATCTCTGGACTTTCTATCCTGTACCAATGACCTATATTTCTGTTTTTGTGCCAGTACCATACTGTCTTGATTACTGCAGCTTTGTAGTATAGTTTGAAGTCAGGGAGCCTGCTTCCTCCAGCTCCATTTTTCTTTCTCGATTGCTTTGACTATTCAGGGTCTTTTGTGTTTCCATATGAATTGTAAAATTTTTTGTTCTAACTCTATGAAGAATGCCATTGGTAGTTTGATAGGGGTTGCATTGAATCTGTAGATTGCTTTGGGTAGTATAGTCATTTTCACAATATTGATTCTTCCAATCCAAGAACATGGTATATTTCTCCATCTGTTTGTGTCATCTTTGATTTCTTTCATCAGTGTTTTATAGTTTTCTGAGTACAAGTCTTTCACCTCCTTAGGTAGGTTTATTCCTAAGTATTTTATTCTTTTTGTTGGGATGGTAAATGGGATTGTTTCCTTAATTTCTCTTTCAGATTTTTCATCTTTAGTGTGTAGGAATGCAAGAGATTTCTATGCATTAATTTTGTATCCTGCAACCATACCAGATTCATTGATTAGTTCTAGTAGTTTTCTGGGGACATCTTTAGGATTTTCTATGTGTAGTATCATGTCATCTGCAAACAGTGACAGTTTTACTTCTTCTTTTCAAATTTGTTTTCCTTTTATTTCTTTTTCTTCTCTGATTTCTGTGGCTAGGACTTCCAGAACTATGTTGAATAAGAATGGCAAGAGTGGACATCCTTGTCTTGTTCCTGATCTTAGAGGAAATGCTTTCAGTGTTTCACCATTGAGTATGATGTTTGCTGTGGGTTTGTCATATATGGCCTTTATTATGTTGAGGTAGTTTCCCTCTTTGCCCACTTTCTGGAGACTTTTTATCATAAATGGGTGTTGAATTTTGTCAAAAGCTTTTCTGCATCTACTGAGATGATCATATGGTTTTAATTCCTTAATTTGTTAATATGGTGTATCACATTGATTGATTTGCGTATATTGAAAAATCCCTGCATTCCTGGCATAAATCCCACTTGATTGTGGTGTATGATCCTTTTAATATGTTGTTGGATTCTGTTTGCTAGTATTTTGTTCAGGATTTTTGCATCTATGTGCATCAGTGATGTTGGTCTATAATTTTCTTTTTTTGTGATATCTTTTTCTGTTTTGGTATCATGGTGGTTGTGGCTTCGTAGAATGAATTTAGGAGTGTTCCTCCCTCTGCAATTTTTTGGAAGAGTTTGAGAAGGATTGGTGTTAGCTCTTCTCTATATGTTTGATAGAATTCACCTGTGAAGTCATCTGGTCCTGGACTTTGTTGGAAAAATTTTAATTACAGTTTCAATTTCATTGCTTCTGCTAGGTCTGCTTATATTTTCTAATTCTTCCGGGTTCAGTCTTGGAAAATTGTACCTTTCTAAGAATTTGTCCCTTTCTTCGTGGTTGTCCATTTTATTGGCATATACTTGTTTTTAGTAGTCTCTTATAATCCTTTTTATTTCTGCAGTGTCAGTTGTGATTTCTCCTGTTTCATTTCTAATTTTATTGATTTGCATCCTCTCCCTTTTTTTCTTGATGAGTCTGGCTAAGCGTTTATCAATTTTGTTTATCTTCTCAAAGAACCGACTTTTAGTTTTATTGATCTTTGCTATTGCTTTCTTCATTTCTATTTCATTTATTTCTGCTCTGATCTTTATGATTTCTTTCCTTCTACTGACTTTGGGTTTTCTTTGTTCTTCTTTCTCTAGTTGCTTTAGGTGTAGGGTTAGATTGTTTATTTGAGATTTTTCTTGTATCTTGATGTGAGATTAAATTGCTATAAACTTCCTTCTTAGAGCTGCTTTTGCTGTGTCCCGTAGGTTTTGAGTCATTGTGTTTTCATTGTCATTTGTTTCTATGTATTTTTAAAATTTCTTCTTTGATTTCTTCAGTGATCTCTTGGTTATTTAGTAGCACACTGTTTAGCCTCCACGTATTTGTGTTTTTTACACTTTTTTTCCTGTAATTGATTTCCAATCTCATAGCATTGTGGTCAAAAAAGATGCTTGATATGATTTCAGTTTTCTTAATTTTCTGAGGCTTGATTTGTGACCCAAGATGTGATCTATCCTGGAAAATGTTCTGTGTGCACTTGAGAAGAAAGTGTATTCTCCCATTTTCGGGTGGAATGTTCTATAAATATCAATTAAATCTATCTGGTCTGTTGTGTCATTTAAAGCTTCTGTTTCCTTATTTATTTTCTGTTTGGATGATCTGTCCATTGGTGTAAGTGGGGTGTTAAAGTCCCCTCCTATTATTGTGTTACTATCTATTTCCCCTTTCATGGTTGTTAGCATTTGCCTTATGTATTGAGGTGCTCTTATGTTAGGTGCATAAACATTTATAATTGTTATATCTTCTTCTTGGATTGATCCCTTGATCACTATATAGTGTTCTTCCTTATGTCTTGTAAGAGTCTTTATTTTAAAGTCTATTTTATCTGATACAAGTATTGCTACTCCAGCTTTCTTTTGATTTCCATTTGCATGGAATATCTTTTTCCATCCCCTCACTTTCAGTCTGTATGTGTCCCTAGGTCTGAAGTGGGTCTCTTGTAGATAGCATATATATGGGTCTTGTTATTTTATCCATTCAGCCAGTCTGTGGTTTTTGGTTGGGGCATTTAATCCATTTACATTCAAGGTTATTATCAATATTTATGTTCCTGTTACCCACCTGTAGCATTTGTTGTAAAGCTGGTTTGGTGTGGTGCTGAATTCTCTTAGCTTTTGCTTGTCTGAAAAGCTTTTGATTACTCCATCGAATCTGAATGAGATCCTTGCTGGGTAGAGTAATCTCGGTTGTAGGTTTTTCTCTTTCATCACTTTAAGTATATCCTGACAATCCCTTCTGGCCTGCAGAGTTTCTGCTGCAAAATCAGCTGATAACCTATGGGGATTCCTTTGTATGTTATTTTTTGCTTTTCTCTTGCTGCTTTTAATATTTTTTCTTTGAATTTAATTTTTGTTAGTTTGATTAATATGTGTCTTGCTATGTTTCTCCTAGGGTTTATCCTGTATGGGACTCTCTGTGCTTCCTGGACTTGAGTGACTATTTCCTTTCCCATGTTAGGGAAGTTTTCCACTATAATCTCTTCAAAGATTTTCTCAGACCCTTTCTTTTTCTCTTCTTCTTCTGGGACCCCTATAATTCGAATGTTGGTGCGTTTGATGTTGTCCCAGAGGTCTCTGAGATTGTCTTCAATTCTTTTTTCTTTATTCTGCTCCTTGGCAGTTATTTCCACCATTTTGTCTTCTAGCTCACTTATTCGTTCTTCTGCCTCAGTTATTCTGTTATTGATTCCTTCTAGTGTATTTTTAATTTCAGTTATTGTGTTGTTCATCTCTGTTTGTTTGTTCTTTAGTTCTTCTAGGTCTTTGTTAAACTTTTCTTGCATCTTCTCAATCTTTGCCTCCGTTCTATTTCCAAGATTCTGGATCATCTTTACTATCATTACTCTGAATTCTTTTTCAGGTAGGTTGCCTATTTCCTCTTCATTTATTTTGTCTTGTAGGTTTTTACCTTGCTCCTTCCAGTGTGACATATGTTTTTGCTGCCTCATTTTTAAAATTTTTTGATGGGTGGGACTGTGTTCCTGTCTTACTGGTTGTTTCGCCTGAGGCTTCCAACACTGGAGTTTCTAGGCTGCTGGATAGAGCTGGATCTTAGTGCCAAGATGAGGCTCTCCGGGAGACCTCACTCTGATGAATATTCCCTGGGGTCTAAGGTTCTCTGTGAGTCCAGTGGTTCGGACCTGGAGCTCCCACTGCAGGAGCTTCAGCCCGACCCCCGGCTCGTGAACCAAGATCCCGCAAGCAGTGTGGGGTGGCAAAAGAAAAAAAGAAAAAAAGGAGAGCAACAACAAAGAGTAAAAAATAAAATTAGACTAGGAAACTAACAGACATGTTAGAAAGAATATACAAATAAAAACATAGATGAAACAACACCTGGAAGGTAAAACAGTACCACGATAGTAAAAAAGAGCAGAAGAAAGAAAGAAAAGGCAGAAAAGACCTTGGCTCTGGAGGGTGGGGCTTAGGCAGTGAGCAAGGCCTATGCTTAGGCCTCACAGGGCTGGAAAAATCCCTGAGGGAGTGGTGTGGGTTGGGACTTAGGCTCAACAGAATAGAAGGGGCCCAGGCATGCCTCTGCTCTCAGAGGTCGGGGAACCTGGCCTGGGAGCTCAGCAGGCTTCCCAGGCTCCAGTTGGGTGGACAAACGCCCTCTCCTCCTCTCCTGCTCCTCTGATCCTGGAGAGCCCCTCCCGCCTATTTTTCTTCTGACAGTGTTTTTTAAGACCAGTATAATATTAAGTTATTAATAGTTTAATTTTGAACTAATACCATGGTGAATTAAGAAATGGAAAAAGAATTGTGGAGGAAATTCACAAAGGCCAAATCCATCACCCTTATCTATATCTTAGGCCTCTGTGCTGAGCAAAACTCAGTTAGAGGGACAGTCAAAACGTCTGGGCTCTCAGCTTTATGTAGGAAGGTGACATGAGCACAGACTCTGAAGGCTCACCTGTCCCAAACCCTTACCTTCTGTCCCATAATGTTCAAAACAAAGTCCCATAAGATAGTCTCAGATTTGGTTGAGAATAAAAATAACACAGCTTTCTGCTGAGGGAGAAGAATTCATCCAACCAGCGGACAGTCGGCACCAGGACCCAAAGAGAAACCTCAGTTTTCATCATTCCTCCCTTACCCTGTTCCAAGAATCCTGCTCTCTCTTTCTCTTCCTTCTTTAGGTTTTTTTGCCTTACCTGCATTTCCCTCATCTTTCCTTGGCAGTAAAGTATATAGTGTGCTTCAGAATATGAGTTTCCTAGGGCTGCTGTAACAAATTACTGCAAACTCAGTGACTTAAAACAAACATGATTTATTCTCTCAAAGTCTGGGAGAACAGAAGTCCAAACTCAAGTTGTCAAAAGAGCCACACTCCCTCCAGAAGCTCTGGGGGGGATCCTTCCTTTCCTCCTTCAGCTTCTGGTGGCCCATGTGTTCCTTGACTGTGGCTGCATCCCTCCAATCTCTGCCCCTGTCTTCACACGGCTGTCTTCCCTCATCTTCCCTGTTTTTTCTGTTCTTGTAGGATACATGTCAATGGATTTACGGCTCAGTCGAATCCAGCATGAACTTATCTCTGATCCTAAACTTAATTACATCTGCAAAGATTTCATTTTTTCCAAGTAGTCATATTCACAGGTTCTACGTGAACATGCCTTTTTTTTTTTAACTTGGGGGTACCATTCAACCCACTGTAATCAAAAAATGGTACCTTAACAAAATCTGCTTTGATGTTTTCTTTTTTTGTGAGTTTATTCTGCCATTATAACTCTACAGTCAACTCCTCGAGGGAAAGGATTTGTCTTCTGTTTCCACTGCTCTTTCTTAGTCCCTCCAGCTGGTACATGACAGGATGTCTTCCCAGTTTGGCCAGCTCTTCCTCCTCTCAACTTGCAGACCTTCATAGGTGGAGCAAACTCATCCCTACCTTTTAATACTTATCTCAAGTCCTACTTTCAAGAAGTCTCCTTTAGATCGTCCCATATGTCCACCATGAAGAAGTTAATTTTCTCAGACCCATCTGAATTCCTTCTCTTACTGGTTTGTCATCCTATTTAGGGTACATTCCATACGTGGCTTTTATGTATGGTCTCAACTTACTCATTTGCTTTACACCAAACATACTCAGAAAACTACGTGTGACAGAAGCTTATGCTACAACACAGGAAAGGCTGTGTTTGCTGACTCAGTTGGCTGTCCCAACCAAATGAGTCAGCCTTACATTTGGCTGCAAGAAACAGAAAATCAGACTATGGAGGCTTAAACAAATGGTAATTTATTTGCCTCAAAAAAAAAAAAAAAAACACATCCAAAGGTACTGGGCTACAGACCTTAGTCCAGCAGATTAAGGAAATCAGGACTGATGTCTTCAGGAGTGCATTGGCTTTTCTCTCACAGTCATATGGAGGCTGCTGCAGATCCAGCCATTTCATCTACCTTCAAAGCAAGTAGATGGAATAGGAAAGCAGAAGTTTCCCATGAATTGCATCTGCTCCTTTTTATTAAGAAATTGAAAGCTGACACGGAGGCCCTTTCTCTTCTGAAGCCTACTTCACTCACATCTGGTTCCTCGGCCACTTCCAGTTACACGAGAACTGGGGGAAATAATTGTGTGGATTTCTAGCTTCTGTATTGGGAGGTACCTGGAGAAAAGGTGGTGGTAAAGGTCTTGACTAGCTGATCAGTAGAGTTTGCTGCTGCCTCAAAGTGCTTGCGTAACCCAGCCTGTCTGGGTTCCGACGCGTCATCACACACCATCTAATACTGTCATCTTGTCTGACGCCAGGATTGATGAGAACAGCTGTTAATTCAGTAGGCAATAATTAACTCCAAAGTACATAAATTACCAGGCTGCAGGATTTTTTCCCTTTAAGTATACAGGTGAATGCTGTTTTGAACGTGGAGTTGTGGTCACCTCCGCTGACAGAAAGCTCCAAGGCAGTCATTGTGAGGCTGCTTTGAAACCTGGGCAAGACTGCTGGTTAGGTGGGGAATATGCCGTGTTTATGAGTGAACCCGTGGATGTTTTATTACTGGTGTTAATAAAGTGTGTAAAAGAGAACTTCATAGGTTGTGGTGCAGCCCCTGCTTTTATTGCGGAAAATTCACTCAGAATCGTATCCTCTTAGGCTACAATGTTCTCCTGGGGGCCTGCATCCAGCCGTTACGTGGGGTTAAAATGAAGGAGAAACCTGGGGAAAAAAAGGCTTATGTAGGTAATATGTATCTATGTTAATTCATCATCCATTAATGCAAAATTTAGTAAGATTTATTATCATTATTTATGAAGGAGACAATTTTACATTTAAATCTAAATTTGATCAATGATCACTTAATACAACATTTTTTATTAGCAAAGGCTCCACCTGGGAGCATTTTTGCAGCTCTGAAGTTTGATCCCCTCGTTAAGCCAAACTTTATCAGATTTGCTAATCCGAACACTGTCGGACCTGGGATGCTGACTTGCTCTAAGAAAGGTACAAAACAATGACATATAACTTTCAAATACTAATTTATTAACTAGTTCTAACTAGATGATTTCTGTTTTCCATTTCTCTTAGAAACTACTGAGTGTTTGCTATTTGCTTTCAGAACAAAACATATATGCCCACGATAGTAGCAACTCTATAGTCTGGAAAGGGTGAATTTAAAAATATTTCTCTAGAAGTTACTGGGAAGCCTAACCTCCCTAAAATATTTCTTTGATGTCACGTTGTGTACATATTGTCTTCCATCCCTACCCCTGGTCCTCGTTCCCCTGTTACTGAGGGTCCTTTGAAATCCCACTGTCTGTTCAGATGTGAGTGTCTGAGGT
The DNA here is from genome assembly GCF_028021215.1 of Eschrichtius robustus. Classification (NCBI taxonomy): domain Eukaryota; kingdom Metazoa; phylum Chordata; class Mammalia; order Artiodactyla; family Eschrichtiidae; genus Eschrichtius; species Eschrichtius robustus. The sequence continues at coordinate 6,185,744 of NC_090825.1, forward strand.
AGGCCTGGGCCCATCTCTTATTCAGCTGCTTCCTCTTCGCCCCCGCCATACCCCACCACTCAACCTCAGCTTTATCCAAGTTAATTTTCTAGTCCTCTTACTGCAGTGTTCATCTCCCTCCTCTAATCAGTACAGGAGCCCTCCTGAATGAGTGGAAGAGTGTCTTCGATTTGGTTTAAATAATTACACCACACTTCCCATCTTTAGTTTGAATAGCAAAGCCCTCCTTCCTCTGGAGAAGCTCATCCTCATTAGCATTAGCCATTATTCAATCCATTATTCAATTCTCAGCTCTTCTCTCCACTTGAATTGTTTCTTTGTTCTGGCAATATTCGGGTTTAGTTATCTACTTTTTTATTGACATTAGTTTCTGCAGTGGTAGTGCACAACATATGCACTTGGGGAGACTTATGTTAAAAAAATAATAACCTACTGAGTCTCCAGGAGTGGGCTCTGGGCACTTAGGCATCTTTTTAAAGCGCCAGGTGATTCTAATACACAGCCTGTTTCAGAAGTTTGGTGCAGTGAGCTCTGGTGAGGTAAGGACCTTACTGAAGTTTATTTTGCTTTTCCGATTGCTAACAACAAAATCAGAAGACGTATTTGTATCGTACTTAGAATCGAAAGCATGCTTTAAAATATAAGTTTCTGGTTCTCTAAATAGAGCACAGTTTGTGCATGAAATTTGCATTTGTATATTATGGTGATGTTTTTATTAGATTCACTATAGTTGTAAGAGATGGCAAAAGACCGGTACAGAATTGGGTGTAGTTTATGTACATTACCACATGGGAAAGATACAAAGGTTAAGAAGGGTGGATTTTAATCTGTGGCTGATGGGGTCATAAATGAGCTGGTCTTGCTTTAAAGAATGATGTAATCAGACAGATGTGTCTCCTGGGGAAGCCTGTCTACACAGGTAGCATCTGTCTGCCTGGGGCATTGGCTCCTCTACAGGGAGTGGCCTGTGGTCTGGAGAGCTCTGAAGTGTTACCTTGTTAGTAATCCAAACTCTACCAAATGTGAGAGTCTGACTTGCTCTAACAAAAGTGGAAAAGAATGATATTTAAACCCAGGATGCCAATTTATTAATTTATCATGCAGAATATGCCTATTGGGTAGACCAGTTAGTTGTTTATATAAAATCATTCTCTTATATTCTCTCTCTATAGCAAGAAGCCACCTTGTCCAAAGGTCACCCATGAGCCTGGTTATAACACAGGTGGAGTGGGGATTTGTATGTTTAAGGCAATGTTTCTCGACCTTTCTCCATTACTACTCTCTTAAGAAGCCTTTTTAAATTTCTTTTTTCTAACCAACCCCTCATGAAATTTTAATACCACAGGTATATTGCATATCTATTTACGTGATGTATGCATATCTGTGTATCATGCATTAAAAGACTAATTTTTTTGGCTTTCCTCGAGAACCAGTGTTTGCCCTCTTGGGGCCCCCGCTGAGAATGTATGGCCTGAGAAATCCATTTCCTAAAGCCTAAACTATGAGCCTCCACTTAGAGGGATACACCAGCCAGGTGGGCCAGGTACTGGAATCCGCTGACAAGACAACTTCTCTTCTAGACAGCGTTGTTTTCCTCAGAGACTGGTCTCCTTCTCTGCTTCCAAAATTAAAATCTTTACCACCCACTCACCTCCCTCCTTTTTTGCACATACCTTTCTTCAGATGTTTTTGTTCACCCAACAGATCAGAATCAAATCTGGCCAGAATTGCATTGTCTTTCAGGGGATGAAACATGTATCTCCATCCTTTTCAGGTTAACTCTGATGGGACAATTTTGGGTCCAAATTCTTCATGTCTGTCCCAGGTGTTATTTGCATGGATTTACTGAAGGGACATCAGGTATATGTCAAAGCATAACCCTGCTCTTAAGGATGACATCTGACAAAGCAATTACAAAGCTTTCTCCCCAAATATGAAAGGCAGAAAAATGGAGTGGATTGATCCAAAGCCAAAAATCATACTTAAATTTAAGCTCCACCAGGACAAGGATTTTTTGTCTTTTTTGTTTACTTAAAATTATAGTCCCTATACCATGAATAGCTTCTGACATAGTGGGCCCTCAATAATATTTGTTGAATGAAAAAAGAATTATTTTTATTCAGTATATGAGTTAGGATCTCTCCAATTCTGGTGTAGTGAACCATGTGGATATGAGGGATTATATTCATTCATTCAAAGAATATTTACCAGGGACTTCCCTGGTGGTGCAGTGGTTAAGAATCCACCTGCCAATGCAGGGGACACGGGTTCGATCCCTGGTCCGGGAAGATCCCACGTGCCACAGAGCAACTAAGCCCGTGCGCCACAACTACTGAGCCTGCACTCTAGAGCCCGTGAGCCACAACTACCGAGCCCACGTGCCACAACTACTGAAGCCCATGTGCCGAGAGCCCGTGCTCCACAACAAGAGAAGCCACCGCTATGAGAAGCCCGTGCACCGCAATGAAGAGTAGCCCCCGCTCGCCGCAACTAGAGAAAGCCCTTGTGCAGCAATGAAGACCCAACAGAGACAAAAAAACAAAACAAAACAAACAAACAAACAAAAACAAAAAAAGAAACAGAGACTATTTACCAAGAACACATTATGACAGACCCTGTACAAATTACCCAATGTATCCATAAGGGAATAAAACAGATGGGATCCCTGCCCTCATGGACCATAGAGCAAAACAGGAGAGACAGGCAATAAGCTGACGGGTAAATACAAGCTATCACCTTTTGGGGAGCAAAGTGATATTGGAAGAAATAGCAGGGTGCAGCTGGTGGATCACCAGGAGGCCCTCAAGGAGCACGCTCAGGGCAGGCCTGTCATGGAAGCCAGGTGTGCGCAGGTCCCACACGGGAAGAGGGGCAGGAAGGAGCTTCTCAGGCAGAGGGAACTGTGTGTGCAAAGGCCTTGAGCCTGGAGAGATGGGCAAGCTGGAAGACCCCCAAGGAGGGCACGGTACCTCGAGTGGAACTGAGGGGTAGGGCATGAATAGAAACTAAAGATGCAGACTGGGGCAAGATGTGTGAAGAGTTCAGTGTAGACCTTAAAGTGGACAGGCCTTCTCTCCTGGGTCTAGACTTCAGAAGGAAGATCTGGGCTGGAGGTCCACCTTTGAGAGTTGGTGCTATTTAGATGGTGTTGAAGAAGGCGCCAGGTATATGGATGTCCCTGCAAGGGGAAAATGGGGGAATTTAAAGAGAAAAGGACCTAGACCGAGCCCCGGAGAGGGCAATATTTGAGTCAGAGCAGGTGGAGTCAGCAGAATGGCCAGACCCCGGGGAGCATGGGGCCAAGGAAGCTGAGAGAGACCAGGATTCTTGGCAGGAGAAAGGGACCAGCTCTGCTGAGGACGCTGCTTGGGAGTCGCGGTAAGGGGCGCGTGGAAAGGACTGGATGGGATTGACGAAGTTGTAGGTAACCAGTGAGCTTGACAAGAGAAGTTTTTGTGGCTTCTTGGGGTTGCTACATAGTTTGAAATGGGATATGGAGAATCAGAGCCCAAAGAAGTAGGAGGAGCTTCAGTAGACAAGCCTTTGAGATTCGGCTCTAAAGGGAAACGAGAAATAAAGAAGGCGGGGTTGTGTTGTGTTTAGGGAAGGCACTGCTCGGTTGGGAGCAGACTTGCTTGCTGCTGGGAATGGTTCAAAGAGGGAGAGATTGATGACAGAAGTAGTCGGGAATGAACTGGAGCCTGAAATCCCTGTTGCCTGGAGACAATTGATAATCAAGGTGATGGTCCAGGCTGTGTGGTTTTCTTCTGCATCAAGGTTAAAAAGTATTTCTCTTGCAAGTGGTGGAATTTGGTTGTCAAATTTCATCCCAACAAAGAAATTTCTAAATGCATATTCTAAAATCAAACCGTTTCCTCCATTCCAATTCTACTCCCATGTGGTTTTGATGCCAGGCACGGTTTTTTCTCATCAGCGTCTTTCAGTGTGTGATTGCCTATAGAAATCCTTAAGGTGTGAAAACTATTTCCTGTAGCAAGCACAACATTTCAGTTTCTCTGATGGGGGGAAAACAACCTTCAGGACCACCTGATCACGGGAAGCTCTGCATCTCCTGCCTCTTCTTTCCAGTATAGAGATAATTTCTCAGTGTAGAGATAATTCCTTTTTGTCTTTTAAACCTATGGCAATAAACTCCTTTGCTGCTTCTATTTAATTTCATATTCCAAATATCCTTGCAAAATCATTCTAAAGAGGCATGAAACTGTTTCTCAAATAGTTAAATTGTGAGATAGTAAATATTACCCTAATTGGTTAATGACTCATTTACATATGATGCAAAATAAAGGGAACGTCATTAGCTGTGAACTAAGAATTCTACTCTATTTTTGTCCTTAAAAAAATTAGTACCCCTGGACTGCTCATCTAATAATTTTACTCTGGAATTTTAGTGGGCAGGTTTATTACGTAATATGTCCACTGGAAAATAGAAATGAGTATTTTTAACTTTCTATACTCATTCTTTGGAATTCTAGTAGCCTTGGATAGATTTCTGTTTCATTCCTGGCTTGAAATACTTCTTCACACCATCAGGAAGTACGTTAATTCATCACAGAAATGTATTTAGACTTGGAAAACACTGGAGATTTTAAAAATATGATCATTATGGTCCCAAATGCGGGTTGGGGCTTTAACTCATTTTCTTGATAGGCTGAGACAGTGTATGTGAAGCCCACCATCTGGAAACCTTTGTAAATTGTCATTTCATGAGACTTTGCCTCTTTTGCGTACGCCATCTTTTCTGGGTGAGCCCTTGACTGAAACTGGACTCACGGGGTATATTTAACTGTGGCTTCTTGTCCCCAAGGAAGGCTAGTTGGCTTGGGGAGGAAGTAGCTGCTATCACTAATGACACAGAGAAGACCTGAACCCAGAAGGTTAAACCCATTGCTACTCCGGGCTGCAGCTTCCAATAATCTGCACAATAATACTTTCAGCTCGGGTTTACTTGGGAGAAACAGACACCTCTGTGTAAACTGCCAGCAAGTCATATATATATGTATATATACTCAGTTTTATTGGAGTGTAGATGATTTACAATGCTGTGTTAGTTTCAGGTGTACGGCAAAGTGACTCAGTTATGCATATACGTGTATTCATTCTTTTTCAGATTCTTTTCTCATATAGGTTATCACAGATTATCGAGTGGAGTTCCCTGTGCTATACAGTAGGTCTTTGCTGATTGTCTGTCTCATATATAACAGTGTGTGTATGTTAATCCCAAGCTCCTGATTTATCCCTTCCCCCCCATGTTTCCCCTTTGGTAACCATAAGTTTGTTTTCGATATCTGTAAGTCTGTTTCTCTTTTGTAAGTAAGTTCACTAGTATCATTTTTTAAAAAATTAGATTCCACATATGAAGTCTCATATATTTTTGGTCAAATCAAGTGTGCCCTTCTCAGAGTCGATTAAGGAGAAAATAGGTAGCAGACCCATCATGATTTTAATAACCCTTTTTATTCTGCTTAATTAGGTAATATATTTTTGTTATCGATGTTGAAATTGTATATCATCAGTGACGTGGTTTCCAAACCATGTGCTAAGGCACCCCCAGGGCATCCCAGGATATTTGAAAATTTCAAGGGGAACCTAGCAACACCGGACATCTGCCACTGTGGAAATCAACTCAAGGTAGTTTATGGTTTCAACATTAGGTGGCACTGCATTCCTTTTGTTGTCAAGCTGGGTTTTTGGCATATGTGACCGGGTGGGGGGAGGGGGGGAGAAAAAAACAGTGGCCTGGGGAAATCAAGACAGAATAGGAAATGTGAGTGGTGGTGTTGAATCCGAGGCTAGGGTTTGTGCAGATGCAATGCTCAACAGACACACTGACTACTGAGGGCCCATAGTAAGTCACACAGTAAGTGGCTACTTAAGAATGAAATAAAATTATAATATTTTATTTCAATATATATGTTGGATTTCTCTTCCAACAACTCCTAAGCTGTTGGGACATAATACTTAAGCAGTTCAGACGTTACTACTTAATAAACAAGACTGTTAGATATCTCCTTTGGCCTAGGAATGCTATGAAAATATTAATAAGACACTAAGGGCATTGTGAAACAAGAAAATTTGGGAACCTCTGCCTTAGTGGTTTTACTTTTTGCGAGTAAAAGTTTATAATAATGTTGGAGGATGTATGCGATGTATGATCAGTTTATCAGCGGTTTTCCTTCAACCACAGGCATCCATAAGTCTCATAAGGACGGCTAGCTAATGGGGAACCCTCATGGTCGGATGATCACGGTCATCACTCTGAAATCGCACCTGTACAGCTCATAGAAGCCTGCTTTGCATCACCTACCTTTGTTTGCTTGCTTTGTTGACATTTATTATTGGTTTGTTTTATTACATTTTTGTCAGTGAGGTTGATCTCTTGGGTGGGGAGAATATAACATTTAGTTGATTATAAATAAATGCTCAATAAATGTTTTTTGAACAAATGAAGTGATTTAATGAATGTCTTAGTTCGTATTAAACCATCAGCAGTATGTAGCATTTCTGCAAAAGAGCCACCAGCCCCAAATTTCTAAGGAATGCAAGGTTAACCTTTAAGTGAATTTTCTGGTAATTTATAAATAATCTGTCTTTAAAACTCAGTAGTTTTAAACACACAGGGAACTCTATCCAATCTCCTGGGATAAACCATAATGGAAAGAATATAAAAAAAGAATATATGTATGTGTATAACTGAGTCCTTTGTACAGCAGAAATTAGTACAACATTGTAAATCAAGAGTACTTCAATTAAAAAATAGAAAAAAACCCTCAGTAGTATGTTGGAGGTGGGGGAATTGAGTGAGGGGCAGTCAAAAGGTACAAACTTCCAGTTATAAAGTAAATAAGTATTGGGGATGCAGTGTATAACATGATAAATATAATTAACACTGCTCTGTGTTATATATGAAAGTTAAGAGAGTAAATCTTAAGAGTTCTCATTACAAGAAAAAAAATTCTATTTCTTTAATTTTTTACCTATATGAGATGATGGACAGTCACTAAACTTATTGTGATAATCACTTCCTAATATGTGTAAATCAAATCATTATACTCCACACCTTGAATTTACACAGTGCTCTATGTCAATTATATCTCAATAATACTGGAAGAAAAAAATAAATGAAATGATGTCTACCAAGTGCCAAAAAAACACCTCAATGGCATGTTATTACAGGCTGAGTTGTGCCCCCCAAAATGCATATGTTGAAGCCCAACCTTGAGTACCACAGAATGTGACTGTATTTAGAGACAGGGCATTTGGAGAGGTGACTGAGCTAAGATGAGGCCATTAGGGTGGTGTCCTTATAAGAAAAAGAGATTAGGACACACAGAGAGACCCCAGGGGCACACAGGCTTGCATAGAGAAAAGGCCATGTGAGGAAACAGCTAGGAGGTGGTCATCTACAAGCCAGGTGAGAAGTCTTAGGAGAAAGTAACCCTGCTGACACCTTGATCTTGAACTTCCAGCTTCCACAACTGTAAACAAACAAACAAACAAAAATTTCTATTGTTTAAGCCACTGAGTCTGGGGTATTTTGTCCCTGCAGCCCAAGGAGATTAGCGCACACACGGGTTTAGCAAAACCCGTTCCTTTTGATTAGGGTCCTTGAATGCTGCTGACTGGGAAGAGCTGCTTGGTCATGGCCCTGTGAGAGAACATGAGATGCCTCTTGGTGATTTGGGTGGAACTAATGTACTGCGTTGGCCCAAAAGTTCGTTCGGGTTTTTCTGTAACATCGTACAAAAACCCGAACGAACTTTTTGGCCAGCCCAATATATCCTCTGGTTGAAATTGCTCAGAAGTCAGAGTCTGGTGTCAACGGTATAAATCGTCTTTGCTTCCTCCAAGACCCACTCCTCAGGAGAACCCTCAGTAGGAGAAGAAAGAAGGTGGTGAGGAAACCCAGGAGCACCCTCCGGGGAGACACTACTTTTAAGTGCATTTCAGCCTTTTATCCTGTTAAAAGGAAAGCTGCTGCCAGCCATCCCCTCCCCTAATTAGTATCATTAATGAAACATCTAGTTTAGTTTGTAATAGGAGATTTCTTTTTTTTCCAATTTGCAGAAGGTTTCAGTTATGCAGCCAAGCAGTTATTTATCTTTTTTAATCACAGCATGACTTTACGGAATATCTTTTGGTCTGATTAAAAAGGGCAATTCCAGGGTAGACCTTGAGAATCACAGCATTCATTGTTTTTCTGCTGTATTTGGAGTCCGTGACTGCACAGGACTTTGCAATCTATCACTTCCATGTGAATGCGCTTGCTATTGTCATGTTTAAGTTCATACCCAGGATTGGCTGTGCTATCCCTGCGGTGTTATTGCCCTCAGCAAACTTGTCCCTCTGTTATCATGTGACATTTGATATCTACATTTCGTTCCATTTAACTTCATAAGGTGTCCTCTTCTTCAGTCATAATTGGCAGGATATATTGTGCTTGGTTTGCTTAATTCTAATTTATCCACTATTGTGTAGGTTATAAATGGGGTCACAAGTAGGTCATAAAGAAAGTTGCCACTGGGGTAGCAATGCAAATGTACCCCGAGTACCCATAAAAGATGTGCGTGTCATCTTGTGTGCTGTTGGTTGAAGAGACATATTTATCTCACATGAAGTGGTATATCATTTCATCTTAAACTAAGCTGCACGGGTTGGAGTGTCTGATAGCCTTGGTCATGTTTGTTGACTGAATCTGAACACCTGTTGCCTCTTTTAACTTTTTAAATGTGGATCAGATGTGTCACCTATAAAGCGGTGATAAGTGAAGATAATTGTGTATAGTGTTTAAACGAAGCTAAATTTCATTGATCCAGATTAGAGAGATTATCTGTCTCAATTAAAGTCTAAAGTGTGCTCAAATATCTTTTTTTTTCACTTGTAAGTCCACTGAAATCACCAGAATTAGGCAAATTTTGTATTGCTTAGTGCAGATCCTTAAGTGAGCTGATTCAAGGTGAATAAAATTTGAGTTTTAATTAGTATATAATTATATGTTTCTAAAGTTTTTGAAACGTACTGAGACATAGCACTTAGAAGTGTTCTCCTATTGTGCATATGTCATTATACATGGGAGAGAAGGTTCAGGAAGACCCAGAAACCAGCATTTATTAAGTCCATTGGACAATCCAGGACCACTTCGTCCCCTGGGTTTCTGAAAGAGTGGAACCTCTTTGGAATAATTAACTTTCATTCAACTATGTGGATGCACAAAGACCAAGGAGACAGTGGCTTCTGTTGGCTACTAGTAAAGATGTAAAGTTCAGTTAATCATTGACTGGTTAACAATGTCAGATGTAATCATTCAGATGTCACTGTGCCAGCAGGAGGGCAGGAGACAGTTTGGACCAGACGGAGACTAACTCTAATAAAAGTCCTTTGTAATCACAGGTAAACTCCCAATTGGGCTTGGAGCTCTGTGAAACAAAGAGAGTGGGGAGAAGAATGTGTGCTAGTGTTGTTTTACAGAAATGGCCTGCAGAGTAAGTTAACAACGAAAAGGAGATGACTGGTCCCCTTTTGGCTACAGGAGAAGTGGGCTATGAGTTCTGGAGATAGCAGCTCCCTCCTTTCCATACAGCTTATTTGTTTGCTCTTCTGTCTCCCGTGGTGGAGAGGAACTAAACCCTGAAAGCTAAGATTCTTCCACGTGCTTGATATCAGAGAGAGCCTGGATGAGAGAACAAACGTGTGACGGTGCACTCCTCTGTGGAAAGCAGAGTGACCTATGGATCTCGGTGGAGGGAGGCTTGTGCATTCTTTTTCCACTGAGTTCTGACTATTGGAAACTCTATGTTTTGTCTCCTTTTTGTTATTCTAAACTATTAATCAAGCCAGCTTTCTCCCCATCGGTTTCAAATTTGCAATCCCTGAGCTGAGAAGTACAAGTCTGGGTTTCTGCAGGGTGAAGCCAGCTTTCCCTTCCAGGGAAGATGTGTTCTCAATGACTTAATTTGTGAGGGGAACTTTCTATCAAGATCTTGAGTATCTTCTAGGCCCATCTCTTCCCACTGGCCTGTAATGAGCTGGTGTCTTCTAGGCCCATCTCTTCCTACTGGCCTGTAATGAGCTGGTGGAACACTCCTGAGAGAAGCAAATGACTCTCAAACTCCTCCCTGAAATTTTATCTAGCTGTGATACCGAACTTGAACCCTAAGTGTAAGATTCTTTAGCCCTTTAGCCCAAATATAGCTGGAAAAATAGCATAATGTATGCTATTCAAAAAGACCTAATAATAACAGCTCTAATATAAAAGAGAATAATGAAAATAATAATCACAACCAACAGTACTATTTCTAGCGGCCATTTCCATAGGAAATCAAATTGCATTTGACTCCCAATTTTCAATTCCAGTCTAACCAACCAAAACGCTAATAACACCCATTGTTGAGGTGGTTGGTTTTTCAATTTTCTTCATAACTTTCTGTCTTAGCTCACGCTGCCATAACAAAACACTGCAGGCTGGGTGGTGCAAACAGGAGATACTTATTTCTCGCATCCCTGGAGGCTGGGAAGTCTAAGATCAAGGTGCTGATGATTCTGTTCTGGTGAGGGCCCTCTTCCTGGCAGACACCCCTTCTCACATGGCAGAGAGAGACAGACAGACAGACAGACAGACATAGAGAGACAGAGAGAGAGAGAGAGAGATTCTCTTCCTTTCCTTATAAGGACGCTAATTTCATCATGGGGACTGGACCTTCATGACCTCATCTAAACCTAATTATCTCCCAAGGGTCCCACCCCTAATACCATCATATTGGGAGTTAAGGCTTCAGTATATGCATCTGGGAAGGACATGACATTCAGCCCATAATATTTTCTGACTCCACTCCTCATCTGGAGGTATTTTAAATTAGAAGAAGGTTCCAACATGTGACCTGAGGACCGTTAGATGTTATAGCCAAAGCACAGTGTTTCTGGTCTATCCTAAAAGACTGATAAAAAACAGAAATCCTGAGGCCAGGGCATATAGCAAATTTACTTCTTTGGGGGTTGCAGGAAATGCTGAGGAGGTGGCATGGAGATTCTCTGTAGCCATGTTTAAGAGCTCAGTTAAGGAAAATTCTACCTGATCATTTTCTCTCCCAAGCAAGAGCATTGTTTTATTTAAGCCACATTTGATGCTTATGAGATGCAGTGAGCTTGCTGAATATTCATTTGCAGCTCGGTTCATCAAGTTCTTATAATCCCTTTTATTTTCCTTTGACTTATAATTGGTGTTTTTGCATATTTATGATCTGCTTTGTTTTAAGCTGAGGACCTGGTTTAAATGCGGTACTCTCCTTTCTCCTCCAGCCCTGTGCAGTGGGCTCACAGGGAAACCATGGTATTGAGTGACGGGGTTTCATCTGGTACCAGCAGCCTCACCCCACCCTCAGCTGGCATGTGTGCTGCCTGCTGACCTCTGTGGGCATTGCAGTTGGCAGCCCCTAACCTAAGATTAAGAGTGGGAGTATTGAACAATCGTAAAACTCTTTAAAAGAGTCACAGAGGACCTGAGTGGTCACCTAATCCTCGTGATAATTTCTCAAATGTTTGAAGACAGTGAGCTCACATCCTTAAATGTCCTTTTCCCGGGGGAAATACCCCTGCTCGGGTCATTTGCCCTTGGTCACATGATCCAGTTAGGAACAGCCTCACTTCCTGTGACTTTGCTCTGAATGTACGTCGATGTACCAGCATCATAGTTTAATGCTCCATGGACGTGTGGTCTCCAAACTGCAGCCACTTAAAAGAACTTTAAATGATGAAGGCGCTTTATAGCATCAAATACAAATGCTTTGTAAAGGAAAATGATGTTAGCTGCTTCAAAGCTTACACATGTCTCCTTAGAAATTCTTCATAAATACTTTCCCCACACCCAAGTAGAGGGTTGGATTGTGCTGGACCAAGCTGCCCTGGCCCATGTGAATCAGGGCCATGTGGGTTGGTACGGGGTAATCCTGAGAGCCTGGTGGAGCCCTGCCCTCCAGTCTCTTAATTTTGTAGACCTTTGTTTCTTTGCCTATAAAATGAAATAACAAAAATGTCCATCTTCCTGGCTGTTTTACTTTCTGGACTCTTGCAAGGATGAAACAAGGTGTGTTTGGAAAGGCAAGGGGATGGCTGTGAAAGAAGCAGAATCAGAGTTTGCTGGTGGGTACCGGCCTTCCCACCAGCACAGGACTGATTATTTATGCATCTCCTGAGAATCACTGACAAGTGTTGACCAATCTTCCCACCCTCACATCAAGTGAAGATGGGGAAGTGGAAAGTGGTGGAGACAACCAGACCTCTGTGACGACTGGGCAGAGTCCGGTTTGCACAGATTCTGGATCGTGGGTCAAGCTTGATCTCAAGGCCTGATTTGAAACTTCATGGTGAACCTTGGCTGCTGTTATTACCTTAAACAATTTATTTTCTTCCAAGACATCTCTTGGGAAGCTAAGTTTCTTCTCCTATTTTCTGACGGATGTGAGAGTAGCTAAACGAAGCAACGAGATAAAAGAAAACATCAAGACAGTATGATGTTATAAAATAAATCCAACATTGTGAAAATAGGATTTTTTATTGTGTGTTTTGTTAAACAGTCTTCTAGGAAATAAAATGCTGTGATATTATTTTTGAAAAGAAAACCTTAACCGCATCACTTCCTTGTGCCCTAGGTTTCATAGAGTCATTATATGAATGCGCCCTTTTGACGGAAAAATTCTTTAGGACATCAATCACATGTGTAAATGTGTGTAGTTATTAAAATACCAGGACTAATTCTATTAACCTTAGAATATGGTATTTTAGGATGAAAGCAGGGATCAGAAAAATGCTTGTAATTTGATTAAATTTTCCACCAGAAGAGAAAGGCCAGAACTACTTGGCATTAAAACTCTTAGCTGTTTACTTCTTAAGCATTTCCTTTGCATATCCAAATAAAAATCCATAAATGCATTCTTTCTAATTATCTGTAGCCAGGGAGGGTTCGAATTACATGTTGTTTGAAGCAGTGCAGCATCCATTGACCGAATGGCTGAATGGATGAATGAGTAAGCGAAAGAAGGCTTTTCCTTCAGTCCCATGACATTGCAAAGTTGCCAGGCACTGGGTCAGGCAGACAGTGTTGTAATAGAGATGCCCCTTTCGTACTCCCTGCTGAGGGAGGCCAGGGGACAGGGGATGGCTTCATTCAGTTTCCTTGCTTACATTTGGTTCTTATTTTGGAGGAACTGTGTTCCTAAAATGTTTGCATCTTTGTTTGAAGGCATTTTTAAGGAGAAAAAGAAGAAGCTCTCATAGATAATCACAGTTATTTTTATTATTATTTCAGCTGCACCTAATAAGGAAAGAGTTGGGGCTTTCTAACTCCGGGCAGTCTGGTTTTGTGTTGGCGCTTCTGGTTCCTGCATTCTTTGGGTCACTGTTCTTCAAAGCAAACCCAGCAATGTCAGGGTCTGAAGAATCTTTAGCGAAGCAGATGGCCATTTTGCAGAAGAAAAGTATGACAGGACTAAATTAACAGTGCACCCCTGGGCCCGGCTCTGAAATGACCTGTGCTCAGGCAGGAAGCCAGGAAGTTCGCGAGCTTTCCCACATCCTCGAAGGACTGACGTCCACGGGGGTGATGTGGGAAAGGGCGGCAGTGGGGAAGAACAGAGCCTGTACGGCTAGAAATGCTTGGGAGCAACACCAAAGGCTAGCACACTACTCCCCTGCTCTGTGCCGAGGCACACACCGAGCACATGCACATGTCACGTGTGCACATGACGTACACACATCACACACACTACCCAAAACCACATGTTTATCCCATATATAAGTTACATACGACATGCGCACATCCGTTACACATATCATTCACATGACACATGCCAGGTGCACAGGCGTACCACATACATACATCGTGCATGAGTCAGAGAGACACATGTGTCACATGGATATATCACATATACAAATCACACACCCCATACACATCACAGAAATCTTACATGCATATTATGTACACACATATCATGCATGTATCATACGCAAATCACACACAGATGCATGTCACACACACACACACGCACACACTCAGCAATGCACAGAACTAATATTTTAATCATCGGGAGTACTACACCATGCAGAGGGAGGATGGCATGATTCTCTGCGAAGTCCTGTCATGGGAACCTTGAAGGCTTAGGAATAAAAATTCCCCCAAGAGTGCTTGAGTCCTGGCGTGCATGCCCCCCGCATCAGTTGACTGATGTGTTAAGCTGACCTGTGTCAGTGGGAGACCCTTAGCAAGGAGCACAGAGCTTTTGGACACAGATGCTCTGCCTTCGTTGTTGAAGGGTTGAGTGCCCATTTGGTGAGAGGAAAGGTCATGTGGAGGGGGGTGAGGGCGGAGGGACATTTTCTGCAGGTGTGACCGTGCATGCCCTGCCAGACCTGCGCAGTTCTAGCCCTGAACACATGATCGTCAGTTTTATTTATTATTACCACTTGCTCTGTGTTAATAGCGGGCCTTGAAAAGACCATGGTCATACACTGGTGGTGAGAATATCAATGGAACATTTACACGGAGCAATTTTGCCATATGTATCAAGAACTTTAAAATATTCAAGGCTTTCAACTCAGTGTATTTTACTAATTGAGCCTGAGAGATGATTAAATATGAGGCCAAAGCTTTAGACACAAGGTTGACCACTGTAGCGTAAAGCAAATGCAAGGAATGTTAATAAAGAATATTAATAAAGTAAGTAATAAAGTATTCTTTATTAATAAATAAAGAATATTAATAAAGATAATATAGACATAACTAAGTTATGATATAGTCATAGAACTGAATATTATCTAAACATTCAAAATCCTGTTTCTACAGAATTTTTATGATCTGAAAAAAATCAGATTAAATGTTAAATTAAAAAAGCAAAGCAAAACACTGCATTCAGAATGAACTTGGTTCCTTTGGAACAAGGTAACGGTCTTGACAAAAGAAAATATGGCACCGAATTCTTCGTGGGCTGGGCAATTATAGGTTCTTTGTAGTTTTTCTTTATATATTTTTTTCTTCCCTCCCACCACAAATTTTTGTGAGCATGAACGGTTTTTATCATGAATAGAGCAACAAGTTATATGGTTTGAAAGGTTCCTATATGCCTATATAAACAGTAAGTAACGGGGAATATAACTTCTCCAGGCTCAGTGAATACAGGTTCGATGTGAGGGCAGTATGTAGCATCTAGTATCACAGTAATGCTGTATGACAACCATGAAATCTCAGTGGCCACGATAGTGGACTACGGGTTGGCTGAGTGTCTCTGTTCCATGAGTTTCTCATCTTCCCGGGACCAGTGGGCTAGTCTTTTCCTGATGAGACACAAGAGTGTCACCCAAAACACACCAGGCCTTCTAAACCTGGGCTGGATCTGGCACTCGATTACTCCCACCCACATTGCATTAGCTGTAGCGAATCACATGGCTGAGCCCAGAGACAAGGGTGGGACAGCAAAGTGACCTGTCAGAGTGCACGGATCCAAGAAGGGGATGGAATCCTTTTCTGTTAAGTAAATAAAAATGTTAGTTCGGGAACAGAAATAAAATTAACCTCAGGCAAAGTCATCTCTTTGAAGACTGCTGCTCATGTGCATTGTGTTGTTGTTCTGTTCTCGAATCATAAACGGTCGCCCTATTGAGTGGCTCTTTGTGTCCTCAGATCCTGGCCAACGTGATCATCTTCATCTGCGGGAACCTAGCCGGGGCGTACCATAAGCACCTCATGGAACTCGCTCTGCAGCAAACATATCAGGACACTTGCAACTGCATCAAGTCCCGGATCAAGTTGGAATTTG
The DNA here is from genome assembly GCF_028021215.1 of Eschrichtius robustus. NCBI lineage: Eukaryota > Metazoa > Chordata > Mammalia > Artiodactyla > Eschrichtiidae > Eschrichtius > Eschrichtius robustus. The sequence continues at coordinate 6,201,565 of NC_090825.1, forward strand.
AAAAGCGTCAGCAGGTAAAATGCATGTTCAATCTTATGTCCACGTTATTTGAGACGCTGTTGAAATGATGTTGTCACTGCTAATGTCGAGTGTGCAGTTCATCCACTCGCGGGCATCAGAAGGAAACCAGAGTAGCTATCTGATTGCCCTGCCCGCCCAGCCTCAGGCGGTGTGCTGGGTAGATTGAATCGTGAACCAACAAGCAGAGATGGCATCTTCAGACTCAGACCCAGCAACCCCAGGATCACCCACGTGCTGACAGTCACATCAACCACCATTCAAATAATAATGATAATGATTATTATTACAGTGACACTTTATTAAGACACTCATTTTGGGTTTAAGCGTATTTCTCTGTGGCGTATTTCACCTGAAATCTGCCTGTGTCATCAGTAGCACTTCATATAGGGCCTGTTTTCCGCCTGTTGGGATGGGACGAAATGATGAAGTGGGATGGGGTGATTGAGCTCATCCTTGAAGGAGGTGATTGGAGTTGGGAGGGAAGGTCTGGTAGGGAACTAGTTGTTATAGTGTCGAGGGCTGTCCTACGGTGAGTAATGTGGGCAATGCATGGAAGCATACATCAGGGAAATACATAGGCTCTGATGAAGCACTGCAAAAATAGGAAATGGAGATAGTAGGAGATGTGGGAAGCAAAGCCATCTAGGATCCATTTGGTCTCATCCGGGATGGTGGCAAGCCGGTGAAGCAGATACGCTTTGGAGGGGAAAGCAGGAAGGGGTCCTGAACTTGACATGCTTAACTTCAGGTCATGGTGGAATATCCATATGAATAGTTTGTTTTTTTTTTTAACCTGGGTTTGTGTATTTCCGCTGGAATCCAGTTTCCATCTATAAAGGTGATGGTTGGCATGACTCTCTGTGAACCCCTCTCTGAGCACATTCATCAGTATTTGGCACATAGAAGATGTGTTATTACTATTTGTTAAGTTGTATTGAGTTAGTCCATTTTATATAATTTCATCAAAATATATTATGGTGGTGAGAGCAAAAAAAATCCTTTAAATATTGACACTAGACTTTTATTTGTGTATGGACCGATGAATAGTAATTGGATTCCTTTTTGAAAACAGGGAGGTCTGTTTCTTCATTCAGCAAATATTGACTGAGCATCTAGTTTGTGGCAGGCATGATTCTAGGTACTGGGGTGTGGCTGTAAATATTGCTTTCTCACTGGTATTAGCAAATCTCCCAGTTTGTTTTTAAAAAAGCATTTTGTGTTACAACATGGGTAGCAAAAGTATTCAGTTATTAATGTTTAATTCTTTGGCCTCTATGTATATCAAACTCTGTATTCCACATTAAGAGAAATAGACAGTTGTTGACATGGGTCTGTTAACTGGTATATCTTCATATACTGTACATTTATCCACGTTCAGTAATAGTTCAAATTTGGGTTCTAGAAAATTCCATAGATTCAACACACAGCACTTAGTGTTCACGATTGTTCCCTCTACAGAGTTCAAATGTTTTGGGAGAGATGGTATCCTTTTCAAACAGCAGTGACTGGATCAGGTTGGTCCTGTCAGTCATATTTAACTTTCTTTTCCATCACTTGCACGAAGGTTAGGAAGAACTGAAATTCCAAGTCGAGGGTTTATATAACCTAATGTTTATAGTACGGACTTGACAGAGCAGTAAGTTAGACTGGTGACCTGGTCTGCACTGCTTCCTTCCCTGAAGAGACCTTGAGCAGCCAGGACCAGGTGTCATCCAAGTGGTCAAGAAGGGCCATGCTTTGACCTTACGTGTCTCCAGAACCAGACCAGTGAGGCATACCTCGTGCTACAGACTTTATGGGACCATTGTGGGAGGTATTATAAGGGCGTCTACTTACAAGTTTTACGAAAAGGAGCCGATGATCCTTTTTCAAATAAGGAAAGAGAAAAGGGACACTTTGAAGACAAAAAACTTATACTAAAGATGTTTAGTAAAATATAACTGGACACCACACGTGTATTTTGCTGCCAAACTTGAGAGTCAGCTCTCAGGGTCTTGGGCCCGGAATGTAGTAGTTTTCTTGTTAGGATTTTGGAAAATATGTTTCTAGAATAGAGTAAATGTTTATAGTTTTTTTTTTTTCAGACCAGCGTGTAATTAAATGGGAATGAAAATTTTCCATAGTTAATAAAATCAGTAAGGTGTGATCGTGCAGATTTAAGGAAACAAATAAAAATTGGCCAGTGGCAAGCTAGGTATCCTTCATACAGAGGAGCAGTCTCAGAGACCATAAGGCCTGGTGTGGCCACAGACCAAATTAAGGTCCAAGGATGCCACCTGCCCCTTCCTCTCCACCCGTTACCACAAACCAGTTTTAAAAAAAAAATATTGAAGCATAGTTGATTTACAATGTTGTGTTAGTTTCTGATGTACAGAAAAGTGGTTCAGATATTTATAGCTATATTTACATATACCTATATAGATACCTATATATGTTATATGTATGTTATATATGTTATATATATTCTATGCATGTTCTCTCTATATCCATATCTCTATATATCTATATATATAGGTGTTTCAGGTGTACAGCAAAGTGATTCAGATATATATATGTATATACTTTTTCAGATTCTTTTCCATTGTAGGTTATTACAAGATACTGAATATACCACAAACCATTTTTGCTTTATCCACAGTCACTAGGACAAACAATAGTGTCCTTCAAAGGGCTTCATTCAGAGTAGGGGTGTGTGCTGAGCAGCTACAAGATGATTTGTTTCAGCCGCCGTTTGGATAAAATCTATACCATCCATTTTAATGTTATATCTGCAGTTGCCGCAGAGTGAGTTGACACTCCCAGAGGCTGAGGGCTGCCGTCTTGCATAGTTACTGGGCCTCTTTCACAGCTTCAGCCCCCTGCCGTCCTTAATCCTTGGGGAGGAACGCAAATGTCCTGTGAGCCCAGGAAGCTCTCCCTTCTGCAACCGCCCTGGGGTCTACAAATAGTTGATATTACTGGGAAGTGGCTAGGGATTCTGAAATCTTTTCAAAATTGCTCAACTCTGTACTTTCTTTTCTTCAAATTTTGTGTTATTTTTCCTAGATGCAAATGACATGAATTTCTTGAGATTAAAAATCATGTTTGAATAAAGTAGTATTTGTGCTATAAGATTTGGAGAGAGAAGGGAATGAAAAATGTTAGCAGAGATTTTCTCAGAGTTGTATTCTTGCCCTAAAAGTGCCCTCATGGATAAACACTAAAAATCATATTTTTTTTTTTACTAACTGGGAAAGCTAATGCATCACATTAGCCTTGAGGCCACCTTTGGGGCCTGAAAGTGGTGAGTTTTGACTTTTGTCTTAAGTTTCACATCGCACAGTAAAAGCCATTTCTTGTGCACCATGTCAGTGCCATAGAGGCTCTTTATCAAGCAGGTGTTTCTCCCTGGAGTGTGTAATAGACTCTCAAGAATTGATGAGAGCTGGATTCAGAGCAAAACAGGAACCCTCTCTCTTAACTGCCTGGGCGGTTGAAATAAATGTTGCCTCTGTAGGACTGCAAACTGGATTTGCTTTTTTTATAGAAAGAAAATAAGCACTCTTCAATTTATATGTTGTCTTTGTTTGAAAGTAATGTAATTCAAAGAATCTTTATATGGTCTGCCTTCCTCTGGAGCCATCCTGTGGATTGAATATGACATAATATGTGTTTCAGTGGAGAATACTAGTCAAGTGAGGTGTGGACCCCATGTTATTCCTGGATCTGTAGCCCACCATGGGGGCCGTTAGTGAACCAGTAGGCTTCCGGTCTCTCGGGCAAAAGTGTGTTTCTTCTCTTCAGATTTCAATGGAGCAAGTAAGTGGTCCTTTTGTGTCCATGGTTGGGTAGATAATAAATGTACCCATCTTTATCCTAATATGATAGCAGGTAATATTAGGGCACTACCGAATGTATTGCATAAATAATTTATGATGCGAGGTAAAGTGTAGATGGAGTTGCTGTAGATTTGGGATGCTAAACTTTGGTCCCCTTTCATGAGGGAAAAGGAGAAAGAAGGAACTGACATTTCTTTGAGTCCTCATAACGTGCCAGGTTGTCTATTCAGTTCTTTTACACATACTGTTGTATCAGTTTCCTGTTGCTGTTGTAGCAGATGACCACAAATGCAGTGGCTTAAAACAGAACAAATTCAGTATTGTACAGTTCTGGAGACCAGAAGTCCAAAATCAGTCTCGTGAGTTTGGTCAGGGTATTGGCAGGGTGGGCTCCTTCTGGAGGCTTTGAGGGGAGAATCTGTTTAGTTCCCTTTTCAAGCTTCTACAGCCTGCCTGCATTCCTTGGGTCCTAGCCCCTTCTTCCATCCTCAAATTCAGCAGCATAGAATTTTCCAATCTCTCTGTCTCTCCAACCGTCCTGTCTAATCTCTGATTCTGCCCTTGCATCTTCTTCCTTCTCTCTCACTAACCCTCCTGCCTCCCATAAGGATAATCCAGGAAAATCTCCCCATCTCGAGGTCCTTAATTTAATTACATCTGCAGAGTCCTGGGTGTGCCATGTAAGGTAACATACAGGTTCCAGAAATTAGGACAGGGTCATCTTTGCAGGTTCATTATTCAGCCTACTACCCTGTCTTCTTAACTTGCTTATCAACTCTATGACTTAAGTCCTTTTTCCCACTTAAAACAAACAAAGTAATTGTCAAGTTACTTGTCCAAGATCACTCAGCTAGTAAGTGTTGTTATTTCTGCCTCTCATATTGGTTCTGCCTAGGGTGTTTGGAGTGATCTCTGAGGATAGAGATTTTTCCCAGCCATAAAGGACTTTTTTTAGTTAACTGTGTTATTACTATTACTAGATACATAAGAAAGCATAAGACAATAGCAAACATTTACCTGGCTTATCCTTAGGTAATGCGTTGCCCTGATAAGAACATATTGTCCATGAGAATGTTAGGAAGTTACGTGAAAGATCATTTCCTCAAGAAGCCGCAGTGTTGAATCTGTCTGTGGCTTGATTTCCATTCTGTAGTGGACCCTGGAGGCCACCTGAGCTGAATCCTGGTTATGTACGTCATCTTTCAGTGTGACCTCGGTCAAATTTCCTAACTTCTTTTCCTCTGATGGAAGTTCTTCTACTTGATCTCTTGCCACATTTAAGAAACAGTCTTTCCAGCATCCAGAATGGTATCCTGTTAAGAAAGTAATCAGTAGCTGGTATTGCATTGAACTCTCATGACTTAATGCACTAACTTAAGCAACAGAAATCAGCTGCCACCCTGGCCAAGCAATTGACCGTGCTGAGGTGGGGCGAGGGGGGCGGGTAGTGATTGATGCCAGCTATGCCATCTCCTGAGTGCCCTCCGTAATAAGTTCCCTTCTTCCTTGAAGCAAACAGATTGAACAGAAAAATGTTCTGCTTTGTCTGCTAGAACAGATGGGGAGTCTTGCCAACACTCTTACCAGTCCCATCTCACCACGTTCGGAAGTCTACTTTTCACAAGCAGAATGGGCATTGCTGCTCACACGGCATGACTCTGCATTTCCCCCAGTTGTCTGTCTGCATCTGAGTTGGTACATGGAGTCCAGGGTGAAGCATCTCACAGCAATGCCTGTTTTGTTTTGTTTTTTTTAACATCTTTATTGGAGTATAATTGCTTTACAATGGTGTGTCAGTTTCTGTTGTATAACAAAGTGAATCAGCTGTACATAAATATATAGCCCCATATCTCCTCCTTCTTGCCTCTCCCTCCCACCTTCTCTATCCCACCCCTCTAGGTGGTCACAAAGCACCGAGCTGATCTCCCTATGCTACGCGACTGCTTCCCACTAGCTATCTATTTTACGTTTGGTAGTGTATATATGTCCATGCCACTCTCTCACTTTGTCCCAGCTTACCCTTCCCCCTCCCCGTATCCTCAAGTCCATTCTCTACTAGATCTACATCTTTATTCCTGTCTTGCCCCTAGGTTCTTCTGACCAACTTTTTTTTTTCTTTTTAGATTCCATATATATCTGTTAGCATACGGTATTTGTTTTTCTCATTCTGACTTACTTCACTCTGTATGACAGTCTCTAGGTCCATCCACCTCACTACAAATAACTCAGTTTCGTTCCTTTTTATGGCTGAGTAATATTCCATTGTATATATGTGCCACATCTTCTTTATCCATTCATCTGTTGATGGACACTTAGGTTGCTTCCATATCCTGGCTATTGTAAACAGAGCTGCAATGAACATTTTGGTACATGACTCTTTTTGAATTATGGTTCTCTCAGGTTATATGGCCAGTAGTGGAATTGCTGGGTCGTGTGGTAGTTCTATTTTTAGTTTTTTCAGGAACCTCCATACTGTTCTCCATAGTGACTGTATCAATTTACATTCCCACCAACAGTGCAGGAGGGTTCCCTTTTCTCCACACCCTCTCCAGCATTTATTGTTCGTAGATATTTTGATGATGGCCATTCTGACCGGTGTGAGGTGATATCTCATTGTAGTTTGTAGTTTTGATTTGCATTTCTCTAATCATCAACACCCATTTATGATAAAAACCCTCCAGAAAGTAGGCATACAGGGAACTTTCCTCAACATAATAAAGGCCATATATGACAAACCGACAGCCAACATCGTCCTCAATGGTGAAAAACTGAAACCATTTCCACTAAGATCAGGAACAAGACAAGGTTGCCCACTCTCACCACTATTATTCAACATAGTTTTGGAAGTTTTAGCCACAGCAATCAGAGAAGAAAAAGAAATAAAAGGAATCCAAATCGGAAAAGAAGAAGTAAAGCTGTCACTGTTTGCAGATGACATGATACTATACATAGAGAATCCTAAAGATGCTACTGGAAAACCACTAGAGCTAATCAATGAATTTGGTAAAGTAGCAGGATACAAAATTAATGCACAGAAATCTCTTGCATTCCTATACACTAATGATGAAAAATCTGAAAGTGAATTTAAGAAAACACTCCCATTTACCATTGCAACAAAAGAATAAGATATCTAGGAATAAACCTACCTAAGGAGACAAAAGACCTGTATGTGGAAAATTATAAGACACTGAAGAAAGAAATTAAAGATGATACAAATAGATGGAGAGATATACCATGTTCTTGGACTGGAAGAATCAACATTGTGAAAATGACTCTACTACCCAAAGCAATCTACAGATTCAATGCAATTCCTATCAAACTACCACTGGCATTTTTCACAGAACTAGAACAAAAAATTTCACAATTTGTATGGAAACACAAAAGACCCCGAATAGCCAAAGCAATCTTGAGAAAGAAAAACGGAACTGGAGGAATCAGGCCCCTTGACTTCAGACTATATTACAAAGCTACAGTAATCAAGACAGTATGGTACTGGCCCAAAAACAGAAATATAGATCAATGGAACAGGATAGAAAACCCAGAGATAAACCCATGCACATATGGTCACCTTATCTTTGATAAAGGAGGCAAGAATATACAGTGGAGAAAAGACAGCCTCTTTAATAAGTGGTGCTGGGAAAACTGGACAGCTACATGTAAAAGAATGAAATTGGAACACTCCCTTACACCATACACAAAAATAAACTCAAAATGGATTAAAGACCTAAATGTAAGGCCAGAGACCATCAAACTCTTAGAGGAAAACACAGGCAGAACACTCTATGACATAAATCACAGCAAGGTCCTTTTTGACCCACTTCCTAGAGAAATGGAAATAAAAAGAAAAATAAACAAATGGTACCTAATGAAGCTTCAAAGCTTTTGCACAGCAAAGGAAACCATAAACAAGACGAAAAGACAACCCTCAGAATGGGAGATAATATTTGCAAATGAAGCAACTGACAAAGGATTAATCTCCAAAACATACAAGCAGCTCATGCAGCTCAACATCAAAAAAACAAACAGCCCAATCCAAAAGTGGGCAGAAGACCTAAACAGACATTTCTCCAAAGAAGATATACAGATTGCCAACAGACACATGAAAGAATGCTCAACATCATTAATCATTAAAGAAATGCAAATCAAGTAATGCCTCTTGATAGAAACCTAATTGGGCATCGAGAGCCCAAGAAGAGTTAAAGCAAGTGAGACTTTCTCACTGCAGTTCCTGAAGAACGAAAGCAGCAAGTTTCAGTATAAATGTTATTCCATGATCTTTGGGTAAGATCGTGCACCCAGCGGAGACAGCAGAAGATGAGAAACACAAAACATCACACGGTACATACAGTTTGGTTCAGATAGGCTGACCCCAACTTGCATCCTCAAAGATTATGAGTTAAACTTTTCTCCCACCCCATCCACTTTTTTTCTGTTTGATTTAATAATCACTTGTGTCGTTTTTTTTCTTTGGTATCTCTTCCTTGATGGAGTCATAACTTGTATCATTCTTGGTGGCCACTTGTTTCCATTTTATTAAGTGATGAATTACAAATTTTTCTCTTGGTATCACTCCCTCGATGGAAAGGACGTAGTTTATGTAAGTCACCACTTTTTCTCAGCACTCACTAGTGAAAGATCGAATGATGTAGAAGATAACACTTATGTTTTGCTTGGAAGCTGAAAAAATGAAGAGTTGAGATTTCATAAGAGTTCTCTCCCCAGTGTTTGCCATTCGAATGCATCAGAATGAAGTTCAAGAATTGCTTTAAAAGTTTGCATGGCATTGTATCCTATTGATTGCTTAAATTCTCTCAAAAATCAGATATTATGTTTCATTGAGAAATGCCAGGGCAAGATATTTTGGGATGTTACAGTTTATGCCATGATGCTTATAGGAGCTTATAAATGGAAATGAAAATCAATTCCAGAAAAAATATATAAGTAACCCTCAAATCACCAAGCCTGCAATATTTTCTGATGAGTTCTTTAGTTAGACTGGATGAGAACGCTACATATTTTCAAAGACTACAATGAAGGCCATGCTGTGAATGTGTACTCTGGCTCCTTTAAGGAGGAATCAACAGTTGTAGATCGAAGATCAAGGGGAAAGAGGAGGAAGACCATTGGAAACAATGTCAAATCTTGTTGCCTAATGAAGAAGATCACTTCAGGAGATTAGTAATGGGAGCTCAAAGTAGCATCAGTGTTCATTCTTTAAAAAGTTAGACATCCTGTTCTAAAGGAAAAAAAGTACGGTTACAATAACTAATCAAGCAATGTATGCAAATGCCTATTTATATCATGACAGTAGAAAAGCTAAATGGTAAAATAAAACCTCCAGAAGTTTCCTTCCTGTAAGACCCTTGAGCAAAACCCCAATGTAATGTCCATTGTGAGGAAGCCACTCACCTGTCTTATTGGAGAAACACCTGGGGAACATTTATATTGCTCCAGATTATCACAAGCTAATGTTTGTTGATAATACTAGAGAAGCACACACACACACACAAAAAAAAACAACAAAAACAAACAAACAAACAAAAAACCAGAAGGTGCACCCTCAGGAAAGCATCTGGTTTTGATATTTTTGGCTTCTGAAAGTTTTCAGTTTTTCTTGGAGACCGCTTATTTTTTATAGGCTGTGACGCAGTAGTTTGATGCTTGTGAGATTGTATAATAGGAAAAGGATAATGTAATGGAAAGACTCAAGTAAGTTCAACATCATTTGAACTTACTTGAGTCTTTCCATTACATTAATTTGTAATGTAATGGAACATCAGTTCAACATCAAATTAACACACAATATTTTGTTAATTTCTGCTGTACAGCAGAGTAAAACAAACCCAATAAAAAAGAGTTCCAGAATCAGTCCTTCTGGCTGCAGTAACCATTCTTCTGGTATTTGTCACACACAGGAGAAAATGTGTGCCCTACTCCAAAATCAAAGTCAAATGTCAGATCTTCTGTGGTTGCAATCATAGTTTTCTTCCTGAAAACGTAGTCACAGATAGTCCAGTATACCTGTTAATGGGGAAAAAAGGCATTTGGGGCTCACCAGCATGGGGCTGATTTCAAAATGTTAAAGTTATTGAATTTTTGTTTAAGAGTCTATCACCATAAGCATAGTCACAGATAAAAACACCTCTCATCGCATTAGGGCTGTACTTGCTGAATCAAGGCACTCCCCAATGTTTATAACAAATTGAAAACTATGAGTTAGGAGCTTTAGAATTTTGTTAATGCATATATGTTTTCAGAAGGTGTTATTCTTTGGAGTTTTCCCTTTTTAAGTTGTCTGAGTATCCTCAGAGTTTTAGGAGATTTTGTTCTTGTGCTTCTCAAGAAGAATCCTTTGGTCTATTATTGGCCATTTAATATATGTATGTTATTGGATGTGAAAATTCCTCCCCCAAACCTATGTTTTCCATAAATGTGAAAGTATGTAGGACTATATGATACACTCAGGAATGAAATATGAGGAATATTAAAGGTAATGACATGCATATAAACCTGTGCATAAACTACTAAATTAAAATAGGGTTTTTACGTATATTCTTCCATTAAATACAGGATTATGAAGGCTATGGAAGGCCCTCTTATGTATCTAGACTTCTATTTCACAGTTTTTTCTTTGCTTATCTGTTATGTGCCAGGGGATTAACCCAGGGAATAGAGTAGTATCTTAGTAGTAGACTAAGGCCCCTGTTGTCTTTGGGCGTACCTTCAAATGGCAAGAGACAGACCATAACCGTCGGAAGGCAGAATTTTCATGAGAAGATACAAAAAGATAATGTGACAAAGCTTAGTGGGGTAGGTAGAGTGGTGCATTGGAGAGGCCAGTCAGGGGGGCTTCTCTGGGGATGTGACAGTTGAGTTGCAACATGAATCACAGGAATATGCAGCCCTATGATGACGTGATGAGAAATGCTCTCAGCGGAAGGAGTGGGCCTACAAAGGTCTAGACTTAGGACCCTGATTGGCCTGTTTGAAGAGCATAAAGGTCAGTGGGATCATTGGGAAAGAGAAGAGAAGAGAGAAGGAGACAGCAATCAGATACCAGACCACACACTGGGCCTCACAAGGTGTGTTAAGGACTTGGGAGTTTATTATACATGGAGTGGGAAGTCACGGAAGGGTTTTAAATAAGGCAGTGACGTGAACTGGCTAACATTCTTTTTATTTTTTTTTGAAATATAGTTGATTTACAATGTTGTGTTAATTTCTGCTGTACAGCAAAGTGATTCAGTTATACATATATATATATACATTCTTTTTCTATATTCTTTCCCATGATGGTTTATCACAGGATATTGAACATAGTTCCCTGTGCTATACAGTAGGACCTTGTTTATCCATCCTATATATACTAGTTTGCATCTGCTAATCCCAAACTCCCAATCCATCCCTCCCCCACACCCCCTCCCCCTTGGCAACCACAAGTCTGTTTTCTATGTCTGTGAGTCTGTTTCTGTTTCGTAAATAAGTTCATTTGTATCATTTTTTTAGATTCCACATATAAGTGATATCATACGATATTTGTCTTTCTCTGTCTGACTTACTTCACTTAGTTTGATAATCGCTAGGTCCATCCGTGTTGCTACAAATGGCATTATTTCATTCTTTTTTATGGCTGAGTAGTATTCCACTGTATACATGTACCACATCTTCTTTATCTATTCATCTGTCCATGGGCATTTAGGTTGCTTCCATGTCTTAGCCATTGTGAATAGTGCTGCTGTGAACATAAGGGTGCGTATATCTTTTTGATGGATTGGAGGAGGGAGGAGGGTTAGCAGGGTGACCCATTACAAGCTATGGCAGTAGTCCAGACCTGAGCTAAGAGCAGCTTGGGTCAGAGTGGACAGATTCAGGACCTATTTTGAAATGAAACCAGTAGGGATTACTGTTGAATTAAATGTTGGGTGAGAAGAAAAGAAAATAATCAAGAGAGATCCCTAAGTTTGAGTTCCACCAACTGGATCATGGTTGGTGTGCCACTTCTTAGATATCAAAGTCTTTGGGAATAGTACTTATCGGGGGGTGGAGTAGAAATCACGAGTTGAGTTTTGAACAGTTAAGTTTGAGTTACCTATTGTATGTCGCAGAGGAGATGCCTAGCTGGCAGTTGTAAATGAAATCGGGAGCTGAAAATGTAAATTTGGAAGACATCAGCGTATAGTTGGTATTCAAAGGACGAAATGAGAACCCCTAGGGAGAGATTAGGGTTAGAAAAGACAAAAATGACCCAGGACCAACCCCCAAAGTGTACCAATATTCACTGAGAAAGATCACCCATTACATGAGAGAAAAGCCAGAGAGTGTGGTTCACTAGAAGCCAAAAAAGGAAGTTTAGGAGGACAGCAGTCAACTTAGTCAAATGCTGAGTCACAGAGGGCAGAGTGTGAAGTGACCAATGGTCTTGGCAGCATGGCGGTCGCCGGGCAGAGGGGTTAAATTGAACGGGAGGTGAGGAAGGGCATGCTATGAGTCTTGATGGCTCCTTTGACATGTGTAGCAGGAAAGGGGAGCCAAAAATGCGGAGCAGTTTGTTTGGTCAAGATTTTCTTTACACAAGATGGAAACCAATGTTGTCTTACATACTTACTGTGGCATCTCTGGCAGTACATTTTTAGCTATTAATAGTTTCTACTGTATTATATTACATAGTTTTCCCAGTATGTCTTTCTTTTATTCTGAATCATTGAATCATTCTCAGGAAGGGATGGGCAGAGGGATTGATTGATTTTTCTAGAAAGACAACTCAGTTCCTGGATTACAGTTACTAAATAATCACAGCTGGCTCATATGTAAGCTGACTTATGTTCTGGTAATAGCTACTAGAAAGTTTTGAACCCAAATAGAAACAATGAAAAAGAGTTTTTTGTAAATAGGCAAATAGTAACAACATGGAAACCATGAAAGGGAACAAAAAAGTTGGGAGGCCTATGGGTAAAGTAAAGAGAATGAATTAAGACAAAAACTCAAGCCTCAACTTGGGTTAACTATGTTTTAGAAACCCTTTAAAATGAAACCATAAGACTAAATGTTAAAGGAAAAATACTTCATCCTCTTCGCAAAAAAAAAAAATTACGTATCAATGAATGTGCCATTATAACCGTATTCCTGGGAGGATCGCTACCCAGAGCGTAAAAGTTTCAAGGTTGCACAGTTTTACTAAAAGCATAATTCTCGTTATGGAAAAAGCAAGGCTAGGCATTTCCCCTGAAGATAAAAATCCATCAGCAAGCCACGGAATTATTTGAATTGAAAAGCACAAACAAAGAGCAGTAGATGGCAGCTTCAGCCAACTCCTTAAGATTCAGCATGAAAAGGCGGCAGCAGATACATTGAGATTTTCTTACTATTGTCCCCGGACCCCTGCACATCTTGATTAGCCAGATTCCGAGTGACAGGAGTCCAGGGAATAATGTTTGGCCTCAGAATGGAATTTTCTTTGTTGTTGTTTCCAGTCCTGTTTTAGGCTCCTTTCTGGCGCCTTGTGTGCCAGATGACTTCATTTTCTAGAGGAATAGTGTAGAATAAGAACAGGAATATTTTATCGTTGACTCAGACCAATCTGATGGAATCTAAGGCCCGCAGGCCACGCAGGCATCTCAGCCCTGAAAGAAATGGCCATTCCTTGGGCAAACTTTGTCGTGCGAAATCTTTGTCACTCAGGGACAAGATCCAAGGGTTGGAGGAAGAAAAGTGCATTAAAACAAAACACAAAACCCACTCACATGACGCAAAAGGTGCCACGTGTGAAGGTGTCCTTGCCCAGGCTCCTCCTAATGGCCTTTCCCATCCACAGGTCACTAGGTGTCAAAATGTGGCCGCCATCTTGACAGCTGCCCAAGAGTTTACCACCAGACGAAGTGACTCTTGGGTTCATTTCCAGAGGCCTACCTGGGGCCCGCTCCTGCCATCCTGAAACCTGACTGTGAATCCTTTGGTGGCGGGGCTGTCTATTATTTCATTATTTTTCTTTGTATTCTTAGATCCTGGTACAGTTGCCTGCATGGAGTAGGCAAGGACACGTACTATGACACTCCAGATGTGTCAAGACACATCCGTGTATCCTGTGCTGTCTCTCTCCCCTCGCCCTTCTCTTTCTACATTCAACCTTTATAATGCAATTATTAATTATATAGCTATGTGGAAGTAATTAGCTTAACTTTGTTATTATCAATGGTCCCAAAACAGGATCTTCTGATACTTTGGACTCCTAATGATTTGTAGCAACCCCTGGACTCCTGAGAGTTCATATGCCATTTTGATTCACCATTCATAAATCTCTCCTTCTGTCTCTTCTGAATTCTCTGCAGGTTAAATGTCATCTTTGAACTGTTCTTACATGGCAGCTCTGAACGAACCCAGGTGCTATCAGATACGTCTTTCCATTAGGAGGCTCACTTATGTGGTTATTCATGAAAGTAATATTTGGTCATGTTAAATCCTCAAAAAGAATAAAGAAAAACAGCAAAACTTTGCAATCTCCTGTTCTCTCAGGCCCATATGCCTCTCCCCAGAAGTTTCTAGTGTAATTTTAGCTAAAATGTTTCTATGAATGTGTGTTATTTTAGCCTCATTGTCATGGAAGTGATCAATATCCTTACAGTAGGGAGCATACACACAGAATTGTGTGTGTGTGTGTGTGTTATGAACGATGCAATTTTTATGTCAAAGGTAAAATACAAGCATGAAATCACCCAGCCTGTTAAGTTGATCCAGATCTGCTGGAGAACGTGCATTTAAACTAGCCTGTATTGAAATGCTTGGCTCATGGATACAATTGTGAGAATAGTTTACAGGATAATGGATCTTTAAAACAGCGTTAGATTTTGATGTTGATGAATACAGAACTTAATTACTATTTCAGCTCTTTCCTGGTGAATTTTATTATCAAGTTGAGAAAAAATGTTTAGGGGGAATATTTAGGATTGGGTGTTCCAAAGGATGGGTCAGCACAGAGAGACAAATGTCAACGACAGAGTCTACTCTTTAAAAGGGGCAGAGAGATGGAGGAGCTCAAAACTTGGGCTCTGAAGGTGTAACACTTTCAAATGAGTGAGATTTCTGAAAAGCTATGAGCGGGATTTTGAATGCTTGCTGTAAAACAGAGGGGAATCCTTCCATTAAAGAGCAATGTATTGATACTTCATCAGCTGATATACATGAACATAAAATGCAACAACTTCTGTACCGGAGAGAATTGAAAGATCTCTCAGAGTTGCTGATGAATAATGGAAAAAAAATTTTAAACTTGCTTTTAAATAAAGTTTGCTTTTTATATGCTTTCAGGAAAAATGTTCCTATAGTTTCCCATGTAGATTAGCATTTATAGCAACTGTCTTTTGCCTTTGCTGACATCATGATTTGATTTTATTTCATTGAGAAATGAACAATATGAGATTGAAGGCTAGAGAGGACAAATCAAGAATATTATCATGCTAAAAAAGAGAAATACTGATTTTAAGATATTTTGTGGGTATTTTCTCTAGAGAATGATGAGTTTAATCATTTCATGTCTTACTATCTTTACTGGTGAAATAGAGAGTGATGGGCTGAATTGTCTTCTAAATCTAAAGAAACAATGGCTAATACCATCCTCCAGCCGGGAAGGGGTTTGGAAAAGTTATTTTTCTGATGCTTCAGAGAAAGTTCTGTACTTTCTCCCTGTTCAGCCTTTCTTCACCAGACACCCCTTGAGACGAGCGACGAGAAATTTGAAAATCAAGTGCTCCCATGTATGTCCCCAGTGTCACCTGTGCCCTCCAGGGAGGACCTAGGTCTGATGCTCCCATCACACCTCCTCTCCCTGGGCAGTCCATCCAGCTCCTGGGAAGCAGGGAACCTGCACGCCCCTTCACAGGTGCTCAGGTGGCGGGTTCAGCACTTGTCAGGGATGTGGTTAAAGGGTTTGTGCATCGTGAGGGACCCGAACTGCCCATTCCATCTGCCCCAGGATTCTCAGACTCTGTGAACCTCTGTGTACAGTGCTTTGTAGTCAACTTGGAGTTGTAAAAAAAATGCAGATCAAAAACACGGAGATTACCCAACACCCCAAACTTAAAGAATAACAATCACAGTGTAAGAGGTGAATCTGTATTTTTCTCCTTCTGCTGAGTTATCCTTCTGTGTTCTGTTATATGAAGATGTTTATTTTATCATATATCAACTTTTTAAGTTTTTAGACCAAATCTATTTTATTCAGGAGTTTGTTTCTATGCCCATGTCTTAGCAATTTCACGTTGTAATTGTTGTGTTTTGCGGTATTTCCTGTATCTCGCAAGATTACCACCACCCTTCCTTTTTTTATATATATATATATATATTTTTTTTTTTTTTAAGATTTATTTATTTATTTATTTGGTTGAACCAGCTCTTATGCGGCAGGTGGGCTCCTTAGTTGCACGGCATGCGGACTCTTAGTTGCGGCATGCATGTGGGATCTAGTTCCCTGACCAGGGATCGAACCTGGGCCCCCTGCATTGGGAGCCTGGAGTCTTATCCACTGCGCCACCAGGGAAGTCCCTATATATATTTTAATTAGAATTTTCTTTGATTTATTTTTCACCTTTTATTTTTCTGCATAGACTGGGGGGTATCATTTTTTTCAGGTTCTTAAATATATTCCTATAACTTTCCCATTCGGAAATGTTGGATTTCTCTATTTACAAACTATATCATTAACTCAATCAGCAAAGCCTTTAACATTTTCTCTGCAAAGATCCCACACAGTCTTAATAAGTTCATTCTGAAATTTTTATAGGTTCTTGTGAAGAGGTTATTTTCTTTTCAACATGACTTTTGTCTGTCTATGAACAGTATGCTGTATATTGTAACAGTATATTGTTGGGATGTGTGTTTATCTTGTAACCAGACCCTCAGGAAATTCTCTATTTACTCTAATAGTGCTTTCTTCCTGATATGATAATCACTTGCAAACTGCACTTTATGTTTTTATATGTTTAATTTTTTACATTTTCTGGTATCAAGAGCTTCCAATACTACACTGAATGACATTGTTCTTTCTGTGGGGCAGTTTTCTTGGTGCCTGTGCTTACAGGAAATGTCCATCATTTTGTCTTTCACAATTAAATACACAAACTTTTTAAAAGTATTTTTATTTTTTCTACCTCCTTAAACATTTCTTTTTTAAGCCATGGCATTTTGATTTTGCTTTTGAATCTAAACTTACCTTTGACTTTAGAGAGATAAATATAGACCATTTGCATTTGTCACCATAATGGTTATACCATATCTAGCTTCTCTCATTCTGTCTCCTGATATTGAGTGCTGTTTCCTAATCTTTTTTTATAGTAACGTCATCCTATTTTGTATGTCCTTTCCTTTTTATTACGATTTGTAAGGTGTCTGCTTTATTTCTAACATGTTTTGTGAACATTTTAGAATATGCACCAACATTTTAACATTGCAATTACTTTTTATCTAAGTGGTCCCAATAACACATATCTGTGTTCTTCTTTGCTAATAAACATTCCAGTTTCTCTTATTTTAAAATTAATACATAAACTAAGAAAAAGTTATATTTGCTTAGATATCTCACGAGTGTCTTCATTCTTGTTCCCTTTCACTCACCACTAAACTTCTTGAGAAAGTAGGGACCGCTCTTTGTTTCTCTTTCCTTTTTACCCATTTCCTAAGTTCACTACCCAACTGCTATCAAAACTCACTGTTCAGCTGAAAACACTTGCTAAATTTAAAGGTATTTGCATCCTAAGTTTCCGCAGTGTTGACTTTTGTTGCCAATATTTTTTTGGAAAAAAATATTCTTGGAGGGAAAAACAAAAACCTTCTCTCTTGGTTCCCATTACCTGGTGCCGCTTGGGATCCCTAACTTTTTTCTCTCTCTCCATATTTTTGGTAGACACTCTTTCTGTTGCTACCCACCAAGCACACACACATGTTCGTAAGGACGCTGCACAGAGATGTCTTTTCTCCATATTTGTCTTGGTCAGTTTTCAGCTCATCACACATTTTCAGTCATTCTGTCTGGATTGATGGCTCTCAATGCACTAATTCTGCCTCCATCTTTTCCTGGGTTCTAGATGCATTTTTCATTAATACCACATACTCCATTTTAACCCAGACCACACACTTTGTCTGTGCTTTCTCCTTTGAATATCCCAAAAAACCAATTGCTCTGCTGTGTCATTTATATTTGACATCCCCACTGCCACCTCTTTAGGTTTCTCCTGCACCCTGCCCTCATCAGATTCATGTCATATTAATCCTTGAAAGGCACGGTGACTATCAGGGCAAAGCTGAACATGTAAACACACTGACCTGGTTAATAATGCAGTGTCCTTAACAGCTGTTCTTTGAACTGTTCGCTGAGAGGCAGTATTGTGTAATTGTTGTAAGCGTGGTTCTGTTTCCTCATTGTTGATTTGGAATCTTTTGACACCCCTTGATACCTGCATGACTCAGGGAAAGTTGTGTAACTTTTCTGGTCTTTGGTTTCCTCATCTGTAAAATGGGTGAGTTAGTTAGTCCAGTCAGGTTGCTGTAACGAAATACCATGAACTGAGTGCCTTGTAAACAGCAGAAATTTATTGCTCGTCATTCTGGAGGCTGGAAGCCCAAGGTCAGGGAGCCAGCATGATGGGGTTGTGGTGAAGACCCTCTTGAAGAGGTTGCAGACAGCTGACTTCTCCTTGTTTCCTCACATGGAGGAAGGGAGCTTCCTGGAGTCTCTCCTATAAGGACACTCATCCCAACTGTGAGGGCTCTGCTTTCATGACCTGATCACCCCCAATGAACCATCACACTGGAGGCTAGGATTTCAATATGTGAATACCAGGGGGACACAGACATTCAGACCAAAGCAATGGAGTAATGACATTGCCTACCTCAGTAGAACTGTGGGTATCTTATACATTTTTATTATCACTGAGCCAGGGGCATGTTCCCAATACATATGCGTGTGTGCACACACGTGTTCCTTCCCCTCCATGTGTACAAGTACACATATATAACATATATATTTACTATATATATTTATATAAATATATTCATATATGTGATCACTAAGTTTGCATATTTATTTATACATATTTATAAATATATGTATTTCAAATGTATATATTTAGAGTATATTTATATGCATTCTGAATTCCAGACAGCCTAAAGAGAGTCCACAGAAGGTAGCTGACACTTCATATCAGGACTAAAGGACAGCTGAGGCTCATGTGGTAGGGTACTGGCTTCACTGGGGAGTTTTGAAGCGTGATAATAAAAACAGAGCCAGCATATGCATCTTCAAAGTCCTGCGGGAAAAAAGAGCCAGTGCAACCCATAGAAGCCAGGAGATATTTTTTCAGCTGACAGACTATGAAGAAGGAAATGTTGAAAACTGGGGAAATTAAAGGATGTCCCCACCTTGTCACCAGTGAGAGAGTGTCCAGTTTGTACAAGAGCTTTGGGAGGGAAAATGACTCATGTATCAACAGGTTACCAGTGAACAAATTCCCAATCACGTACATTACTTTCTTTCTAGTAATATCTTTATCCTCATCTTCTTTTAAACCATCATTTAAAGATATTTCTTTATACTGAAAAAATATATATACGGAAACTGTAAGATACTTGAGTTATGAGCCTGATTCTTTGTTTATTCAATGACAGGCAGTCCAGATATCCATGTTGGACTCATTTCTATGCTGCTAACATGTCAGTACTAAGAAGAAGGAGAGAAATTCTAAAAGCTTCTGGAAAGAAGAAAACAAGGATAATTGCTGTGGGACAATAGTCAGATTTGCATTTCTCATAATCAACACCAGATGTTAAAAAATAGTAGAGCAAAATCTTAAAAATACTTAAGAAAAGTATTTTGCACTTCAATTTGTTCACCAAGTCAAACTACCATTCATAAACGGGCAGTGTGATTTTCAGGCACACGTAGGCTCAGAAAATGCAACCCCCTACAGGTATAATGACATGGAAATTTGAGGATTTCCTCCAGTGAAACAAATAAAAATGAATTCAAACAAAAGAGGGGATAAGAGAAACTTTGTGAGCCAAGAAACTGGTAAAACTTGAGAATTCATACTAAGTAATAAAACTAAATAATTATAGCTGCCTAGTGTAAAAATAACACTATTAATTAGAACAGCAAGAAGAACAAAATTCTAACATTTTAAAAATCAGATGATTTCAGCTTGGGAGTTATTGGGTTGAGGCTGTCTTATCTTGTCTAGAAAAACTGATTTCTTCTAGAACGTAACATTTAAAAATAAGAAGTGGTTTACCCCATTGCTTTCAGACATAGTGAATATTTTTAATTTCAAACAGCATTAAAGGGGAGAATTAGGTTTTTATATTCATCAAAGCAGGTCCTGTGTTAAATTTGAAAAACTCTTTAAGTGGTAATTCAGATTTCATTGCAAAGGAAAAAGGCATTGCTTATGTAAGGAAAAGCCATCCTGAATTATGCAGTTTCATACACTGAGGCTGTAATATCTTTCCTTCATCCATGTGCAGTAAGATCTCGGTTTAAGGACCAGATAAAAAGAGCTTTTACATTTAAGCTGTGAAAGTCAGAATCCCCTGAAGCATGTTATTCATTTCAGTGTTATTGGTACCTGCATTTACATAACATCTTTCATCTGAGGGAACCGAATTCTTTATAAATATCATAAGTATCGCATTACATAGAATCGTCTCATGCTGTGGTGTTTTTGCCATACATACATATGGCAGGGAATTACTGAGGTGTTAGCAAAAGGTTGTGCAGATGGGCAATTTCACCCAAATTCCTGAAGGCAAGACTCAGGAATAGGCTTCATTTGGGAATAACTTGCTCTTGGGAGCATTTTTCTTTACTTCCACGTGTCCCAGCGTCATTCGCCTGATGCGTTCAGCCTGAAGCTTGCCTCCTGTAAAAAGCTACTGTAAGAAAGTTCGGTGCTCTCGGGAAAGGTTGAGGACCTCCATTCTAACCAGAATCCCCTCACTGAGCAGACCCTTCTGTCCTTCCTTGGAGCGTATGTGTGCCTTTCAACTGCCAACGTGGAGCCCTGCCTGATGGTGTGACTGACCCTGGGCACGTGTTTTTTGTTTGACTTGGTTGTTGCTTTTTAACCTCCCTGCGCCTGGATCTCCTGGTCTGTATAATGTGAATAGTGGTAGGAATCTGCCCCACCCCACGGGGCTGTTCTAGGGATGAAGCACGTAAGTCAGGGATCCGGAGCATTACTGAATGACAGCCAGCATGCAGTGCACCTGGGCCCTTAGTCGCTAGGCGGAGGTTGTGTGTGGATCTTAAACCTCGCAGGCTTCTGGTCTCCATGAGTTGTGAATTGATGGTTTTGCACAGTGATTCACCTACTGCGTGAACACTGAGACGTACCCCTGAATATTATGCGGAAAAGTAGCCTCAATCTAAACTTTTGGAAATCTGCAATGCTTTTGACACTTCTTAAAAATTAAGAAAGTAACAACTATAAGAAGATACAGAGGGACCAAGAATGAAGGCTGTAAACCAGCTGGTGTGTTGCTGGACATTTGACCTCTTAATTGTGCCTTCTATTCTCTCTCCACCAGCATTTGGCAACATTTTAGAAGTACATAAAGTTCTACAAAGAATCATCGCTTCTAATTGCTGCAGATCAAAGTGTCCTTGACTTTTTTTTTCACATCTTTATTGGAATATAATTGCTTTGCAATGTTGTGTTAGTTTCTGCTGTATAACAAAGTGAATCAGCTATACGTATACATATATCCCCATATCCCCTCCCTCTTGCGTCTCCCTCCCACCCTCCCTATCCCACCCCTCTAGGTGGTCACAAAGCACCGAGCTGATCTCCCTGTGCTATGTGGCTGCTTCCCACTAGCTATCTATTTTACATCTAGAATGGACTTGAGGACAGAGGGGCGGGAAGCGGAAGCTGGGATGAAGTGAGAGAGTAGCTCTGTCCTTGACTTTTGATGTTTCCTGATTTTCTCTTTTTCTCTCTGCATTGAAATATTTCAAACTTAAAGTGCAAAGCAAAGGGACAAATAATCAGACCCTCTGCCTTACTCTGGCTTCCCCTTGGAGGGCCCCAGGGGAAAGACACACTTCTGAGTGATTTCAGTGCTCACTGGGCTTCATTTTCCTCGTGTGTAAAATGAGGGTTCTGAACCTCAATAGACCTCCTACCTGCCTAATAGCCCGTGATTTTACATTTTACCCACCTTATTTTCAATATCTCAGAAACCTTCAAAGAAAATTCTATGACTGGTTTCCTTTCTTTCATTTTCGCTGCATCTCAAATTCTGGCTGTGATGTTGAGTTGTTGCCACTAAGCTTTTAACTCCTTCCTATCTGTGGACATTCGTTTCTATCCCGTGGGCATGGGGTTCATTTCTCATGGCACATTACTCCTATTTTATTAGCTAATTACTTTTGAGAATTTTAGAAATTCATGTATGCTCATTACAAGAAGCTCTTCAGAGCAAAGCATCCACTTAAAGTAGTTTCTTAAGTTCACAGTTATCTTTGCATTTACAAGGATGAGTACTACTATGACATAATGGAAAAAATACTATTTAGACTAGAAGTATATTCTACCACAAATATCATCAATTGGTGACCCAAGAATGTCAGTATTCTTCATTCTAGTCATTTCAGATAATGGACACCCTCACCAAAGCACATTTCCTGGCAATAGAAAAAGGCAGAGTTTCTTAATAATTTAAGAAAATCTTTGTCAAGTAAAATGCCTAGGGACAGAAAGATGGGCTTATTGAGAGAACTGAAATATATAAAATAAACTAATCTTGAGTCATAAAACGTAGACATTTTAAAATATAGATAAAATGAATTAGAATCATTTTATGTTATTTAATAGAATTTTGATGAGCAAGAAGGTATTATTTTAAATTCGTGAAGCAAGCCATTTCCACCATTGCAGAATAAATATACTGTCAAGTTCTGATAAACAATAGAATTGGATAAATTCTTTTGCTCTTAGCTATGGGTTACACAAACAATAATGGCTCAGAAGGTAAGCTACTAAAGTTTACTGGACATAAAACCATCTAATAAATCACTCCTCTGGCTAAGAAAATGCTTATCATCTTTACATTCTCAGAGTCACACAAGTGCGATCTTCTTAATATTTAGAGATATACTCACTGAAGGAATTGCCTTGTTCTTTTCTCAAACAATATGATAACTTTGAAAGCAGAAGTAATATTATTTTCCTGTTCTGCTCCTCACTTGGAATAACAACTGAATAGAATGTTATTGAACTACAAATATTGTGTTGATTTGGAATGGAGAATTGATATCAAAATTATTTTTGTTTACATTCTGATTTCATATAGGATTCAGCACAGAAATTTGAGTTCTCTGGACACTATTTCTCTCCCGATGCATAGTCAGTTTATAGCAAACACAGCTGAAATCTCAGTGTTCTTCGTCAAGCACCATAAATGTAACTAGTTCTGAGAGTCTGGAAGATCTAAATGTAACCTTCCCTAATCTGCGTACTATTATATGCATTTGTAGGCAGAGAGTGAGGGAAAGAGGAAGGAAACTACAGTTGACCATTAAGCAACTTGGGTTTGAACTGTGTAGGTCCACTTATACATGGATTTTTTCAATAAACACTAAAGTACTACACAGTCTGGTTGGTTGAACCAATTGATGTGGAACCATGGATATAGAGGGCCAACTATGGGACTTGAGCATCTGTGGATTTTGGTATCTGCTTTTGGACTGTGCTTTTTTTCTCTTTGGCTGGGTGCATTTTGCAAAAGGACTCTGACACTCGCTGTTCCCTTTGCTCTCTGCCTTCCTACCATGAAGTCTCTGCTCCAGTGCCAGCCCCTAGTGGTGACCCTGAGACTATGCTGATAATAGTACCACCATGATCCTTCCCTGACCCAACAGTATTGTTTAGTAGCACTTACCAATGCATTACATCATTTCCCTTTTTTCCTTTTTTATTCTTTTATTTTTCACTTTTTTTTGCCTCTTGTCTATATCAGAAGTTAGTAAACTTTTTCTGTAAAGGGCCAGATAATAAACATTTTAAGTTTTGTGGGCCAAGAGGTAAAATCAAACTACTGGTCTCATCAAAGGCATATTGTTGCACATACACACACACACTTTACATTTTAAAATGTAAAAACCATTCTTAGCTTATAAGCCATTGAGAAATGGGTGGGAAACAAGATTTAGCCAGTGGGCCATAGATTGATGACACCTGGTTTTATCACTCAGTTAAAAAGTAAACATCGTTATAGAAGGAACTTTGAAAATTTGGTTTATCACTATGTCCCTGGAACATAGAAGACAAAAATTCAAAGCAGTCACAATAAATATGCTCAAATTTTTTAAAAAATATGCTAAAAGAAGTAAAGGAAGGTGTGATGACAATGTCTCATCAAATAGAAAATATCAATAGAGTGACAGAAATTCTAAAAGAGCCAAGTGGTAATTACAGAATTAAAAGTACAATAACTGAAATGAAAAATTCACTAAAAGGGGTCAACAGTAGTAGATTTGAATTGGCAAGAGAAAGAATTGGTAAACTTGAAGATAGATGAATAAATATTATGCAGACTGAACAACAGAGAGAAAAAGAATGGGGAAAGATGAACACAGTTTCAGAGAAGTGTAGGAAACCATTAAGTGCACCAACATGAACATAGTGGGGGTCCAGAAGGAGAGGACAGAGAGAAAGCAGAAAAAAGTATTCAAAGAAATAATTGTGAGCATTTCCCCAAAACTGATATATCCAAGAATCTAAAAGTATTATAAATACAAAGAGATCCACACCCAGATACATCATACTGAAAATGCTAAAAGCCAACCACAGGGAGAAAATCTTGAAAGCAGCAAGAGAAAAATGTCTCATCACTTGCAAGGGAACTTTAATGAGGATAACAGCTGACTTATGAGAAAACATGGTGGCCAGAAGGCAGTGGGATGGCATATTCAAAGCACTGAAAGGGAAAAAAATACCCGTCAACCAAAAAATTCATGTTAAAAAGATAAATATAACAAACTCTATGAATATATACTTGTTTTTCTTTCTTCTCTCTCTTCTTTAAAAGACATAAAATTGTGTACAATAATAATTATAACAAGGTGTTTCTTGAGGTTGTGACTATATAGATGTAATACATATACTACTATACCACACTATAATAGCAATGACTGTGTGCAATAATTATTGTTGTGTGCAACAGTAATAGCACACAAATGGAGAAGAATAAATAGAAATTGAGAATGTGATCTTAAGTTTCATGTGGAAATGCAAGTGACCCAGAACAACCAAAATAATACTGAAAACGAAAAACAAATATGAAGGACTCATTCTTGATGATTTCAAAACTCCTACAAAGCTATAGTAATCAACAAAGTATGATATTGGCATAAATACAGACCAGTGTAATAGAATGGAAAGTCCACAAATAAAGCATCACATTTGTAACCAATTATTTTTGACTAGGGTGCCAAGATAATTCAATAAAGAAGGAATAATGTTTTCAACAAATGATGCTGTGATAATTGGATACTCACATGCAAAAGAATGCAGTTGGACCCCTTCCTCACACCATCTACAAAAAGTTAACTCAAAATGGTTCAAAGACCTAAATGTAAGAACTGAAACTGTAAAACGCTTAGAAGAAAATATAGCCATAAATCTTCATGATGTAGGATTAAGCAAAGTTTCTTAGATGTGATACTAAAAGTACAATAGAAAAAAATCAGTAAATTGGACTTCACCAAAATTTAAAACTTGCACTTCAAGGGACACCATCCAGAAAATGAAAAGACAGCTCACAGAATGGGAGAAAATATTTGCAAATCCTGTACCTGAGAAGGGAGTTGTATTAAGAATATATATATAGAACTCTTACAACTCAGTGACAAAAAAATTCCAAAATACTCCAATTGAAAAGAGCTGAAGGATCTCAATATGCATTTCTCCAAAGAAGATATACAAATGGCCAATATGCACATAAAAAGATTCTCATCATTAGCAATCTGGAAAATGCAAATCAAAACCACTGAGATATCACTTTACACTCACTAAAATGACACTCACTACAATAAAAATGACAGAAAGTAACAAGTTTGGGGGAGAATTCAGATAAGTTGGAATCCCTGTACACTGGTGATTGAATTGTAAAATGATGTCACTGCTTTGGAAAACATCCTGGCAGTTCCTCAAAAAGTTAAACATAGAGTTGCCATATGAACCAGCAATTATACTCCTAGGTACATACTCAAGAGAAATGAAAACATATGTCCACACAAAAACTTGCACGTGAGTGTTTATTGGATCACTACGTATTATTCATAATAGCCGAAAAGTGGTAACAACCCAAATTTCCATATTCATCCCCTGGGAATCTCCTATCTGCTTATTTCATCTCATTGGCAGTGATTTTCCCGTCTGTAACAGGGAAGTTGACAGCACATGGTATCAGAGAAGTGAAACCTTGCTGACCTCATGTAGGAACTCCTCTTTAGGGAGATTTATGCCTTATTGTTTATTGAAAGATGTCAATAAATATTAACATCGTCAATACTCATCATCGTCGTCATCACCATCATCACCATCACCATCATCATCATCATCGTCATCATCACCATGATCACCACCATCATCATCATCATCACCATCATCACCATCATCACCACCATCATCATCATCATCATCATCATCATCATCATCATCATCATCATCATCATCATCAAACCACTTCCCTCAGGAACCACTCTTCCATTGCAAGACTCTCTGCAGTACTTGGATACTGTATAATTGTCATTTTTCTTCTTTTGTCTCTACCTAAACAACGGCAGTTTCTGCTTTCTGAGAGTGTTGTTTCTGTGACTGAGCCTCTGCTATGTCACTGGAATTGTCTGCAAGCAGTGTTTTCACTACGCCGTGGATGAGATGTAACCTTCCCCGGTCTGCGTGTGCATGGGCACACACACACTCCAACTCACCGCCCTTCACTTCTCTGTCCCTGAGCGAGCACGCTCTAATAAATGCACAGCCTCTAGAATACTGGCCACCACACAGAGAGCCCTGTAGCACACATGGCTTTTTATTTTCTGTATTTTCTCATGTTTTGATATCTGGCCTTGCTCTTCCTGGAGACTGCCCCCTCGAGATAATCCATGCAGAGAGAAGAGGACTTGTCTGCTTGGACACCTTTCATATGTAAACCAACTAATCCAGGGCCAATTCCCCAACCACCTCCTCTGTCAGGCTCTCACGCTCCAGACCATGGTCCGTCTGCCCTAATCACTCTAAGGCCAGGTACCAGACATCAAGCCACGGCCCCAGAGCGTACTGTGATTATGCAAACTAGCCAGTCTGCTTGCCCTCCCTTGCCTCCCCTTTCCCATGGAAACCACAGAAAAACTCGCCCACGTTTTCCCCCTCACTCCCTCTCCTCCAGTTGACCCCGTGGCCCTGCATGGCATGCCACGCCTCCTGTTCCAAGGGATCTGTAAGTATAGAAACTTCTTCCATCACCATCATTCCTGTGTATCCATGTCTTACCATCCCTGATTAAGACAAATCACAGGTACATTACAAATCAGGCCTCAAGCAAGAAAGAATGAAGTTACACAGAGCACCTCAAGATCAGGGATAGTAGTAATGCTGGAAAAAAATGTTTTGCAGCACTAACTATGTGAGTGAAAAAATAGATGTGAGGAGCACAAGCGCACCTCCAGAAACGCAAATCCTGAAGATTTTCCTCTGTTGTGAGGCCACTGAGTGCAAGCATGTCCTGGCCTTCCTCCCCACCCTCTCGCACCTTGTACACATTCCAGTATGGCTGCTGTTGTTCTAAATGAAATGATGCTTAGAAACTGTGCAGAAGTTCTTTCTCAAAAACATGCAGTGCTTTAGAGCCTTATGGAATAAGGAGCAATGAAAAAGAAAATAGGGCAGAAGGAAGAGATGTTTTCCCACATTTTTTTAATTATTAATTAATTAATTTATTTATTTATGGCTGTGTTGGGTCTTCGTTTCTGTGCGAGGGCTTCCTCTAGTTGCGGCGAGCAGGGGCCACTCTTCATCGCGGTGCGCGAGCCTCTCACTATCGCGGCCTCTCTTGTTGCGGAGCACAGGCTCCAGACGCGCAGGCTCAGCAGTTGTGGCTCACGGGCCCAGTTGCTCCGCGGCATGTGGGATCTTCCCAGACCAGGGCTCGAACCCGTGTCCTCTGCATTAGCAGGCAGATTCTCAACCACTGCGCCACCAGGGAAGCCCCCCACATTTTAATAAAAAGGAATTGAGTGAGGCGGCTTGGTTCTGGGAACTCCTCCCTGGGAACAGAAATTATTTCTCTCTGTTCGTAGGACAGTTGCCCAGGGAGTACTGTTGGCATATAAAGATGCTGATGGGACAAATTGCTGATGAGACCTTGCTCAATGGTTAGGCGTACCATTCCTTGGAGGTTTGGCAGAGAGGAGGCCTGCAAAGGTCTGCAGACGGTGCATGGGGCTTGTCCAGCAGTTTAGCAGCTTCTTCTTCCTTCTGGGTCATGTAACTGCCGGGGTGACCAGCAGCTGTCTTGAGCCTAGGGCCCAGGGGTCCTGATTTGAAACCCAGCATCAAAGGATTCTTCCTTAAAGCCATTTGTTGGGCAAGACTATAGAGGGACCTATGTAAAACGTGCAATTGGCTTAATGATTGCCTCTTCTAGTAAATAAATTTCATATCTATTAATGACAATATCCTCCCACCTCCACCTCTTCAAATTTATTTCACCCTGCTGAGGTTTCCAGCCCTAAGCAGATTTATAAACATTTATCACAGACATAAAAAAGGATCAATAGAACTATAAAAGGTAAGAGTTTTAAATCATTCTCTGATTATAGCTATGGGCACTTCCATTACCTTTTCCATTAAGCAGTGACATGTATAAAAATATTGAGCCATTTACATTACAGGAGAGAGAGAGTAAAAAACAGAAAGGGAGAGACTGATGGGAAAGACTGATTAAAATTGCTGTTTCTCTTGCTGAAGGAAAATCCAGCTTTCAAGTTTTAACCATAAAAATTTTTTGCCCTTGATCTTTTATAGTGTGGAAATATTGTAAACATAACAACAACATAGACAAATATTTCTTTTATCTACCCCTGAAGGTAGGATACATTTTGGATATGCTATAAAAAAAAAATTGCCATTACATTTTCTGTGTAATTGTTACCAGTGCTAATGATAAGAGGAAACATTTGTATACCACTCTGCAAATTTCATCCGTCCTTTATAATTCCTTTTATCAGATGGAGCCCATTGTCCCTGTGAGGACGTCAAAGAGGTTGTGTGTCTGGGTCTCAGTGTCTGATGTGAAAGTGGCTCTTCTGACACTGCTTTTATTTTGTTAAACACGCACATATTAAATCAAGAGGGCAAGGTGTGAGTTCTTTATGAACATCTTGGAATTACTGCTTCCCTTCATTTCTAGGAAAAGATCTTCTCTCCCCCTGGGACTTGCCCTAACCATGACATGCTAACTTTCGTCGTTACATAAGTTCTGCAGTGAAGTTCGTAGAAAAAGCAATGAAATATTATCCAGAGGGAAAATATAGTGTAAAAAAAACAAAAGCGGGAAAAAGGGAATGAGATTTTGGAATGGAAAGAAAAAGTAACTTCCACAATTCTGGGTTTTTTCCATGTTACATTATGTTGGAACTGATAACGTTTCAATTTGCTTGACTCTACTGGGATTGCAGGTGTAGACAGGGGAGGGCTTGGATTTAAATGCAATGTACTAGTAGGTCTGTTAACAGTTGTTGTTGTTTTTTTTTAACACTAGGTACAATTACTAAGAAATTTGGATTTCAGAATATTTCCTTCTGTTCCTTTCCTTTTCCCAGAACAACTCCCATAACCCTCCCCTGGAGTGTGGACAGTGGATCCAGCCAGCCTGGGTTTGGGTTTGGCTCACTTGTGAAATGTCAGGCAAAACGCTCTCTTTGTTCAAACTTCCAAGATGTAATAATGAGGATGGTAATCATCCCTATCCCATGTTGCAGCATTTAGTGAGGATTAAATGAATACAAGATGTAAAGAGTTTACTCTTTTCCTGGCACACATAGCTCAAGAAATAGTAGGTAGCTTATTAGTCTTTAGATCGTCTGTAATTACCTTATTATTTAGA
Organism: Eschrichtius robustus; assembly: GCF_028021215.1. Taxonomy (NCBI): domain Eukaryota; kingdom Metazoa; phylum Chordata; class Mammalia; order Artiodactyla; family Eschrichtiidae; genus Eschrichtius; species Eschrichtius robustus. Next base: position 6,231,558 of record NC_090825.1, read on the forward strand.
ACACGGAAGATGCCATCAGGAATATTTACTTATTGATTCAAGCTAAAATTACCTTAGATAATCTTCTGCAATTGAGACCATTTATTTTCATGTGTTTAATGAGGGTGAAATATTATCACGTGCTTTTCCCTCTCACGAGAAACTTGAGGTTTCATGTTTTACCATCACTCGGGATGAATAAATCTTGGCTCCTGGGAGATGACGCAGTTTGTGGGACAAATTAGGAGTTCAGTTTAGAAATCCAAGGAGAAGTGTTGAGAAGGCAATTGGAGCTGTAAGTCTGGAGTCCAGGGCCGTGGGCTGGGCTGTGGATGCACACTGAGGGTAGCCAGCAGATTGATTCAAGGCTCTGAGATTGGACTCAGCCAACAAGGGACCCTGACATCCAAAGACCCAGGAGAAAAGGAGATGTCAGCAAAGGGCACTAAGAAGAGATGAATCCTGTAGCAGGTGGGGAGGTGGGCCAGGGTGGTGCTCAGAAAGCCAAGTAAATAAAGAGTTTCAGAAGGAAGGCAAACAATCAGCTGTGTCCTCAAGGAGAGCAGTTCCAGCAGGTTCTAACAGGGCAGCGGGGGAGAAAGCCTCCTGGCTGCAGGTCCAGCAGAGAGAGGAGGAGAAGCATTTAAAGAAAGGTGCAAAGTCTACTCTTTGCGGGAGTCTGGAAAACGTGATGGCCCACATATTGACATCAGTAGTCTGGATAAGTAACCTATGAAGTCCTGAAATACTAAAAAGTGAGGCCGAACCTTGAGACAAGGAAATGTTCATTTAGGAAAAAAATATATAAATGAGTATTGCTTCCTAGCCATAGTACCTTTCTGAAATATGTGGTTCGGAGATATTAGTGGCCAGAACATAAATGTTTCCATCAAGTTTTAGAATCACTTCTAGATCCGTGTTAGGTTTTAGGTGCTAAGGTATCTAGAGACACGTGTCTGGGCTTGGGATTGATACCTCCCACAGAAGGCATCTTGGCTGTTGTGTCAGTAGGATTCAGGGTGCCTGTTTCCTCTGCCTCAAGGCTGGAGCCAAGTGATCCCACGGTATCTGCAAATTGATGGCATCAGGGAGGAATTCTATTTTCTTGGGTTGTGTTTCTTTGCTGCTTTTATTGTTATTCCTGAATGTTTTCAGGACCCGTTACTGGAACTGTAAGAAAGCCCAAACTTTAATTCTCTGAAGTAACTACATAATTTTTATAACCTTGTTTATTATGGCTTAGGAATTGTGGGAAAAGCAAGCAAAGCCCCCTCCCACTTGTGTCCGATCGCCACGTGGGAGACGCCCCCGGAGCTGCACATTCTGGGTTCAGATGCTTCCTGGTTGCCCAGAAGCTGCGTCTTATAAAGGAAGGATGGAAGGCACTTAGCACAGCTCTGACCCGTACAGCGCTCTCCACAGACGTGAGCTACTGTTTTCTGAAACACTTCCTTAAATGGTTTGCATTGATTATATACTGATGCTATGCTTTCAAAATTGTCAGGATTCTTTAAAACAAGATTAACCAACGGATCCAGAGTAATCAGCACGCTGCGAGAACTAACTGGGGAATATAGATTCATTCACTGAATAATATTGAGCAGAAAGACTGTATATGGTTACCAGTATTTTTAGTATCTCATGTCAAAGTGAACCTGGAATCCTCACTGTCGAGGTAGCCCTGTGGCCAAACATCCTTTCCCACCTCACAGCGCCGGGAGGACTGGATGCCGACCTCCAGATGGCAGTGTTTTGTCACTTCAGGACAAAAGCAAGATGGCGAGACATGGGATGCAGTTCAACCGGCTCAGGGAGATGTGAGACAGGAATCCTTCGGAAGGAGGAACAACAGAGTTCACCGGGTTCAGATATAGTGGGGAGGGGGAGGAGCCCCTGGGCGTACAGTCTTCTATGATGGAGCCATCATATTCTGAACAGGTGATACTAACATACACCGCCCCATGAAGTTGCGTGGAAAGCGCTAGCGCACAGTGGGACTGGATGGGCGTGAGTGGCGGGTCGTTGAAAATCAGTGAGGCTAATTGAGTATCTGCCCCCCTCATCGTGGGTACTTTGCTGTAGATGTGTAGGTGAGGGTGAAGTCTTCCGGGAGGACAGGATGAGAGCTGCGTGCTGTGGGGCAGTCTGCCTCTGGCACAGGTAACCAGGAGGGCTGAGCAGGGTTCCGTATGTCTCAAGATGCTGCCCGTGGTTCTGCATCCCCAGGCCATCTATGCCTTCCGTCTCTGTCTGTGCTCTGCCTCCACCCCCTCACACACAGGTACACACAAGGGTGCCTTTTTGATTTTTAACCCATAAGCAAAGTGCTCAACAGAACTATTCTTTCCTCCTAAGGGTTTAACTAGTGTAGAGGGTTAATGACCTAAGTTTTTGAATCGAGGACCAACCAGTGCCCACCCCATGCCTCTGAAATGACCCCTTACATCAAAGCCTCTGGCAGGGGCCACAGTATCCCATCAGATGGACACAATCCAGACCTTTGCTTTTCTCTCTGCTGGAAATCAGATGTCGGAATTCCCAGCAAATAATTTTCCTGCAGAGTCATAAGACCCTGCAAGGGGACAGCCATGACATGGTGTGATGCAGCTGCCCAGCTATCCAGGCCGATAGAAGGAACCACATGATGGACATGAGTGTCCCTGGCCTTCAGGGCTCCGACCTACAGGTGAAGTGACAACCCTGCCTTCTTCAGACTTTTCTGAATATGGGGATTTCCGGCCAAATGCACTGAACCGGGGATTGCTTGGCAACCCGGAAGCTGGGCAGAGGGTACCACTGCCTCTCCTGGACACAAGTTCCCATTCCATATGGGCCCTCTCTCTGTTCCCAGGGTTTTCCTGTGAACTGATGGATTCCCGTAACCCCTCTTCTTGAGATTGCTTTCACTCTTGGCCTATGCTCTTCTTTGATATGTTCACTGTATTTTTTGTGGCAAGTTTCTGTTTTCCCTTCTCATTAGCGAGGAAATTTGTATTCACTGCAGCACTTCTGTTGAGAACACGAAGCTAAGGAAACAGAATCATTAGTGTTTATTAATCCTGAATCTATTAGTCAAGCTTCTCCAGAGAAACAGAACCAAAATGATGTGTGTTGACATAGAAAGAGATTTGTTTTAAGAGATTGGCTTACAGAGTTATAGAGGCTGGCAAGTCCAAAATCTGCAGGGTGGGTGGCAGCTCGAGACCAGAGAACAACCAGTGCAGCTCAAGTCCAAGGGCCATCTGTGGCAGAATTCCTTCTTGCTTTGGGAGGACAGTCTTTTGTTCTATTCAGGCCTTCAACTGATTGGATGAGGCCCACCATGCTATGAAAGGTACTCTGCTTAACTCAAAGGCCACCAATTTGAATATAAATCTGATCCCAAAACACTCTCACAGAAACACCTAGAATCACGTTTGACCACATATCTGAGCGCCGTGGCTCAGCCAACTTGACCCATAAAATTAGCCACCATACTGAGTTTTCTCAGTGCTTCCATTTAAAGCACTAAGATGTATTTCATGCAGAGAATCTTTTGGAAACCAGATATTTCAGCAGGCTCGACACTCAGATTCTGAGATGAAAGAAACACGAAATATCATCGGCTTTAACTTTGCAAGGGTTTGCTTTTCAGTGTAGGTACACTTTTTCTTATTCTGCAGCTGTTCACTCTATTCACTGCAATACCAGTTAAACAGGGTGTAAGTATTTAGCTCTTTCCAACGCAGTGTACTTTAAGATGAGGTTTGGCATGAACCAACGTGTCTCCTTTGTGCGCAGCAGTGTGTGTGTGCGTGTGTTTGTGTTCTATTCAAGAACTTCATAACACCCGGGTTACCGTACTGTGCAGGCTGTGGCGTTGCTTGCCACCAGCTTTGGAATGAAAATAAAAGCAGTCTGGTAAAATTGATACCAAAATCATTGTTGTTTCTCTGCAAACGTGCTGAAAACCTCTAGCATTTGGTGTTGAAATCCACAGCTCTGTGGTTTCTAAGAGTTACACTTGCCAGTTCGTCCTCAAATATCCATGGCTTGTAACAGGACACTTGTGGGACCGGGACATCCAGTTACTAAGGATAAATAATGCCTCTGCTATGAGCCGTCTCTACCAGAGTGGTACAACTTACAGGAAACAGTTTCATTCGCCTAATCAATTTGCACAGAAGTGGAACTTCCTAGGAGTACTTCGGAAGGTCGCCTTTATATTTAGACTTGTGGCCCAGCTACACACAACTGTTCAGGTACCCATGGAGAGCCTTCATTTACAAACTACCAGCTTTCCAAACTGATGTGTCAAATGAATTGCCTATGGCGGGAGGATAAGCCAGGCCTAAGTAAACACAGTGATTAAATACGGAACTAGGCATATAATTGCGGACACTTAACTTTCATGTCTCTTCTCTATAATTCTTTGCTTTTGTGCTCCTAAATCTAGACTTTTCAGCTGGGACTCAAGCAGCTATGGCAACACAGGAGCAGGTTACAGGGAGAATGGGGGTAGAATCAGGCCCTCTTCAGAAGGTCGACCTCAGCCGTTAGGATGCCACTACTGCCCACCGACCTGCAGCCCCCCAGACACGCAAAGCCCTCTCTCGCCTTGTGCCTGTCATCTCTTCCTCCTTCCCTCTACTCTCCCTGACCTCCCATCAGCCTGGCTGATGCCTCAGCTGAGCCCAGGGAGGCAACCCCAAGAGCGACAGCCGTCAGCAGCTCTGCAGAGCTAGCTGCTCGCGCTCTGAACCCACAGCCTTGCGCATGTATCCCCACGCTGACCTGGAACACCCGACATCAACCGTTGGCTTGTAAGCTGTGCCCCGCGGCCCATGTGCCCTGTGGGCTCTGAGGCGCCCAATACACAGCCCCCTCATTGCCCTGCCTGAGAGCAGAGTGAACTGAAGGATAAACAGAAGTCAGGCAGATGGAGACCAGGGGTCCACCTCTGTTACTGATGAAGCTGTCTTGGGGAGCTTGGCTTGGATCTGGCCTCAAGTAGCACAGGTAGGTCACTTAGCCCCAGTCCCTGGTGGAGTTAAGCAGCTGCAGGAACCCCCGCTGGGCACTTGACCCCGGGAAATGGAAGGCAGCGAGGAGCAGGTAAGAAAGCCAGTGTGCTGCCAGCAAGGAAAAGAGGGGAGGAGCTGTCCTCAATCCTTCTCCTCCTCCGAGGAGCGAGAGGCACGGCCAGGACAAGCTGCTGACTCTAGCTTGGCTCCCTTCCTTGTGGACCAGTCAGGGCTCCCCTAGGAGATGTGCGGATACACACAGAGAAATCTGCTTTAAGGAATTATCTCATGCATTGGTGGCGGCTTGAAAATCCACAATTTGTAGGGCAGACCCGCAGTCTGGAGGTTCAGGTAAGAGGTGATATTTCGGTCTTGAAGCTGATGGCTGGAAGCTCATCTACTTAAAATCAGCGGACTGTGAATGTTAATAACGTCTAAAAAAAAAGCCTTTCTAGCAACATCTAGACTTGTTTGGCCAAACAACTGGTCACCGTAGTCTTGCCAAAATGACACATAAAGCTAACCATCACGGCAGGGAAACAGGAGAGAGCGGCAGTGAGGCAAGGTGGGCTACATCCTTCCACGTGCTCTTAGAGGCAGTCTCCCCAACACCAAGCCCCATGGGTCCTCAATACGTTTGCCCTGCATGGGTGACTTTGCCCACGTGTTTACTTCTTTCCTCTACTTTGGAGCCAGTGAAGGGTGATTTGGGCAGGGAAGCATAGCTCTAAGGCAGAGGGCATTAAACTGGTTTTTATGGTGCAGACAGGGTTAAAAAATATTAACCCTGCATATTTAATATGCAAATATACATGGTTAATATTAACCATGTATATTTGTTTATTCATAAGATATATATGTTCATATTTTAAGTACATTATAAAACAGGTTAGCATTAAGGGTAGACAACAATGAAAATAATCTTTTAGTAATTTTTTATAGTTTGAAAATACACTAGACGCCTTTATTTAGTATGTTTTTAATATTGAATACTTTTAGTAAGAGCATTATGATGGAATATGCTTCACTGCTTAAGAATTATTTGGTTAACGCTTTGCCAATTATTTCTGACACTTGGTTTAATGATCAAATGATCCAACCGAGGAAAGACTTGGACACTGGGTCTTTAAATCATGATACTCATTTTCCAATCATGTCCTCACTTAGGCAGAGATTTTTTTGATGACATTCAGCTGTAAATGCTCCATTGTTTCCTGATGTCAATCAGTCCTTGCAAATCAACCAGAAGGTATTGCATTTTTATTTTTTAGCAAATGTACTGAATTTGCTCAAGATGTACTGAATCTTCATTTGGGAGATTTTTAACTGAATTTAAAAATTCTATTTGTAAGGAATATAAATGTACAATTATGAGAGTTTTCATATTGTTTTTGGCAAGAAAATCACGTAAAGAAGTAGTATTTCTAAGTTCCTGCCTTTCAAATGGTTTCTCCATAGCATGTGTTCTTATAAAAAGAGCAATTTGTCCCTCATGGTTAAAATGACGATCTTACTTTGAAAGAACAGGTTAATTGTACGTGTGTGTATGTGTGTGTGTGTCTAAAACTACTTCCGATATAGTATAATATTAGAAGTTTTGTCGTGACAGGAGAGATCAACAAATTTGGACTGCTGTAATTTTGGCCAAAAAAAAAAAAAACCCACACAAAAAAATAAGAGAAATTAACACAACATTGTAAATCAACTATATGTCAATAAAAAAAATAAATTAAAAAAAACGCATAATACCTATTTCAGTTTAAAGTCTATGCACAAGGTAACCAGGAAGGTACTGTGTGGTATGAAAGTCCATCATATTAGGAGGTTTTATACAGATTTTACTCTCTATAGGATTAACCACACAGAACGTTCTAGAGCAGGTGCGTCACCACACACTATGAGCTGACACATCGGAGAGGCGCCAGCTCCAGCACTCTGCCCGGGAAGTCCTGTCTTCCTGCTGGTGCACCCTCTGTTGTAGGTGACACCTGTGTGTCTGGCCGTCACCTAGAGAGGGTGCCACTGTCAATCAAGGTATTAAGTACTTGGATGTCTCTCACTTTTAGTTTTAAAAGATGTGCATGAGTAGAAGTTCCAGTGTTTGCTTCACACACTCCATGCATCCCTGTTCTAGAGAAAGCCTTCTTTCCACACCAACCCATAAATCACCAGAGTACCCTCATCATGGGAAGCATAGTACATCCCTCTTTTATCTATTTTGGTCAATTTTATTAATTGATCATATTAAATAAGTGTTAGTAAAGGCAACAAGACTAGAAGATGTCAAGCTCAGAACATCCCTCGGAAACTTTCCCTGGGCCTCAAGTCCATGTTTGTAACACGAGTCATGTCTCAGTGCTGCAGCCCCGTGACAAAGCACTGCAGGCTGGGCAAACCCGCCCACGTGCTCACAGCTGCATCGTAAGCTGTGACCCACCTCTGCCCTCCAGCCCTGCCACCCAAGCCCACCACAGTGCACACTTCACATCTGCACCCACCCACCGGTTTCCTTTCCAGGACACCCTGGTCCACTGGTCTGGTAGCCACACCCTTATACGTAGGTAGTACTTTTTCCTATTTCTGCTGTGACAAATCACTACAAATCATGGCTCAAAATAACACAAATGTATTCTCTTCCCCTTTTGAGGGTCAGAAGTCTAAGATGGGTTGTCAGGGCTTGTTCCTTTTGGAAGCTCTAAGGGAGAATTTGTTTCCTTGCCTTTCCTAGTGTTAAAAAACGATAAAAGAAGACAATTCAGGTGATACAAACAAACTTCATTTAATGCTTCATGAAGCAGTCTCCATTCGGAGAACTGCAAAATGGGGCAGAAGGCAGGAGGCTTTTGCAGGATAAAGAATAAGAAAGAGAAAACCTAGAAAACATCTGATTGGCTGAGGTCACATGGTCAGCCTTGTTTGGGGTGAGAAGGAACAGAGAAGTAAGTACAGTAAGTCCCCTACCTATGAACCTTCAAGTTGCTAACTTTCACAGATGCGAATGTGCATTTGCATGTCCAATCCCCTAAGTTAGTTCACGTGTCTGGCGTACATTGTCACGTGTGTGCATCCTCTCCAAATTGTTGTGCTTTTGTGTACTTCACTGTACAGTACTGTATAGAGTACAGTGGTACAGTATCTTTATTTCAAGCCCAAGATGTCCGGAAGCAAGTGTAAAAGCAGAGGATTGTGTTAGGTGGGTACCTAGACTAACTTTGTTGGACTTATGAGCAAATTGGACTTATGAACAAATTGGACTTACGAACACAGTCTCAGAACGGAACTCGTTCATATATAGGGGACACGTTTCAAAACTAGTTTCTACAGGCTGCCCCCAACCTTGGCTCACGGCCCCTCCTCCGTCTTCAAAGCCACAGGGAACCATGTGCCATCTTCTGGTCTCTCCCTCTGCTTCTGTTCTCACATCACCTTTTCTCTGTCTATGACCTTCTGTCCCCCTCTTATAAGAGTCCTTGTGACCATACTGGCTCCGACTGGATAATCAAGGATAATCTCCTCATCCCAAATCTTTATCTGAATCACATCTGCAAAGTCCCTTTTGCCTTGTAAGGTAACCCATCCGCAGCTTCTGGGATTAGGTTGTGGATGTCTTAGGGAGGCCATTATTCAGTCGCATACACGCAGCCTTGTTACTTTTATAAATAACCATCACTCAAGTGGTAGTATAAAAGTTGCTGGTCCAGCGCACACATAACCAAAAAGAAAAAAGCAAAGATTGCAGATTTTAGGGAGACAATGATGGGGTCAAAAGAATAATAGAACTCCTTAGGTTGGCATATAATCATTTTGCAATCAAGCAAATGTTCAAAATTTAGCATCAATTAGTATTCTGGAAGCAAGAGGCAAATATGTTTCTCCCCTTCCAAGGGCAGAGGCAGAAACACAGCTGAGACTCCTTCCTCCAGCTGCGGCAAGTGCAGAAACAGCTGCCGCCCTCCCCAGGGCTGAGCTGCTGCCAGAAGAAGCAGCTCGGTTTCCCCTCCCCAGGCATCCCAGTCGACAGATGCCCTCCTGCCTCTTGGTGCCCAGGGACCGGCTGGCAGCACAACACCGCTGCTATAGTGCTTTCTGTTCTATTTTTAATTTACAGTGCTGGGACCATGGTGGTTTTACTAGCATCTCACATGGTCTGGGGCACATTTTGTGTTCGATCTAGAAGAGCTTTGCCCAGAAAGCTATTCCCTTCTCTCCCAAAGCCACTCGGGTTGGAACTTCTTCTGCGGCCCCCACTTGCCTGGATGGCATCACCCATGGATGCCCTAATGGACAGTGTTTCCTGGGTGTCAGCTCTGAGTAAAGAACCTCCAGGGAGAGAAGATTTTTATTTAAGGGTTTCTTAGAAGACAACAAGAGCTCAGAAAAGTTCTGCGTACTCTTGCCATACTCAGAAACATGCGCAGAAAGTCAGGAAGAGCCAGGAAATCAGGAGAGTGAACAGAGTTTGCCCAAACCTGCATCTATTTGCAGAACAGTGTGAGGTCTTTATCTCTCTTGCTTCTTTAGGTCAGCTGTGGACTTTAGGGCAGCATCTTAGCACATCCCCGCATTCAGTTTGAATGAGCAAAAGATAAGCAAACGTTCTTTAGTGTATTAATATATTAAACTGGGTTGGGTAGATGCTAGAGCCCTAACCAGTAGTCCAGAGGAGTTAGAGTCTATGAATATGTCCATCGGTTAATCTCTTGTTTTCTTTTATGTTGTTTTTGTTTTGTTTTGTTTTTTGGTTTTTTTTTTTAATCAGTCATCAATTTTATACACATCACTGTATACATGTCAATCCAATGTTGTTTTTTATTGTGGTAAAAGTCACATAATATAAAACATACTATTGTAGCCATATTTAACTGTACAGTTCAGTGGCACAAAGTACCTTCACACTGTTGTGCAACTCTCACCATCATCCATCTCCCGAATCTTTCACCTTCCTAAACTGAAACTCTGTCCCCATTAACCACTAACTCCCCATTCCCCCCTCCTCCCCGCCCCCGTGCCCCAGCCCCTGGCATCGACCAATGTACTATCTGATGCTATGAATTCGACTATTCTAGGTACCTCGTATAAGTGGAACCAAACAGTATTGGCACCACATGTGTATTGGAATGGATTTTTAAGGTTAACTTAATATATGTCCTGCAAGCAGATTAAAAACAGAGAGAAGGTATAATCTCTTTTTTTTATATCACTAGCAGAATTATTAATCCTACTACTAATAGGCATGTATTAAATGGCTCCAGTGGACCAAGTTATGTACATCACTTCTAGATTGATACATATTTAGCCACACACAAAAAAAGACAGTAAATCCTAGACCAGCACCAGCTCATTGCCCGGGCATTTCACATGGTGGAAAACATAACCGGGCCTATGAAAAATGCTTTCCCCGGAGGCCCCCGGCACTGTCGCCATTCACTCTGATGTGAGAGTTAGCTCGTGTCCTTGGATGCTCTCCCTGTATTTGATATCCTGCCCGTGTAACACCTCGCTTTCGGAGCCTCCGGCCTGGTACCCAGAACCCCAGGGCTCAGAACTGTGGCTTTTAACTGGGAGACCCTGAAGACATCATGGCTTCTTCATTGGGGGGCCAATGGAATCCCGTGCCAGGGGAACAAATTAAGCGTGTTTCTTTGGGATCCTTAAGAGAGGCCTGGGGCGGGGCTCATTGAGGTCTGGCCCCTTTAGGGATCCTGATCCTCGAACACTGGTTCTTCTGGAAGACCGTTGGGAGCCCTCCGCTACCTGAGGCTGGCTGAGGGAACACATTCGGGGCAGGCCAAATGCTCTGGGTGAAAACCCTGGCGCTAGCCCCCAGGAACACCCTCCAAGGAGTTTTGCATGCCCCAGAACCCTCTGGGAAGGAGGTAGGTGGTCTGCACTATCCAAGAATTCTTTCCTGAACTGGGAATTGCAGGGGTGGGGGAGACATCTGAGGAACTCAGCAACTGGGGCTGGAAGATGGTTTCCAAAGAATGACTCTTTGGAGAGGCCTTTGTGTGGATCTCCAATGCCTAAAACAGCCCGTCCTTTCCATTGAGTGCAAGCTGGAAGCATCCAGGTTTAGTGCTCCAAAGCCTTGTCAAGTAGAAATGGTTTTTTAAGGTAACACTGGCAGTGTCTGTTTATGGAAAACATCAAAACTGAGGTTATACGAACATTTCAAAAGAACCTCTCCATAAAGCAGCTAATAAAAAAACATTTAATGGCAAAAGATGGGGCAAAATAGCCTAAGGGACAGAACCACAAATTGTTCAATCTGAAAAACATGTGAGGTTTTTTTTTTTTTTTTTCTCCCACTGCTGAATGGAAAACTCATTTTAAAAATTGGACTTCAGTTGTGAAGAACTGTTTCTGCTCTCCAGTAAGACTTCCAGTTTAAAGAGGGACGATAAGAAAGGCTCTCTTGTTAGGCAATTGAAATGAGAAGCTGGTGCTCAGGCCACCACTGGGCCATCTGTCTTGCTCTCTTCTTTTGTTGCATTGAAAGGTACTGTGTGATCACAGGTGTCCCCCACCTGTCCTAGGTAATCCACCTAGGGGCTGGTGTCTCACTTTGGAAGCTCAGCACCCCAGTTTGTCAGCATCCCAAACATGTGTTGCACTGGTGGGCGCAGTCTCACGTACACCAGCATCATAAGGGGAAGACAGACCATTTATGTATTTACACTGAGAAATCCCACTGCTGCCTAAACAAGATGCTCATGTCTGCAGGTCAGTCTGTGCCATGTGTATTGGAGGTTCCGTTATATTTGTAATTATGTCCCAGGAGCAGGAATCAGAATGAGTGGGCCTAGAGGGATTGTTGTAATGGCCGGGCCACCGGTGTCCCCAAAGTACCTCCATCTCCCCATAGAGGCCCACACAGGTCACACCCTGGACAATGTGGTCCTGAGCCTGTCCGGCCTGTCCCTGGACCACATCATCCCTTGCCTCTCCTGCATCCTTTTTCTTGTGTGTCATCACTGCCCATTTCTCTTGCTCTCCGTTGGGTTCTGACATGCCATTCTGCAGCGTATTACTCTTTAAGATGTCTGTTCTGGGTTTATTTATGTTTGGCTTTCAGTGTAATTCTTTTTTTTTTTCCTTTTAATTAATTAATTTATTTATTTATTTGTGGCTGTGTTGGGTCTTCGTTGCTGCGTGCGGGCTTTCTCTAGTTGAGGCGAGCGGGGGCTACTCTTCGTTGCGGTGTGTGGGCTTCTCATTGCGGTGGCTTCTCTTGTTACGGAGCACGGGCTCTAGGCGCATGGGCCTCAGTAGTTGTGGCACGTGGGCTCAGTAGTTGTGGCTCGCGGGATCTAGAGCACAGGCTCAGTAGTTGTGGCGCACAGGCTTAGTTGCTCCGCAGCTTGTGGGATCTTCCCAGACCAGGGCTTGAACCCATGTCCCCTGCATTGGCAGGCAGATTCTTAAGCACTGCGCCACCAGGGATGCCCTTGGTATAATTCTTAGAGGAAAATTTTTTATGACTTTTTCCAAGTTCCAGGAAGGAGAGGAACCACCTCCCCGTGTGCCCACGTTCCACCCACACGTTAAAGATGTCTTTCTCTTGGCTTCCTGGGAGGTAGGGAACTAGCGTTTACTTGGTGCCCACATCACGCCAGAAACGTTTCATGTTATTATTAGGAACTTCAATGAAAACATGCAGGGTAGGTGGAACTTTCTTCTACTGTCGACGACAAAGCTAACATTCCAATCTCTGAAGTGCAGAATCCCACAGCAGTGGATAATGTCTGGATGGGGGCCTTTGCCCTGGTGGTCTAGGTCTAAATGTCCTGCCCTTTGCCCCACACCACAGACCTGAGAGCTGGGGCTCCGCTGTGCCCTTCTGGCTTCCTGCTCCATCCACCCCCACTGTGGGTCCTGCTTGCTGATTCCTTTCCCTGGACTGGTCTTCCATCCTGTCTCATCCGTACCTCGAAATGTAGCTCTAGTAAGACAGCCAACAAAGTCCATTGCTGGGATCTGTCTCATACCCGACGTCCTCTATGCAGACTAAGAACTCCTGAGGGCAGAGTTTGTGTCATGGGTGTCCTAGCACAGTCCTGGCATTTGATGGGATAACCAGGTATCTATCAAGAGATGTATGGAAGAAGGAGGAAAAGACTAAGGCTAGGATAAATAAAAGAACTGTTCAACACACATGGGCAAATAAACTGTCTCGTAAATTGTCAAAAGGGGAGGAGTTTATTTCTCTGACTCCTAGGCTTTTGTATTTCCCTAATGAGGAAAAGTGTAAATGTAAACAAAATACGGTATATTGGCAGGGATGATTGACATGGCTGGAAAGGAAGAACATTGTTCCTCTCCATTTGGTGTCCCACCTTCAGATTCCTGTATCTAGAAGATGTTTTGGCAAGGACTGTGTGCTCCACTGTCATTGGGAAATATCAGTCCTAAGGAGATATCGGGGCAGGAGAACCAGTATTTTTGATAACTGTTCATCTGCTTCCAAATTCCAAAAGATACTTCTTTTTCTGAGTAACTATTTCTCAATATTCACTATGGGATTCACTCATTTTTCTTAATACTGTCAACATAATACTATTTTCTTCTAAAATAATAAAACAACATGCCAAAGTCTTGTTCAGGAGGGGAGAAGCCATTCTCTTGATTGGAATGAACACATTCTGTACTAATGTGGGTAGAGCAATAAAATCACCATCTTAGATGTAGAATAATTTTGTGTATTATTACTTTCACTAAAGTTAACTAAAATTTTATTGCCTTTAACTAACCAAACTAATTAAAACTAAAGCATTTCATGAATGTAAAGGACATTAAAAGTGAAACCATTGCTTATTTAACATCCCGCCCTCCACTGAAAATAAGATGTTCTAAAGTGTTGAACAGATAGATGTGAGGCGAGTCAACTACAGATGGTACCAGGGATGCAGGATGACGCGCTGGTGATGGGTTTGAGCTCTCCAGATTGATGTTACCTCTTTGCTTCTGCCCACCTGTGCCATTTCTCAGTGACTCTGCTACTCCTTTGGAGAAAAAGAGAGGAAAAATTAACATATAATCCTCCTAGATTTCTACACAAACAGCTCTAGTGAAAATCTCATAAGGATGAGATTAAATACTTTTCCTATCACATATGTATTTCATTACTGAAGCTATGGAAAACCACGGTGTGATAGTTAACTTTCTGTGTAAACTTGACTAGGCCGTGGTACTCAGATGTTTGGTCAACCACCAGTCTAGATATTGCCGTGAGGGTATATTTTAGATGAGATCAACATCTAAATCAGGAGGCTCTGAGTAAAGCAGATGACCCTCCATAATGTGGGTGAGTTTCATGCAATCAGTTGAAGGTCTTAACAAAAAACACTGAGGTTCCCTGAGAAAGAGGGACTTTTGTCAGCAGATTGCTTTTGGACTCAAGTCAGAAGAACATCAATTCCAGCCTGCTCGCCTGCCCTGCACAATTCAGACTTATCAGCCCCCAGAATCACGTGATCCAATTCTTTAAATTAAAGATGATAGATAGATACATACATAATAGATGATAGATAGATGATAGATAGATAGATAGATAGATAGATAGATAGATAGATAGATAGACAGACAGATAGATAGATGACAGATAGATGATAAGTAGATAGATATACACACATTCTATGGGTTCTGTTTTCTCTGGACAAACTTGACTAAGACACGTGAATATGTGAGAAATCACTAGAAATCAAGAGAACGCCATGGATAAATCAAAAGCAATAAGCACACATTGGAAAATGATGATCTAGAAAACAAAGGTATTTTTTAATTGTAGAGAGAATAGAATATGACATTGTGTTATCAATGGGAATTTCATCCATCAGAGCCTTTCTTGTCATTGTATTTCTTAGGCATCTGAGATCAGCTTGGCACTGGAAGAAGCCAAGTGCTCTGAGATTCTGACCCAAAGATGTGAACTGTGATGAGAGATGTGGTGCCTATTCATGACTTGCTCAGTCTTCACTAATTTGGGAATAGCCCAGAATCTATCACGGCTCTACTCATTTCCTAAAACATATGTTGAACTGTATCTGGATCTAACTGCAGCCGGTTTAAGAGGCAGAGTAAGTAGACTTCGTGGGTCTGCTGGTAGGAAATAGTGTGACTCATGATTTTTGTGAGAGTCACCCAAACTACTGGTATTTCTTAAAGGGAGGCAATGCAAAACAATTAGAGGGAATAAACACAGAAAGAGCCAAAGGAGTGAACGGTGTAGATGAGTGAAGCCCGAGCAGGATGAAAGCACTGCCACCTCCAGGCAGCGTGAGCGTGGGTCACTTTCCATAATAACATTCCTAATGCGCGGGCTTCCCGTCAGAGTTAATGGTTCATGTACAGTGCCTGGCACATAGCAACCACTCAAGACAGATGAGATGTTATTAATAATGTATTGTGTTTTTCATTAACTGAATGTTTGTTTTTAATGTAATTATTTTAATTCAGAGTCTAGTATGTGAAAAACACTGCACAGTTAACCTAAAGATAGACGGTGTAAACTATGAGACGTGTAGCAAAGGAAGGTCCCACAGCACTGGGCGAGCCGTTGGCCGCCATCCCAGGGTTGCGGGCATCTGAGTGATGGAAGGTCTGCTGGTTGTGAAGGATGTGGTTCTCCATCCCACCCTCCCTGCGCACGCTGCTTCTTCCTAACTAATTTGTTCTATGTTTATCCAATTTAAGAGGCTGCTGTAACCCAACGGAACTCAGATGGCATCTCAAAATAGTAGTCATTCAGCATTTACTGAGTGCATATTATATTGCAAAACATTTGATAATATTTTAAAAGAATAATTGTTATATTCATTTCTGTGGCAAAATATGCACAGACTGAAAGGCTTTATTGAAGACCTATACTATTATTACTGTTATTTAACTCCCAAATAGAAAACACAAACCTGTTTTATATACCAAGAGTATATTTCTCTTCTAGGAGTTCTATGGTGTCAGGTCTTATGTTTAACTCTTTAAGCCATTTTGAGTTTATTTTTGTGCATGGTGTGAGGGTGTGTTCTAACTTCATTGATTTTACTTTCCAACTTTCCCAGCACCACGTGCTGAAGAGACTGTCTTTTCTCAATTTTATATTCTTGCCTCCCTTGTCGAAGATTAAGTGACCATAGGTGTGTGGGCTTATTTCTGGGCTCTCTAGTCTGTTGCATTAATATGGCACAAATAACTCTATCTACAAAACAGAAACAGACTCATACACATAGAGAATAGACTTGCAGTTGCCAAGGGAGGCGGGGAGGGAGAAGGATGGACCGGGAGTTTGGGGTTGGTAGATGCAAACTATTACATTTAGAATAGATAAACACCAAGGTCCTACTGTATAGCACAGGGGACTATATTCAATATCCTGGGATAAACCATAGTGGAAAAGACTATAAAAAAGGAATGTATACAGCACTATTTACAATAGCCAGGACATGGAACCAACCTAAATGTCCATTGACAGATGAATGGATAAAGAAGGTGTGGCACATATATACAATGGAATATTACTCAGCCATAAAAAGAAACGAAATTGAGTTATTTGCAGTGTGGTGGATGGACCTAGAGTCTGTCATACAGAGTGAAGTAAGTCAGAAAGAGAAAAACAAATACCGTATGCTAACACACACATATGGAATCTAAAAAAAAAAAAAAAAATGGTACTGATGAACCTAGTGGCAGGGTAGGAATAAAAACGTAGACATAGAGGATGGACTTGAGGCCACAGGGAAGGAGGGAGAAGCTGGGGCGAAGTGAGAGTAGCATCGACATACATACACTGCCAAATGTAAAATGGATGGCTAGTGGGAAGCAGCTGCATAGCACAGGGAGATCAGCTCGGCGCTTTGTGATGACCTAGGGGGTGGGATAGGGAGGGTGGGAGGGAGGCTCAAGAGGGAGGGAATATGGGGATATATGTACGTATATGGCTGATTCGCTTTGTTGTACAACAGAAACTAACACAGTATTGTGAAGCAATTATACTCCAATAAGGATCTATTTTTTTAAAAAAAGAATGTATATATGTGTATAACTGAGTCACTTTGCTGTACAGCTGAGAGTGGCACAATTTTGTAAGTCAACTATACTTCAATAAAAAAGAGTATATTTCTCAATGGTATGGGAAATGTGTATACACACGAACATATTCTAAAATAAATAGCATTTATCCCGTATCCACTATCCTATATCCCCTGTAATAACTTCTCTTAAGACTTAATTGGTGGGCAGTTCTTTATTTCTTCCTGATGAAATCACTCCCTGTGTGATTTTAGTTAACTTTCAAGTCAGACAGATAGAAGACACGGGAGGGAGGAATTTTGCAACTAGAAGTGAAGTGATCATTAACACTTCGATGCTTCAATTATCAACGTCATACCCATTTCTTATTTTAAACCCAGTCTTATATCTCCTTGATTTCTAAATCAAACGTGGGAAAACACTTTGATTCATCTGGTTTTTGATAAAATGAATTTAATTAAAAATTTGCTACATGTTAAGATATAGGTGAAAATGGGAGAAGAGTTGAGACATTTTTTGTTGGTGGTGGTTATTTTGCAAGTTTCACTGCTATGTACTTATTCTGGCAATTTCCCAAAGGTTGAATGCTTGGAGCAAAACTCACTAAAAGCGAGCCTCTCCTGTGGTTTTTCTCCTTAGTGTTCCACTCATAGCAGATGATGCTTCGGTGGGCACGGGACGTTCAAGAGGAAGATGGAGGAGGATTTATGTTTAGTATTAATTACACAACTGAGAAATAGTTCTATCAAAGAGCTGCCTGAAAAACTTTGTAGTGTTCACTGTGCGTGTGGTGGAGACATCCATGACAGCATATGAATCAAACTAATTGTAACTCTCACTTGGTTATGAGGAAAAATGACATTTGCGTTCTTCTGAATTAAGTCTTTCTCACACAAATTACTGGTTGCCAGTGTAAATCAAGCAACATGTGTTCTGAATTCTGACTGCTGGAGAATTAGCTATTGAGTGGGGAAATGAGATACTTTTGTTTGCAGCTAAACTCAAGTTGACTTTTTTTTTTTTTTTTTTGCTTTATCTAAAAATAAGTGTTATAGAACTATTGCTTCACCAGCTTTTATAGCAAGAAGGATTTGGGAATTGTTTCGTCCAGACTCTCCATTTTAGGGTGAGGAAGATGAGGCCTAGGGAGGTGAGAGGGTGGCCTGAAGTCTCACCCAAAGGAATGGTCAGCTCAGACACGAACTTCCATCGTCTGGTTTTATGCAGTGAACGAGTCGCTGCCCCACCATCATCCCAATGACGTGGTGAGATGGCCACCTCTAGGGCAACCAGCCACTTAAATCCGGGATGTGGATTTAAATCCAGATGCCTGCATAAGTCAATACCATCAGAACACGAGGACATGGGGGAGCTGGGATTTGCTTCCAGACCTGAAAACACCCAAGCACGTGCTTGGAATCCCTGCCCTCTCCTTCTCAGCTGAGAGCTCAATAAGAACTTGGACATTAAGAGTTTCCAAGAAGATCAATTTTATGGATTTTACCGTTAAGTTGAGCAACATATGGGAGAGAGATTATGGAAGTAATAGTGATATGCCCTTCGGTTGAAGGATATACCCTTTATTCTCACCCCTTCACTTGTCGGTGACAGTTCTGATGTGTCTGCCCTGCCATGAAGTGTGATTTTCAAGAGAACTTTCTCTACCTCAGGAGACATCAAGCCACAGCTCGAGGGGCAGATCTGGCCACCACCTGCTTCTGTAATGGCCTCATGAGCTAGGAAAGTACTTTACATTGTTCGATGATTTTTTTCAAAATCAGAAGAATAATAATGCTCCACGACACATGAAAATGACATGCAATTAAGGTTTCCATTTCTATAAATTAAAGTATTGGCTCACAGCACTTTCATTCATTTTCTCCCTGTCTGTGACTGCTTTCCTGCTACAATGGCAGAGCTGAGCATTTGTGACAGAAGTGACTTGGCACATAAAGCCTGAACTATTCATTTCCTGGCCCTTTACAGAAAGTTTGCCAATCCCTGCTCTAGGCTGTACGGGTGGAAGCTCTGTGTCAGGCACCGTTTCCTCCCCGTGTTAGAATTCTGCTTCTCTCCCGAGAGGCTATGAGACTCTAGTATCCCACCCCTCCAGAGAGGAAATGGCTCCTTGCCAAATGGCGAGCCTTGGAAGCTGCCCAGCAGCCCCTCCTGCTGCTTAGGAGTGTAGATGCAGCTGGGTGACAGGCATCAAGAGAAGGCGGCAGTGTGAGGGCCAGGACAGTTAGAGAAGAGATCGGAGAACGTTTAAGGACACTTGAGAATATTTAAACAAGTAGCAGGTGAGGCACTGGAGATGAAAAGGCAGCAGGTAGCAAGACCGAGCAGGGAGTGTCTGTCCGCCCATGGATCCCAGCAGCCACTTGGGGACCCTGTGTCCTGACAACCTCCTTCTCTGTGCTGCTGATGAAGGACTCTGTTAGGGGCTGAATTGTATCCCCCCCCCCCCGATTCATACTTTGAAGCCCTAAATCCCGGGACCTCAGAATGTGACTGTATGTAGTCACAGGGTCTTTAAAGAGGGAATTACATTAAAATGAGGTCATTAGAGTGACCCTAATCCAATCTGACTGGTATCTTTATAAGAAGAGGAGATCGGGACACAGACACACACAGAGAAAAGACCGTGTGAACAAACAAGTGGAAGGCAGCCATCTGCAAGCCAAGGAGAAAGGCCTTGGGAGAAACCAACAAAAGTGCCGACACTTTGATCCCGGACTTCCAGCCTCCAGAACTGTAAGGAAGTACATCTCTGTGGTTTAAGCCCCCAGACTGTGGCACCGTCTTACGACAGCCCTAGAAAACTAATACAGTGGCACGTAGCCGCCTGGACACCCTCAACATGGAAGTAGGCACAGCCCTTGTCTTGCTCAGCATAAAATAGCCCACATATGCTTGTAACAATAACATGGGGTGATTCTCCAAGGTCCGTGAGTTCCACTGCTTCCCAGAGGACAAGAATTATGATACGATTTTATTGACCCAATTATGTCATCACATTCTTAAGCAAAGCCAAAATTTTAAGCACATGCAATGAACCCGAGAGGCGATGAAACGGACGCCTAGAGCAGATATTCTCAGCCTCAGCCCTGTTGACACATGCAGCTGGATCCGGCCCTGCCATGAGGCTGCCCCGTTCAGACGTCGAGCACCGTCCCTTCCCTCTGGCCACTCGGGGCAAGTAGCATCCTCCAGGTGTGACCACCAACAGTGTCTCCAGGAACTGCCTGATGCTCCCTGGGGAGGTACAGAATTGGCCCCAGTGGCAACCGCTGGTGTAGACTGAGACCCCTACCACTCTTCTCTTCCTCACCCCCCCCCTTGTCAGTTGCAGTAGTGATGGGTTTTTTCCTAATTTATTTGGGATCCAGCAGGAGCACTTTTAAAGTAGCTGGTGCTCCAGACTGTTTCCACCATGCAGTGATCTCCGTTCTCCCTCAGTCAGAAACGGAGATTGCCTCTTGGTTTGCCTCTCGCTGGGTCTGTAGGGATTCGTAAGAATTCTCTGGCCTTTGCTTACTCAGGGAGGCTGCTTGAGAGGGTGGGCCGTGTCAAGAGCCACGTGTAGCCATAGCCCACCTCGTGCTCAGCTCTGGAATCTTCTCTTTCTCTTCTTGGCCCTTGGTTCCTGGAGTTTATGTTGCTGGGTCACGCCCTTTTGTGTTCTGTTGCCGCAGTTGGTGAATTTTCCTTGTTGCTTTTTATAAGTGTTGGCCTGTTCTCTTCGGTATCGTGAGCAGGAAGTTCTGCCCTATAGTTTTATTATGACACCTACATTTGGCTGCCAATTTTATTTATAAACTTATAGTCATCAACAGGCACACCCATAATTACTGATCACTTAATAAGTGTAAAAAACATCTAGAATTGCAAAGGATGTGTAAATAAAATGCATTATCTCTGCACGCTTCTCCCTCCCCCCAAAGTAATTTTGACTGTACCTGGGGAACCAATGTGAGTGAAAGAGTTAGAGAATAATGAAATGACAAGTGGGCATTTGGAGAACAGCACCATGCATGTGGGCTTGAACTAGTCTAAGGAGATTTCTGAACATCCAGGCTAACGTACAGGACTTCCTGTGCGCCAGGCGTGTTCTAAGCCCTTTCTGAACATTAATCCTTTTAACCCCACAGCAATCTCATTGCAGAGGGCTCTTCTCATCCCCTTTAAGAGGAGGGGCAAGAGCAAATGTTAAAGGAAAAGGAAGAATGAAACAAAACGCAAAATACAACCGGAGAGAGCGTTCAAGGAGAAATTAGCAGATGCAGCTCTGGAATGTTATGAATGAAATGGTGGAAAGTTGCATAGGTGAGACTGGGCCAGATGGTGACCGCTGTGGAAACGTTTAGACCAGAAGTTTTTTTTCACTGTGGCGGAAGGGATTGGTGAGTTCACTAGACCAGTGATGTCACTGATATTGTTGTTGATAATGTATTGCTGTTGTAAGCAGATTACAGGCAGCAAGTGCATCGTTGTACTGACAAAAGCATTCAGCTACGGTAGAAGATTTGTAAATATAAGTATCTAAGGTCGTGATTGTTTTTGAAATAATTGTTTTGGAAGTTAATAGATAATTCTATTTCACTTTGGAAGTGTATGGTATTTTAAAACGTGATTTTTTATTCTGTAGCTTTGCAGTGTTGAATAAAGGATGACTGTGAGTCAGACATCTCATTTTATGTGAGTTTCATGATTTTGAATGCAAGTTGAGTAAGAAGTTTGAGGCCCGTCAATTGAATTAAAAGTTTTGGATGCTTCTGCTCTATTAAGTTGCCTATTCCATATGCAAAGAGCACCTTGCTTTGGATAGTATGGTATGGTGTGCTTTTATCAGCTACCAGAAAAGCAGTTTAGTAAAACCACTCAACCAATAACAGAACATTCCCAGATATTTCAATGGATCACTTAAGAGTGAATTATGAAACATATCTGAATGCCATTTCATTAATTTTCCCCTTCCCTTTCAAGATGGTTTATTTTAAGAAATCTCTTCAATCCTATCTAATTTTTATTACGTTCATGTTCTTGACAAAAAAAAGTCAACATTAGTTTTTTAAAAAACCCATTTTTACTGAGCTAATACATATGAGTTTATGTCTAAAACAATCTTAAAATAAAGTGAAAGGGACTCATAGCATTTGTAGACAGCTGCTTAATTTCCATGTCTATCTTGTTTGCTTTAAGCCATTTCTAAGAATCATTTGCCAAGTTTTAAGTTGAGGTAGAAGCCAAAATGTGAACATCATAGAGAGAATAAAGTAGGATTCTCCTCAATTCCTCACCAAGAGCCTGTCCTCCTGCATCACATCCTATGTAGTGTCAGCCCAGCCTGGAGCAAGTGTTTGGATGAGAAGGAGAAGAGAGAGGAGTTGTGTGCAGAGCTGGAGACAAGGTAGATTCACAGAAAGTCAAGGTGAGACTTGACTTGAACTGGGCTCCTGGGGTCCCGCATGGAGAGGCCCTGGGCCTCCAGGGCCTGTAGAAATTATTTAACCCTTGGATCCACCATGCCTTTGGAACCAGGAATGTTGGAAACATCTGTCATCCAGTCTGTATCTGATGGAAAACACCACCATTTTTCCCCATCCTTTGAATCTGGGTGTGCGTGATTATTGGTTTGACTAATAGAATACGGGAAACTAATGCCGTAGGAAGTCTGTGCCAAGGCCTCATGAGGCCCCGAGATCCCTTCTTGCTTTCTGGACTCACCACCAGGAAACCCGTCCAGCCTGATGGAGGTTGAGTGGCCACAGGGAGAAGAACCAGGGCCCAGCTGCCAGCCAGCAGCAACTGCCAGACCAACAAAAGGGCTGTGTTGGGGCTTCCAGCCAGGCCAGCCCTCCCCAGTTGAAAGCAGTCATGTGACTGGCCCGCAGCAAAGCCAGCAGAGGAACCACCCAGCTGATCCACAGAATCAGGAGGGGGAGAAAAAAGAGGCACCGTTGTTCTAAGCCACTAGTCTTGGGGCAGTTTGTTTTGCAGCAGTGGATAACTGAAATACATCCCTAATCCAAAGCAAGCCTGAGCTCAGGTCAGCAGGGGCCCAGGAGCTGCTTAGAATAAGATGCTATTTTCCTTAGAAATCATTGCATAGGGTTCAGTATTGTATCAGACACCAGCCTTTCACACTTTCAATTTAGTGCTCCTAAAAATATGTTTACTGTTTGACAAATATTTTTATTGGCATGACAAAGTTGAGAATTCCCAAGTTTATATATGCTGATGTAGTTAATTTAAATTAATCAATAAGTGTATATATATATATATATATATATTTTTTTTTTTTAAGTGTAACATAGCATCTTCTCATGAGCCATAGCTTTCATTCCCATGCTGATCTCGGTGTTTGTTTCCTGGCAGAAAACTTGCCCCCTTTGCCCTGTGGCAGGGCTGCAGTTCATAAGTTATTCCTTCCCCTTCAGCTCCTCCACACCGTGCTCTGGGCTGTGCGTCTTTCATCACGCTGAGTCAGAGACAGGAGGAGCCTTCCCGATGTAATCTACATGAGCACTTGAATTCGTACCTGCAGAATAACAAAAAGGAGAGTGCCTGCTTCATCAGCTCTAGAAAGATGAAATATTAGCACAACTTTAAGAAAAATCCATGAAAGAATGTAAATGCACACATGCCAACTAATATGTATGGTGACAAGATTAAAAGACATCTATGGATCTGTAGGTATATAGATATGGATATATATGCACATGTATTACATACTTATATAATATATATACATATATTTGTTATATACATGCTCCCATCATTTCTTCTAATGGAGAAAATCACAGATTTTTCAAAATTACCCCCAAAATTTCAAAGTATATTTCTTTTTTGCTGCTGTACTCGAGGATGTCTTCCCATTTCTTCCTGACACCTTACAGAGTGGGAGAAAGCTCAAAGTGGAAGAGACAGCAGAAACATACTCAAACACCTCTCAGGCTACTGGGAGGACACTGGTAGCCAAAGAAGTTACACATCATCCACCTTTGTTACCCTCCATCCACTTAATGAGAGCTGAGGCCAGAATGTTCTCCTGACTTCCATCATTGAAAAAGCAGACTATTTAATGAGCTGCCCACTTATACAAAGTGTAATGAGGCCTTAGTCACACATCCATGCCTTCCTTCCTGTGTCCATCTGACAAATGTTTATAGAGTGTCTACTGTGTTCCCAGCTCTGTGTTCCATGCCAGGGACATAATATTGAAGAAGGCACAGTTTGGGTACAGCTTCGAGCAGGAAAGTAAGTAGATGATTAGAGTTTGAGGGTAAACATTGGATGCCAAAACAGCACACAACACCTAGCCAGACAGCTCTCAGAGAGGAGGTGATGGAAGAGGTGGCGGGTGTGGGATTAGAAGCTTGACTGAAGAGTTAGCAGGGCTGGCCGTAGTGAATGCCGTTGGTGTGGGTGGGAATGGAGTGATGGAGCCTGAGGTCCAGGTCCCAGGGGAGCATGCTGTCCAGGGAAGAGGTGAGTGCAGCGCCAGGCTGGGGCTGCACGTGACTCAGAAGAGCTGGACCACAGGCTCGAGGCTGAGGAGGAAGAAATGAAGGAGGTGGGATTCACCTCTGGTGAACACAAGATACACTACACCAGAGGTGACATCCTGGAGGGCCTAGGATTTGTCAGTAGACATTGAGAGCTGGGACTGACCTGATTTGCCTGCTTCACATTTTAGAAAGACCTCTGCTGCAGGAGAGAAAGCGGGAGGGGAAGACAGGAGGTGGGAAGCCCAGTTAGGAGATGATCTACTCATCAGATGGGTGTCAGGGGTGACGGTGAACTGGTGAGTGGCTGTAGGTCAAGGGGAAGGGGCAAGGTCCACAGTGTGAAGGACAGGAATCCAGGAATCGCTGCTTCGCTGGCTGCGGGGTGGTAAGACGGAAGAGTAATCGAGGATGAGAGTGGTTTCTGCTTGGGCAGCTGGGCAGATGATCAACCTTTAACTTAACTAAGGTTACAAGGGGAGGAACAGCTCTGGAAAGGAAGATGATAGTTTCCGTCTTGGAAATGCAGCATTGGAGTTCTCTGCATGTGACAGAGACCACTGTTTTTTTCTCTCAATATCCATTCTCTCCTTCTTCTATACTAAGAGGGTCTTTTTACCTGGGCACATGCCATCCTGAACAAAGACATGTCCCAGCATCCTTCAGAGGTGATTATAGCCTTATGATCACCTCTGGCCAATGGTGTGTTTGCAGAAGCCATGATATCTTCCAAGGGATGCCCTAGGGAGGTGTCCTCTTCCATTCTGGAAGGATGGAGGCAAGAAAGCGATTGAAGTGATGGACCTCGGAGTCCAGGGAGGAAAGGAATGAAGTAGGGAAAGGGAAGGAGCAATAGGGGACAAGTAGTCGGGCTAGAGGTCCAAAGGAGGAGCCTCACATTTAGAACAATGGTTCTCAACCAGGGGAGGCTTTGACTGCCACCACCCCACCAGGGGGCATTTGGCAATGCTTGGAGGTGATTCCAGTTATCACGGCTGGGGATGGGATTTCTACTGGTATCCAGTGGGTAGGAACTCTTGAAGTCAAGTTTAGGTTTAGGTCTGTGGGGTAGAAACTGCTAAGCATCCTGCAATGCACAGGACAGTCTCCCAAACAAAGAACTCTCCAGCCCCAAATGCCCGTAGCGCTGAAGGCGAGAAGTCAGATGTAGAGGACAAGGTGAATGCGTACAATGAAATTACATGTCCTACATAATAGCGCTCAAATTCTTTCCACCTGCACACACACAAACATGCATGTGTGCTCCCTGCAAGCCAGTCAGAGCTGATCTGCTTGGCAAGGCTCAGCCCACGGGCTGCCAGTTTGCTTTCTCCGGGCTTAAAATTTTGATGAATTCTTAAGAATGGATATGTTTAGAAAAAATAAATGGGTTAGCAAACACACCAAATCAAGGTTTCCTGCTACATTACCTGTATGATTTAAACTTGAGTTATCGTCATATGTAACTAACAATAAACTCTCTTATGAGATGTTTTTCTTAAATTATAGAAGCTTCAAGCCACGATTTATTTTTCTTTGTCAGGTAGCCATGTGTTGGGGAGGAGGAAATTTCCCCCCTACCCTTCTTGAGTTCTTTTGGCTGGTCCAATAATGAAATTGACACAAGACAGATGAACAGGAGAAAAAATACAAATTTAGTTCATACCTTTGGAGATCTCATAGAAATAGAACATTAGAAGGGGCCAAAGCAGGCAGTTTTTATATTTTTAGACAAAGAAACAATACGTTTGTGAGAAATTGACAAGACAAAGAAATTTAAGCTTGGGTGCTTAATTAGTGAAGAATCGAAACTGAGTTTGGGCTTGGGTAGTAAATTAAAGGAGTAAGGAGGTTTGTTTATAGGAGCTTCTCGGCCCTGAATTCCCTCTCTGGCCATAAGGGTGTGTCTCTACCTCCTGGCACTGGGAGTGTACCTTTCACAGGGGAGATTTATTTGCTGCTTTAAGGGGGGCAGAGAGGGTGGGCCAGAGTATCCCTTTTGCACTGGCTGTTTCTCAAGTAACTGTAATTCAGAATAACCAGGATGTCACAGTGGTTGGGAGTGGGGTAGGGGGCTGCCCTGAGCCCCAGCAGTTGCATCTGAGATCCTGAACCAGAATCACTGTTTTTAGCTAATATTTGATGTCATTCTCTCCAAAGACAGAACTCTTAGTGAAATCTAGGTGGGAGAATCCTTGAAAGAAAATCTGCAGTCTGATTACAGAGAACATATTTTTTAAAGACAAAGATAAAGCTTAAAAATCATGTGCCAACAGTATTCATTCAGAGATCGGGTGTGTAACAAGTTAACAGTCCAGCAAACTGCAGCAAAAGAGCACCTTCATTCCTGCGTTCGAACCACAGTCCTTTCATTTGAATTACTTTAGTACAGTTCTAGCAACGGGACTGCCCTTCTACTTTTTGCCATGGTGATTTTGCAGTCCAATTTGCTGATTGCATCTTTCATTTGTACCTGAGGAAGCTTAGGACATTGCTTAATGAGCAGAATGAGAATTAGTGCAATTCCGCTCTCTCTTTTTTCTCACTTATTGGTATCAACAGTATCAGTGCCCAAGGGGACAATTAGCGTTCAAGGGTAGGCACCATATTTAAAGGGTATTATCTGCAAGGTTTTGACTTCAGAGGCTTTCCTCTGGAGGCTTTAGTTTTCAGGACAAATAGCAGAAATGTGAACATCTACCTCCTATCTGGAGAGTCCTTGGATCACCCCTCCAAACCAGCTCCTCTCAGCTTTGCATTCGCAGCAGAGAAAAAGCAATGCCCACTTCAGGATTCGGTCCTGTGTTCATGAGAGAAATGGCAAGCAGTTTCTTCCAGAAATCTCCTCGGTTCCCTCCCTGCTCAAAGAAAAGCCTTCTGATATTTGCTGTGTGCCCCAGTGTGGCCGGGGGCACACCTCTGGCAGGGGTCTGGATTGAGGGGTGGGAAGAGGTTGAGGGCTGTCAACACCGTAGGAGACTGTGAGACTTACCCCAAGACCAAGTTTGCGTTGGGGTTCAAGTCTCCAAGTTCAGCACAATTAAGAAAAAGGATTATTCTCCCCACCAAAAAAAAAAGGAGTGGGGAGGGGAATCAGCCACACCCAGAGACACTACCATGTGGAACAATATCCGTCCCCATCACTGGCTGGAGCCATTATTTCTTCTTGTGCCTCTTTGTATGTTGCCTCTTCTTCTGGACGGTAAGAAGAGCTCTACCCACTGACTGCCTCCATGGGCTCAAATACTGACTCCACCACCTGATAGATGTGGGATACTTAGCAAGTCTCCAAACCTCTTTTTCTTCAGTTTCCTCTTCATAAAAATGAGGAAAGTAATAATACCTACTTCATTGGGTTGGGGAAGAATTAAGCAAGATAATGATTACAGATCGCTTAGAAGTGGAATTGGTACATGGAAAGTAGTCAACTAATATCTGTTGAATGGAAAAAAATGTATTGAATTAAGAGCACAGCAACTGCATGGAAACAACTTAAATGTCCATCGACAGATGAATGGATAAAGACAATGCGGTACATATATACAGTAGAATATTACTCAGCCATAAAAAAGAATGAAATGGTGCCATTTGCAGCAGCATGGATGGACCTAGAGATTATCATGCTAAGTGAAGTGAGTCAGACAGAGAAGACAAATATCATATATATAGAATCTAAAATATGACACAAATGAACTTATGTATGAAACAGAAATAGACTCACAGACATAGAGAACAGACTTGTGGTTGCCAAGGGGGAGGGGGTGGAGGAGGGAAGGATTGGGAGTTTGGGGTTAGCAGATGCAAACTATTATATTCAATATATAGAATGCATAAACAATAAGGTCCTACTGTAGAGCACAGGGAACTATATTCAATATCCTGTGAGAAAGCATAATGGAAAAGAATGTGAAAAAGAATGTACATACATGTATTGATATAACTGAGTCACTTTGCTGTACACCAAGAAACTAACACAACATTATAAATCAACTATACTTCAATAAAATAAATTTTTAAAAAAGAACACAGCAACTGCATTCAAGTGGAGTAGTTCTGTAATTTCCCGGGAAGAATAGGAGAAAGTTCATTTCCATGTAAGATAGAGGTCTGTTCTTTGAGCAACAATTCTGAATGGTCCAAACATGAATTTATAGACCTTTTTTGAGGCCAAACTTAGTAGCCACATTGAAGGGACTGGTCTCCCCTCCAAAGCTGCATAGCCTCTGGCACCCACCCTCACCCCTCCCCACATCTCTTATACTCATCATGGTTTCATAACATGAAACACCCAAACATCCAGCCTTAGACTGAGAAGCCCAGGCCAGACTAGAATCCCAAGCCGCTGAGGGATTAAACAGTTGAACCCGCAGTCTCACCACCATCAAGGATCTGCCCATGCAGACACACTCCCAGGCTGTTTCTCAGTACTTTTCATGGTTGATGGTATGAACATCACTGTGCGACACGGCACTGCCGACATTCTTAAGTGTGAGAGCACTTGGCTGGCTGATGAAAGCCCGTTGCTTGGCATCCAACGAGAACAAATACTTTGATTGGAGAACAGAGACAACAGGAATTTGTATATAGGGTGACACCTACAGCCAAGCAGAATGGGTAAATTCTCAAGACTTCAGCCTTTCCTTAGAACAAATCTTTTAGAGAAGTGATCTCTGTTTTTTATAGCTGAAGAGAAACGTTTGACCCTGGGTGGGGAAATTCCTGCCCTGTGTAATTCCTACACCCATCAAAGCAACCCCAAGTGCCTGAGTGAGTAAGTGAAATTTCGCCAAGTCAGAACAGCTGTGAAGATCACATGCACACAAGGATTGAGCCCATGGGTGGTGTACACACCCTTCACGGTGTTGCATCTGTCTGAATAGCTAAGGTGTGCAATGGCAAAAAGTGCCCCCAAATTGAAGGGGGCTGGCAACGATAATGGAAGGGAGACCTTGTATTTGTCCAGTATAGGTGGGCTGCCACGTTGTATCCTACACTGGACTCAGGCTCAGAGTAGCTCCTACCTGGGACATTACTGGTCCCCAAAGCAGAGGGAAACGAAAGCTTGGTGAGCCCCACACTGCTCTTAAAGCTTCTGCTCAGAAGAAGCACACATCACGCCCCTCACATTTCATTGGTCAGACCGAACCACGAGGCCAAGCTTATGATCAGTGGGGCAAGGAAAGGAAGGGCCAACACATATTTCAGAACAACTATTCAGTTACAGTGTTGTGTGTATATAACTACATTGTTATCTGCTCGTCTATGGCATACAGTTTCATTGAGGGATTGTGTTTGAATGTTAAAATATTCCATTTTACTCCTTGCAATATTTAATACAATTGATCCCACATATTGCATCTTTACCTTATCATTTCCTTCTGTCGACGGTACTGTCAGCATCTCCCCCTTCTTCTCAGAAGAAATTACCTGGCCACCTGTACATCATGAGTTTTTCTTTTCTCTGAAATCCAGCAGTGTGGTCAGTTTTCACACATTCTCTCTGCCATTTTCTTCAACTGGCTTTACCTATTTCAGGCTGGAGGGGTTCCTTGCATATAGGCAGATGAGAGGCAAATCAGACCAGAATCAGTGTTACTCTGGAGTACTTTACTTTTATACTTTATAGCATGTGAGTGTGGAGGTCTGTTTGCATGGTGAGATCCCCTTTGGGTGATATAACAGAACTGGTGTTGAGTTGTGTTGTCTCAGAACACGTGGGAGCAGTGGCCAGGGAGATGTGTGTGATGCTCATGGACCCTCCCACCATCTTGCTCTGGGCACCTGCACAGCCATGTGCCCTGCTGCCCGGTCTAGGGAACAGAGCTGTGCCTCTTATCCTAGGACATCCATAGTCTCCCACCCAAGGATTGAATGCTTTTTACCTTATGAGTGATGTCTTTTCCACTAGAGGCTCTATTTTAAAGAGTTGGATTGATGGTAAACAGTTCAAGTTTAGAAGTATCAATTTACTGTCACCTGTGACTAGAGACATAATTTATAATTTGACTTGATTAGCCTTTTGTTCTCTAACTTCTCCAAACTGGAGAGTAATCACATGTGAATGACTGTTTCTTTTTTCCCACCTTCTATTAATGATGTGCTCTCTAAAAGTGTCTCAGCCATCTCAATCCTCTCATTGAGCTTGCAAATCAGAGCAAGTGGGACGAGCAGTCAGTGGCTATAAAGTTGGAAGACACAAGTTTCATCTGGTCTTGACTCCCTAGTGAATACCACCTCCCTATACCCTCTCTGAGCCACACCTATATCTATTTTGCCCTTTTTTTGGTCAAAAATGTTTAAATTTAAATAAAATTGACTGTGACCCCAGTTTATAAAATGAGACAACAATATATGAATGCAACCAAAGGACTTACTGTTTTGTAAAAAGGAACAGTGATTTGTTGATGTGCATATTGATTTTAATTTGCACAAAGCATTTCAGTTTTCCTAGAATGTGAAATAAACAACCTGACTTTCCCTCCACAAACAGTGGCCATTAACATGGCACACCCGAACTGTTGTTTTGTTTTGTTTTGTTTCTAATTTTATTGATTTGAGTCCTCTCTGTCTTTTTCTTGATGAGTCTGGCTAAAGATTTATCAATTTTGTTTATCTTCTCAAAGAACCAACTTTTAGTTTTATTGACCTTTGCTATTGTTTTCTTTGTTTCTATTTCATTTATTTCTGCTCTGATCTTTATGATTTCTTTCCTTCTACTAACTTTGGGTTTTGTTTGTTCTTCTTTTTCTAGTTCCTCTAGGTGTAAGGTTAGATTGTTTATTTGAAATTTTTCTTGTTTCTTGAGGTGTGATTGTACTGCTATAAACTTCCTTCTTAGAACTGCTTTTGCTGCATCCCATAGGTTTTGGATCATCGTGTTTTCATTGTCATTTGTCTCTAGGTATTTTTTTATTTCCTCTTTGATTTCTTCAGTGATCTCTTGGTTATTTAGTAAGGTTTTGTTTAGCCTCCATGTGTTTGTGTGTTTTACATTTTTTCCTTGTAATTTATTTCTAATCTCATAGCGTTGTGGTCAGAAAAGATGCTTGATATGATATCAACTTTCTTAAATTTACCGAGGCTTGATTTGTGACCCAAGATGTGATCTATCCTGGAGAATGTTCCATGTGCACTTGAGAAGAAAGTGTAATCTGCTGTTTTTGGATGGAATGTCCTATAAATACCAATTATATCTATCTTGTCTCTTGTGTCATTTAAAGCTTGTGTTTCCGTATTAATTTTCTGTCTGGATGATCTGTCCATTGGTGTAAGTGAGGTGTTAAAGTCCCCCACTATTATTGTGTTACTGTCGATTTCCTCTTTTATAGCTGTTAGAATTTGCCTTATGCATTGTGGTGCTCCTATGTTGGATGCATATATATTTATAATTGTTATATCTTCTTCTTGGTTTGATCCCTTGATCATTATGTAGTGTCCTTCCTTGTCTCTTGTAACATTCTTTATTTTAAGGTCTATATTATCTGATATGAGTATTGCTACTCCAGCTTTCTTTTGATTTCCATTTGCATAGAATATCTTTTTCCCTACCCTCACTTTCAGTCTGTATGTGTCCCTAGATCTGAAGTGAGTCTCTTGTAGGCAGCATATATATGGGTCTTGTTTTTGTATCCATTCAGCGAGCCTGTCTGTCCTAACTTTCAGTCTGTATGTGTCGCTAGGTCTGAAGTGGGTCTCTTGTAGACAGCATATATATGGGTCTTGTTTTTGTATCCATTCAGTGAGCCTGTCTCTGTCTTTTGGTTGGAGCATTTAATCCATTTACATTTAAGGCAATTATCGATATGTATGTTCCTATTACCATTTTCTTAATTGTTCTGGGTTTGTTTTTGTAGGTCTTTTTCTTCTCTTGTGTTTCCCACTTAGAGAAGTTCCTTTAGCATTTGCTGTAGAGCTGGTTTGGTGGTGCTGAATTCTCTTAGCTTTTGCTTGTCTGTAAAGCTTTTGATTTCTCTGTCGAATCTGAATGAGATCCTTGCCGGGTAGAGTAATCTTGGTTGTAGGTTCTTCCCTTTCATCACTTTAAATATATTGCTCCCTTTTGGCTTGTAGAGTTTCTGCTGAGAAATCAGCTGTTAACCTTATGGGAGTTCCCTTGTATGTTATTTGTCATTTTTCCCTTGTTGCTTTTAATAATTTTTCTTTGTCTTTAATTTTTGTCAGTCTGATTACTATGTGTCTTGGTGTGTTCCTCCTTGGGTTTATCCTTCTGGGACTCTCTGTGCTTCCTGGACTTGGGTGGCTATTTCCTTTCCCATGTTAGGGAAGTTTTCGACTATAATCTCTTCAAATATTTTCTTGGGTCCTTTCTCTTTCTCTTTTCCTTCTGGGAACCCTATGAGGAGAATGTTGGTGCATTTGCCATTGTCCCAGAGGTCTCTTAGGGTGTCTTCATTTCTTTTCATTCTTTTTTCTTTATTCTGTTCTGTGGCAGTGAATTCCACCATTCTGTCTTCCAGGTCACTTATCCGTTCTTCTGTCTCAGTTATTCTGCTATTCATTCCTTCTAGTGTATTTTAAATTTCAGTTATTGTGTTGTTCATCTCTGTTTGTTTGTACTTTCATCCTTCTAGGTGTTTGTTCTTTAATTCTTCTAGGTCTTTGTTAAACATTTCTTGCATCTTCTCGATTTTTGTCTCCATTCTTTTTCCAAGGTCCTGGATCATCTTCACTATCATTATTCTGAATTCTTTTTCTGGAAGGTTGCCTATCTCCACTTCATTTTAGTTGTTTTTCTGGGGTTTTATCTTATTCCTTCATCTAGAACATAGTCCCCTGCCTTTTCATTTTGTCTGTCTTTCTGTGAATGTGGTTTTCGTTCCACAGGCTGCAGGATTGTAGTTCTTCTTGCTTCTGTTTTCTGCCCTCTGGTGGATGAGGCCATCCCACACCTGAACTCTTGACCCTTCTTCATCCTCCTCCAATTCATTGAAGTCACTCTTCAAGAACTAGCACAGACCCAAATTCCTCCTTGTCTTCTTGGTCAAGATCTCAAGTGGTCTCTCCTTTCCCACAATCCTTCTTACAGTCTTGGCCACGGTCTTGGGTTGTGAGCACTTGGGTCCTTTCCTCTGTGTCACTAATTGTTCGACTTTGAAACAATGAGAGGTAAATTCCAGAAAGAACCCTTTGTAGTTCCATAAAATTCTAGGAACTTACAGGGACATGGAGACCTTCAACTCACTGAGTCCAACAGATGTATTTTTATTTATTTATTTATTTATTTATTTATTTATTTATTTATTTATTTATTTATGGCTGTGTTGGGTCTTCATTTCTGTGCGAGGGCTTTCTCCAGTTGTGGCAAGTGGGGGCCACTCCTCATCGCGGTGCGCGGGCCTCTCACTATCGCGGCCTCTCTTGTTGCGGAGCACGGGCTCCAGACGCGCAGGCTCAGTAATTGTGACTCACGGGCCTAGATGCTCTGCAGCATGTGGGATCTTCCCAGACCAGGGCTTGAACCCGTGTCCCCTGCAGTGGCAGGCAGATTCCCAACCACTGCACCACCAGGGAAGCCCCCAACAGACGTATTTTTTAGACAACCAAACTGGGGCTCAAAGGCTGGAGTGATTTAATTGAGGTCTTCTACGTAGTGACAGAGAAAGGGCAGGACTCGCATCTACTATTACCTAGGTGCTGTTTCTCCTCTAAAGTACTGCTACTTTCTATCATACATAAATATGACTACTGACTCTTTTGTAAAAGTCAAAGAAAGATAAAGCAAGGCCTCTCAAATAGTAAGAGTATTAAATGTGTTCTGATTTGATTGATGTAAAGCAAGATTTCTAAGGATGGACCCAAGAGAAACAAACTAAATTTTGTAACAAGAAGCAGTGGCAATAGTTGTTACTAGACCTTAACTTCAGAGATGTGCAAGTGATAGAGGTTGGTGCCAGCGGAGGATGCTTCTTCTCAGAGACCTGCAAGCATGAAGCTGGCTGCAAGACAAGATGCAGCTGAGGGAAGATACTGACATATATGCCCAGTCCTGGCAGGTATTTTCCAAGTACAGAATTTTCAGCATTTGACTCTGAGTGGATACCTGGTCCTTTTATACTGCAGGAAAATAGTGAATAACATCATCTGTCTCCTCAGCACCACGTGTAACACAGTGGCTGCTTAGGGATCTGGTGTCTGTTTCTTCTGGTAGCTACTTTCTATTGGGAGAAGAAAAATTTATAACAATATCCCGTCTATTTATTGAGTTGGTTTGGCATCCTGATGTAATTGAATTGCACTTAAAATAAGAACTAAATAGAAATAAGAATTTTGAAAGAGAAAAATTTTTTAATTCTTATAAAAAAGCATGTCCCTGTCAGCCTCCCTTTTGAAAAATACAGCAGGTTTCAATATTTATTACATGCATTGTTTAATGCAGGAACAGGATATAATGTACATCACTATATCTTAGCTCAAAATTTAAGTACAAGTTATCTTTGCTTAAATTGGATTTTCCTATCAACCAAAATAATCTCAAAAGTAGCATAAATATAAAGTTAAATATCTGCCCTGTTTCATTATATTAGAAATGCTTTGGAGTGCAGAGTGTCCTGAACTTTGAGCAGTAGTATGTTGAAATTTACGAACTCTGTAGCTTTTCTCAGAGGCACAATTTAAAAGAACAAGTTCTCGGAAAAAAGGGGATGTGTTAAAATGGAACTGTCAAACCAAGGTCAAGCTGTTCACTGGATAACCTTTGAATAAGCTGGAATTATCCAGATTCTCGGTAGCTAGACAATCTTTTCTAGCAAAAGAAAGAAATAGCAATGGTGTGCATCAATCAATTTTGTGACAACTTGATTTTCCAAAAGTTCCCTTAAGAAATTCTCCAGTGTATTTGGAGGTAATGTAGCTAAGTCATATCCAGTATATTAAACACTTAAGTTTGTGTGTTGCTTTCAGATAATTTGGCAGGGCACACAGCTATATTAGCAAAAAGCTGAAATATTAATGGAAATATTAACCTTGTCAGATTATGAACTGAGTTGAAATTTATCATGTGTGCCATAATATTGGGCTTTTCTTTCAGAGCAAAGCATTTTGTAATGGAAGACAGACATAGTTAAAAGTGCCTTGATGTACCACATTTGAGTACAGGCTTTTGTTTAAGGCTTATCTCAATACCCAATGCTGTGATCACCAAGAGGAGATGTGCAGACCCCAGAGCACGGATCCTGTCCATGGAATCTGATCACAGGTCTTGCCATCCACCAGTGGTACCAGAATCACATGATAGTGGAGAAGCCATGGGTCCTTTCCTTTGGCTGGTTGGCTGTTACCAAAATCTTTATTCCATTCTACCTTCACACAAATTCTTAACACACACACAAAAAGAAAAATTTGGTTTACACAACATATGGAGTTGATTTCCTGTATTTTTCAAACTACCTATAAAAAGCCAGTCATCTGTCTACATGTGGGGCTAAAATAAAGATCATGGTTTACATTTGGTCGTTAGAATGAAGTTATGGGCATGAAAGAGAATTACTATATTTGATTCATCTTTTTTGTTCATAACATCTGTCTTTCAGGAAAGGCTGGCTCTGTGTGCTTTGGGGTTTAGTGTATTCTTATTACAGAATGTAGGCAGAAGAGAGAAGATACTTAGAAATGTCTCAGTTAGGTTTGCCCCAAGCAGTCCTAAGGCAAGGATGTGGGTGTGGACATTTAGTTGGGGTGGTTCCAGGTGGCAGAGTGAGTGGACCAGGGAGGGCCCAGCTCCAGCTCCTGAAAGGGGCAACTGGCAACAGGGGCTCAGTCCATCTGGAGACCCTCCAAGGGAAGTGTGGAAGATGCGCAGACCTGCCCACTGAGGGGTGTGCGTGCAGAAACTGGGGCATTTATCCATCATTTTATAAATGATTTTTTTTTTAATATCCATCAATTACTTTCTCATTGGTTGAGGCACAGGAAACTGTAGATTTAGAAAGGAACAGCCTGCAGGTGACCTCCAAGGAAGGCAGAGGGAATATGGTTAGGACACCACCAACATCGGCTCCAGAAAGCGTAACTAGAAATGAATATAAACATTGGGAGAGTCGACTGACTGCACCGAATCCACGTGGACACTCAGGTTATCATCATATGGTAATAATGCAGAACGATGTCAACTAAGCATTGTGACCTTGTGCGTTTTGTTTTTTCTTAGCCCTTGACTCTTCCATAACCCATCAGAAGGTACAAAATTGGTTTTAATCTACTTAAGCTAATCATCAGACATCTCTGTAGACACAGATTCCACTGAGATTTCTAAACAGATAGCCTAGACCAGATTCATAATCTGGTTATTCATAATCTGTTATTCCTACATGCCAACACTTCTTGTCACTGTTTTCGAAGTTAACAAATGTGTATTCAGTATCTACTTGCTTTATGACAGAGATATGATGGCACTCTCAGTAACATGCCTCCTTTTGCTCCCATCTGCAACTGCTTTGATCATGTCTGAGAGGGTGACCAGACAGGTCTTCTGATTTTGTTGACATCAGTTTCATACTTTGCTCAATAGGTTTCCTCTATTTGTTTAAATAGATTTTGAACATTATGAGCCCTTTATAATATTTTGACCTCACATCCAGTGATGCAATACACTGATCAATAAACAGAAAGAGAAACAGAGATCATCCCATACAGGGATACTCAATACATACAGTGTGCTCAATAGCTACCAGAATGGAATTAAGTGAATGCAGCATTAGCATAACTCAGTTCCAAACTTTAAGGGACAAAGTCTGTTGTCTTGTTGTCTAAGTACTTCCTTGGATGTATCACGTGTTTTATGACCTTCAGACTTCCCAAATGTCTAACCATCTGGTTGGTCATGGAAGCCAAAACACAGAAAAATGACAATAAGTGGTAAATAGACGTATTTGTCTGTTGGGTAACAAAAGATGAGTAGATGATGGAACAGCTCTTTGTATTAAGATTACAAAAGGTAGTAAAGTGCCATTTATTTTAAAAATAAATCCCACTGTCTTTCCATGTGGGTTCTGAGATCAGAGAGGGAGCAGTATTGTGTAGACACTAGATCAACAACCAAATGTATTGAACTCTCAATTTGTGTGTAACAAGGACACAGCTTTTCTTCTAAGTTTTAAAATACGGACATCTATTTTTCACGTCATTAGTAATTTCTTGGTAATCTGAGTTCCAAGTGGCTCCATTTTTCTGGGGTCACCTGTTCTGTTGAAAAACCAAAACATTACTTGATTTCTCACTCTATTTTTGACCTCAGTTATTTTCCATCCTCCTGCTTTTGCTTATCTTGGCCCCATCCAGATGCAGAGATGTCTCATACATTTTGCTGTAGTCCAAAATTTGAACTCACATTGTCACCTTTAAGCTAACATGATGCTGCTATATTGTTAGATCATTAATGAAATTTGGAGAATAACAGAAGGGAATTCGAGCTCAGAATACAAATCAAATCAAAATTCAATTTCAATTAGTTGCCAATGTTTACCAACCATTTTCCAACCAGGAGACACTTTGAATGTTCTCTTTTTCCTTGGATGCAGCCTTTTGATATGAAGCTGGGGTCTCCCCTCCCCCTGAATGAGTCTTTCACTCTTCTCCTATACCCACAGTATCATTGTCTGCCAGAGAGAAAAACCCAGAGTAATCACTGCGTTATTTTGCAGAGTAGTTAAATTTCCCTTTGTATGAACATCACTGATCCAGATTTTGCCCAGGCCTGGTATTTATGACCAAGAAGGTCATCAGGGTGGAGCTTCAAGATGGCGGAAGAGTAAGACGTGGAGACCACCTTCCTCCCCACAAATACATCAGAAATACATCTGCATGCGGAAC
This sequence comes from Eschrichtius robustus, assembly GCF_028021215.1. Taxonomy (NCBI): domain Eukaryota; kingdom Metazoa; phylum Chordata; class Mammalia; order Artiodactyla; family Eschrichtiidae; genus Eschrichtius; species Eschrichtius robustus. The sequence goes on from NC_090825.1 coordinate 6,269,899, forward strand.
AACTCCTACAGAACACCCACTGAATGCTGGCAGAAGACATCAGACCTCCCAAAAGGCAAGAAACTCCCCACGTACCTGGGTAGGGCAAAAGAAAAAAGAAATAACAGAGACAAAAGAATAGGGACGGGACCTGCGCCAGTGGGAGGGAGCCGTGAAGGAGGAAAGGTTTCCACACACTAGGAGCCCCTTCGCGGGTGGAGACTGCGGGTGGCGGAGGGGGGAAGCTTCGGAGCCACGGAGGAGAGCGCAGCCACAGGGGTGCGGAGGGCAAAGCGGAGAGATTCCCGCACAGAGGATCGGTGCCGACCAGCACTCACCAGCCCGAGAGGCTTGTCTGCTCCCCCGCCAGGGCGGGCGGGGCTGGGAGCTGAGGCTTGGGCTTTGGTCGGATCGCAGGGAGAGGACTGGGGTTGGCTGCGTGAACACAGCCTGAAGGGGTTAGTGCGCAACAGCTAGCAGGGAGGGAGTCCGGGAAAAAGTCTGCAGCTGCCGAACAGGCAAGAGACTTTTTCTTGCCTCTTTGTTTCATGGCGCGCAAGGAGAGGGGATTCAGAGCGCCACCTAAACGAACTCCAGAGACGGGCGCGAGCCGCGGTGATCAGCGCGGACCCCAGAGACGGGCGTGAGACGCTAAGGCTGCTGCTGTCGCCACCAAGAAGCCTGTGTGCGAGCACAGGTCACTCTCCACACCTCCCCTCCCGGGAGCCTGTGCAGCCCGCCACTGCCAGGGTCCCGTGATCCGGGGACAACTTCCCCGGGAGAACGCACGGCGCGCCTCGGGCTGCTGCAACGTCACGCCGGCCTCTGCCGCCGCAGGCTTGCCCCGCATCCGTACCCCTCCCTCCCCCCGGCCTGAGTGAGCCAGAGCCCCCGAAGCAGCTGCTCCTTTAACCCCGTCCTGTCTGAGCGAAGAACAGACGCCCTCAGGCGACCTACACGCAGAGGCGGGTCCAAATCCAAAGCTGAACCCCGGGAGCTGTGCGAACAAAGACAAGAAAGGGAAATCCCTCCCAGCAGCCTCAGGAGCAGCAGATTGAATCTCCACAATCAACTTGATGTACCTGCATCTGTGGAATACCTGAATAGACAACGAATCATCCCAAATTGAGGAGGTGGACTTTGGGAGCAACGATATTTTTTTTTTCCCTTTTTCTCTTTTTGTGAGTGTGTATGTGAATGCTTCTGTGTGTGATTTTGTCTGTATAGCTTTGCTTTTACCATATGTCCTAGGGTTCTGTCTGTCCTTTTTTTTTGTTTTTGTTTTTGTTTTTGTTTTTTAAGTATAGTTTTTAGCACCTGTTATCATTGGAGATTTGTTTTCTGGTTTGGCTGCTCTCTTCTTTCTTTCTTTCCTTTTTTGAAAAATTTTTTTATTACTTAAAAAAATTTTTTTTAATAATTATTTTTTATTTTAATAACTTTATTTTATTTTATTTTACTTTATTTTATTTTATTTTATCCTCTTTCTTTCTTTCTTTCTTTTTTTTCTCCCTTTTATTCTGAGCCGTGTGGATGACAGGCTCTTGGTGCTCCAGCCAGGCATCACGGCTGTGCCTCTGAGGTGGGAGAGCCAAGTTCAGGACACTGGTCCACAAGAGACCTCCCAGATCCACGTAATATCAAACAGCGAAAATCTCCCAGAGATCTCCCTCTCAACGCCAACACCCAGCTCCACTGAATGACCAGCAAGCTACAGTGCAGGACGCCCTATGCCAAACAACTAGCAAGACAGGAACACAACCCCATCCATTAGCAGAGAGGTTGCCTAAACCCATAATAAGGCCACAGACACCCCAAAACACACCAGCAGATGTGGACATGCCCACCAGAAAGACAAGATCCAGCCTCATCCACCAGAACACAGGCACTAGTCCCCTCCACCAGGAAGCCTACACAACCCACTGAACCAACCTTAGCCACTGGAGACAGACACCAAAAACAACGGGAACTACGAACCTGCAGCCTGCAAAAAGGAGACCCCAAACACAGTAAGTTAAGGAAAATGAGAAGACAGAGAAACACACAGCAGATGAAGGAGCAAGGCAAAAACCCACCAGTCCTAACAAATGAAGAAGAAATAGGCAGTCTACCTGAAAAAGAATTCAGAATAATGATAGTAAAGATGATCCAAAATCTTGGAAATAGAATGGAGAAAATACAAGAAACATTTAACAAGGACCTAGAAGAACTAAAGAGCAAACAAACAGTAATGAACAACACAATAAATGAAATTAAAAATTCTCTAGAATGGATCAATAGCAGAATAACTGAGGCAGAAGAACGGATAAGTGACCTGGAAGATAAAATAGTGGAAATAACTACTGCAGAGCAGAATAAAGAAAAAGGAATGAAAAGAATTGAGGACAGTCTCAGAGACCTCTGGGACAACATTAAATGCACCAACATTTGAATTATAGGAGTCCCAGAAGAAGAAGAGAAAAAGACAGGGACTGAGAAAATATTTGAAGAGATTATAGTTGAAAACTTCCCTAATATGGGAAAGGAAATAGTTAATCAAGAGTCCAAAACAGGATAAATCCAAGGAGGAACACGCCAAGACACATATTAATCAAACTATCAAAAATTAAATACAAAGAACAAATATTAAAAGCAGCAAGGGAAAAACAACAAATAACACACAAGGGAATCCCCATAAGGTTAACAGCTAACTCTGCAAGCCAGAAGGGAGTGGCAAGACATATTTAAAGTGAAGAAGGAGAAAGACCTACACCCAAGATTACTCTACCCAGCAAGGATCTCATTCAGATTTGACGGAGAAGTTAAAACGTTTACAAACAAGCAAAAGCTAAGAGAATTCAGCACCACCAAACCAGCTTTACAACAAATGCTAAAGGAACTTCTCTAGCCAGGAAACACAAGAGAAGGAAAAGACCTACAATAACAACCCCAAAACAATTAAGAAAATGGTGATAGGAACATACATACTCATAATTACCTTAAATATAAATGTATTAAATACTCCAACCAAAAGACATAGACTGGCTGAATGGATACAAAAACAAGACCCATATATATGCTGTCTAAAAGAGACCCACCTCAGACCTAGGGACACATACAGACTAAAAGTGAGGGGATGGTAAAAGATATTCCATGCAAATGGAAATCAAAAGAAAGCTGGAGTAGCAATTCTCATATCAGACAAAATAGACTTTAAAACAAAGACTACTACAAGAGACAAAGAAGAACACTACACTACATAATGATCAAGGAATCAATCCAAGAAGAAGATATAACAATTGTAAATATTTATGCACCCAGCATAGGAGCACCTCAATACATAAGGCAAATACTGACAGCCATAAAAGGGGAAATCGACAGTAGCACAATCATAGTAGGGGAATTTAGCACCCCACTTTCACCAATGGACAGATCATCCAAAATGAAAATAAATAAGGAAACACAAGCTTTAAATGATACATTAAACAAGATGGACTTGATTGATATTTATAGGACATTCCATCCAAAAACAACAGAATACACATTCTTCTCAAGTGCTCATGGAACATTCTCCAGGATAGATCGTATCTTGGGTCACAAATCAAGCCTTGGTAAATTTAACAAAACTGAAATCATATCAAGTATCTTTTCCAACCACAATGCTATGAGACAAGATATCAATTACAGGAAAAAATCTGTAAGAAATACAAACACATGGAGGCTAAACAACACACTACTTAATAACCAAGACATCACTGAAGAAGTCAAAGAGGAAATCAAGAAATACCTAGAAACAAATGACAATGAAAACACAATGATCCAAAACCTATGGGATGCAGCAAAAGCAGTTGTAAGAGGGAAGTTTATAGCTATACAAGCCTACCTCAAGAAACAAGAAACATATCAAATAAACAACCTAACCTTACACCTAAAGCAATTAGAGAAAGAACAACAAAAAAACCCCAAAGTTAGCAGAAAGAAAGAAATCATAAAGATCAGATCAGAAATAAATGAAAAAGAAATGAAGGAAACAGTAGCAAAGATCAATAAAACTAAAAGCTGGTTCTTTGAGAAGATAGACAAAATTGATAAACCATTAGCCAGACTTATCAAGAAATAAAGGGAGAAGACTCAAATCAATAGAATTAGAAATGAAAAAGGAGAAGTAACAAGTGACACTGCAGGAATACAAAGGACCATGAGAGATTACTACAAGCAACAATTTGCCAATAAAATAGACAACCTGGAAGAAATGGACACATTCTTAGAAAAGCACAACCTTCTGAGACTGAACCAGGAAGAAATAGAAAATATAAACAGACCATCACAAGCACTGAAATGGAGACTGTGATTAAAAATCTTCCAACAAACAAAAGCCCAGGACCAGATGGCTTCACAGATGAATTCTATCAAACATTTAGAGAAGAGCTAACACCTATCCTTCTCAAACTCTTCCAAAATATAGTAGAGGGAGGAACACTCCCAAGCTCATTCTACGAGGCCACAATCACTCTGATACCAAAACCAGACAAAGATGTCACAAAGAAAGAAAACTACAGGCCAATATCACTGATGAACATAGATGCAAAAATCCTCAACAAAATACTAGCAAACAGAATCCAACAGCACATTAAAAGGATCATACACCATGATCAAGTGGGTTTTATCTCAGGAATGCAAGGATTCTTCAATATACGCAAATCAATCAATGTGATACACCATATTAACAAATTGAAAGAGAAAAACCATATGATCATCTCAATAGATGCAGAGAAAGCTTTTGACAAAATTCAACACCCATTTATGATAAAAACCCTCCAAACATTAGGCATAGAGGGGACTTTCCTCAACATAATAAAGGCCATATATGACAAACTCACAGCCAACATCATCCTCAATGGTGAAAAACTGAAACCATTTCCACTAAGATCAGGAACAAGACAAGGTTGCCCATTCTCACCACTATTATTAAACATAGTTTTGGAATTTTCAGCTACAGCAATCAGAGGTGAAAAAGAAATAAAAGGAATGCAAATTGGAAAAGAAGAAGTAAAGCTGTCACTGTTTGCAGATGACATGATACTATACATAGAGAATCCTAAAGATGCTACCAGAAAACTACTAGAGCTAACCAATGAATTTGGTAAAGTAGCAGGATACAAAATTAATGCACAGAAATCTTTGCATTCCTATACGCTAATGATGAAAAATCTGAAAGTGAAATTAAGAAAACACTCCCATTTACCACTGCAACAAGAAGAATAAGATATCTAGGAATAAACCTACCTAAGGAGACAAAAGACCTGTATGCAGAAAATTATAAGACACTGATGAAAGGAATTAAAGATGATGCAAATAGATGGAGAGATATACCATGTTTTTGGATTGGAAGAATCAACATTATGAAAATGACTCTACTACCCAAAGCAATCTACAGATTCAATGCAATCCCTATCAAACTACCACTGGTATTTTTCACAGAACTAGAACAAAAGATTTCACAATTTGTATGGAAACACAAAAGACCCCGAATAGCCAAAGCAATCTTGAAAAAGAAAACGGAGCTGGAGGAATCAGGCTCCCTGACTTCAGACTATACTACAAAGCTACAGTAATCAAGACAGTATGGTACTGGCACAAAAACAGAAATGTAGATCAATGGAACAGGATAGAAAGCCCAGAGATAAACCCACGCACATATGGTCACCTTATCTTTGATAAAGGAGGCAAGAATATACAATGGAGAAAAGACAGCCTCTTCAATAAGTGGTGCTGGGAAAACTGGACAGCTACATGTAAAAGAATGAAATTAGAACACTCCCTAACACCATACACAAAAATAAACTCCAAATGGATTAAAGACCTAAATGTAAGGGCAGACACTATCAAACTCTTAGAGGAAAACATAGGCAGAACACTCTATGACATAAATCACAGCAAGATCCTTTTTGACCCACCTCCTAGAGAAATGGAAATAAAAACAAAAATAAATATATGGGACCTAATGAAACTTCAAAGCTTTTGCACAGCAAAGGAAACCAAAAACAAGATGAAAAGTCAACCCTCAGAATGGGAGAAAATATTTGCAAATGAAGCAACTGACAAAGGATTGATCTCCAAAATTTGCAAGCAGCTCATGCAGCTCAATATCAAAAAAACAAACAACCCAATCCAAAAATGGGCAGAAGACCCAAATAGACATTTCTCCAAAGAAGAAGATAAACAGATTGCCAACAAACACATGAAAGAATGCTCAACATCATTAATTGTTAGAGAAATGCAAATCAAAACTACAATGAGATATCATCTCACACCAGTCAGAATGGCCATCATCAAAAAAATCTACAAACAACAAATGCTGGAGAGGGTGTGGAGAAAAGGGAACCCTCTTGCACTGTTGGTGGGAATGTACAATGATACAGCCACTATGGAGAACAGTATGGAGGTGCCTTTAAAAACTAAAATAGAACTACCATATGACCCAGCAATCCCCCTACTGGGCATATACCCTGAGAGAACCATAATTCAAAAAGAATCATGTACCACAATGTTCATTGCAGCACTATTTACAATAGCCAGGACATGGAAGTAACCTAAGTGTCCATCGACAGGTGAATGGGTAAAGAAGGTGTGGCACATATATACAATGGGATATTACTCAGCCATAAAAATAAACGAAATTGAGTTATTTGTAGTGAGGTGGATGGACCTAGAGTCTGTCATACAGAGTGAAGTAAGTCAGAAAGAGAAAAACAAATACCATATGCTAACGCGTATATATGGAATCTTAAAAAAAAAAAAATGATCATGAAGAACCTAGGGGCAAGACGGGAATAAAGACACAGACCTACTAGAGAATGGACTTGAGGATATGGGGAGGGGGAACGGTAGGCTGGGACAAAGTGAGAGAGTGGCATGGACATATATACACTACCAAACGTAAAATAGATAGCTAGTGGGAAGCAGCCACATAGCACAGGGAGATCAGTTCGGTGCTTTGTGACCACCTAGAGGGGTGAGATAGGGAGGGTGGGAGGGAGGGAGATGCAAGAGGGAAGAGATATAGGGACATATGTATATGTATAACTGATTCACTTTGTTTTAAAGCAGAAATTAACACACCATTGTAAAGCAATTATACTCCAATAAAGATGTTTAAAAAAAAAAAAGAGGTCATTAATCTGATTTTAAATCATAAGCACTCTCGACCCAGGTCTCCACATAAGTAGTACCAACAAAGAACAGAGGCTTTGAAATTAGATTTTTCTTTATTGTGACCTAGATAAAATGCACAGCAGATCCTTCATTCATTGAACAAATAACTACAGAGAAAATACTACTTTCCAGGAACTCCTGCAGGAATTGAGAAATAAAGCAATAGACAAGCCCCCCACTTCACTGCCCTTCACACCACCAGTCTCTTTGAGTGGAAGGAACCACATAAGGGGTTATATTGCCAATGTCCACAATAAAATCTAGTGGTATTTCCCCCACCAAAAAAAAATTTGTGGACTTGTCAATCTTTTCCCCTAAGACTGGAATATCTACAGTATTTTTCTGATATTGGTATAGCTATACTGCTTTTTTTTTTCATTAAGGTTTTTATAATTTATCTCTTTTTGGTGTATCTTTTTTTTTATTTCTGATAGTTCTGTATTCTTATATTTAAGATGTGTTTATTGTGAGTAGTTTAGAGTTACATTTTGTCTTTTTTCAGTCCAATCTGACAGTATTAGTCAGTTAATTGGAATATTTAGTCCATTTACATTTAATATAATTTCTGACACAACAGGCTAATAACTGTCATTTTATGATTTATTTTCTATTTGCCCTACCTGTTTTTAGTTTTCTTTGATTCTTCTTTATTGATTTATTTTGGATTAATCAAGGATTTCTTTCCCATTTTCTCTGTTAGCCTGTTAGTCATACAGTTTTTCAAACTTTTTGTTGCTGATGTGGAAATTGCATCCATTCTTGACTTACTACAGTCTAACATAAATTGCTTTCTTTTGCCACTTCTCACACAATTCTAGGATCTCAGAACATTTTTATTCCATTGACTCCCATTTCATCTTTTGTGTTATTGTCATTGTGCATTTCATTCTGTTATATTTTAGACCACACCAACATTAACCTCATTATTTTGTTCCGTTAATATTAATTTATATTTCCCCAGATGTATATATGGACGTTTACCTTGTTAGAAAATTTTGATTTCTCCATTTCATTTCTTAATTTAAATGGAAACATCAAGGGGAATTTAACAAAAAAGTAAAAAGTTGATTATTAAATAAAAAGTGTTCTCTTACTTTCCTAAGTACCAATAAAATTCCCTTTGGTGTGTGACAAGTGTTATGACAAGTATCAGCTCCCTGCCCTTTATCTAACTGCTTCTTTTTGCCTCTGTTGCAAGGAGGTTGGTAACAATGCCAGTCAGATGATGCTGTTGTTTTGATTCAGTTGTTTCACGTGAAGATGGCTCCTGGGAGCATGTGGTGCATAGCAGGTGTTCCTCATCTGTTAGCTCCCCCTTTTTTCCCAGATCTCAGGCACGTGGCTTCCTCCAAATACCAGCCTGTCTTTTTAGCCTCATCTAACAGCTATGCACCGTGGGTGGGCCCCTTCCTAGATCATGAACAGCATGGTGTTAGGGACACTGTCCCCTTCGTCTTTGCATTTACCATTAGTGCTTATATGAAGGGGTCTGGCATTTAATGGGCAGTGATGGATGTTTTCTGATTGGGTTAATGAAGGACGGAAGGGATGAACAAACAATCAACACTCAGTTATGCCAGTTCATAGAGAAACGCTCCCTACCATGCATTGAGACCTCCCACAGGCACACACTGAGTCTCCTGTTGACTTTGCACCTGTCTTTTCCTGGGTCAGGCTGGGGATGGGCTGTGGTGAGGGTCATTTCATCTTCATCAAGATGCACTCCTGGCCTACCCTCTGCTCCCTTGGTGAAAGTTCCCAACAGCCCCAAAGCGATATGCACTGTGGGTGGGCCCAGGGGACAGACACCTGGACCAGTGAATCTGTGAGCAAAGCCCAGCTTCCCCACCCCTTCCTCTACTCTCTCACCACTTTGTCCACCAAAAAGAATTTTTTTTAAAGAATAAAAGAAACAATGTGGAAGAAGGAGAAAATGTGGCATTCAACAAATGTTTGTTTATACACACTGAATGCCACTAGCTAAATCCACAATGCCTGAAGAATATGGTGTTTTCTGTAATAGATTAATGTTTAAAACACTCAAGGATGAATATCAACTTGCAAAGATTGCTGTCTATGATACTTCTTCTCAAAAAAAAAAAAAAAATTGCATAGTTTCCTTGAAGAGATTGGAAAAGTTGCCACTCTAACTATAATAAATACAGATTAAAGTATGTGTAATATTGCATGCTATTGTGTACCACAAATACTGAATTTAAAGACTAAAAATACAAGAAAATCTCATATGTTATCATTTCTTTGTGTCCCACCTATAGTTTCTCATAGATGATGTCTTTTTCAGAAGCTAGTATTTCTGACTCTGTCTTTATAATAGTTTAGAAGCACTAAAGAGGATTGGATGGTCACCACAGAGGAAATGAAATATTTGAAAATATGTGACTCTTACTTAGGAAATGTGGAATATTGGTTGACTTTCAAAAGTGCAATAAAGCTTGTACTTTATCTCTCAAATGAACAAGCAGGTGAAAATGAGTGTTTTCTATCTTAGACTGACCACTGGTTTCTGGCATTTTAATATTATTTCTGCTTCACTACTTTAAAATCAAAATAGATAAGTAATATCCTCAGGGAAATAACTATGCCTTCCTTTATTCTCCATACTGAAGAACACATGCTTAGAGCTCAATAAATAATAAAGAATATAATAACACACTCTGACCTTAGAAAATTTTATATTTTTTTCAATCTGTATTTCTAGAGTCTGTATTTTAACTTGTAAAGAGTCCTCAAATTAGCCTGACTACAAATCAGTATTGATTTCAGATGGTACTTGGCTGTGACCTTGGTTGTGTGACATCTCTTGGTCTTCCTTCCACACCTGGTTTCAGGAGCGGCTTCTGCTGTCCCTACTGCCAGCGCACATAGCCATGGAGATGAAAGCCGAGATCATCCAGAGGCTGCAGGGCCCCAAAGCCGGCCAAATGGAAAACACCAACAACTTTCACAACCTGTACGTCAAGCGGCACACCAACGTCAGGTACGCTGCTGCTCTGTTCTCCTTCCGCAGCAAGTCTGGGGAGCCTGTATGCCAGGTGGGGGACATATTTAACTGGGAGCCCATAATCTTACAGTTTCATGTGTCCTTTGGAACTGTTTATCTTTGTGTGTAGAGTAAATATCACTCCACCTACCCATGTGCTGCCTCTTGGGCCTTCACATTAAGATAAGAAAATGGGTTCCTCTACTTATTGCATTTTGTGACCATCAATTACAAAAGGGAGAGAAGTGGACAACGGGGCCCTTATTCTGGGAACTCCTTGGTCAGATCTCACTGTGTCCCTGAAAACCAGGACTCAGTATCAGTAAGATTAAAGAGTCATGGGCTCTAGGCACAAGGACTGGTTCCTCAAGGTGGACTCGGCAAGGGCAGGGCCTTGGGAAGCCAGCACTTTCCAGGGAAGCTGGATGTTCTGCTGTCAATCAGGAATGATGGGTTTCTGGGGTATGGCTGGTACCCAGCATCACAGGGAACCAACATGCACCTTAATTAAATTATAATGAAAGTTACTGCTTTTCCAAGAGTGGCACAGCCATCCATGCTTCCCAGGGAGCCATTCCTGGACTCCCAGTAACTGGAAAACTAACATGGGATTGTGGTCAGGAAGGAGGATGGTATAGGACCTCTTCTCCCCTGAGCTCTAGAGAGGAGCTGAGCAGGTCCTCACTTCAGTCTGGAGAGGGTTCTCCCTCCTGTGCTCCCCATGCATCTCCGGCTACAGTGGTGTGGGACCCCTCCAGATGTGGGCGCCCTGGTCCTCACTGTTCTCCATGCCCACTCATTCCTGATACCACTTCTCTGGGGGCTGTCCTTTCATCCACTCGATTACATTGCAGTGGTGCTTGCTATTCTGGCTGGGTTATCTCCATAAGTAACCTGTGCATGCCTCACTCATTATGTCATTCCTTTAGTTGTCAGGGTTATTCACCCCCCCCCCACCCCATTCAATTGTTTAATAACAACAACCACAAACACAAACTAAAATGTGTTTAGAATCGTCTAGAATTGTAATAGGGCTGTTTGCCTTCAAGTCCAGACCTTTTCCATTGCATGGTGCAGCCTTCTGTCTGGTTACTTCATGTCAAGGATTTTTGAAGTTTATTAAGAAACAAATTTAAATGTAGCTTAATTTATGCATTGCTAAGACAAATCGCATTTTAACACATGATTTTAGGAAAAGGTATGGCCCAAGCACACAAAGAGCTAATATACAATGAGAAATGCATATTGAAAGGGAGATAACAGAGAAAAAAAGTTGCACATCAAGTAGGAACTAAGGAAAATACATTGAATAAATGAGGAATCAGGAGTAAATTTTTTTATAGTCCCCACCTTTTTTTTTCTTGGAATAATAGGAAAGAACTATGTGTGTATATATACATAATATGTATGTATGTATATGTGCATATATTTATGTGTGTTTGTATATATATATATATATATATATATATACATATATATACACACACATATATATACATATACACACACACACACACACACACAGAGAACATTCATACATGTTAAGGAGTAAAACTGGACTTCCTTGGTGGCGCAGTGGTTAAGAATCCTCCTGCCAATGCAGGGGACACAGGTTCGAGCCCTGGTCCAGGAAGATCCCACATGCTGCGGAGCAACTAAGCCCATGCGCCACAACTACTGAGCCTGCACTCTAGAGCCCGCAAGCCACAACTACTGAGCCCATGCACCACAACTACTGAAGCCCATGCATCCTAGAGCCCACACGCCACAACTACTGAGCCCACACGCCACAACTACTGCAGCCCACGCACTCTAAGGCCCACATGTGGCAACTACTGAGACCAAGTGCTGCAATTACTGAAGCCCACGTGCCTAGAGCCCATGCTCTGTAACAAGAGAAGCCACCGCAATGAGAAGCCCATGCACCACAGCAAAGAGTAGACCCCACTCACTGCAACTAGAGAAAGCCTGCACACAGCAACGAAGACCCAGTGCAACCAAAAAAAAAGGAATAAAATTATTTAAAACACTAGACTGCCTTTAGGTTTTTAAGCATTTTACCTACATAATTAAAAAAAAAAACATTTATGGTGTTTGACAAGATATACTATAGTAGAAATTGCTCTTTCCAGCCTTAACTGTATGAAAATCAGCAATGCCCCTTCCATCTCCAGAAATATTTTTATGTCACTTATTGGTATTCAAAATGTGTAAGGATAAATGTATCTGTATCTAAATAGGATCACAGACTATCTTTAAGTAACTGTGATATAATCCAGGAACAATAGACCTGTAAAAATGACTGAAGACACAACCAATCTCAAGCAGTTGATAATGGTCTGCATAATATCTGTATTAGTTATCAGTTTCTGTGTAACAAGTTACCCCAAAACTTAGTGGCTTTAAAGAACAATAAACACACCAATCAGAATGGTCATCATCAAAAAGTCTATAAATAACAAATGCTGGAGAGGATGTGGAGAAAACGGAACCCTCTTACATTGTTGGTAAGAATGTAAATTGTTGCAGCCACTATGGAAAACAGTATGGAGGTTCCTCAAAAAACTAAAAATAGAGCTACCATATAATCCAGCAATCTGACTCCTGGGCATATATCTGGAGAAAACCACGATTCGAAAAGATACATGCACCCCAATGTTCACTGCAGCACCATTTACAATAGCCAAGACATGGAAGCAATCTAAATGTCCATTGACAGATGAATGGATAAAGAAGATGTGGTACATATATACAATGGAATATTACTTAGCCATAAAAAATGAAATAATGCCATTTGCAGCAACATGGATGGACCTAGAGATTATCATTAAGTGAAGTAAGAGAAAGACAACTGTCATATGATATCACTTACATGTAGAATCTAAAATACAATACAAATCAACATATCTATGAAACAAAAACAGACTCACAGACATAGAGAACAGACTTGTGATTGTTAAGGGGAAGGGGGTTGGAAGAGGGAAGGACTGGGAGTTTGGGATTAGCAGAGGCAAGCTATTATACATAGAATGGATAAACAACAAGGTCCTACTGTATAGCACAGGGAACTATATTCAATATCCTATGACAAACCATATGGAAAGAAATATGAAAAAGAATATATATATATATATATATATATATATGTATAACTGAATCATTTTGCTGTATAGAAGAAATTAACACAACATTGTAAATCAGCTATAATTCAAAAAAAAAAACCATAAAAAAAAAAACCCCATAGAATGGGAGAAAATATTTGCAATAATATATCTGATAAGGGACTTGAATCCAGAATATATAAAGAACTTTTACAGCTCAACAATAAAAATACAAATAACCTAATTTAAAAAAAAAAGAACAATAAACATCTCACAACATCTGTGGGTTGGAGTTTGGGAGGAGCTTACCCAGGTGGTTTTGGCATAGACTTTCCCATGAGGCTGCAGGCTGCTGGGCAATCTGTTCCCAATGTGACTTCCCACCTGATGGGCAGGTTAACTTCCTGTTGGCTGGAGGCCTCAGTTCCTCATCATTGGGCCTCTTCACAGGTTGCTTGATTATCCTCACAACATGGCCGCTTGCTTCCCCAGAGGGAGGGGTCCAGGTGGAAGCTGCAATATCTTTTATGATCTAACCTTGGAAGGTCATTTCTGGTCATTTCTGCAGTATCCTATTGGTTACACAAGTCAGCCCTACCCATTATGGGAAGGGACAGTACAAGAGTGTGAGTACTGGGAGGTGAGGATCACTGGGGCCACCTTGGAAGCTGATTAACACACTTATCTAAGGCAAAGGATTGGTGAAGCAGCTTCAACTGTCTTCAGAGATTGTGTAGAATATGTTTGCAGTGTTAAATTAAATTTAAATTCATAAAACATATTTGAGATCCTAAAGTAACTTAAATTCTTAAAACTTAAAAATGCAAAAGCTTCAATGGCATAGAGTACCAATTAATTTTAAAGGAAATATGAAAACATACAGCCTTTTCCTCCTGAAACAGGACAGGTATAATAAACAAAGAAGCAGATACAATACCTGGCTAATGCAGGTAGTTCAGTCAATACCTGAGGGTGTTTTTTAATGAGAATTATTAGGTTTATAGACCAAAAAGATCTGTTGATAACTTTTAGTTTTGCTTTGATGATTCATTCAATGAAATATTTATTCTCTGTTAATAACATTGGCTAGCTCTTTACTAACTGATATAATAACAATAATAATAATAGTAATAAGCAGGATGAGGAGGAAGTGGAGAAGAAAAAGAATTTATAGATGTGAAGGTAGCAACTACCAGTTGCCTTCTGAATCATTGTCTTCCTCTGAATCCCTCCCCCTAGTGCTGAAACATTCACAAACCCATCATGTCTTTGAAAACAAACATAAATCGCTGAATCCAGTGCCACCCTCCAACTCTGAAATTATCTCCATGAATTTCATAGCCCAGATTCTACAACAATTTTCCACTCTCTAACTAGACTTCCTTATTTTCTCTCCCTCCTCAAATCACCACCCTCTGGCATTAACCTCCCCCATGTCACAGAACTCATTCTTCCTACATTTCACCACCAGTTGTCTTGTTCCCAAATCTGAATATGACTTCCTCTGCATCTTATCTCATTGACCACATGGTTATGCTTGGTCCCATTCACCTTGTCTTTGCATTTAAATAACTCTACATCCTTGGGTTTCCATGCCATTGTTTCCCCTTTGTTTTCTCCCTGCGGTCTTCTTTATTGTTTTCTCGTCCCTAAATCTAGGCTCTTCTGTAAATGAAAGTATTTCCAGGGCTCTCCTAACTCCTCTGTTCTCTCCAGCTCTCTCCCAGGACTTAATGACCATCTATATGATGCTAAGACACAGAACTCAACCATAGTTTTCCATAAGCATCTACCTAATGGTCTTCCTCTTGGGTCTCCCACTGACACCACCCTCAGACTCAACCCAACCGAAGTGGAGCTAGTCAACTCCTGCAAGCTTGATTTGATTTGTACACTAGGTACAGCCCCAGTACTCAGCCAGAACCCGGTTTTTATCTCAACACTTCCTTTTCCTAGACACTTCCCACAACATCTAATCCCTACCAAAGCCTGATTCATTCTCCTTCCTACAAATCTCCCCTCTCTGTCCAGGTCTCCCCATTTCCCCCACTTATAGACCTTCCACAGGGCTCTCCGGGATGTACCGGATATGATTCTCACTGACCTGCCCACCTCCAGGTTGCTGCCGCCGGAGTGGTCTTTCTCAAGTGGTGATGTGATCCGAGTCTAGGTCGGGTTTCCTTCCTGTGTGACCCCCGCAGTGCCCTGCGCCTCCTCTTCCATAACCCTTTGTACATTGTGTCCCAGTTACTCATATACAGTCTGCATCTTCCTGCCCAGTAACCGCAGGGCCAGCTTCAGACCTGTACATTCAGACCATCTTGGGCTCCTTCACCCACTACATGTCTTGACACAGGAAACACTGTGGAGGTTGTCAACAAGGAGTCAAGCACTCATTCTCACGTTCTCCCTCCCATGCTGCCTGGATCGGGCATCTTCCTCTGAGTGAGAGTAATGCCTCCTCTTGGACCATGGCTCAGCATCTGTGGGTCCCTGCCTCTGCAGGAGAGCACAGGAGAAGTAGGGATGGTTTTATGGCACCATCTGAATGGAGAGCACAAAAGCCCCAGCAGCCCTGATTTCCCTGGACCAGAGGTCTCCCCCTGCTCTGTCCATCATCAGAGGAGCAAGTCTCTCCTCCAAGGTGAAGCCACAAACCTTGTACTTTGCATGAGGAGCAGGGTGTTGCCAGCAGCAGAGATCAAGCCATGTTCTGCCTGGGACCAGGCTGACGGCTGCCACACTTTTTTTTTTTTTTTAATTGTGGTAAAATGTACAATTTTAACCATTTTAAATGGTACAGTGCAGTGTCGTTAAATACATTCATGTTGTTCTGCAACCATCACCAACATCCATGTCCAGAACTTTTTTTTCATCCCAAGCTGAAGCTCCGTACCCACTAAACAGCAATGCCCCATCCCCAGACTCTGGCAGCCACCATGCTACTCTCTGTCTCTATGGTTGGGCTAGTCTAAGTACTTCATATAAGTGAAATCATATAATATTTGTCCTTTTGAGTCTAGCTTATTTCACTCAATTTAATGTCTTCAAGGTTCATCCAAGTTGTAGCATGTGTCAGAATTTCATTTCTTTTAAAGACTGAATAATATTCCGCTGTATTATACACCACAGTTTCATCCATCCATTTCTTTAAATGTCAATAGACATTTGTTTCATTTTATGAATAATACTGCTGTGAACATGGGTATACGAATATCTGTTTGAGTTCCTGCTTTCAGCTCTTTTGGGTGTATACCTAAGAGTGGAATTGCTGGATCCTATATATGGTAATTTTATGTTTCATAAAATTTTGTGAATTGGCAGTTATTTTTGTTTCATGGCCCATCTTAAACCATACCATATTCACTACCTGAATCCAGAATTTTAGGCTTCTTTATTAGTCCTTTACACAAAGCATAAACACGTTATTGTGTAGGTAAAGTTGTAATGTACACAGTGGTGCTGTAGTTTCTCTATCCTGACCCATCAAGGTTAGCTAAACACGTACACAACTCTAAGGAATCTCACATTTGCCCTCCCAGCCTGTACATCCCATGAAGGGAAGCTGTACTGTCATTTCCTAAGTGACTTTCCCTGACTCTTCACCACCTCCACTGTTCTGTCTTACAGCACTCGGCTGTTTTCTTTTATAGCACTTATTATCACTGAAATTGGACGTTGGTTGGTGTCATTTGTTTAATGCATCCCCCAAACCAGACTCTGAGCTTTAGAAAGATGCTCTGTATCTGCTCTCCTGGCAGGTAGTAAGGAAGCCAGAATTTTTTCTTTGAATCAATAAAAACAGGATTTGACTTTTATTATTTTGCTTCTTCTACATAGGAATCCTTATAATATAAAAATCATGTAACGATTCAAATAGAAGCATACTCCTTTGATATCAGAATTATGACACTGTAATGTGCTGTCAGGATGAAGACCACATAAATGAGAGAGGCGGGGAGGGGCTGGCCCTGAGAGAAGAAAGGTGAGCAGTAAAAACGGACTAGAAGAGAGAAAGTGCATCACATGACTTTTTCTTCCACGATTTAATTATAAAAATTTAACATCAAAAAAGAAAAATTTAATGGGAAAGTTTAGCAAAATGTTTACATATTCCATACCCAGGGAAATGACATTTTGCAAAAATATAAAATGTAAGAACATATACTCTTTTAATGGGAAAAACTACCATTACTTTCTTAACGAATATCAACTTGCAAACATGGCACCCACTGGTTTGTTCCCACAGTATCCTCTATGCGGACATTGTTGGGTTCACCCGTCTGGCCAGTGACTGCTCCCCAGGAGAACTGGTCCACATGCTGAACGAACTCTTTGGAAAATTTGATCAAATTGCAAAGGTGAGTATTAGTGATTGCCTTCTATTTTGAGGATATATAAAATTTGGGCTTACTTTTTCTCTGGTCCCTTATCAATTTTTTACCTCTTCATAAAAGCATCCTTTAGGAATGTTGTTTGTAGATTTGTTGGATTTATTTGCCATCGAGCCCTGATAAATCTCAAACCTACACTGGGAATGAGAGATGTCATAGCATATAATTAGCATATGTTTTCATCTACTTTTAAAACTTCTGCTTATATATAACTCAGCACACATATAATAAATACATTCAAGATGACGAGATTTGATTTGCACATCTCTCTCTACTGTGCTGTTCTAAGATTCTCTTTTTAGGCATTTCGATGTCAAGGAGTTGGAAACATGATTTCCTCTCCAGTTATAACTATTACATATTCACAGTGTTAAGCGGCATCCTGGGAAAATCCCTAAAATAGGATGCATCCCTTCTTCCTAAGCCCTTTATTGACTGTTGTCTCCTTTTTTTTTTACTTTTTTTTTTTTTAATTTTATTTATTTATGGCTGAGTTGGGTCTTCGTTTCTGTGCAAGGGCTTTCTCTAGTTGCGGCGAGCGGGGGCCACTCTTCATCGCGGTGCGCGGGCCTCTCACTGTCGCAGCCTCTCTTGTTGCGGAGCACAGGCTCCAGACGTGCAGGCTCAGCAATTGTGGCTCACGGGCCCAGTCGCTCCGCGGCACGTGGGATCCTCCCAGACCAGGGCTCGAACCCGTGTCCCCTGCATTGGCAGGCAGACTCTCAACCACTGCGCCACCAGGGAAGGCCCTGTTGTCTCCTTTTTATCCACTGACCCTTGTGCCACTTGCAGAGATGTAAGTTCAGTATTTGTCATTCATATGCTCATTTGTGGGAAGTTTCACAGAGAAGAAATGATGACAACTGATCTAAAACCATACTAGACCTTATTCTAGATTTATTTATTGCAACTATTAAGGTTCCTGGTGGGAATATTGATAATTTTTTTTCTTTCCTGCTAGCCCTCTACTTCTGTCTCATAAAATGTTTCTGGTCAGCTTAATTTTGTCTCTGAATTGTTCCCAACAAAAATACATTATTATGCTTATTAAAATGCATCCTTTACATAAGGAAGAGTTGGTTCTAAGTTTAGTTCATGGTGAGATTTTGAAAACAATAGGTGAGATTTTGCTCACTTTTAAACAATAAAGAACATTGCAGCCAAGCCCCCTAGGCATAAATCTGGCTTGCAGATGTTCACAGAGTCACTCTTGGGTCAAGCTTTCCATGAGGTGTAATATGTTGCCCAACTGACCATGACAGATCTCATTGGGAATTCTAAAAAATCACTAAGAGTATAGCTCTGTTTCCTTCCTTTACCAAACCAAAGGAAGAGGCTGAGTTTGGCGTAGAGGGGGCCTCATCTTTAGAAAATAACGTCTTGAAAGTTTGAGTTAGAAAAAGGTCATTTTTGTTGCACTACCTGGTCACAGTAGGAAGAAACATCCTAATCTTGGCTGATAACAACAGAGCTCCAGTGTGTACATGGCATTTTCCCCACACGCAAGGCTCTGTGTCCAAATTACTTCTCTCTATATGGACACCAGTCAAACTGATTAGGGGCCCACCCTACTCCTATATGACCTCATCTTAGCTAATTACATCTACAATGACCCTATGGCCAAATAATGTCATGTTCACAGGTACCAGGGGTTAGGATTTCAACATGTGAATCTGAGGAGGACACAATTTATAACTCATAAGGGAGGTACTCAGTGTGACTTCCTGCTCCTCTCTGATCATTGTAACAAAGGAACGTCCAGGCAATATCAGAGACTGGCCTAGGATAGCTTGGTCCATCCATTGCTGGTCACAGGGGCAGCATGCTTTGGATATCAGTTCATGGCTCATAGTTCAAAACATGGAGTTGGTGAGCCTTGTAAGCAAACAGATAGTTCAGTCCATTGAGGGAATACTACATAAAGCACATTAAGTTAAGGAACTCAACATCACTGCTCATTCACTGTTAGTTTTTATCCACTTTAATGAGGTATAATTGGCATACAGAAAGCTGTACATATTTCATATACATACAACTTACTGAGCTTAGGGATACACCCTTGAAACCATCACTACAATCTATGCCATAAACATCTATCACCTACAAAAGTTTCCTCTTGCCCTTTTAATTTATCATTATCATCATCATTATTATTTTGTGATTAAAACACTTAACATAAGATCTACCTTCTTAGCCAATGTTTAGGTATACAATATAATATTATTAACTATAGACACTATGCTGTACAGTAGATCTCTAGGACTTATTCATCATGCATAACTGAAACTTTGTGCCCTTTGACCAACACCTCCCCACTTTCCCCTCTCCCAGGCCTGGAAACCACCATTCTATACTCTGCTTCTGTGTTTGACCAATTTAGATTCCTCATATAAGTGGTATCATGTAGTATTTGTCATTCTGTATCTGGCTTATTTCACTTAACAAGTCAAATTCAACAGCATTTTAAAAAGATCATATACCATGACCAACTGGGATTTATCCCTGGGATGCAAGTTGGATAGCATCGCAAATCAATTGATGGGATATAACACATTAACAGAATGAAGGGTAAAAATCATATGATCATCTCAATCAATTGATGCAGAAAAAGCATGTGACAAAATTAAACACGCTTTTATGATTAAAAACTCTCAACTAATAAGAAGGAACTTACCTCAACACAATAAAGCCGTATATGAAAAACCCGCAGTGAACATCATACTCAACAGTGACAAACTGAAAGCTTTTCTTCTAAGATTGGGCACAAGACAAGGATACCTACTCTCACCAGTTCTGTTCAACATAGTGCTGGAAGTTCCTGACGAAACAGTTAGGCAAGAAAAAGAAATAAAAGACATCCAACTCAAAAGAGAAGTAACATTATCTCTGTTTGCAGATGATATGACCTTATATGTAGAAAACCCTAAAGAGTCCACAAAAATCTGTTAGAACTAATAAATAAACTCAGTAAAGTTGCAGGATACAAAGTCAATGTACAATAATCAGTTGTATTTCTATACAATGAAGTATCTCATAAGGAAATCAAGAAAACACATTTACATTATCATCAAAAATAATAAAATACTTAGGAAATAGACTTAACTAAGTAGGTGAATGACTTATGCACCAAAAACTATAAAATAGTGATGAAAGAAATATAAAGAGACACAAATAAGTAGAAAGACATTCCATGTTCATGGGTTGAAAGAATTAATATTGTTAAAATAGTACCCAAAACCATCTACAGACTCAATGCAATCCCTATCAAAATCCCAATGGTAGTTTTTACAGAAATAGAAAAAAAAATCCTAAAATTCATATAGAACCACAAGAGACACCAAATATCCAAAGCAACTTTGAGCAAGAATAACAAAGCTGGAGGCATCGTGCTTCCTGATTTCAAAATATATTGCAAAGCTACAGCAATCAAAATAGTCTGATACTGGTATTAAAGACAGGCATACTGACCAATGGAGCAGAATAGAGAGACTAGAAATAAACCCATGCATATACAGTCAGCTGATCATTGATAAGAGTGCCAAGAATTCACTGTTCTTAATCTTACTGTTTTCTAGACTCAGGATACATATTTAGGAAGTATAGGAGAGAAGCCTTATAAATAAACAATGTTTTGCCTTTTTATTATTTAAAATATTGTTATCAGGAATTACTAACACATCATCTATAACGCTATAGATAAGCATGAAAGTACACAGCTCTCTATGAGACAGGGAAAGAAATCTGCAAAATCTTCAGTAAACCTAACACATACTTAAGAACAAAAAGATCTTATGTTCATTTTATTATTTCAAATTTGTTCATTTTATATATAAGCCTGTGCGAGTGTTATGAAGAAAAAAAATCTGAGATTTCCCTGGTGGTCCAGTGGTTAAGACTCCAGGCTCCCACTACACAGGTTTGATCCCTGATTGAGGAGCTAGGATCCCACATGCCACGCAGTGTGGCCAAAAAAAAAAAAAATCTGTGTTTGGTACATCTTTGTTTATTTATGTATTTATTATAAATTTGAGTGAAGAGTCTCTAAACTAGTTGAAAAGGTTAGAAATGGATGTAGGATTAATGCATATGAATGAAGTTAATCTCAATACTATGATATAAATACAACCCAGCCAAGAAAAATAATGAGTTTGTCTAACTTTATATTAAAATGGTTTAACCTCAGATCAGAATTAAGTTTTAAATTACTTGGCAATGTTGAATGGTGGCTTATTATGTTGTAGAGATGTTTATCGGAAGCTACATGTCAGCAGGTAAGAATCTGCTTCAGCTTTAAAAGAAATAAGGAAAATCGTGAGCACAGTAGGAAATGACAAAAATTCTAATTCCAGTTGAGTTCTGATTACCATTTTCTATCCTGAAAGATTCTGTTTTGCATAGAATGTTTCATTTCACTGTCAGTGTTTGGATTTGTTCAGACTAAAGAGAATGGTCCTATCTTTACCCTCCTCTGCTGTGTTAAGTGTAAATCATTCCAGAACTTTCTCTCAGCTTTCCCCTTCTACCCCTTACCCTGATTCTTCCTGCTTTGGTAAAGGGGCATGCAGGTGAGGGTGGCTCAATCTTGATGGGTAATTAAGGGAAACTCAACTAGTTCTCATTTCTTTCTCCCCACAATCCCTATTCACTGTGGCAATGCCAGTAGAACTAGCACTTGGTGATATTTGGTAAATCAAAATCATTATATATGTGCTTAATACAACTGAAATTCTGTGATTTCTTCTTTCAGGAGAATGAATGCATGAGAATAAAAATTCTAGGAGACTGCTACTACTGTGTTTCCGGACTCCCTATCTCTCTCCCTAACCATGCCAAGAATTGTGTGAAAATGGGACTGGATATGTGTGAAGCCATAAAGTAAGTGTAATGCTTAGTAAGAGCTTTTTTAACTGTTTGATAAGTTTTAGTTGTAGTTCTTACAACTATTCCTATTTTTCTGTCTACTGAAACTAAATACATGATTGTACATTTAAATATAGATGGGCAGAGACTCATTTATTGACATGTGAGAACTCAGTCCAAAGTAAGCCTTCTGTGTTTTGTATTACTGTTATTAGTCTTAGATTACAGCAACACTGAGTTAGAATCTTTGGGAAGGGACCTTTGTGTTTGTTTCAAAAGTGTTTTTTTTTAAACATGTAAAGGTCTCCTCCAGTCTTCAGGAAAAAGTCTGTACTCTTAGCATCTCTTGATTTCTGACAAGTACATGTAAATTGTAAGAGAGAAAGTAGTTTTTACCACCAGACTGCAATGAATATAAAAATCCAGCCCAGAATTACTCCATGTAAGTCACGCTCAGCTCTGTGAATGTAGTTTCAGTTTATATCCATAATAGTTTTCTGCCTTGTATCTATAGGTTCTTTCACTGTAATTCTAGAGAAGATTTGCTTACATAGAATAATGTTATCGTTACAGTTGACAAGTACAGGGTAAAAATGTGAGGTAAAAAGTGAGCTTTCACTGCCCGTACCATAATGCATACTTCTTTATAAGTACCTTCATAGAAGCCAGGGTATTCTTATAAATGATAAAAGCTCTTGTTTGCTGATTGTGTGATTGAAGGATTTCAGTTTGGGTTTTTTTTGGGGGGTGGGGGGAATTGCCTATTTTTGGTCAAGTGATTTTCCCCTATCCTCCACACATTTTTCGTCTAAACAGGATGGGAACTATGTGCTTGATGGTCTAATTCCTTGTCTCGGGCTCAGAGTAAATAGGACCTTAAGTGAGAAAGCAACAAGTCAAGGCATCACTGTGTTTAGCCCACCGTGGTGTTAGTTGTGCGCCGAAATGTACTGAGAGGTTTGTCGGTGGGTTTCCAGTGCTGGCCAGGGAAGAACAGTGAAGCCCTAGCCGCAGCAGAGTCCGCAGACCTAAGTGTCCAGATCCACTAGCTCAGCCTTTGTCAGGGGCCACTGTGGGGCGGTCAGGGATTGAGAGGCAACGGAATCGAGAGGAATCGAAGGAAGAATCGAGATGGGAGGGGTGAGCAGTGTCGCCTCAGCTTCCCACCTGAAATACATTGTGTGGGAAATAACGGTCCCCCTGCTTCTCCCCATAAGTAAATCATTTGTCTTCTCGGAGACATAAAAAAAAAAAAAAAAAGAGTTTTTCAACTTTATTTCAAGAGTCATTAACTATTCACGCCACTATGGGTCTAGATGAAAGTGAATTTAATCAGTGTAGACCTAACAGATTTTCTCAAATGTATAACCCACCCCCAGAGGCCACCTCAGTGTTGGTTTCAAACATGAGGGGAAATGGGTTCTATAAATGGGTTTTGTGAAGGATGATATTATGTGAATCAATAGCACGTTGGATTCAACAATCCACCCTTTTACTAAAGCTTAGTTTCTGCTTTGGAATCAACTGTTTTCCAGTTCTGTTAAGTTTACGTAATTCCAATATGTTGAAGAGCCTTTAGAAAAAAGATTCCCTACATTCTGTCCACTGGCATGTCGTCAGGTCATCAGTAATACCTTCTTTGGTTGTTACATTTATTTATTGGGGTTAAATATACATAACATAAATATTGCCCTTTGAACCATTTTTACGTGTACAATTCAGCGGCATTAAATACATTCAAAATGTCATACAACCATCACCACTATCTACTTCCAGAACCTTTTCATTGTCCCAAACAGAAACTCTGTACCCACTAAGCAATAACTCCCCATTCCCTTCCTCCCAGCCCCTAGTAACCTCTGTTCTACTTTCTGCCTCTATAAATTTGCCTGTTCTAGATATTTCATGCAACTGGAATTGTACAATACTTGTTCTTTTGTGTGTGACTTATTTCACTTTATGTAATGTTTTCAAGGTTTATTCATATTGTGGTATGTATCAGTACTTCATTCCTTTTAATGATGGAATAACATTCCATTATATGTATGTATTGCATTTTATTTATCCATTCATCATAGATGCCTCAGTGATATCTTATGTGTCCAGCATCTCAGTAATGTCAGCAGATTTGAGTGAACTTCCAGAGCTCTTCCTTACACCTAAACTTAAGTTTCATATCTTAATGGCCATGTGTCCCCATGATCTGCTACTCCTTGACCAAGGGCTTCTGAATTCTTCCTCTGCTGTGTATCACCAGTTTGGCTCATGTACAGTTGACAAAGTGATCAGTAATAAGTTGTTTTAGCCCAATCGAAAAATGGGCAGAAGACCTAAATAGACATTTCTCCAAAGAAGACATACAGATGGCCAACAGGCACATGAAAGGATGCTCAAGATCGCTAATTATTAGAGAAATGCAAATCAAAACTACAGTGAAGTACCACCTCACACCGGTCAGAATGGCCATCGTTAAAAAGTCTACAAATAACAAATGCTGGAGAGGGTGTAGAGAAAAGGGAACCCTCCTACATTGTTGGTGGAAATGTAAATTGGTGCGACCACTGTGTGAAACAGTATGGAAGCTCCTCAAAAAACTAAAAATAGAATTGCCAGAAGATCCAGCAATCCCACTCCTGGGCATATATCCAGACAAAACTACAATTCAAAAAGATACATGCACCCGTGTGTCCGTAGCAGCACTATTCACAATAGCCAAGGCATGGAAACAACCTAAATGTTCATTGACAGATGAATGGATAAAGAAGATGTGGTACATACATACAATGGAATATTAGCCATAAAAGTGAATGAAATAATGCCATCTGCATCAACATAGGTGGACTTAGAGATTACCATACTAAGTGAAGTAAGCCAGACAGAGAAATACAAATATCACATGATATCACTTACATGTGGAATCTAAAATATGACACAAATGAGCCTATCTATGAAACAGAAACAGACTCACAGACCTAGAGAACAGACTTGTGGTTGCCAAGGGGGAGGGAGAGTGGGGGAGGGATGGATTGGGAGTTTGGGATTAGCAGATGCAAACTATTATATATAGGATGGATAAACAAGGTTCTACTGTATAGCACAGGGAACTATATTCAATATCCTGTGATAAACCATAAAGAAAAGAATATAAAAACGAATATATATATATATGAGTCATTTTGCTGTACAGCAGAAATTAACACAACATTGTAAATCAACCATACTTCAATAAAAAATAATAATAATAGGTTGTCTTGCTACACCCCCAATATAAGCCAGGAAAAGAGAGAATACCTCAGCACATTTCAGAAATTCTTTGTTCTCTCTCACATACAAAGACAAGCGTTTCCATTCCCATTTCTTAAGCCATAAGATGAGCGTGAATACAGGAATTTTAGTTTTTCAAGCTGGTGAGGAGAAAGCACACACTTGGCACTTGAAATTTTGCCAGATTATCTCCAGTTTTCGTGGGAACCAGCAACATGGGTCCAGAAACGTTTGCCTGTGTTTTTCCTTCCAAGTTTGGACCTCCACATTTATCCCGAGCCTTAGCTAAGTCACCACTGCAGAAGCACTTCAGCTGCAGTTTTGGAATATTCCCAACGCTTAAAGAGACTTTTTTTTTCCTGTCATGAAAATGTAAACTGTTCTTAATCAAGGCAGTGATATTCAGGACCCTGATTGTGTAAGTGATTATGGCTCCTCTTAAATTAGAAAGATTTGTCTATTATTATTGCAAGCTCTAAGGGATTATTTCAACATTTTTCTATAGATCACACAGATTTCATCTACATGCATTAAAACGTTTGGACAGTCAGGCCATCTGAACCCTTGATCGACTCATTTCTCTAAAAAAGGCATGAAGCATGTGGAGATTGTTCATTTAAAGAGTCGAATCATTAACCAGTCACTTCTATCACAGACTGGCCTTGTGACTCCCGGGCCCTGTCAGGAGGGGGACACTCCGGGGAGTGGGGAGCAGAGAGGAACCATAGTGAGCAAAGGCCCAGAGAGATGGACCAGGCAGGGCCCGGGCAGCCGTCCACACTCAGTGCTGATGGAGACAGAGTGGTAGGGCAAGGCTCCTATGTCATGTACATGCTCCTCGGGAGCAGGAATGAAGGGTTTGGATGACTTGCAAAGTACCCCAAATAGGTTGTCTTTTTTATAAAAAAATGAGAACAGGTAAGGAAGGTAGAGAGGAAGGGAGGGGAAAGAGACAGCCTTCTATATTCTTTTTTCAGGACGTCATTTATTTTTACATCATGGACCCATTTCTTTTTATCAGTAGTACGCTCAGATGATGTCACTTCATCATTTAAGCATGCTTGTGTCATTCTGAGATGTTTCAGGTTCATTTTACTGCATCCCACACCTGGTAACCCTTCCGACTTGCTGTGTTGAAATCAGTGTCATTGCTTCGCTCCACGTTTCCTCTTGGGGTGATTCTTTCCATGTAACTTAGGGATACCTTCCTGCATTCTTCTTTTACAATAAAAATTTAATTGATAAATGTATCTAACTGGCAGAAACAAATAAGCATCGCCAAGCATTGCTATTTTTCCCTTAAAGGAAGTTCTTCATTTGTCTCTTTCAATGAGTCGGCAACAGAGTCCTGAAGTATTTTTTAAATGATTTTTTTTTAATTAGTTTCTTTTTAATGATACCTTATGCATTATTAAAGCTTCTTAAAGAGTATTCTTTTCTCTTTTCTGTTAAAGAATGTGCACAATTGAAAAGCTTTCATCTCATGGTTACTTTTTTTAATTCCTATTCAGGCTAAAGTCATTATTAACCTCACAAATAAGCCGTATTGTCTCATCAGCAGAAAATATTCCTTGGGGACATACGTTATGCTAAGCACTAGAATTGCAAATGGCGTCTACGATTGTTTCTGACGGTACAAGGCAATGTCACACGAGCCTAGTGTGAAAATTCTGAGGAGGTGTCAGCACATGATACGTGCTTGATACAATATTGGTTGAAAAAGTAGAAACTGCGACCAAAATCCTGCATCACGGCCCCTGCCTTCCTGATGCTTTACCGGCCAGAGCATTGGCTTGGCGCTGGTGGTTTAGTCTGGTAGTAACCGAAGAAAAATCCCTTTCTCTTGCCTCGGAGCAGCAATCTTCTGCCACAGGAAGAATTCATGACAATATTTCCAACAATCTGAGCCATTCTGAATGATTAAATGCCCAGAAAATTGGCCAGGAATTAAAGGAAGAAGAGGCTGGTCCTAGAAGGTGACGTGACTTTCCTTCCCTTTAGGAAAGTGAGGGACGCCACTGGAGTGGACATCAACATGCGCGTGGGAGTGCATTCTGGGAACGTCCTCTGCGGCGTGATCGGGCTGCAGAAGTGGCAGTACGACGTATGGTCCCATGACGTTACCCTGGCCAACCACATGGAAGCTGGAGGGGTCCCCGGGTAAGGCGGCACTTTGGCTTTCTCTCGTGCAGCAGGTTACAGGGCTAGGAATAATAGCTTGACAGGTTAATAGCTGACTGCTCAGTGATTTCTGTTGCCTTGGTTAGTATCACGTTACTCACGCCCAGTGGCCTTTTCCATTAACCCGATGGGCGTGAACTCTCAAGCCCCAATTCAACCACCCCTGGGACCCGTGGTCAAAGACTGTGGCTGTCAGATCCTAAATTACAGACTCCTACTTATTTGCATATTTATGAATAGAGACCT
Source organism: Eschrichtius robustus (assembly GCF_028021215.1). Classification (NCBI taxonomy): domain Eukaryota; kingdom Metazoa; phylum Chordata; class Mammalia; order Artiodactyla; family Eschrichtiidae; genus Eschrichtius; species Eschrichtius robustus. Next base: position 6,298,119 of record NC_090825.1, read on the forward strand.
AAGTTAAAGATGGTTTATAAGTCAGTGAAGATCTATGGCGTTTCTCTATTACTGGTAACTTCTGAAATCAGTACTATTGAAATAAGCAAACGGTACCATCTGGATAGATGACACGAGAATCTCGATGCAAGTGCTGTAATTTGGAGAAGCATGAGAACAAGCATTGAGAAAGAAAGCCCATACTTTTATACAGATCAGCACGCTTCCTAAAATGACTTTGGCATGCATTTCAAAAAAAAAATATCTTCATACGCCAAAATTCAATATGATCGAGTTTTAATTGCTATAATTCACCATGCAGGCTTCTGTGAGTGCAGAGAAGCTCCAAATATTAGTAGCTCATGACCTCTGAGAGCATCTTTCCAAAGCAGTGGTTAACAGACTATGAACCTTAATTACAGTCAATTTTACTAAGAACATATAACCTTACCTTCACTTGGGGCAGAAGAAATTCTCTCTGAAATCCCAAATAAATAGAAAGTCTTCTTGCACGTTCCTCCTTATATATCCTGATTGTGGTTTTAAAATGGAATTTCAGACGTGTTCACATTTCTTCCGTCACCCTGGAACACTTGAATGGAGCTTATAAAGTGGAGGAAGGAGATGGTGACATCAGAGACCCATATTTAAAGCAGCACTTGGTGAAGACCTACTTTGTAATCAACCCCAAGGTCAGTATTGTTAAGAGTCTATAATTAGCCTATGACTTCTATGATTAAAAGTGAAAAGGGCAAAGTACTGATATGGAAAGTGTTCTTAGTCAAGAACTAGTGTAATTCTTCGCTAGTCTTTGCCTCTAAAACTACTTTAAATGCGTATGTGTTTTGTAACAATGGATTCAAATATTAAAGAAACAGTTGAAATGAATCGCTTGTTTATATGACAAGGGTATTGTCTGCATCACAAGGTTGTATAGGTTAGTCAGTGTTGATCAATGTGTGTGTTAGTCCATGATGGACCCCGCAATAAAGATAAGGATTTTGCTCAGGGCTTTGGATGATAAAAATCTAATGAGAGAAATTAGGATGAAGATATAAGAAAAAGGGAAAGAAGAAACTTCTAGAAGATTGGCAAGTAAATGTCATGTATACACTTATGTGTGTACATTATGTGCAGACATGGTAACTTTGATACAGTAAACACCATTCATCGCATGCAGACAGCTGCTGGCTCTAACTCTCTTCACACCACGTGTCAGGCCAGAGCAGGGGCTTAGAGCTCTCATCTCTTTTAACCCTTCCCAAATTCCTGCCAAATGGGTACTACTGCTATTTACAGATTAAGAAACTGAAGCTCTGAGGGTTTCTGTCAACTCCCTCCAAATCGCAGGCTGGTAAATAGCGCAGAGAGCAGCAAGACACACCTCTGAATTGTCAAAACCAATATTGTAAAATCAAGGAGATCAAGTTTATTAATGTTTACTCACAATAACCTCCCTAAAACCCCAGTTTCACCTTCAGAGACAAACTTCCAACTGACTAGAGGGTTGATCTGGAGACAGATGTATGACAAGCGGGACAAACTGTGCGGTGATGGGGCAGGGACGGCACAGGGAAGAGGTTAAAAAAATGTGTACAAAGAACACTGAGTTCAGCTCTGTGCTCTGTGGTGACCTAGATGGGCAGGATGGGGGGCTGGGAGGGAGGCCCAAGAGGGAGGGGATAGATGTATAATTATAGCTGATTCATTTCGTTGTACAGCAGAAACTAACACCACATTGTAAAGCAACTATACCCCCAATTAAAAAAGAAAAAAGAAAAAAAAAAGAAAGAACATTGTGTTCAGGCAAAGAACACCAAAACACCGATATTCGGGGGCCATTTAGCATCAGAAAACCCCCAGTCGCTTTAGGAAAAAACACAACCATCAAGAATACATTGAAACAGACCAGCATATTCTGTCTAAGAATCAACTTTATAAAAACATCCCTTAAAATAGCTATTATTTTTCCTTAATTTTCAATTACAGGTAAGTTTTGTTGTCTGAAAAAAAATCACTTGGCTCCAACAGCTCGTGGCACTGAATACCAGTCACTGAAGGAATGAGAGTAGGAACCAGGAAAGTGACGGGCATGATGTTAGAGGAATCTGCTTACTCAAGAGAAGCTTCTTGGTGGGCAGAGCAGGAAGGCGGGAGGCTGTGCACCTGTGCCCCGCCAGGTGTAATGCTTTGTTTCTCACCCCAAGGGAGAACGACGGAGCCCCCAGCACCTCTTCAGACCTCGACCCACCCTCGATGGAGCCAAGATGAGGGCTTCTGTCCGCATGACCCGGTACCTGGAGTCCTGGGGGGCGGCCAAGCCCTTTGCACACCTGCATCACAGAGACAGCATGACCACAGAGAACGGCAAGATCAGCACCACGGTACGCCCTCCCCATGCCCTTAGCGCTGGGCGAAAGCTAGTTCCCCAAAAGGCATCTCCTGCCAAAGTAACTTTTGTCTGTAATGAGGCAAGCTTACCATCTCCGACTTCTCAGATTGGCATTCTCAGATATTCCTTACAGATATCAGGTTATCAATGAGCACCAATCCCGCATTGCTAAGGGTTTTAACCTAGAGCGATTTTGCATTATAACTTTATTACCCAAGACTGTTACTTACAACTGACAGTAGCAACTGAATACAACTGAACTCTTTTTTTAAATCCAGGTTTGTGTTTTGCTTCTGCTATTATGAAGTACAATAGAAAGCCCGAGCATCTTAATAAGAGAACAAATGAAGGCATGATGTCCTTGGAATTTGAGTGGCATCATTAAAACTGTCTCTTCATCACCCAGAGATTCAGGCTGTGTCAGAAGCAATGTACATTCTATTGTTGGAGATCTTTATTTACATCATCCTTACTTCCAACAGAGAATAAAGTCCCAATGCTCCTTACAACAGGGACATTCTCAATAAGATAGCTGAAGTGCAGATAGACAATAGAAAAACTCATAAGAGGAGAGAAAAGTAAAGACAGTTGAGCACTTAGAATAATCCCAGTGGTACAGTTAGATTTTAAAACAATCTCTGAGTAAAATTTCATGCAGAATGGCATTAATTGTATTAGGGATGCATTTGAGGTAAAGAAAGAAAACGGGATGTTACGTAATTCTTATTAGCTGACGAGAAAAAGAAACATACCAGGCTGTCAGGTAAAAGTGGACATTTCACAATCACACACCCAAGCCCAAAAGGCAGGGGCTCAGCATTCTTGTTTTGTCTCAGTTACATCTCTTCTCTCAACTTCCTTTGTTCTGCTTCAACTGAAAAATAAATGATCTGACAGAAGATCATGATCCATCAGGCAGTCAACAAGGGAGACCACCAGGGCAAGTCCTAGAGGAGTTTGCATTCTGTTGGAAAGAGAGAGACCCTAAGTAGGACTCAAATGAACAAACAAGATCACTCCAGGTGCTGCTCAGGGCCATGATGGAGAGAAAATGGGAGTATCGTCTTTGGGAGTGAATGGTGTGGCTACTCTGGATGGGGTGGCTGGGGACATCTCAGAGAAGGGGAGAAGTCGGTGGCAAATCAAATTCTGTGGCCCTGAGATGGAAATGAACTGGCATCTTTGAGGGCAGAGAGGAGGCTGGTGTGGCTGTAGTGTCATCAGCAATAAGCAAGGGGAGGTCATCAGGGTGAGAGGCTCTAAGTGATCATGTATCATTTATTCTGATTGTGATGGGAAGTCGTTAGAGGGTCTTACGCAAGGGGAGGGCATAGCATAATTAATGCTCTGGGTAATGGAGCAAGAATGCAGTGTTCCGAGGGAGGAGGATGGTGCCCTCTTATGCTAAGATTTTAGTAGTGGAAACAGTGAGAAGCAAACTCAGGTTATAATTTGAAAGTGGAACATATAAGACTTGGTGATGGAGTGGATATGTGTGAAAAGGAGGATCAAGGATGAATCCACACTCTTTTGGCTGCACCCCTAGAGGAATGATGATTCCATGAACTGAGAGGACAAATACTCGGGGAAAGTCAGGGGATTTCAGATGGAAAAATCCAGGTCTTGCTAATGGACATCTTCAAATCAGTATGCCTTTTAGACACCGAAGTGCAGCTAGGAAGTTGGCAGTTGGGTGTGCGAGTCTGGAACTCAGGGAAGAGGTCCCAGTTGGGGATGTGGCTGTGAGAAGCATCAGGTTTTAGATGATATTTGAAGCCATGGAGCTGGATGATATCATAAGAAGAGAAAAGATCCAAGGAGGCAGGACTGGGGCAACTGGAACCTTCCAGCAACTAGACCCTGTTAGAGGAAAGGTACCCTAAGACCCTAGGATCTAGTAGTCAGGGAAAGTCGATGCTTCTATCACTCTTATGAAAAAAGTTGGATAATTTCATCTCAACACTGCATTTATTATTAGTATTAATGGCTAATATCTCTCATCGAGATTTGTCTTAAACCAAGAGTTGGTTGGTCGGTCGGTCGGTCGGTTGGTTGGCTGGTTGGTTGGTTTTCAAGAAATAAGAATCAGATCTAAATATGAAAACATGATTTTCTGTGCTGTTTCATATGTGTACCTGTGAAAATAAGGCCTCGCTTTTCTGGGTGTGTGATTGATGTTGCTGTGGTTGCTAATTTCTTATCAGTCTTTATTGTCTCGGGACTTAAGAGCAACTGTCTGCCTTACTATCTCAGCAAGACACTGAAGGAAAGATTTCAGCCTGACTTTAATCTGTTATTATGTGTTAGTGAAGATGCCTCTTTCAAGAGAGTTGTAACTGGCTAGAGATTTGAACTTCAGGAAATTGTGTATAAAAATCAGAGGGCCTCTGGAACAAACTCACTTTTCTTGACCAGCTGGCCTCCAGTCACAGAGACGGAGCCTAGGGACTGCCTTAGTAGAGACAGGGGACATCTGAGGCTTTGGTTATTAGCACATGAAGCCCATAGGACTGTGTCCCTTACTCAGTTTCAGAAAGATCCCATTGCCATTCTTATTAATACATCCCAGGGTTGAACAGTTGTCATTGCCAAAAGTTATTTCTTTTATCTAATCCCCTATGCAGAACTTCATTGACTCTTGATTTAACGTTGATAGAGCTGGTAAATAATGCATTATTCTACTTTATATAATAAAACTTGGAGTTCAGTTATTTTTTTAAGACTCACCTTTCCTTAGGCTGAATATATTTCCTGATCTAACCTTGGAGATCAAAGCAACAAAGAACAGTTTATTTGGAGCCACTTTGTTCCAAGTTTTATTTTAATTATTTTATTTTATTTAAATGTATGAAAGTGAATCTTGTGGTTTTTTAAGTCTATTATTGAACATTTGGCAGTGGAGACCCCCACTGATTAACTCTGACCAATGTCTCTCTCTCTCATTGACCTTTTTCAGGAACTACCAGCACTCATATGTAGATTTCTTCTTTTTGATCAATGATTCTCGCTTTCACACACTTAACCAATAGTCCCATTTCTTAACAGCCCAGTCAGTGATAAGGATTGACTATAGATTTTATGATCATGTTTGTGTTTTAAAGCATTTTTAAAATTTTTGTCTGATGTCAAACTACATTTTCACATCATTTGTCTACAGTAACTTTAATAACAGTCCTCTGCAGGCATCGTTTGAAATCATATCTGCAAATATCAGGATGGAAATTTTAAAAATTCAGACCACAATCCTGACACTTCCAACATCCAGAGTTTATAGATTACAACAACATTAGAAATATAAACTGAATTTTTAATCATGTTTCACATTTATAATTAAGCTCTTTTTCTCCCCATGGGTAGTTATTTGTTACCTAAATGATATTTTCCATGATAGAAGAAGAAATATACATCATTATCACTGCAAGGTTCTTAAAGTATGTTTTTGGCAACTAACACTCTTTTTTTTAATAGGATGTACCAATGGGTCAGCATAATTTTCAAAGTCGCACCTTAAGGTATAGTATATGTGTATACATTCCGCTTTCTAATTTTTTTTTTTTAAATTTTTTTTTTTATTTTTATTTTATGGCTGTGTTGGGTCTTCGTTTCTATGCGAGGGCTTTCTCTAGTTGCGGCAAGCGGGGGCCACTCTTCATCACGGTGCGCGGGCCTCTCACTATCGCGGCCTCTCTTTGTTGCGGAGCACAGGCTCCAGACGCGCAGGCTCAGTAGTTGTGGCTCACGGGCCCAGTCGCTCCGCGGCATGTGGGATCTTCCCAGACCAGGGCTCGAACCCGTGTCCCCTGCATTGGCAGGCAGATTCTCAACCACTGCGCCACCAGGGAAGCCCCCCGCTTTCTAATTTTTTAAAGGCTTAATTGTTTTTTATTTATTCCTGAAAGTAATTATCATCAATTATAGTAATTTTGAAGTCTACTTCTTCCAAAAAAAAAGAGCAGCTACTTGTGAAAACCCCTACTAAATTGCTTTCAGCTTCTAAAAATAGGATTATTGGTGTCGTTTTATTAGAGTTAAAAGAGGGAAAAGGAAAACACTGCCTAGTAAACACTTTAGAACTTTAAATTGTTTTCTTAAAATGATTCTTCTTCATATTAATTTGTAGTAAAAAATTGAACTTTCTTAAAATGAGTAACTTACTTAAAATGATGTTTCTGGGGTTGAATCCTAGAAATAAAAGCAAGGTAAGTCCAGCCTTTTTTTTTTGGATGGAAGGCCCTTTACAGACCATGTAGTCTACCATTTTACAGATGGCAACACTGAGGACCAGAGAGGCTCAATCACTTGAAGGCAAGGATGAGGCAAGGAGAGGCCAGGGACTCCTTGCCCCCAGTCCATGAGCTGCTGCAGGTCAAGAAGTTCATCCGAGGCTGGCCTAGAGAGTGGCAGGGGGCAGGGGGAGGGGAAACCACCAGCTCTGGGGCCACACCCATCACCCTCACCCTCCTCCCAGTCAGGACAGCAGCAACATCTCCCTGCAAGAAATGAAACGCTCATCTCCTCCAAGAGCCACCTCCAGGGCTCATCAGCCTTTCTATAGTGAAAAGAAGTGCAGCCCACCCTGCTCAAAAAAAGAAAAATCGCTTCCACAAAGGCCTGCAGGTCCCTTTGTCATCTTCACAAGATCACAGACAGACACTAACCCTTTTCCTTGTCTGTGTTCCTCTAGCTTTGGGGCTCAGAGTCTTACTTTTGCATTGGTTTGGGAGCTAAGTACTTCTTATTGAAGATGTTAGGATAATTAATGAAAGGCCCAAAACTTGAGTCAGCTTTTCTTTCCCCACAGAGACGTGAGTATATTCCTGTAGAAAACTCATTGCCTGAAAGCAGTTAGATCATTCCCTGCCAGATCTTTAGGGCACACTATTTCAGATCCCTCTATGTTACTTTATTTTTGTTGTAATGAGCTCTAATTTGTATTTTGTGTAAAATTTGAAATTTTAACATTGACATATAACACTTAGAGCCCTATGTTATAAGGAAAATTGGGTTCTTGGGCTTTTGAAGTGTTATTTTTTAAGTGGCAAATGCCAAATTAAAGAGAGATTAAGGTAATTTAAGAAATATTTTGGGCCCGTCACATATCTTGAGAAGGCTTGACTCTTCAGGCCAATAAGAGACTAGCACATCTGCAAACAACTGCCTACAGAATTTCATGGACATCCTTTCGCCTTATATGTGCTATGTCCTCTTATCTGTCTAGTGGGGAATACCTCGTGCGGTGCCAGTATGATGTGGGCAGTGTCTTTGGGGATGACCACTGTCTGAAAGACAGTGACGAGAAGCTGTCATTTTTATCTGCACCAGGCACATGGGGAACCTAATTTCATCCGTACAGGTTACTCCAAGGTAGATGCAGTTGCCATTATCGTTTTAGGAGGGAAGAAACCAAGGTGCTGGGTTAGGAGATGACCAGAGTCACGTGACTGTGGAGGCGAGGCCGTGGTCATGCCCAGGGTCTGTGACCCCAAAACCTGTGTTCGTAGCTGCTCTCCTGTCCTGCCTGCCCTCCTAAGAGCTTCTTCCACATCTACTCCACTTTCCTCCGTGGTGGTTGATCTTTGGTGGCCCCAAGCCTCCCAGAGAGAGCACGGCTTTCAAATCAGCCTCACCTGGGACTTCCTCTGTACGTCCTGCCTATGTAACATGGCCAAGGTCCTAAAACCTCTCTGAGCCCACAGCCTGGCAGTGAGTGGGCGTCACGGGGCAGTGACGCATCATCTGAGATAAAGCAGGACCTCTTCCACGCCTCCTTAGATATAGCAGCCCAGGCCTGGGGCTGGGACAGGTCAGGGAAGGAGCTCAGGAGAGAGAATGGAGAGGAATTGGAAAGAGGGGTTGGGGACACTGAGTACTGGGGAAGCCAACAGTAGGGCAGGAACGAGGACAGGAAGGTCAAAAATGCTGAAACGTTGAAAATCTGAGGAACAAAGCCCTGCTTGGTGAATTAAGAACTCCTCGTGGGGAGGTGATCAGCCCCAAGGGTATCCTATCACTTCTGTAGCGGAGGTCACAAAACTGTGGAGACAAGGAAACTGTCTACATGTTAAGAGCTGTTAGCCAGAAAATTAGTGAATGCAAAGGATGCATAATAACATGCATAATAACATGCATAATAACATGCAATAACAGGATGCATAATAACATGCATAATAACATGCATAATAACATGCAATAACAGGACGCATAATAACATGCAATAACAGGACGCATAATAACATGCATAATAACATGCAATAACAGGAGCTGTTAGCCAGAAAATTAGTGAATGCAAAGGATGCATAATAACATGCATTTATTGGCTACTTCATGCGCCACATTTACTGCGTTGAGCACCGCACAGGCATTATCTAAGCTAATCCTAAAACAGACTCACGACGACAGTGCCATTGTTAGCACCCTGGACATATGATGGAAGGGTTAAATTTTCTTGTGAGCTCAAGGCATCTACACTGTTCCTTCTCACACTTGGAGACACTTTTTGAAAGAGAAAGCCACCAAACTGAAGTCAGGAATCCCAACACTTGGCATAGGGCTGATGAAAAGAAAAAGAAGAGTCTAAAATGAAGGTAGCACCTCAGCCATAAATGGGAATGAGCCATCCTAGATGATTGCTGAGATGCCATGCTTTTTTTAAAAGAAGGATCAAAATTAATTTGCCTTCCAATTTAGCTTGGAATTTGGCATGCCAAAACCTCTTAATTCCATTGGCTTGGTGTCTATAGGTGGATCACTTAATATCGTTCTGTTTTTGAACCAAAACTGCCCTTAGCCTGTCTACAGAAAGCAGGACCTGAAAGTGTGAATCCACAAACAATGATATAATGTAGGTAGATTACCCATCCATCTCATTAATGATAATTCCATGAGATTTAATTACAGATAAATATGATATTGCACACTGAATACTATTCTTATCTATATAGAGAGGCAGTTCTAAACTCAGAAAAGTATTATTTTTATTCCAGAGTAGGAGGTCTATTCAGTGAGTAATTTAACCAACCACAAGACAAAGGCTTGTGCTCACTCCCATGGGACTAGGTGACTCGGACACCCAGACTCAGGTGCAGGCTCGTTCAGGCCAGTTTGGGAAGGGCCAGATGTGCTTATACTCTTTGCAGTAGATGTTTAACTTTTAAAAACAGGTATTATTTTGATTTTCTCCTTTACATCATTCTCATGCTAATTGTCAAATGAACCTTGGAGAACTCATTCTTATCTTGGCACAATTTATTTGCAAAACATTTTATATTATGACTGCAGATTATTTACTTCCAAGATCAAGTGAGCAGTCTGCACATATAAGTGGGGTTTTCTGTGAATAGTGCTTTCTGAAACTGAGGAACATTTAAATACATGCAATGAAGCTTTGACGTGTCTCAAGTAAGACTTTAGTTCTGAAAATTCTTGAAAATGGACCAAGGAAAACATAAAACAGGAATGATTATTTTGTCAACCACACCAAATTTTTACAAGGGAATTTCCAAGGCCAGTATGTTCTGTCATAAAATAAAGTTTATAAAGGCAACAATTCAGGGGCTAGTGCATCTCTTGGGACAGAAATTTCTTTTATCTCAGACACCAAGGCCATATCTTTCAGTGTTGCTTTTTAATTTCATTCTGAGTAGTAAGGCAACATTTTACTGCACCAAAAACTCTAGCCAATTCATCCAATCCACAGAGTGGCTATATGGTAATAGAGAAAAGGCTGCACATAGACTGTTTCCTTTTTTAAAAAAATTCAGTGAACAGAATCAGACAGAGGTTTTGGCATCATAGACGCGCAGCCTTATTGTTTAGTTTAGTAATAATATTCTTACCCAAAATATTTCCTCCTTCATATAGAACCAAGTCACAAAAGAAAAGATTTGAAGAGGAATTAAATGAAAGGATGATTCAAGCAATTGATGGAATCAATGCACAAAAGTGAGTACTTTTAAATTATCATTCCTCTCTTATTTCAATCCTATTATTTGAAAATAATGACATATTTTCCAAAAGAATTTCCCCCCAAACTCTGTCATACTTATCATGACAAAGCCAAGTTTTCTGAGACAGTTCATTCATTTCACCTCAAGCGTCCTTAATAATAGCTTTTGTTAGTAGTATTTCATCTTTTAAAAATTTTTTAACTCTGCCTAATCCTCCCCAAGTAAATTACTGATAAACAACATGATACATAATTATAGAGAGAAAATTAGAGCGTAGTGTGTTCAGTAGCATATTGTTTAAAGATCAATAGATTCCACATGGGAAAATCATTAAGTTGTAACGTGTGACACTATTCAAGATGCTTACATCCCCCCACCCCGAAAAATCAGAGAATGTGGAGGTAACCTGTGTTCTAAATCCTGGAAGAAGGTCTTGAGCATTAGAATCTGAATTCATGGAGGCAGCAGGAGGAAGACCAGTTCTTTGGAGGCCAAAATATCATTCAGTCTATAAAGCCAAGAATTGCTATTGTAGTTTTAAATGGTCCAAAAAGGCAGGAGACAAGATTTAAAGAAGCTGGTGGCTTTCATGGCTTGCACAGAATGATTACATTCACCGGCCTTGGAATTCTCCTTAGGTGTGTGTGCCATGGCTGACCTCATGAAGGGCAGGAGGTAAACAACTCAGTGTGTTTCCTGGTACTCATTAGACGCTCCATAAATGTTTATTGAATTAAACTGCGGTGAAAACCTTAGTAGGTCCAAATGAAAAGGTTTTATGCGAAAGTTTTCATCTTTATGGAAACCTATTTAATTTTTATCATGAAAGTTGACTCATGGAAAGTGTAAATGATTTTCACCTGGCACTGTGCCTCCAAAATTAAGTTACACAGCTTTGCAAAATGCCTACCTCTTCTAGACTGTGCCTTGCAAGTGTGCATTTCAGAATATTTACAGGACTTATGAAGGAATCGCATGAGCGTATGTATGTATGTAGGTGGTGTGTGTATGTGTGGAGTTCCATACATATACGATAAAGTCTCTAGGGCTGGCTAGAGCTGCAGTTCAGATAGGCCAGCACATTGATTGCACACCTGCCTAATCCCCGCTGTATACCCCAAATAGATAAAGCCTTCCACCTGCCATAGAGCACTCAGGGCACATCAGCAGTGCCGAGATAGGTGCCCTGCTTTGCCTGATACCAGGATCCAAGTGAAAAATAGTCTCAACTCTGCCCTGATTGAAGCCTCAACACCTCACAACTGAGCAACAATGACTACCTGTAATGTACTGGCAGCTAAAACCCAGGGAAGTCTGATTTCACACAATGTATATTCATTCGACCAGAGCAAATAGCAGTTACTACTCTGTAACCCACTGGAATAAAATACAGCAGAAGAGAGAAGAAATCTTGTTCCTTGGCAAAGTCTAGCCAATTACAATGATAGTAGTAATAATAAAAAACGAATGTATAAAATCAGCCTCAGCATGTCTTCATGCAGGACGCCTACCTTGTTAAACTACTTTTATGCCCACTTTTTAGAACGTTCCTACTAAAGGAATCATTAGAAAGTACAATCATTGGCTTTGCTTTATTTTTGTCAAGGTTGTTTGTGAATTGTCTGTCAGTATGGTATCATTTTGTACTCAAATACATGTTTGGTTACCACCTTTGTGTTTTAACGTAGTTTTATGCTAAAGTCGTGGTTAACGTTGGTGTAACCGCTTATGCTGTAATTTTCCCAACACATTTCAGAAATCAAGTGGAAGAAAATGTCATGCTGTACTCAAAAATCAAAAGGGGAATTTTTAAAATGGAAGCTATTATGCACCTATTTTTTTAATTAGCTTCACTCCCATTCTGTTATGCCCTACTCATTAACTTCTCTTGTTCTTCGATAAGATGTTCTTCTGATCTTATTTGATTTTTCCCCTTGAGGATTCAGTAGGGACTCCAGGCTTGATGTACCATTCGGTCGTTTTCTGCTATTGACATAAAACAGTGATTTATATGCAGATTTTCATGTATTCATTCCTTTACTCATTTAGTGAGCATTGGTTAAAGGGTGAGCAATGTCATTTGCTCAGCATCAGACATGCATACCAAGACCCCAGGCCTGGTGTTACCCCTCAGAGCCCTGAGTGAGGGGAAGAAAGATCGCTGCACAGATGCCCTACAGTTGTGACAGGTGAAGAGGAGCAGGACAGCACAGACGAAAAGTCTCAAGTTTTCTGGAGGAGGTGACACCTGGGCCAAACCTTGAAGGAAACTAAGAGGGAGAGAGGGAAACCGTCATGGTGTGACAACAGGACTCGCCAGGGTCAGAGGTGTGCTTACCAGTCTTTAGCACAGTCAGGACACAGGACGCCCCTGCAGGAGGCTCTCAGGGTAAAGAGGCTTGAGTGGGAAGTCGGATGCCCTGAGAAGCAACTTGGAGTCCGCCTGAGGGGGGTGGGGCGTGAGCACTCTGAATGGTTCTAACCAATGACTGTGTGATCACCTCCATCCTGCTGGTGTGCAGAGGATTCCTTAAGACAGGAAGACCCTGAAATGAATGCTGCAGAGCCAAACCAGAGATGGCCAGGCCCCCGTGAGGATGGAGCTCAGGGCAGAGGTATTGACTTAGTCCGGGTGGGTGATGTCAGCTGAAAAACAATGCACAACCTGAGAGTTGTGAATTAAGTTTTACTGGGGGCAAAGTGAGGACTGTAGGCCAGGAGACAGCCTCTCAGGTAGCTCTGAGGAACTGTCCGAAGAGGTGGGGAGGAGGTCAGTGTACGCGTGATCTTGGTGAAGGGGGCACGTGCAACCCAGCACACGTTTAGGCAGAAGGTTGCTCCTAGTTACGAGGAGCAGACGTGCCCATTAATGATTTTAGTGCTTTTCTAGATGTGAGAAGAGGCAAGAAATTGGACTCATAAAATCTCCTGGAGATATCTTAACTATCTGAAGGCCTTTTCTGCCAGTTTTCCCAGAGCACAGAGTGCCTCATTCATGATCTCCACTCTGAACCCCTTTGAAGGTGTGTTGAAGGTCAGCGACAGCAGTGGCCAGTGACAAAGTCCTTGTAGAGGCAGGTGGCAAGTGGCAGTTTTTAGTTGGCAGCGAGGTGAGAGGGAAGAAAGTGTGTACCAGAGGTCTGCCCCGAGGAGGATTACCAGAAGCTTCTCCCCTCGGGAGGTGCAGAGCCGGGAAGGGGAAGCCCTGTGGGTGGACGGACCAGGCCATCCCCTCCACGGCAGTATTCTTCTCTTGAGGACCTGGGCGCTCCTGTAAGATTCATCTCAATAGAGGGGTGTGCTGTACAGTTAATATTCAGAATGAGATTGCCACGTCAGGTTCTTCCAGATTGGTTTAAAAAGAAAAAGAAAACAGTAGGAAAGAGGTAATGTGAAAAGTTCAAAAGGGGAGAAACAGGGGCTTCTGGGGTGCAGGAAAGGAGCTGGTGAGTTAATGAAGGACACGAGACCCAGGTTTAATTATGTCTGAGTGGGGTGGTGTGCATGTATGGGTGGATGACCGGCCGACCCCAGGGCTGGGGAAGGGTCAGGCTTCCACACCGAGAGACCACCTATCCAGCATCATTTATTTCAGCTGCAGGTCCATGGACCACCTTTCCCAAATGCCACAGGTCACCCAGGGCCTTAGTGCACAACTGAGGCCACTTGGACCTTTGGATTCAAGGCTGCATAGATAGGTGGCGTGTTAGTCAGCTGGGACTGCCGTACAAAATGCCATGGGCTGAGTGGCTTATACAGCAAAAATTTATTTTCTCACAGCTCTGAAGGCTAGAAGTCCGAGTCAGGGTGCCAGCATGGTTGGTTTCGGGTGAGAGCTCTCTCCTTGACTTGCAAAAGGCAGTCCCCTTGCTGTGTGCTCCTGTGGCCTTTCCTCTGCGCTACGCAGAAAAAGAGAAAGAGCGAGCTCTCTGGTGTCACTTCTCATAAGTTCACTCATTCTCTTGAGTCAGGTCCCCACCCTTAGGACTTCATTCAACTCTAATTACTTCCTTGGAGGCCCCATCTCCAGATACGCACACTGCAGGTTAGGCCTTCAATGTATGAAGTGGGAGATACGAACAGTCAGTCCATAACGCAAGGAAAGTGGTCTCCTCTCTATTTTAGCATCCCGTTTGCGATAACATTCCAGAATAATTCTGCATGAGGATGTGGATGTACTTTGCCTCTCAGCTCAAGTCAAGATCTTGTTTAGAATTTCCTTTATTGGCCTCAGCCTAGCACAAAAACAACTTAGTATAAATTCATAATCATTCTTTTGTGTAGCGCAGGGGTGGGGTTGACTTTCTTCGTGCCAGAGACCATTTGGGTCAGGAGCAGTGTCAGGAGACCGGGAATATTACACACGTTCTCCATTCTCGTCTCTGTCTGTAGTTCCAATTCCCCAAAGTATTTGACCTTATTTTCCCACACAAGTCTTTCTGACTCCAAATATCCAAATGACATTTATAAATCTCTGAGTTTCCTATGAATCACTAATGGGAACTGAGGCCACCTCAGAGAACCCACAGAGATGTGAGGCCTGTGGGGAGGATGTGCTCTTCTTAACTCTGAGGACAAAAGAGGAAGAATTGGGCCCATCACTTATGGCTTCAAGGAAGAAGCCTTTGGCCAAACCTGACCTGCTGTGAGAAAAGGAAGGCACAGGGTAGGTGTGGGTCCGGTAGTCTCACCATAAATATCTTTGCTGCAAGGGGATTCATCTCAGGACTAATTGGCATAAGACAGTTTTGCCATAAAAGATAAAATAAAGAAAATAAAAGAGAAACATTGAAATGGACATCTTGAAACCTTAGCAACAAAATTTTGAAAGATTCGATTGCAAAAAATAAAAATGCAAAAAATACTTAGATACACTTAAAATGCGTGTAGATACATGGTTATAGTTGTATTTGGGTGTATCTTAGAGAAAGCAATGCTACTTTCTTTCTCAAGGCCGATCACTAAGGATTCAGGATCTAATGTCAGACATACATTCTTTACGATATAAAAAAATCTGCTCTAAGCCTCTGCAGATTCCTCTGGGAGTAAAATGAACAGAGGAGGGACTCTGCTATTTCTTATCAATATGTGTAATATCACTGGTGACACATATCCAGACGATACTGAAATGTCCCAGCACATGCCCAGTCCTTATATTTCACCAAATCATCTAAGCCAAATTCTGTGCCAAATACCACAATTCTGTCTATTTCATGATCTTCACTATCAAATGGCAAAAAAATCCACCATGTCCATCGACAGATGAATGGATAAAGAAGATGTGGCACATATATACAATGGAATAGTACTCAGCCATAAAAAGAAACGAAACTGAGTTATTTGTAGTGAGGTAGATGGACCTAGAGTCTGTCATACAGAGTGAAGTGAGTCAGAAAGAGAAAAACAAATACCGTATGCTAACACATATATATGGAATCTAAAAAAAGAAAAAAAATGGTTCTGAAGAACCTAGTGGCAGGACAGGAATAAAGATGCAGACGTAGAGAATGGACTTGGGGACACGGGGAGGGGGAAGGGTAGGCTGGGACGAAGTGAGAGAGTGGCGTGGACTTATATACACTACCAAATGTAAAACAGATAGCTAGTGGGAAGCAGCTGCATAGCACAGGGAGATCAGCTCAGTGCTTTGTGAGCACCTAGAGGGGTGAGATAGGGAGGGTGGAAGGGGGACGCAAGAGGGAGGAGATATGGGGATATATGTATATGTGTAGCTGATTCACTTTGTTATAAAGCAGAAACTAACACACCATTGTAAAGCAATTATACTCCAATAAAGATGTTAAAAAAATAAATAAAATAAATTTTAAAATTTGTAAAAAGAAATGTATACTCATCAAGAATTATACAACCATTTCTTTTTGGGGAGGATAGGACCTGGATTCTCCTTTTGTCTCCAGCTTCTACTACTGCATGATAAATTTGGTAGAGACGGCAGGAGAGAACAAGCTGTTGTATCTAGATCAGCCAAAGAGCCAATGATTAATGCTCTCGATGACTGTTGTCAATTACTAGCCACCTTTTATATATTTGCCATAGCTTGGTAAACTGTTGGTTTTGGTGGGTGGGAGAGATGACTGCTCACTGAAGGATGTGCAAAGATTGATATATTATCATTTTCTAGTGTAATGAATCCAAAACTGTGAATCAACAGCTATTTTGTCTATTATGGCAAAACGGCCTTACGGCTAACTAGTTGTACAGCAACTCTGCTTGCAGCCAAGATTCTTATGAGCAAATACCTTGAACCAGCAATTGGAATTCAGTCATTTCCCCAAGCATCCGTCCAGGGATCAAGTCTTAGGAACCTCAGTGTACATTTCGACCTGTGTTAGGTGTTGGGGACACAAAGAAAGGCAGACTTTGTCTTGAGTGCTTCCTGTCTACCTGCAGGACAGACAGGTAACTAAAACCCAGAAACATGGGGCCCCACTAACCAATGAGGAACTGGTTTTATCTCCACTTTGTAAATTTTGCTTGTATTTTATTTCCAAGCTTATGTTATCCAGGAGCATTTTTTAAATAGAAATTTCATCCGTAATAAAGAAAAAAACTTTTTAATAAGTTACTGGCATACATTATTCATAGGATTATCCATAATGAATACACAGTTCTAAAAAATTAGTATAGTTAAAATTTATCTTAAATTTTATTTTCTGCTCCTTCTAATATTAACCAACCTTTGATTCCTCCAACTAGTGCCATAAAACAGAACAATAACCTATCTCTGCAGCTGGGGCAGTCATAATATCAAAAAAATATGTATATTTTCCTGATACCTAAAGCTTATAACCTTGAATCCAAAAGTATTTTTAAAGTTCTCACTTTTAATGGCAATCATTCTAGAATACATGACTGACTTCTGGGCCACAGTTGAAATTGTGCTGTCTGTGGTTTCGTCTCCTGGGAAACTCAAGTTCATCGTGGTGCGTGTGCTGTGAGTGTCTTCAGAACTGTCCAGATGTTCCAGGCACACAGCTGTCCAGGTAGCCCTGGAGATGTTCCTCCTCAAATGTGCCGGTCTCCTGGGTTAACTGGGTCAACCCTGATGTGAAACCTCGTGTACATTTCGACCTGTGTCTGAAATGAGGAGGTGACTGTCCCTGTTGATTATGGGATAATGTGTGACAGTTCACTTGGTCTTTATTCCTGGATCGTCAAAGGCCTTCCCCATTTGTCTTTATCTCCCAAATATGTTGCAGGTAGTCAAAATCCATAGAGATATGACCAATGGGTTGGAAAAGTACTATATTTAGGAATTCTTGGGAATTGATCATTGTTTTCACAGGTATAACATTTTATCTCTAGAAGTATATATATGTATGTACTCTCTCTGCCTATATACAGATATATAAGTATAGATATAAATGTAGATGTAGATATATAGTTATATACACTTGGAAATATATACATAAATATGCAGGTATTTATGCATAAATACTACATGCATATACATATGCAATTCAGGTAATTATATATTTTCATTATAAAAGTCTTTATTTTAAAAAAATCAGAAAGTAGAAATAAAAATTCCTCAGTGTAATGACTTAACCTAGACGGTAATTTCTTTTGTTCGTATTTATTTCTAGGTATTTTTCTTGATGCATAGATTTCAATTTTTTCTTACATTTCTGTACTCGTGACTATAAGAATGTGTTATCTCTCTGTCTGCTTAGCTTTATTTCATAAACTGTGTGTTTATTTTATTGCAAAATGTGTGACTGTACCGGGCATCATATGCCCAGCTTGCTGGATCATACACCCAGGGTGGCCGTTCAACCTGCGATTATACACAATGTTCTAGTGAAGAAGGGTTTTGTCTTTAAGGTCTTTCTCTATCTCAACTGCTTTCCCGAAACAAATTTCTGAAAGTCAGTCAATGTGTGAGAATGTTACTTCCATATGCCTTTTATTTTTCAACGTCTGAGAGATATATATGTGTTATGTATGTGTGTGTTTATGTTGGCATCGACGTACTATGTTAGTGGTCTGACCTGATTGCTTCTTATATTAGTATTTGTACCCATTTTTTGAAATCTGTATTCAAGCGTGACTTTTTTTTTTACTTTATAGAAATGAAAAACATGACAATGAAAGTATTTTTAGTAAGTGTGAAAGGAGTAAAATCTTCTTGCCTGCATGTGGAAGCCACTCTAAGTATTTCTGACGCTCTGTGATGTATTGCTTGCTATAAGCTAAGAAAAATGGTGCTTCTCCCTGAACCAGATCCTTTAGGAGATGAAAGTAGCATGTGGTTTCAGTAAGACATCAGGGAATAAATTTATTGACGTACTTGAGTCCTTTTGATGACTTATCTCCCTAATTATTTAAGTTGGATAACTTGAGTTTCAACTTGGTTTGACAGTTGGTTTGTAATATAGAATTTTCAAGGCGGTCAATGTGTGAATAAGCATATTATATTTGCATATCCTGTTAACAAACCTAGATTCCATGTTTGGCATTATGAAGAAAGAAGAACGCAAGTCATTTTTAAAAAATAGTTCCAGGTGTTTGGTTGGAGGTTTGGTTTTATGATGTGTCTATCCTTTTTGTT
Organism: Eschrichtius robustus; assembly: GCF_028021215.1. Taxonomy (NCBI): domain Eukaryota; kingdom Metazoa; phylum Chordata; class Mammalia; order Artiodactyla; family Eschrichtiidae; genus Eschrichtius; species Eschrichtius robustus. The sequence continues at coordinate 6,317,008 of NC_090825.1, forward strand.
TCCAGGCAGTGGCTCAAGTCTGAAGACATTCAGAGAATCTCATTGCTTTTCTACAATAAAATACTAGAAAAAGAAGTAAGCTATATTTTTCTTCAAAATCAATCGTTTTTCCAAAATATTAGTTTTTTAAAAATTCCATCATGAAATTGTATTCATAGCATTTTACATGCAACATTTAAACTGCCTCTAACCATATCCGATTTCTTTCTAGCTTTTCCTGTGGTTCTTCCAGGCATACATTGTTTTACCACATTTCTGGTTACCAGGTTTCTGTCTTTGGCGAGTCACCTCTTTCAACACTCCTGTTAGTAAATGATGTCTGTGTGATGTGGAGCTAAGGGAAAAGGAAGAAGTTAATATCTTGCTTTCTCAGTGAGAAATTTTCGTAGAAAAGTTTTTAAAAGAAAGCAAAATCCTTTCTGACAAGTTTACAGTGTCTTTACACAAATTATTTTAACTTTTTGATAAAAATATGAGATTTACATTCAACCCCTGTTTGGGAGAATTAGAAACTTTTAAGTTTTGTTGCATCTAAATACTTTCACATTTTAACTCCTAAAGTAGAGCTATTTCAGGCACGAATAAATAACCAGACATTTAATTTGTACATGTCAAGCTTAACCAGGATTTGCTAAAATGAATTAAGTAATTATTGCAGAAAGGACAACTGTTCTAGGTTGACCTTATTCATTTGCCTTTTTTTTTCATGTTGATCTAGAAAAAGAGCAGGTTAGAGGTAATTTGCACCATCTAACCGTGTAATTATAGTCTTAGTTTGAACAAAAGCTACTATGTTAATGGCAACAGTCACAGCACAGATATTAAAACTCTGTTGAGAAAATCCAGTTCATTGTTTTATGGATATTGAATGGACGTAGAAAATATCAAAATTCTTTCCAAAACTCATCAAGGTTGGATTTTACAATTACACCTAAGCTTTCTTTTGTACTAGTTAGTGATCAAGAAGGTCAATTTTCTGTCTCTAAGTTAGGGACTTTGACTGCAGAGAGTTTACCAAATTGATGTTTGATACAATTTATTATTATTATTATTGAACAACTTAGACAGTAATGACTACTTACTGTTTAAATGTTAAATTATTTCCTTCCTGATAGAAGTCCTTTTCCTTGATTAATACCACAAGGAAATTCCAAGTCATGTCTCTGCACAAAGCACAGAAAATAAGGACATAACTGAGTGCATAAAATATAATCACATTTCAGCAATTACGCTAGCAGAGCTTCTTCATCAGCATTGTAAATTATCCTGGCTATGAAGTCACAAAAGTCACCAAAGAAATATTCTAGTAAACAGAAAATGATCATTATTAAAACATGCAGCTTTTGCTGACGTTCCCCATGCGTACATATTTGCAGAGGCCGACTTTGAGGCAGGCTTTAGGCAGCACTGAGATTTAAGCTCACTTTTTGTCCTCCTATTCCCAACCTGCTCTTCAGGCCAGCAGGAGGGGTAAAAGGCAGCAAGACATAGAGGAAGAGAAGCCAGACCACCCAGAGGTCCATCATCTGCACCAAAATCCCAGAGGCTAAACTCGAGAAATACATACCTAACTTCCCACAACTTGGGACACAGTTTGTGCAGATACACTCATGCGACCTGCCAGCATTGTCAGGAGGCTTCAATAGCATTGCCACAAAAACTTTATTTCCTTTAATTTTATCATAGAACCCTTGTTTGAGAGGCAATAGTGCCTCGTGGTTGGAAGCCTGGGTTCAGGAGCCAGTCCAGCGGGGTGAAGATTCTGGTTGCCCCATGTGCTGTGTGTTTCTAAGAATGTTAATCAGTTGCTCTGGTCCAAAGTTTTTTCATCCTAAACTAGAGACAGCAGTAGTTCCTGCCTCACGCAGTTGTTGTGAGGATTAAATGAGTTAGTCCGCAGAAAGCCTTGAGAGTGCCCGGCACACCATCACCAGAGTCAAGGGGACATGTGGCAGACTGTTACCATCATGAGTGCAGCGTTGGCCGGCTTTTCCTGCATAAGCCAAGAAGGGCAGCCCCAGGCGGGCAGCTACACTGGTCAGTTTATGATCCTGGATGTTATGGAAAGCCATATGAAACTGCTGATTATGCTGGGCAAGTAGAAAGAGTCCAACAGCCAGACCCGGACAGGCAAACAGATGTTCATAGAGGACAGAGCCTGCTGGTCTTCTGTCTTATAATTTCGCTCACCACCTCTCAATGATAAAATAAAATGCTAAAACAAATAAATAAAACGAGAATATTGCATTTCCTCAGTATTCTTCAAAAGTAAAATATGGCTATGTGAAAAGTCAGTTGCTTTCCGCAAGCAATCTCGGACCTCAGACCCACAAGGGAAGCAGGACACCTGCACACTTCGTGGGTCCATTCAGTTCACTCACTCGTCTTTCTGGCCAGGTGCTCTGTCTCCTTGCTGGAGGGATTCGATTGCCTCTCCATGGGTTTCCGAACAGGTCGACTCACAAAAGTCATGGTCTTTGAAGTCACCCTTTCACAGCTCATTTGGAGGGAGGGAGCTCTCGTTGCCAGAGGGGAACAGCCATTGTCCTTAGGTGGTTTTTTTCCACAGTCTGCAGGTGACGAGTGTGATGTATGAACCAGGTACAGTTAGATGTACCTGCTGGATGACTGTTTCAGCCCTTCTCTCAGACAACTTGTCATTCCTGGTTTCTTTTCTCGCCTTAGTACCGAGCCACTGCACTGCCAGCCTTCAAGTATTACGTGACCTGCGCTTGCCTCATATTCTTCTGCATCTTCATCGTGCAGATCCTGGTCTTACCCAAGTAAGTACATACGGTTCTACGTTGTGATTCTCACTGGGTGTGTATTTCTGCTGGACTCAGTTATACTAAGGGTCACGAGAGGATGCACAGTTTCCAACGGAGCGCTTATGTAACACGGGCGGGCGGCAGGCAGGGTGGGGAGAGGACGGCGGGCAGGGGAGGTGATTTCAGGCTCTGTGAAGCTAAGTGGCCCCCGTGTCTTACTCAGTTTTAGTAATTTTGAATTTTCCAAGTGGACATGTTGATTGACCTTCTAGGAATTTTTTAAAAAATAAATTTAACCATTTTACTTTGATTTCCGTATTATTCTGATGCTCATGTCTAAGAAATGTAACCCAATAAGTTTACCCAGAAAGAGCAAAATCACCAGATGTTGTTTCTGATAAACAAACAACATTATTATGTATTGAAAGGACAAAACCTGCTCTGGGCTTACTTTGCCCACCCCTCCATTCTGATTTCGTGTTCTTCTCCCTGAAGCCCACCCTCTCCGCCATCTCTGAGTGTTATGAGCCCCTCTCCAGCTCGCCCCTCCCAGGAGAGACCTGGGTACAGAGAACTGGGTAACCAGATTTCACACTTTCGCATTTTTCCTCCTACTGGTGAAAACCGAATCACTCCATGATTCCTAGGTAGGCGTTCTCTTACACCTTATTAAGGAGTGGAATGTAAGTCAACTGACTTTCTTTAAAGAAACTGATTCTTTCTCATCATACAATCTAAAAGAAAATGCTTGTCCTTCTTTTAATAATTGGGGATAAGAAAGAAATTTAAGAAAAAATTTCTTTCCACTCATCATTACCTCTTTTGTAAAGGCCACAGCAACCATTTTCAATCTAGTTGGAGTTAGTTGTATTATTGCATTTAACTTCAGCGGTGCAGCCAGCATTTGAGGGCAACCTGAATTGCTGAGGCTGGGTTCCAGTTTGTCTCATGAAGATGCTGAGCAAACTAGAAAGAAATGGTCTGCCTTTCCCTCCATACCCCAAAGGATGTTCTTCTGGACAACTAGCCAATACCAAGGCATTTAAAGATTAATAACAAGTGATCGTATTATTCATACATGTACAATCCCAAAGCTATCTGCCCCCTTTTAGAAGAGGTTCCCACTGGCCACCCGTTTCCTCCCCTTTCCCCCCATAAATGAGCATTGAAATACATTTGCCAAATGAGTTCTCCCTCTAGACTTACACAGTCTTCAGTGAACTTTGCCAAGGTCAACCTGTCAGTTTTCCAATGAAAACAAAAAATGTTAACAATTAAGCTTCTTCTAAGTTCCAGGCCTCTGCCACATGGTGCAGGAGAGAAACAGCTGTTCCTGCACAGACAAGGCTTATTGAATAGTAAAGCCGAAGGGCATGTAAAAAGTGATGTAGTTGAAACAAGTGTTACCAAGGGGAATGAGCCCTTATTTACACTCTAAAGTAGAGACATTCATTCATTTTTCTACATCTTCCTATTGGATGAGTATTTTCATATTTTCTACATCACAATTAAGACAGGGTTTATCACCTACTGTTTGGGAGGGGAGAAAGTGACCAGAGTGTTATAAAAGACAATGCCAAAGAAGACAAAAGGACTTCTGGGGACCAGGAAAAACATTCCATGGAATTACACTTTAAAAAAAAATCAAGTTGGTGTCTTTTCTGTCTTCGCTTTTATTTTTTTGTCTCTTTTCTGTTGTGTTGTTTTACGGGAACCCATCGAAGTTCATTCCCTCAAGCATCATTACCAATTATTGTGTTTCTCTTGAGCAACAAGTTGGATTTTGAGCATGAGTGTTGTGAAATAGGTACGGGTCACATTTCCCTTTCTGTGTTGGCAGTTAGAAGGCGCAGAGTAAGGTCTGCGGACGCCTTTCATGGAGACTTTAGACCTGCACTTTCTATACCGGCCTCACAGTATAGTATAGTATAGTATAGTATAGTATAGTATAGTATAGTATAGTATAGTATAGTATAGTCCTTTTCCTTCATTTTTCTTTCACGTTAATGTCCTAATTTTTCTTTTTTTCTTTTTAAAAATTCTTGCTCTGAAATATTTCAAAGATACAGAAAAGTACAGAGCATAATATAATAAATATGCATTTGCACACAATCCAGATTTCACAAATGTTGAGCCTGTGTCATACTGACTATATATAAGTTTCTGTGCTCTTGGGGACATTATTGGTTGGGTATGCTTCCTGTAAACAGTATCTATTGTTACGGGGTTTTTTTGTTTATTCAATCTGATATCTTTTTGTATATTAATGTGACTTTATTCCATTTGTATTTTGATTCTTTTATTGATGCGTGTGGACCCACTTCTACTCTCTTATTTTATGTTTCATTTACTTTGCTTTTCCTTGGTTTTCCCCATGCCCCAAATCTCCCATCTTCTTAACCTCTAAAGGATTGATCAAGTTTTCTTTATTCTTATTTTTCCTTTACTTGCTCTATATATAGAGAGCAGGGGGGATAGAAGGGGGATCCTATATATTTTCTTTCAATGATTACCATTGAAATTTTAACACATATTCTTAATTTAATAAATTATAAAGTTAATCATTATGTCTCTTCTATGTAATTATTTCTTAGGATTTTAGTTCCAGATGGTAATTACAGTCAATATTTATTAAGACTTACATTCTTTATCATTTTATTTGTTCATCAGTGCTTTGTAAAAATTATTTCTTCCTACAAGTTTATTCTCCTTCTTGATGATGTGTATCATTAGTATCTGTGAGTAGCAATAGCTCCTTTTTTTGTTTGTATTAAAATACCTTTAGCTGCTTTATTTCAGTTTGCCCTTGAATAATAGTTTGGGTGTAAAATTCTTATTTTCCCTTAGTATTTTGATGATATTATTACATTGAATTTCAGCTTCTGTTGTTGCTAAGGAAATGTCTTCTGTCAATCCCATTACATTCCTTTGTACGTAATCGGTCTTTCCTATTTGTATGCTTTTCAGCTTTTTATTTTTTGGTGGGGGGGGCCCCGGATTTTTACTATATTGTTTCTAGATATGCACTTGTTCTTATTTCCCTACGTGACTAGTTGTGATTTTTGTTCAGTCTGAGGATTCTTGTCTTTGCTTAGTTCTTAGCAATTGACTGCCTGTTTCACCTCACATATTGCTTCTCTCTTTTCTCTGTCCTTTCCTCCTAGAACTCTTATTAATTGTACATTGTGCTGTTCATTCTGTGCTCCAGGTCCTGTAATTTTTCCTCAAAGTTCCCACCTCTTTAATTCTTTGTGCTGCATTCTGGTGAATTCCTCATCCACAATGAGTTTATAATTTCAAAGATCACTTTTTCATATCTAAGAAGTCTACTTTTTATCTGAGTTTTTCTTATAATTCTCTATTTTGCCTATGCTTTTTATTTTTTTCCATTTATTTTCAGATTTTAAACACGTTGTATGAAAATATCACTTGTTTCCTTCTGTTATTTATGGTTCATAAGTGCATGAATTCTGTTATTTACTCTCACTATTGTCTCTTTCGTGGTCATGTGTCTCCTTGTGTTATCTGTAATTTCAACTGAGCTCATCAACGCAAGAGTTTAGGTCCATGGTGACCTCATGTGTTCTGAGTTCTGAAGGCATCACTATGATATAGTTTTCACTGTATCTCTGCCAGGACCTCTGGGGTTCACCAATTCAAGCCACAGTATTTTTTAAAAATACTTAAGTCATGTGAGTTTGATTAGCCCCTTAACGTGGATCAGGATTGGGGATCTCAGTTGTCAAAGATTATTCCTTTTCCACTTATGACCCTACATAGATACTTGGCATCCCTGAAAATTACTAGGCTGTTGGGCATAGTTTTTATGTTTCCTGTTTCCTGATAGGACAGCCCTTTATGCCTTCTGACTTTATTCAGGAGCTCAGTTCTAGTTTTCCATTGAGAAAGTCCTGTGAGCATCACCAACCTTGTACTGACATTAAATCTCACATTCACTCCATGGCATGTATCAGCCCCTGGTCCCTCCCGGGCCATTTAGCATCAGTGCCTCTTGGCATTCTGCTTTGAATACCTTCTTGTGTGTCTAGTGTGTTCTCTTCCTTGCTCTGAGTGCATCCATTTAAAAATAATAATTCTGTTATATTTTATGAAGCATGTTTATTGAGATAATGGTGCTTCTCACTTTTTCTAGTATGCCCTCACTTGTTTTTAAATATGCTGAATTACAGTTTTATTTTGTTTGTTCTTTTGGTAAACTGCTTCATGTTTTGGGGGGGGGGGGCGGGGAAGGAGACAAATGATTAAATGAGTGAGTAAATGAATAAGTAGTGAGTGAATGAATAACTAAGGAGGAACTTATGACCGTGAAAGGACCAGAAAGGGGAAGTGTATCCCTGAAACGGGGTCTTACATCATCCCTTTTGGGCCCATAATTTTCAAATCTGGCTCTAGTCTCAGGATTTGAGCAGATGTAATTAAATTATTAGTTGGCTCCTCTTTTTGGAGTTGTTCTCTCACTTCTGTCAGCCTTGTACTATAACTTTATCAGAAATGTGAGCTACCTTCAAAGACCAGAAATGAGCAAGCATGAATCTTTACATTTTTTAGTAGTTTCATTCATATTGTCTGCCAAACTAAATAGATTATGTTAAACTATTCATGGCAATTATTAAAATAAGAATGATTTTTTTCTAATAAAGTTCAGTGAGATATCATATGTTTCATTACCCAAGCAAAATTAAGAATAATGACATTTTCCTTAAGGAAAATTAATGGCAAATTACAATATTAAATGTCTTAGAACTATTATTTCCACTGAGATTCTTTAATACGCATTCTGTTACTCATGTTAATAATCAATGCTCATTAATGATTTAATAATCATTTCAAAAGAGTTGCTTTTATTTTGTTATCTTCAAAAAGGGGGAAAAAAATAGGAGAAAGTTTAATGGTAGAATCGTTCATGTCCATTGAAAGAAGGCTTGGTTTTCTAAACAGAAATGATGGAGAACAACTTTTGTGAAGGCAGTTTGCTTTGGTGGGCAACCAAATTGGTTGGCCCCCATATTGGATACCATGAAGGTAATTTGCTCCCTGCATACCTTGATGCAGTGGATGTGAATCTTTGGGCAAAGCAAAAAACTAAAGAAGGAAGAGAAGAGAAGGGAAAGGAAGAGAAGGGAAGGGAAGCAAAAAATGAAGCAAGATAATTCTCACTGTCCAAGATAAATGAACCAGGTACCTTTTACTGAGATGAACAATATTCAACTCTGGATTCAGGTCATCCGAAAGTAAGGAAATGCCTCACAGTTAGTAGCTTGAATATAAGTTAGAAGTTTTGTTCCTTCCTCATAATCAAAGGCCCGAGGTCCCTCAGATTCCTTGGGAGCCCTGGGTCCCTCCAGCACACAGCTCTGCTTTCCCTCGAGTTTGGTCCTCATCTTCATTTCTAAGATGGCAGCACCCACATTCTGAGCAACAAGATGGAGGAACAGACCCAGAAGCAGAGGACAGAAGCATTTATAACTGCCGTCTCTGCAGACGCCTCCAAGAAACTACCTCATGACACCTTGGTCTATAACTCAAGACTGAGATCTTAGTCCCATGTGCAAACCTAGCTGCAAGGGAGGCTGGAATGTGCAGCCTTTAGTCTCTGTAACAGGGTGCCCATCTGAAAACTCTATTATCAGGAAAAGATGGATTTCATGAAAACCAGTAATCTCTCCAGGAATGAAAGATGATTTTAGTTGTGGTTACCTATATGTCACTGATACAGTAAGATTTGAAGGACAATAATAATAAAAAGGGAGCTGAATGTGTTTTTACTCAATGAAACAGGCCATTGTACTTTTACTTTGTATCTGGGCAATATTCTGAGCATTTGTAATAAAAATAGAAATTCATAAGAGAAATTCATACATACATTCTGTCCATCATTTGTGGAATCACTTCTACAGCTGTTTTTCAAGCTACCATATACCAAGCATAGTTCGAGATGCTGGGAAAGCAGCAGTAAGTAACCCCCCAAAAGTCCTTTCTCTCCTACAGCTTACATTCTATTAGGAGGCACAACACTAATGTAATAAACAAATACATATTAATTCAGTTGTAATAAGCTTTAAGAAAAATTAAAAGAGTAGGCTACTATAGAGTGAGGGAAGGTGGTAATTCAGATGAGGGCTGTCAGGGAAGGCATCACTGATTCCGTGATACTGAAGAGAAGTCTGAATGAATTGAAATGAGAATTACGTGGATATCTGGCAGAAGAACATTCTAGATGATGGAAGTCACAGGTGTGTTCAAGGACCAGCAAGGAGGCAGGATGGCAGGAGCAGAGTGAGCCCTGAGAGAGTATGGAGATGGGATCACAGGAGCAGTGAGACAGGCAGGTCGTGGTGACCTTCACAGGCTACTGGAGAACTTTGGATTGAATGCTGAGTGTGATGAGAAGCCCTGGAAGGTTCTCAGCTGAGGACATGCTGTTGCTGTGCTTGGGGTATTGTTCTTGCTGTTCCGGAAGAGGGAGAGGGTGGGAATAGGAAGACCAAGGAAGATGATGGGAGTAGCAGTGGAGGTGTAAAAAGTGATCAAATTCTGAGATGTGTTATGAAGAGTGATGAGGAAAGTCTTGCTATTAGATTGGAGATGAAGAATAAGGGAAAGCTAAGTTCTGTGGGGGTTTTTTGTTTTTTGTTTTTGGCCTGAGCAAATGGAAAAATTGGGCAGCCGTTTAGAGAGGGAGACTCCAGGGGAAGGAACAAGTCAGAGAGGAGCATGGAATGAAAGGCTCAGCTCTGAGCATCGGAGGCATGTGTGTGCGTATTAAGTGTCCAGGTGGTGGGGCTTCATGATGGGGAGGGGAGGGTGTATGTGAGCTGGCGGTTCATGGAAGGAGTCAGGGCTGGAGTCATAATTTGGAAGAATCAGAGCATAGGTAGTATTTATATCCCTGGGAGGTGATGAGCTCACCTAAGGAGTGAGTGTAGAAAGAGAACGCCACAGACCTTCGGAAAATTCAGGTCTTCAGCCCTTATTGTTGGCATGAAGTGGAAGCTCTTAACTCTGCCAAATGTAACTCCTTTTCCCTTTCCAGCCTCACAGGACTTTCAAGTGGGCGGAACAGCTCAAAGCAAAGTCCTATTATTGGAGAAAGGCTGCAATAATCTGTAATGGTGATGAATATTTAAATGCCTTTTCTCCTTTTCATTCTTTGATTCTTTCTTTTAACAAAGAACCTTTCATTTTGAGGTTCTATCACCTATCACTTAAAGGGGGGGGGGATTTTTATTATTTCATGCTAACGTATAGTTAAAGAAAAGTTTTTTTTTCCTTTGGTTCTTATTATCCTTGCTAAATACCACGTAACAGACGTGAACAGAGCTTCGATGAGAGAATCCGCATCATTCTCAGGGGGAGGAAGCTGAGGGCACAGAGGGAGAAGGGATATGAAAGTCATCACATTAAACAGAATTCCAGAGAAAGACGCCGTTATTTACCCATAGAAATGGTTTATAATTAATATAACTCTTAGACTTTGGGGGAAGGATGTATCTGTCTGCTGCATTTTTCCTGTCAGCAAAGGTACATCCTCATCTCCATCAGGACCACCTGTAAGCAATAAACCAACTGGCAAAAAACCAAAAGGAACAAAGACCTTGTCTCAAATCAGCCTTTTCCATATACTGTAACAATACACTGGATTAAAGTGCCCAAGTCAAAAATTATCACTAAGAAGTGTAATTTTTCTTGCCTCCTGACAGGGGAGAGTCAAGTTTGCTTTTCAGTGAGTATATAAATCAATTATGACTGTTTGTTTAAAAAAAAAAAAACAAAGGTTTGCAACCAGAATGTTAATTAAAATTGATTGCATTACACAAACAACTGGATGTGCTTAATGAGCCTGAACACGCTTTTGATAGAACAGGCAGGATAAATGGTTATATTTAAGAGCTTTTGACCAACCATGACTTTGCCTTAGGGTAGTTCTTGTTCTCTGGGGTGAAAGTTACATTCAACCAGACAAGAATGTCAATGTCTGGACTGGAGCATTGGACAGCCCACCCCGGTGGTGCAGGTCACCCAGAATGTGAGCCACTCTGGGTCTGGATCTCAGGCTGTGACATCATGTTCTGCATACAAGATCATATCAACTACACACAGAGATAGTTGTACTTCTTCCTCTCCAATCTAATGCCTTTTATTTCATTTTCCTGCCTAATTTCCCTGGCTAGAACCTCCAGTATAACATTCCATAGAAGTAGCCACGGCACACGTACGATCTTGGGAGGAAAGCATTCAGTCTTTCATTGTTAAGTATGATGTTACCTGTGTGTTTTTCAAAGATGCCTTTTATCAGGATAAAGGAAATGCCTTTGGTTATAGTCTGTTGAGTGTTTTTATAATAAAAGGGTGTTGGACTTTGTTATACTGAGCTATTGAGATGATCATGTGGGTTATCTTTCCTTTATTCTGTTAATACAGTGTATCGCATTAATTGATTTTCAGATATTAAACCAACCTTGCCTTTCTCAGATAAATCCCACTTGGTCACGGTATATAACCCTTTTTATATGTGACTAGATTCAGTTTGCTAATATTTTGACAAGGATTTTTGTATCTATATTCATAAGAGATATTGGTCTCTAGTTTCGTTTTCTTGTGCTGTCCTCGTCTGGTATTAGTATCAAAGTGATACTGGCCTCATAGAACCACTTAGTAACTGTTCCATCCCCTTTATTTTCTGGAAGAGTTTGTGAAAAAGTGGTATTAATCCTTCCTTAAGTGTCTTGTTGAACTCACCAATGAAGCCATCTGTGCATGAGCTTTTCTTTGTGAGTAGTTTTTATTTTTGTTTTGTTTTTTAATTACTAATTCAATTTCTTTACTTTTATAGGCCTATTCAGATTTTCTATTTCTTATTGAGTCACGTTTGGTAGTTAGTGTCGTAACATACATTTAAGAATACTCATTCCTGCTTTAATGAGCATTTGTCATCCATTCCACCGAAACGCAGATAGTTCCTCGTATCAGGACCACTGTTTTCCCTTATCTACCTCTCGTCCCCCTTTAACGGATTCTGACGTATGAGAAGAAGCAAAGTAGGGGTCATCAGATACATTAAGGAAAAAATATCACCAGATACTGTTCACTGTATCCAGTGGATTATTATAAAATGTGGGAGTCAAATTTTAACACCCTTATTGTTTTCTTGGGCTCTAATATAGCTGTTTGACCCAACTCCAGAATGTCCAGGATTTCTATCAAGCATCTTCATGGTGGAATAATTATTCCTAAAAACCAACATTGAAATGCACTTTAGAAAACAAGAGCCTATGAAACTCACTATAGTACATGAATCTTTTATTTAAATTCTGATTCACAAAATAAGTCATGTGATTTGAACATAGATTAAACCATGATAATGGTCATTAAATCTGTTGAGATTTGTGTAGTTAAAGGCCAGTGTAATCCATTATCACTTATCCATTCGTAAGGAAATTCAGCTATGGCATATCCTATGGAATATGTAGATATTGTCTCCATACTTCTAATTAAAACTGAATGGTTGGCTCTTTTTCAAAGGAAAAAGGAAGAAAGTTGAAGTAACTGATTTTAATTATTCCTAGGTTTGCATCTAACCACTAATGCTACCATAGTGCCTAGAAAAAAAACTTGAGTTAATGGATTAGAGTCCTGTAAAGAAAACAGAAATGGCCTCAGGTATTTCACCATGGGAATTTAATAAAGTGAAGTGCTTACAGAATGAGGGGAAAGCTGAGAAACCAAACGGGATGAAAGCAACCAAGAGGTGCGCAAGGGAGGAATCTGCTGCCACCCTAGGTTTGAAAGGACACAGGAGGGACGTGATGTCACCAGGAATGCAGGGTCCTGGACCTGCCTGCAGAGGCTAGAGCCATGCCCAGGCAGGATTCTTCCCCGACAGGGATCTGCAACCTCAGAGACAGCAGGAGTTGCAGCCCATTCAGAGAATGACTGCTACGTAGAGAGTAAGGAGAGATACCCATGCTTCCTCCTTCCCCCTTCCAGTCATTCCCCGCTACTTCCCATTGGCCAAACCTTGTTAGAACCAGTTGGCAAATAGTCTGGAAAATGGAGTTTGTAGGAGATGGAATGGAAAAGTGTTTGAAAACAAACAGGAAATTACCAGCACACTTGGTGATGAATTTTCCCAAATTTGTTGAAATACATTAGCCTCCAAAGGCAAGAACCTCTGTGAACAGCAAGGAGAATAAATATAAATAACACTACATGTGGTGTATTATACTCAAACTGTTGAAGCCAAAGAAAAAAAGAAGGAAAAAAAAAAAAAACAACTGTAAATGAAGCCAGAGGAAAAAAGACATTTCATACAAGGCATCAGTGATGGAAATATTGGCTGACTTCTTATCAGAACCACTGATATATGCATAGTCAATCCTGAATTAAATATTCAGTAAAAATATTCCTTTTTTTAAAAATGAGATGAAAGACATTTTGCAAATGAAAGAAAGCTAGAGGAATTCATCACCAGCAAACCTATAGTATAAGGAGTGCTAATGGAAGTTCTTCAAGCTGAACTGAAATGATACCAGAGGCAAGCTTAAATCTACAGGAGGGAATGAAGAGCAGAACATGCTTAATATGTAAGAGTATAAAAGACTGTACCCTTATAATGTATTATTTTTTCTAAAAGACTGCTGATCATTTAATGCAAAAATAATAACTACACTAAGAATTAAGATGCAGAGAAGAGCGGGATTATATTGTTGTCAGGACCTTATGTATTTCCAAGTGACGCAATATTAATGCTAAGTAACTTCTGATAAATTAATCATGTATATTTTATTTCTTGAGCAATCACTAAAAAGTACAAAAAGGTATAGCTAACAAATCAATAGAAGAAATTAAAAGTCCTATGAAAATATTAGATTAATGAAAAACGGCAATAAGGGAGAAACAGAACCAAAAGGACACGAGACAAATAGAAAACAAATAGTAAAATGGCAGATTTAAAATAAAGAATATCGACAAATATAATGGACCACCCCATACAAACCAAGCAGTAGGACAATAGACAAGAGATGGTAATATGGTAGGTTTATTATTAAATGTATAAGGACTAAACACTCCAAATAAAAGCATGACAAAGCCACATACTGTCTACAAGAGATGCTCTTTAAATACAGAAGGAAGTTAGGTTGGAGTTAAAAGGATGGAAAATGGAGGTCATATAAACAGTAAGCATAAGAAAGTTACTGTACATATGTTGATATCAGACAAAGTAGACATGAAGGCAAGAAGTGTTAACAGAGATAAAGAGCAACATTGAAAATTGGTGAAAAGTTCAGTTTATCAGAAAACATAAAATCATTAAATGGCATATACTTAAAACACAGCTATAAAATACTTGAAAGGAAAAAAACCTGAAAAAAAAGAGAGAGTATTAGACAAATCAATAATCAGATTTAGATACTTAGTATCCCTTTTATATCTTACTATATATAAGGATATTGAAAAGCTGAGCAAGATTGTCAGCCTATGAATTGGCATTCATAGAACACTAAGTCCAACAGTAAAATACATGTTATTTTAAACTGTACATGGAACATTGACCAAGATATAAAATAAAATCATCTCAACAAATTTGAAAAGATTGAAATAAATATGAGAAGATGAAAAACTTGTAGACATACCTAACTACACCAACGCCAACTTAGAAATTGAAAACAATAGAATATCTAAAAATAATCCCAACTATTTCAATGTTAAACTATATACTTCTGAATAACCTATGAGTCAAGTAAAAAAATCAAGACAAAGTAGAAAATGTTTGGTATATCAAAGTAAAATGTATGGAATGTATCTATAACACTGATTTAGAGAGCTTTAAAACACTTATATTTGAAAAAAAAGAAAGTTAAAATCAGTTTTTTACATTTCCAACATAGGAAGCCAGAAAAAGATGAGCAAATCCAGTGAATAGAAGGGAATATATACTAAAGAAGAAATCAGTAAAACAGAAAACAACCAACAGAAAAAACAACCAACTTTTGGCTAAAAGTTGGTTCTTTAAAAATTTTTGTAAATGCCTAACCACTAGCAAGACTGATCAAGAAAAAAAGCAGTAATCACAAACCACCCAAACTAATAATATAAGGAATAAAATGGGATTTACTACAGATCCTACAGATTTTAACAGGATAAATATGGAATGTTATAAACTACTCAAGGCCAAAAATATCTACAATTTAGATAAAATGGGAAAATTCATTGAATATACAACTTATCAAAACGGACATGTATGTAATCAAAATTTAAATGGGTATTTATCTATTAACTGTATTAAATTTTTTTTTTACTCAAGTGATTTCTGTGAATTTTACCAAACATTTTAAGAAAATAAGGTAGAGGGCTTCCCTGGTGGCGCAGTGGTTAAGAATCTGCCTGCCAATGCAGGGGACACGGGTTCGAGCCCTGGTCTGGGAAGATCCCACATGCCGCGGAGCAACCAAGCCCGTGAGCCACAACTACTGAGCTTGCGCGTCTGGAGCTTGTGCTCCGCAACGGGAGAGGCCACGACAGTGAGAGGCCCGCGCACCGCGATGAAGAGAGGCCCCCGCTCGCCGCAACTGGAGAAAGCCCTCGCGCGGAAACGAAGACCCAACACAGCCAAAAATAAATAAATAAATAAATGAATAAATAAATTTATAAAAAAAAAAAAAGAAAATAAGGTAGAAAGAACTGGTCAAATACTAACAAATTTCATAATTGTGAATGGATGAAAGTGTCCTATTCTTGGAAAGACACTCAAAGTTGAGGCTACAAACCAAAGACCACTTCTGTGCCACCTTTAAAAGATCTAGCTAAAATTAAAAGATAGAGAAATGTTGGAAATAAAGGATGGAAAAGAGTTATTTCAGGAAACAGCTTAAAGAAATAGGAAAGCCTCAATAATATAAATTTCTGACAATATAGAGTTCAAATGAAAGGCATTTAGCATGAAAGAAAGAGACATATTACAGTACAATCACCAAGAAAAGTTAAGAATCATAAATCTTTATGCACTCCAACATCTCTCTGAAATAAACAGACACTATTAAAATGTTCAGATGTATCTACAAACCCACAATCTTAGTTGGAAATATTAATACATTCTAAAATTGACAGACCAAATTGAGACAATAAGTCAGCCCACTGGGGATCTAACTAACTCATCAGGCTCTGACAATAGATATATTGAAAGAACATGCTTTGTTTCCAGCAAAAAGAGAATATAAATATATATCATTTTTAGAAATTCATAAGACATAATAGAAATAGAACGTATTTATCACATCACAGAAGAAAAAGAAATTGTCAAAGTAGAAATAACAGAGACCACAATCTCTGATCAAACCTAATGAAATTAGAAATAACAAGGACAGACCAAAAATAATCTCCTTGTGGAATTACTCTTGTATTAAAAGGAAATGGAAATTGAAATTATAGGCTTTTTAGAAAATAATGGCAATGAGTAGCTATAAATCAAAAACTGTGGGATTTGGCTAAAGCAGTAATTACAGGAATATTTATGTCCTTAAATGCATTTATTAGAAAATACAAAATATTGGCAATAAATGACAATCAAGAAAAAGAACAATGAAAGTTTAAATAAAGAAGGAGGAAGGGTTTTTTTAAGTTAAATCAGAAACCAATAACATAGAAAATGATCAGAAAGCATAGACCTTAATTATAAACCGAAAGTTCA
Source organism: Eschrichtius robustus (assembly GCF_028021215.1). Taxonomy (NCBI): domain Eukaryota; kingdom Metazoa; phylum Chordata; class Mammalia; order Artiodactyla; family Eschrichtiidae; genus Eschrichtius; species Eschrichtius robustus. Next base: position 6,333,484 of record NC_090825.1, read on the forward strand.
TTCTTTGAGAAGTTCAACAAACATGCAAAGCTTCAAAAGTTTGATCTAGAGAGAATAAGAAAAATAACACTAAGGACAAGAAGAAATCGCTTCAAATATGGCTACTTCTAAAATTATAAGAGAATATTAAGGAGATTATTTCATATTCAAAAATCTAAATGAAATGGATAATTTTCCTGGAAAGTTGAACCAGTAAACATGACAGAAATGTGACATGTCTACTCCTAAAAACAGAGAGGGGGTCAGGAATACAGCTGTGTGGATTAGAAAACTAATCAACTGTGTGCACCCTGACCGTACCACTTGGTAGGGGTGTAACTTTAGGCAAGTTTCTCAACTTCTCTGGGCGTCAGTTTCTCTTTGGTAAAATGAGGAAATAACAATAACTGCTGTCCAGAATTACACACACATATAAAGCCTTTAAAACAGTGCTTGACACATACATAGTCAATATTCTGTCATCATATTATCATGTCATCACCCCATCGCCATCACCCATCACTATCACCAGATGGTTTTATAGCTGAGACTTACCAAACCTTCAAGAAGAGATCAGTCGTATTTAAGCAGTTTCAGACCTGAATTCCCTGGCGGTCCAGTGGTTAGGACTCTGCACTTTCACTGCAGGGGGCACAGGTTCGAACTAAGATCCTGCAAGCCGCAAGGTGTGTCCAAAAAATAAAAAAATAAACAGTTTCAGACCTAAGAAAAAGCTATAATGTTTCTGAAGTCAACCTTATGTAGCTGGCATCACCTTGACACCAACAAGGAACCAAGAGAGCACAGAGTCAAAGAAAACCCATCAGAGCTCTCTTATAAAGATGCATGAGAAAGATGGCAAATGGAAGTTTAGCAGATGAGTTCCTGTGTCTCTCCTGGGTCACAGGAGTAACGACAGCCCTCCATACACTCCCCTTCCTCCACACTGCCTGGCTAATAGGAAGCTCTGAGAGTCTGTGATGGGGAGATGCTGAGATTTTGGCTTCTGACCAAGGACTAAGGAGTGATGTCTGAAAAACAAGGGGTGTTTGGGATAGGGAAGTACGGAGGCATGCGGTGCTTCCCTTTCCTAGGCTGTGAACCACTCGAAACAGGGATGACATTGTACTCGTCTTTGCACCATTCCAGCCCAGCATGGGCCTGGCCATGAGACTAGTCAAAACACAGGTGTATTTGGTATATACACACCTTCCTAGCAGACACTTATTGTTACTCATAAGATGTGAACAACTGTCATTATCAGGCCAGGTATTTGAAAGCATTGTGCACCGTGTCTAGGAGCTAACTCAGTACCCCATAAATATATCATTAGGTCCGGTTCAAGTGCGTAGTGGTTTGAAGTCCAGGTTTTGTAGATCTTGCTTGATGTGTAATCATCTCTCAAGATAGAGTAGGTATCTGAGTGTGAGCTGAGTGGACCCTTCCCATCCTGATGGCATGAGGGGACTACTCACTTCACTGATTACTTGCCTCTTTTCCCTCCCCGAGGGACTCACAGCTGTGCACTCACTGGGCATTTCAGCTTGTTGCTGGTTTGCATCTGAGTCTTCCTTTCAGTGGATTGCCTTTCAGGGTGCCCGTACTCTTCTCAGTGCCAGTTCTTCTGTCTCTTCGGTATCTCTAGCCGACCTCATTAGCAAGAGCTTCCATTGTGGTCTCAGGTATCACTGACCTCTCTTTGGATGCTGCATCTGAATTTCATCCAATTATTCATTATAGCTCATCTTTTTTAATACCCCAAACACTGCTTCCTTTGGATTACATGACGTTTTAAGAGGCCTTGAATTTTTTAATTATTTAAAGGACCTCTCAGAAATGCATACAATTCTTATGACCACATTTATCTACCTGTAACCTGTCGGTGGCAGAACCTGTAACTCAGTGGGCACATTTTTCACATGATCACAGGAAGCTTGTGTGTTCAGTGGCTCATGCAAGACTGTAAAGGCCACGGCCTCTGAAATCTTTGGGGAACCTCAGTAAACATTTAGCTGCGTCAGTCTTGAAGGAAATTGTATCTGGTTGGATTGTCCTGGGGCGGGTGAGGACTCAGTGTTTCCAAGCGAACCAGATGAGGCTGCCCTGGAGGTAGCAGCTGCCAGGACATCAACAGCAGGGGAAAGGGCACCGAGATGGACGTGATCAGGTGTGGGCATGAGAGCGCTGGTTGCAGAGGCAAGTCATAAAAAGATGGTTTTTCTTTAATGAAGAACTGATGATTGTAGGGCAGTTTTAATGGGTCATAGCAAGTGGATCAGACACAACCATAGATGTTTTTCTATGGACGTATCTTTGGTTTGTTTTTAGCTCCATTTTCATTTCTCAAGAAATTAGTGAGGATTGAAGTCCTCATTTAATGAAACCCTAATTAATCCAAAAGTATTCGTGATGGCTTTTCAGAAAAATCGAAGCTATCCCCACACTAACCTGTTCCTTTTTGTTTCCTGGTAGAACGTCCATTCTCGGGATTTCCTTTGGAGCTGCATTTCTCTCGCTTGCCTTTATCCTTTTCGTCTGCTTTGCTGGACAGCTTTTGGTAGGTACTTCAAATATGGAACTTCTTTGAAAAGTGTGCTCATTGAATGAAAACTGATTTCTTCCTCAAGACAGGGAGCTTGTTGATTTACTGTTTCAGGAGATATACATCCAAGTAGAGAAATATGGACTCTTCATGTCAACAGCCCAGAGTATAAACTGAGGCAGCCCGTGCACAGCCAAGACACTAATCTGAAGGTTACTTGAAATGTTGGATATCATGCTATAAAATTGTATTTATGTTTATTTGTTTCTGTCAGCATTTTTTATCTCCTCTAAGTTTTCAGAGTATTTATAGCAGCAAATACTAGTGTAATAGGAGGCTTTTAATGACCGGGAGAATTAAAATGTAAACCAAATGTGTCTTTAATGTCAACTTTTAAGGTATAAACTTTTGGAAAATATGAAAATAGCAAATGTAAAAATATCTCTTATTAGTGTTTTAATTTAAAACTAATCATTGTCAGCACTTATGGTTTAAATGCTAGTTCAGGATTTAAGAATTAAATCTCACTGCATTCCTGAGTCTAAAGCAAGTGTTGCTGGGTGGCCCTACCTCCATGAGAGCATCCTAAGAAAGCCAACAATGAGATAGGAGTGCCAAAAGACAGTCAAGGTTCCATTTTGTTCATCTGAGGTGAGTTGAAACAGGAGAGGCCACTATGAACCAGATTCCAAGCATTGGGTGCATTCTAGTTGGATATGTGAAATCACTTGGCCAAAAAGGGTTAAGATTCCAAAGCATGTCCCTACCTCTGGACAGTAGACACTGCCTCCTCTGCCTTGTACCTTTGCAAACTTTTGTGGGTTTTGTTTGCTATATCATAGTTTGGATGTTTCCAATTGCATTGGAAACTCTTCCAAAAGTGAAACTGTTGTTTCTGATTTCCCCGAACACACACATGGCATCTTGAGTCTCTTAAAAATCCCCTGAAGACCTTGTAGGTTGTAGAGAAGATTGAGTAACTGTTGACCACGGGAACCCTTGTCAAGTTCTAAGATACAAGGAATTCTTAACATACAAGGGAGCCTGACTTTCTATGTTCAGAATTTCCTTGTGTGGAAAAGCACACAGACTCCACTCTTTCTCTTCCTGGCTCCCAAAAAACTTCTGCAGCCCGTTTCTCAGGTTTTCAGAAGAGGAACTGTCATTCGTGATTCCACTGGAAATCCAAACCCTGTTCTAATTAAAGCAGATTCTATCACTGTGTCTCAGTAGCCATCCTTCTCTTTTTCTATTCCAAGGAATCCAGTCATGGGGGTGGCGGGAATATAGTGTATATTTAGGGTTTCAAACTGACATTTCTTTCCACTGTCTAAGTTGCTATAGGAAAGAAACAGAGAGCCAGAGGAGGGAGAAAGAATCTCCCGATCAACTTTGCTGCCTTGGTGGGAATGCTTTGCTCTTATATGACGTCTCCCCTCTCAGCCTTGGTATAATCTGACCTCACTGTTGAACCTTTCGTGGCTTTTGGTCCCTCCTAGACCTGCCAGTGGTGCCTCAGGGGGTTCAAGGTCCAACATTCCTGGCTCCTGGTTCCTCCCACTCCCCGAGGGCGTCCCAAGACTCTGACACCCACACACCAGATGCTAGGAAGTTCCTAACTCTGTGTTGTCTCAAAGAGAAAAGTTCAAGGCTGCAAATGAACTAGTGTTTAACCTCCAACTCACAGGAAGCCTGTACTTTGCCAAAGTGGTCAGGAAGACCAAACTTGAAGACATCTGGCCTTTCTAAACTTGAATCAATAGGATCTGTGAATGAGTCTGCCCCCAGAGGCCAGCTGTGATGCTTGGTCCAGATGTAATCCTGGTAAAATTCAAAGAGGAATTCTTCTCATTCCAATAAGAGGTTCTTTTCACTCTTTAAAACATTATGTAAGGATTTTTTTTTTTTATCTTTCAACATCAAACATAGTCATGCAGAAGGCTTTAAGTGTGCTTTCTACTCTACCCTCCAAATTCGGTCAAAAACTACATATATCACCTTTGAGACTCTGGTTAAGTCTTTTCCAAGCCACAGTTTCCTCACATGGAAATTGGAAATCAACCATCCTCACAGCTTCTCAGGATGATTGGAGATATTAAATGTTAAGGACCTAGCAGGATACCAACAGATTTTCAACAAACAGCAGCTACCATTATTTTCCGTCACTGCATATTTTAGAGTGCCTATTCTTAGAGCACTTTAGACAAACCCTTTTTAAGGCAGCAAACAACAACATTAACTTTTTAAAAATTAATATGAGTTCTCATAGTGTTTTGAACAAAGATCAAAATGATAAATGCTTGCTTCTGTCTCTTTTTTAAAAAAAAATTTGCAGTTCTTACATGTGACATTTAATGTAATACTTAAGTGTCACTCTACAAACAACAAATTTAAATTGAAGAAGAAAAAAAACCTATGTATATCACAAATATTCCACAGTGGTCATAGAGAAGTATGAGGTTTTATTGTGATTTGCACTTATTTATGGATTAAATACTGAGTTTATGAAAGAACACTGAATATCCCAGACTCATCTTCTATTAACTGATGTTCACCTTCTGAAAACTTAAATGCCAAAGGCAGTATCAATGCTAATATCGGTATTAAATTCAACGTATGAAGAAAGAAATTAAAATACATCTATGAAGGAGGTTGAGAAAAGGTAGGCCTGACAGATATTTTTCCTCCAAGACCTTTACCTTTATTATCCTCTGTTGCACAAAAAGTGCAACATAATAGATACAATTGATAGGTCATTGTTCAGCTGGGTGTGATAAAAAGGTAGAGAAACATCAAAGTGGGCAGAAAATAAGAGTGATAAGGAAATGCAATTTTTTTCCTGTTGATTAAAAAGATATGTGTTCAGTGACACATTCAGAGAAAAATGCCAGGGAATCTGTTTGTTATAATCATGATTGCTGGGGGAAGCCTGGCCTCTCCTCTCCCTCCGGTCACCCTAGCCCACACCTTCCCCAGTGCTGGCCCTCCCCTCCCCTCCCCCATTGCCCACTTCTTAGTTCTTGCCCATGGGGGTGGGCTCTGCACCTGCTCGCCTTCCTAGAAACTTTCTCAGAAGCATCACCAGCCCTTGTGATGGGTCCTTCTTTGAGCACCATGGGACTCAGGATCTGCACCATGTAATTTGACACTCGATTGTATAACATCTCGCTGACCCCCATTTTTTTTATTTTTTGGTGAGTGTGACTGCTGTTTCTCCTTGTATACAGTAGGTTCCTTAAGGCCAGGGTTGTTTCCTACACTTGCTTTCTATCTCCCAGGGAATCCAGCAGAATGCTAACCTCATAAATGAGTTTGCAATGAGCATATGCTAAGTAAGCGCTACTGGACTTCTATGATTTCCATGAGGTTCTTTTTCCTTTCTCCACTCATCAAGCTCCATGTAGCACCTCCCTTGTCTCACCAACCCTCCCCCATTCATCCTCAGGCAGAGTTATGTGCCCTGAGAGCCCGTGTTCATCCTTCTTTCTCCAGATGCCCTGGCGTGGGGATGAGCTCTGTGTGTAACTGAACATACGAAGGACTGAATGGTGGTCCATGGCCCTCATCTCGCTGCACTGAAATTCCTTCTCATACGCACCATGAATCTTTGACTCTGACGTGCTTCGGGCTGACTTCTCCTTTGGAAATAATCTCCTAACCTTCATAAACTAATTCTGAAGAGCCCTCCTTTTCCACCACTGGCTTCCCTAGTGCCTGCTGTTTGGGCTTCCTATTTTCTATTCTGATTTGTATTCTTTCAGGTGAAAAAAATCATCAGTGAGTTCACCTCAGCCCTGTTTTTTTTTCATTGAGTATTTCAGGCACTTGAAGCACAAGATAAATATTTAATGTCAGTTACCTTAAAGGCAACGTCCTGGCACCACTGCTCAGAGAACATCCCACACCCACCCTCGCCCAGACTCGACTTCCCCCAAGCTCGCAGCTCTGAATTCAGCTCACAGTCACCGCATCCCTGCTCCCGGTTCTGGCAAGCTCCTGGCTTGCCTGCATCCTGGACCATCATCCCGTGTTCTCACTTGTCAGACCTCCTTCACCGCCTGTGCATCGGTCCCCTTAGGAGGTGCTTAGCTTTCTACAACAGACACTGGTTAGCATTTCACAATCGTAAACTTGAGAGCTGAAAGGGACCCAAGAGATAACCTTGGTCAGCCCCACATTTTGTGGATGAGGGACCCAGGACTTGAGATGCCATTCACTTCAGTGAGTTCCCATTTCTACATACTTAAAAGTTTCCCTCCCTGACAAATAATGCAGGAGTTGTAAGCAGATCTCTTGAGGTTGGAGACGGAGGCTTTGGATCAGGATCAGGACACTATAAGATCTGCAAAGGTTTCCTGTCCTTGGATGAGAACCTTCAGAACCAACGTAAACTGCTTATGACGGGCAAGATCCTGTGAATAGTTCTGTATCTAACCTCATTGCAGTTTAGAAATAATAAATGCTATATTATATTAAAATTACTCTGCTAAGCATGTTATATAGGCTGGCTCATTTAACCACACAAGGGTCCTTGGAGGGAACGCTTATTCTCAATTAATGAAACAAACAGAAGCTCACAGAGGCTACATAATTTGCCCTGTAGTGTATAGCAAGTAGGTTTTGGAGCCACTGGAAACAAGGCTTAGAACCCTTATGATTATTTGGAGGCAGGTTCCAGAGGGTGCTAGGCTGTGTGTGGAGAGTCACTGGCAGACAGGTGCTCAGAACTAGGCAGGGATGACCACATTCATGGTCTTGGGCCATCATGGCACTGAGGTTGTCTCTGGTGACTGCTAAGAATCAGTTGGTCAGAATCACATAAGTCAGTCACGATAACCTCACATAGAACCTAATTCATAGTCTAGTTTTCCAATATATGCAGCTGTTGACCCAGTTTACATGAAACTGGATTCTGGGCAAGGTATAACTCCATCTTAAGAGTCATTCAGTAAAATGGAGGGAAAATGTTCATTTATAAGTGGATTTAAACTCCAAAATATTCTAGTAGGAAAGCATCCTTAATAATAATACTTTGCAAAAATGTTTTTACATATGTGAGAGCCCTTTAAAGTGCATTCAATGTATATTATTTTATTTGATAATCCAAAGAATCCATTTTATCTAAGTAGAAACTAAGATGTAGAATAAGAGATTGTATTTTCATGACACTCAGCAATAAAAAATAATAATAGCTGTCATCATCGTAGTAGTAATAATAATAAGTGTGTACTTACTGCCAAATTTAACTTTCTAAACTACCTGAAGTAGACTTGCATCTCTGGAAGAAATACAAGAGATATAACTATAAATAACACACACACCAAAAAAAAAAAAAAAAAAAAACCCTCCTTGATGAAATGTATTTTAGAAGGAGTATGCCAGATTTAGCAAATGAAAATGTTAGAAAATGTCAGGAGAATTTTTTTCTCTCAATGTGGTTTTCTTGTGCTTTGTAGAGCAGAGATAATATGATATCAGCCCACCAATGTTGTTCCAGGCAGAGATGAAAGCACAAACATAGAGATTGTCCTGGGGAAGGAAAGTAGGTCACACACCAGCTGATTAAAAAGCTTTCTACCCACAGGAGTGTTTTTCCCTTGAAATCTATTTTCTCTAATTTCAACATAATCAGCTTTCTCATGCTTAGTATTTTCCCAGTGTCCCTTTTCCCATCTTCTTATTCAGCTTTTCCTTGATATATAGGTGTGTCCCTTGTAAACAACATCTAAGTGTATGTTACGTTCTCTGATCCAAGAGTCTCTTTCTTTTACCTGACAAGCGTAATACATTTATGTGTATTATAATTACTGCTAGTCTTATTTTGCTTTTTTTATCCATCATGTATGTTCTTTGCTTCTGCTTATTTTTCCTCCTCTCCTGCCTTCTCTTGGACGAATGGAGTTTTTTCTCCTTTATTCCCTCTAGTGACTTGGCAGTTGCTTTATCCAAGTCTTTTCTTTTAGCAATTAAGGTAAAATATGTAACATGCACATGATTAACAGGGTCCATTATTATCTCCATCTTCTTGATGAAGAATACAAGGACCATGCTCTAAATCTCTAAATCTTATCATCCTTTTCCATCATCCATGCTAGTGCTGTTTAGATTTTTAAAATTTAAACTATTTTTATTGTTCATTGTTACCACTATTCTTGTTTAACAATCTCTTTGTTCACCGTTCTTCTGAATGCCATTCCTTCCTCCAGATGCAGTGTCCATATTTCCATAGGATTATTCCTTTTGTAATCCCTTCCATGAGAGCCTGTGCATAATATACCCAATCAGCTTTTATATTAAAAAATAGCCTTTTTTCCTCACTGACTAATAATTTAGTCAATAATTTTTCTAACATTTTGAAGACATGAGTCCATATTTTCCTGGATTTTAATGTACTGAGGAGAAATCTACTCTAATTGTTCTTCCTTGGTAGATGTCTTTTCTCTGATTGCTTTTGTAGGATTTGTTCTTTGTCTGTCTTGGTCAATTGACTCCTTGTGTTAAGGAGTAGGTTTACTTTCATTTTTCCTGGTTGCGACTCAGTGCATTGTCCAGCCACAGAGTTCATTTCGTGCTCCAGGTCCACAAAGTTGTCATCCCATATTTCCTTGTATTTTGCCTCTTTCCCTGTCTTTCTGTTCTATTTTTCTCAAACTTTCATTCCAAGTATGTTGAATCTTTTTATTGTACCTTCTGTGCCTCAACATCATACTTTTTATCTCTTTATATTTCTGTGCTGTTTTACAGGTTGTTTCCTTAGCGCTATCTTACCCTCTTCAGCATAACTGTTGAGTGTTTAATCTCAATATCTACCTGTTTGTCTCTAGAGAGTCTATGGAGCTCATTTTTAAGATATGCCTGTTGCTTTCTCTTAACTGATTATCCATTATGAACTCTAATCCATCTTTTATTAATATAATCTTCTTTTACAGACTATTTCAGATTGATATAATAATTGCAGACCTTGTGATACTAATTCTACTATCTGTTATTTCTGTTTATTCTTCCTTGTAAGGTCTTCTTATGTAGTTCATAATTTTTGTTTATTGTGAGATCATTCAGTAGGGGTTGCCCCCTTCCCAACTGGGATGTGCCCTGCGCCCTGCGATGTGAAGTATTTTTCATAAGCAGTGTTGTTCTTGCTGCAGCTGGAGCCCCAAGGACTTTCTCTGGTTTTTGGTCTGATTGATAACCACTCACCTTGGGATTCTCATTATGAAGCAGATAATGTGATTTCAAAACCAACACCCATATTTAGAGTTTGAATTATCATTGGAAGTTTATTGGTACTTCCTTGATCTAGTGTATGGAGTTCTTCTAGACTTCTCCACATGGAGAGAATAGCCTTCTGAGGCTTCTGGTTTTATTCAGGGGTCTTGGTCCCAGCTGCCCACCTTTTGCAGACCCAAGGCAACATCTTTTCCCTGTGGGCATTAAAAGCCCAGCCCTAGGTAACGTCCAGTTTCAGGACACTCCTAGGCCAATCCCACAGCCTCAGTCCCCCTAGCAGTGATCTCCTTCTTTGTTTCCAGCCCATGGGAATTTCTCTTTGGGTCCATCGTTAAGACGGGGAGCTTACTGAGTGAGCATCTATTACGTTCTGACTGTTTGCCAAACACCATGCTGCCTCTGGGAATACAAAGATGGGTTATGGGAGTTCCCTGGAGGTCCAGTGGTAAGGACTCGGCACTTTCACTGCCGTGGGCCCAGGTTTGATCCCTGGTCAGGGAACTAAGGTCCCGCAAGCTGCACAGCATGGCCAAAAAAAAAAAAAAAGAAAACAAAGATGGGTGTGAAGAGGCCAGTGTCCTCCACCAGGTCTCCACATGGCCAGAGACAAGCATGTCGGCAAAGATAACACAATGTGGACGGTGCTATGAGGACCACACAGTGGATGAATGACAGAGGAATATGGCTCAGCCAAGGCATACAAAAGAAACAGGTTGATTTTGTAAAGTATGATTGGTTGAAATAAAAGTCTGTGGGAAATCCAAGTACAATTAAATAATTAAAGCAGACACATCAGTCTCTGTGACATTAAATGTTTTAAGTAATTATTGCTGCAACTTGTTGCTGCCATTCAAAAAGATAGTCCCTGCCCAGTTAAAATGCCAAAGTAAGAAAGGCAAAGTGTTCCTTTAGACAACTACACAATAGTGCATGTTTATATGATAAACTTCACCATAGCTTTCAGGCAAGATTTTAGGATGAGTTCTAATAATAAAAATTTGTTACTCAGCCACTGTGATATATTGATAACTTTCTGAAATGTCTCTCATTGTATTAAACTTCACCTATATAGGGATCTACTTCTTTTCAGGTACATCGTTTTATTTTAAAAAGGAACACTAATGAGACTGCAAACACAATCTGCTTTAATAATGATAACATTAAATTAGGAGGAATTTTAGAAAGAGAGACTACCAGTCGTTTCCAATGCAAAAGTTTCAAAATGAAGAAAAGGAAGAGAGGAAGGAAGAAATGGAAAATATTTTTGGTGGAGATAGTTTTTTCTTTTTTTTAAATCCAAAACACAGATGAAGAGCATTTTATTTTTACATGGAGAATCTCTGCATCTTCTGGATGAGGAACGTTAGCTTTCATCCACACCCTTTCTAGCAACCCACACTGCTCACTGCCCCAAGCACTAACTCCACCATAGTTTGTTTTTTTTTTTTTTTCTGGCTGCGTTGAGTCTTCATTGCAGTGCGTGGGCTTCTCATTGCAGTGGCTTCTCTTTGTTGCGGAGCACAGGCTCTAGCTGCTCAGGCTTCAGTAGTTGTGGCATGTGGGCTCAGTAGTTGCGGCTCGCGGACTCTAGAGCACAGACTCAGTAGTTGTGACTCACAGGCTTAGGTGCTCCACAGCATGTGGGATCTTCCCGGACCAGGGATGGAACCCACGTCCCCTGCGTTAGCAGGCGGATTATTAACCACTGCGCAATCAGGGAAGTCCCCACCATAGGGTTTTCCTATAAATTTATATTCTTTCTCCTTTTACATCTCCCACTACAGTTAGTGCCAATTCCATATTTATCAGTGGATGCATGTGGCATTACCAGCCAAGAGCATTTCTAGAAGGATTTCTAGCATTTCTTACTTACAGTGAGCTCGCTGTAAGTAAGAAGAGGCAATCATAGGATACAGTGAGCCTCACTGATGATCACGGCAGGGAGGAAACAGATTTGGCTGAAACGATGCCAGTGACTACAGCAAAGATCAAATAGAATGACTACCCATTGGAAATGCTCTCATTTTCATATGCATAGCATCTTCTGAATAAACACCACAATATTCTTTGAGATGTTACCGTTTATAATGTCTCATTAGGATGGTGTAAATTTTGATAAAGTTTATTTTTCCATCAGGGACTCTGTTTGAATACTTAACCCAAAACAGAATAAACTGAACTAAATTATCATGTTAGGATCCAAGTTGTAATTTTTATTCAGAGCTACAAATGGAATCAATGTTCCCATTTTTCCTTAATCGGATTCCTTCTATCTTAAGTTCTTAGTCTTTTTTCTCCTTTTCTCCCATCGTTGGTTTCTTCTCTTCCCCCTAAGGTCTGTATCTTCCTCCTCTTCTTCCTGCACTGTCTTTGTAGTTCAGGGTCCCCATCTCCATCATCATCTTCTATTTCCTCATCCTTGCCACCAGCAGTGTTACCAGTTTTCATATTTCAGAACAGTTGTATTTACTTTGCCTCTACTTGGTGACAGGATGGAAAGATAGGGGAGGCTGCCTGTCTCCATGAGCTGGAGAACAATGAGTATTCGGCTCGATAGGTTTAAAAACAATTTCACGGGGGGTCTTGGAGTCACGTAGGAAGACTAAACGGAGAAGGAATCGAACCTACCGCATCCTGAATCCGGTGTCCTGAGCCCAACGCACGCCAACCCCACGCGTCTTTAGTGAGCAGTTCCAAGAAGAGGGCTCTTCGCAGGGCTGAGTAGGAACATGACAGATTTCCAGGACATTCTGCCACATATACAGTAGGCACACAGAGGCAGTAGTTTCTAGGGCCACCAGTTTGTAATTGTGCCCAGCGTGTCACGGGAGCAGAAAAAACTCACATGTGTCTGCCCACATCTGCTTCAGCAAATGACTAATCTGTAAGCAGAATGTAACATATTCCTGTTAGATGGCATATTTGGCAATATTATCACCATGCATTATTCTAAAAATTCAAACAGTAATTTTTTTAATTTCATAATTTCAATAGCATGTCTGTGTAATAACCAGATAATATTTTACCTAATTGACTGTGACATGGAATCTGTAATGTAATATTTAGATTTAAATATTCTCCTAAAATAGCAGTTTTGTGTTTTCTGCCCTTAAAACGTTTATCATATCTATTGACAATTGCTGTGTACAGACACAAAAGCATCCATTTTTATAATTTTCTTTTAAATAAAAAAACTAATCCTAGTCACTTAGGATGCAAATACATAAATATTGCCTTAATTTGCCAGAATCCAGCCAGATGTCATCATCTCCTACTGGAATATGAGCAGGATGACAATGATATTCTATTTGAATCTCTGCTCTCTACTCTATTATAGCTTCTCCTCCAGAGTGCAGATCTGACTGTGGTCTGCGGTATTAATATTATTCCAAGTAGCATGCATTGAACGATAGTGATACACTTTCAGGTGGGTGTCCTCCAGCCGTGTGACCCTGAAAGATACTGCGTGTTCACAGCATTAAAGGGCATCTCATTGGAAAACAGACTTAACGCCACCACCAACCCCCGTCCACACCCTGCTTTGGGGAAGAAGCTTAAGGCATAAATCTGGCTCCCCCTGAGTTGCTGGTGAGAAAATGCTCTGCAGAGCCCGGTTGCCAGCCAGTGATTCAGCTCCTGGTGCCCCCGGAATCCAGGGCAGCACTGCCCCATTCTCCCAGACAGGCTGTAGGAGAAACCAGAGAAAGACCCAGGAGAATCTGCCCAAGGAGTGAGCCCTAAACGCTGTCCTGGGATTCTACATCAGTGGGGGATGTATGCTGTAGACAAATGTTCTGCGTCTCTTTGTATCAGGAACTGAAGGGGGAAAAAAAGACTATAGTGGAATGGAAGGGGAAACATGTTTTTTGTTCATCTAGATGTAGAGCAAATAAATTTTTAGTCACTAAAATGTTTCTGAGAAATATTATGTTTTCTTCACAAATATAAGAAGCGTTAACACATATGTCCTGTTCTGGGCACCTTACGTAGCTCATTTAAACCTCGAGGCAGGCACTATTATTCTCATTTTAGAGATGAAGAAACTGAGGCCAGAGAGGGTAATTAACTTGCTGAAAGTTTAACAGCTATAGGGACTTGATGCCGAGCCACAGGGCCGGTTACCTTTCTCACTACCTCTCATCCAGTATCACAGAGTCTCATTTAATTGGTTGTATCAACAGTTAACAAGTTGCAGTGCTTACATCAACAATACTTTAAAGAATAAAGCAGAAAGAAAATGTGAAAGAGGTTGAGAAATAAAAGTGCTGTTTATCAGTGCTATTAAGGAATATTCTCTATTTGAATTTTATTGATGTCGCAACAGTTTATCATTATATTAACTTACTAGTGCGAGTCAAAAGTGTATAAGTGTATATTTATTCCTCCTTCTGAATTTTTTTGAAATTATACCTTTTTTTAATGGTTCCAGGACACGTGACCTCAGATCCACAGTCCCTTTTGCGTGAAGGTTAAAATTTAGATTCCTAGAGAACTCTTAAGAATGCCTGTCAGATCTGATAACATATGTAAATGCCCACTCCGGTGGGTACCGGAATACCTGGCACTGGCCAGGTTTGCGTTACCCACAGGTTAGGATTCTCCCTACTCCGCTCTCTCACCACCGGGACGAAGGTGAACATCACAATGCTTCCCCAGGAAGGTGGCCTCGAGGCCTCGGTGAGGTTAGCCCATCACTGAGTTCCCACAGAGCAGAGTCTGGCCCACAGAAGATGGTGAGGGAAAGCTGGCTGTCATCCTATAAAGACCTCAGTTCCTTCCACACGAAGAGAGCTTCTTAGAAACTATAATGCTGCTCAGTGCAGCATTATTCACTGTAGCCAACGCCAGTGTCCAACAGGAGATGAATGGATAAACAAAATGTGGCCTATACATAGATTGTTATTCAGCCTTATGAAAAGAAAGAAGTCCTGTCACAGGCTACAGCGTGGATGAACCCAGAGGACATTATGCCAGCTGAAGTAAGCCAGGCACAGAAAGACAAATACTGCATGATTCCACCTTCATGAGCACTTAGACTGGTCAGAGGCTTAGAGACAGAAAGTAGCATAGCGGTTGCCAGGGGAAAGGGGAGTTGTTTCGTGGGTGTGGAGTCTCAGTTGTGCAAGATAACAGCTCTAGAGATCTGTAACACAGCAATGTGGATGCAGTAACACTACTGAACTGTGCACTTAAAAATAGTTTAGAGGGTCCATTTTACATTTTTTAACACAATCAAAAATAAAAATTTTTATAATAAAAAGTAGAGCTTCTCCACATGGAGGAAGCCCTCGCAGGACAGGATGAGGTCAAGCCATCACCACAAGCCTCAGCTGAGAACACTGGGTGTTGCCTTCACAGGTACGGGCACCAGACTATTTTATGGTCCGGTTGTATTCTTAGGATTAGCTGCGTGTTGATCGCTTTCTGCGTAAATCACCTGAATTTATGAAACCTGCCTCCTCACAGCTGTGATCTGAGACCCAACACATCCCCCAGAGTGGTTTAATTACCTGGCGTATTTTTCCTTTACCAGAAGAATTTTTAAACATAATTTCAGGTCTCTTTTAAAGGACAGACAAGCACGTCCTAATGTGTCGTACAAACGTAATTAATTTGTTCCTAATTTGTAACAATGATGCCAACGTAGTCTACTTCTTCAATCTGTGAAGAATATCGATGCGTCTTGTGGTTTTAAACATCCTTGAGAAAATACATAAAATAGCAACGCATTTCTTTTTCTTTCTCTCTCCTCCCAGCAATGCAGCAAAAAAGCGTCCGCCTCTCTCCTGTGGCTTTTGAAGTCGTCGGGCATCACCGCCACCCGCCCCTGGCCTCGGATCTCCCTGACGGTCATCACCACGGCCATCATATTAACCATGGCCGTGTTCAACATGGTGAGTCAGGGCCCCGCCGGGCGGTGCCTGTCTCATGGGATTTGGAAACCTGTCCCACAGCTCCTTCAGTGACACCCATTGCTGCCTGTTAAATTCAGCCCACAACCGCTGCAGCAGCGGCTTCGCTAAGGGAAAAGGATGCAGACTGGGGGAACCACCGCGAGGGAGGGCGGCTCCTTCCAGCGGTTTCCTACCTCCTAGCTCGTCTTGGCTCCGGCTACAGAAAGGCCACCAAACGTCAGCAGGGTGATCGGCCGTGGGTACCAGAACCAGCAAATTAAGGAGAGTGCAGTGGGAAAGGTGTCCTGCTCTGGGGTTTAAAGGGCCTGATTTCAAACAGCAGCTCCCACCTTACCAGCTGTTCGGTTTTGGAGAATTTTCATTACAAACTTCCACAGGTCCCACTTCACTTCTCATGAGAAAACTGAGAACTTACTTTCAGTTCTCGGTGAGAACTCACACTTCTCTGCCAAGGTGGATTTTTAAGGTATGAACCGACGCTCCGAGCACATTTAGGACGGCATGAGGTATTTATTTGGTAAATATTGAACCAGTGGTCGCTCTTACTGTATCAATAGTACTATTGGTATAGCCTTAAAAATAGACACTTAGGTAACCAGTGCACATTGAGACACAACCTTATTATTATTCTGACATCATCACCATCAACCATAAGGCGTTAATTTCCTTCATATGTTGGGTGCTTTACTGGTGTTGGAACTGCAGTGTCATGAGTATACTCCTTGCCTTCCGGAAACACAAAACCAGGTGGTGGAGAAGAGGCACGTGTGTTACATAATAAAGACATGGTTTTCATAGGTGAGACTAATGAGCATTGATTCAGCAAAAAATATATATATTTATTGAGCATAAATATGCACCTGGTACGTCACTAGATCCTCAGAACACAAAGACAGTTTGCCTCCCAGGAGTTCCCGGTGGAGTTTAGGAGACCAACAGCTGGGTAAACTTATAAAAGCATCTGAGAGCCAACCATGGAAGCATGTAAGGGGCAAGGACAGGGGAGCCAGGCTGCGGGACAGGATTCTAAAGGATGGGCAGAAGGAGTTTCACCAGATGGTGGATGAAAGATGAGAAGGAGGGAAGGCATTTGGCATCTAGGACAGAGAAGAGAGAGAAATTTGTACCAAGTAGCAGCAAAAAAACAAGGCTGAAGGAGTAGGTAAGGACCTTGAATATTTGCTTGGGATTTGTCCTCAGTGTTGTACTATGGGTCGTACAGTTTCTCCAGACACACCTGGAGATTCAGGTGAGGGTGATGCCAGCTGGAAGGCAGAAGGGCTGGGGTGCCAGCTGCAGAGGTGGGAGGGCCCCTTCCTCCACTTCACTTTGCCTCAAAGTCCATCTTAAGGGCACCTGGAAAGAAGGTGGCAGAGAAGCCTTAGCTTGCCCTCCTTCCTCCCACTTCCTGCCCATCAGGAGGTTGGGTATGGATTCCTGGGTGTCCTGCCGTGTGGTTAACTGGAGGACAGGTGAGCTGGCTTCTCCCACCTCACCTAACTACATGCCCCAGCTCCCTCTAGGAGCTCCCCTGAGAAAGGACATGAGGTGAGGCCCTACTGTAGGTCTTCCCAGGCACAGACCAGTGACAGGTGTCACCGTGACTTGGCCTTCCTCTACCCACCTGCTCAGCCTCAGAGGTCAGCTTGGGAAGGGGCTGCTCCCACTTGCCCCTGTGCAGTTAGAACTAACGGTGTCTGTGGGGCGAGAGGGCTCGGCAGTCAAGCCCATGCAGCCAGCAGGCTTCCCCAGGACCAGCTTGTGTTCCTATGTGGAGCTGTCTTGCTGTGTCAAGTTCACCATGACAGCTCCACCATCCTGGCCCTCCTCCTGGACTTCTCCCCAAGCTCTTCACCCTCCTCCTGGACCTTCACAGCACCTGAGGCTGTCTTTCTGCTCCAGAGATGATGAGACCTTCCCTCCAGGGATGGAGGCCTCCTCTTCTAGGTCTCAGGCATACCTAGACCGTGACATCATTTATTTCCAACAAGGGCTTTGTCAGGACTGACTGGGGAAGAGCTGGGAAATGGTGCCCTGTCTGGACAGGTAATTCCCTCAAGAATACCCTGCTCAGGAGGGACTTCAGGTCGCAATCACTCACCTGTGCGCTCATTTACCTGTGCACTCACCTGTGTGCTCATTTACCTGTGTACACGTCCTGAGAGGTGACGCATGTAACGCAACATCCACACACCTAAGAGCGAGGGGTGTTTTACTTATTTATTTTTTCACGTGTCCTAGGAAAGCACCCTCTATATAAGGAGGGGCCGTTCCGTAGTTACTAAATGAGAGAATGAATGAGTGAATGTGTAAGCAGGCAACCCTTTAAAAAAGAAAACATTTTTCATGAAATCCAATTTGACCTTACAAAACCAGGATTTATCACCTAGTTTTTAAAAGACAGACTCGAAATGGGAAACAAGTCTTATTCGAAGCTGGTTGTAGTTCTCCTAGGATAATTAGCGATTGATGGGCAGTTCAATCACTGTCTATAAATGTTGCATGAGCTCAGCATTTAGGAGTAGATATTTTTACAGTAACTGCAATCCCTTTGGAGAGAAGAAATATATCTTCTGTACCGGAAACACATCTTCCAGTGTCATTTTCCTTCCTCAGAAAGAAGGAAGTGCATTGCCAAGTGAGGTCGAGAAGTCTGTGGGAGACACATTAAAAGTATGGTGGATGAGCTTTGAGAAAGAATCAAATAAGGCTCCACGCACTGAGCTGCCCCTTGGTATCAGAGGCTGTGGGACAAGGACAAGCTAAATTAATTTGTTTCCGTCCATTATTTTTCTTGATACCTGGTGAAATTAGTGGTTCCCTCCCATGCAGATGTTCTTCTTGTATTTATTTCAAAGAAACATCACAGAACAGTATGAAATGCAACATTAGGTAGACAAAGGAAATCACTTTCCCTAGATCTTGAGCTTTCTTGTCATTTCTTATTCGTCACAGAAGGGGAAGGACTGGTCCATCAGGGTGCCATCTTTGAACGCGTCTGATGATTTACAGAGAAACTCTCTCCAGCTATTCGGATCCCCGACCTCTTGCATTTTGACTGCACAAGGCAGACACAAGGTCCTGTGTCCCCAGCCACACTGCACAGTGCTGTGACGTCCCTTGGGTCACACACATCACCAGGGGTTGCCGATGCAGCACTGAGACCTGGGCTGGTAGAATTGAGCATCTTTGGGGTGCCAAGCAAGGGAAGTGGGCTCCAGGTCCCTCATTCACATTCTGGGAAGATGGCTCCTCCTGCTGGGGATGCGGGTACAGTCTTTACCTGCATGCGGTCAAATGCTCCTAGCGGTGTTTCTGTGCCTTTTTTCCTAGCCCCACTTCAAACCCCCATCCAGGAGAGGTTTCTATTTAATGTAGTACCTGGATAGCTTTTACACTTATCTTGGTGCTTCTTGTAAGAATACAGTTCCTGGACTAACTGAGCCCTATCCCCGCGTTGTAGTTTTGTTCTTTCTTAGCAGTGATTAACCCGTGAGGCTAATCTGGGTGCAGGACTCACATTCCAGGGAAGAGCAGCTCTCTGGTGTGGGAGTTAGGCTAGGCGAGGGGCTGCCTTCAGGAGCAAGCTTTGCTTAAGTCACTGGGAGGATACTTCTCTGTCAGGAAACTTCATCTTTTTAAAGTCACAGCACATTCAGATCCTCTCCTGTAGCTCCTGTGATTTTGAAGCGTTCTTTTAGGGACAAGGCAAAAATGCTTTCTTCCTTTTTTTTTTTTTTTTTTTTTTTCTTTTTCTGTTTTCAATGTTTGTTATTTTTCCTTTGGGGAAAATATATATAACATAAAGTTTATCGTTTTAACCATTTTTAAGTATACAATTCAGGGGCATTCAGTACCTTTGCAGTATTATGCAAACCGTCACCACTATCTATTTCCAGAACTTGTTCATCATCTCAGACTCTGTACCCATGAACAATAACTCCCCACTTCCCTGGCCTCTGGTAACCTCTACTCTGCTTTCTGTTTCGATAAACTTACTATTCTAGAACACCTCGTATACGTGAGATTACATGATAGTTGTCTTTTTTGTGCCTGGTTTATTTCACTTCCAATAATGTTTTGAAGGTTCTCATTTTCGCTTTGATGCCCAGTTCCTCCACAGCGGGGGAACCTCTCAGTTTGCCCTGGATCTTTCCAGCCAGTGGCAAACAGCCCTTATTAACTACTTTTCTATCATCACCACCATCACTGTCTACCTCAGAGAGGAGAGAAGCCTTAGGGATGACGTGAGGGCTGAGGCCACCCGCGAGCTCCCTCTGCCCCTGACCGTGTGGATGGACCCTTCCACACTGAGCCTCCGCATGGATTTTTAGTCCCTGATGTTTATCCCGAGGCTGAATTTTCACAGCCCTTACAAGAGCTGGGGTCAACAGGGATGGTGTTCCTTTAACTCTCGTTACACACTAATATAAATGACAAAATGTCCAGGTCAGTTTTATCTAAAATGAATTGTGAGATTTTACCAGGACATTTAAAATACCTGGTGTTCACCAAACACCCCAATACAAAGTGGAAAAAAACAACCAGTTATCCAGACTTTTTTTTTCAAATATAGGATTTCGGGTAGCAAATTGCAAAAGACCTGTGTGTTTTGTTCCATTTTAGTTTCCAGCTGACTGTTTAGAACCATGTTCGAGAAGCTCAAATCCTCTGCCTTTATTTTTTCTGACATTTTGACAATGTCGTCATGTGATGCCTCACACCATTTTGCAACTTTTCCGAGAAACTTCCCAGAGAATATTATAAATAGCCCAGCTTCGTGAGCCACATAGACAAGGAGTTAGCCGTGGTTAACTAGTAGTTAATTGGTAATCTAATTCTAATTAGTTAATTACTGCTATTTCCAACCAAATGACAAGCAATGATGTTATCAGGCTATTAACACGGTATTAAATCACGTGTTCACAGTTTAATATTATTTGAAAAACATAATTCTGAGATGTTTCACATTGCCTGGGAAATGTAAAATTTGGAAGTAGGGCTAAAAATAGGCACTTAGTTAGGATATCTTGTCCAGGATGAGGGTATCATTTTCCCAATTATGACAAAGGTTGTAGAATATTAAAATAGATCGAGAGGCGTTCCCCCAAATAATTATGATACTAGAAATTCATTCTGTGCAGAAGATTGTGGCACTTTAATCCGGAAGGGAGAGGGACGTGGATTGATAACCCTCGAGCTTGGACTGGCTGTAATTAGGAGTTTGTTCTTTTAAAGTGACTAAGGGGACAGAAGAGGAAAATTGATTCCAAACTGCAGTCTGATGCCACATAGACAGAATAAAGAGTTTCTTGATTTTAGGGGTAGTTAATTAAACACTAGAAAAAAGTAGCAGAAGGGGGTTAATGAAGCGTTCCTGATGTATTGATTAAAGTTCTCCACTGTTTTTCAAGTTCAAACCATCTTACTATTGCAGCGCGTCCTTGCAAGACAAAACTTCCACAGCATATATTTCTACTCATTGTACAGCAAGAATTTAGTTTCTTCTTTATGTGCTGATACAATCAAGAAGGTTTTTTTAAATTATTTTAAGATCTCAGGTGCCTGAGACTAGTAACCTATCAAACTAAACAGTCTCCTTCTATTTGTCGTATCTTGATTCTTTAATATTTAAATCAATTGTATGTTGGGTCTGTCACATCTAAATTTTTAACATTTTGGAACCTTATGTTTGCCAAACAATTACTTCATTTCTTTTCCTGATATATTTTTTTCCAAATAATTAGCACATTTATATTTCAGCCAGGGGTTGTGACATTTTTGATAAATTCTTTAGTAGTAAATAAAGAAATCTACTACATTTATTTGACTTTTAAATCAGCTTTTTGCAGCATTTTATCAAATGATATAATGGGCAAAAACACTGTACCTAGTATCATTCTTGGAATCTCAGAGGAAATGTTCTCAAGAATATGCTATTTAATATATTTAAATATATCTATATATTTATTTAAATGCCTTCTTATTTACCTAAGTAAATTACTGTAGGTATTTGACAAGGACTCTGCCGTCAAAGGAAACAAACAAAAGAAAGGAAGGAAACAAAAGCAACCATTGAAACTCTACAGGGAAGTTGTACTTTTTAGACCTGGAATATGGATGGTTAACCCTGTGCCGAAGGCCTAGCCTAGTTTCATGGATGAGATGAATCTCTTTCATAAGGGAAACTGGCCTGAGTGATTCTCTAGTTTACCTTCACTGAACACTTCTCTGACCCTCAGCCATGGTATGGAAAGTAACTGATCCTTGGTTACCTAAACAGTTTGTGCTGCAGCTCGTCTAGGAAAGAGACAGAAAGAGAGAGAAACAGAGACAGAGACAGAGAAGGAGAGCGAGAGAGAGGGAGAGAGAAACAGAAAGAGATTGAATTTTTCCTACCTTGGAACTGGCTGACACTTTCCTTCTGGGTTCTGGTATTGGTGACCATTACATAAGAGCTAATCATTTTTATTTGCTCAGGATTACTTCTTTTCTTTTTAAATCAGGACCCCCTTTCCAATAGTCCTAAGAGCATCCTTCCTTTCCAAGTTCAATCCCTCGTGATCCTGAGATGCCAAGCACTCACAAGTAAATGGAGACAACTGTTGATGCCAGTTACTGCATTTTTCCCATAAAATTAATTTATTTTCTTAATATTAAAAAAAAGACTCATATAACTGCATTGACTCATTTAACGTTTGAGCCATGATGGTGAAGAATCTGCAAAAACACATTGTGAAGACTCCGATCTCCTGCTGCAGAATTGAAAGTGTGAGGGTCGTGATGTCAGGTCGTAATTCTAACCAAACCCTCTGCCCTGTCCTTGGTTCATTTTAAAATTTATATTTAACAAGGTGCTTCTGTTGTCTTTAACATCAACTCGGGAGTTCTGGAATTCACTATGAAGTGCCAAGCACAACAAGAGTTATTTACTTATTCAATAGAAATTCTGAAAGCCTCAAAGAGAAGATGAAGGGATTAGCACTGGAAGTAAAGATGCTGAGTTGCCCACACAATCCTGCTCACGGAGGCGACAAAGCACGTCATTGATAAACTTAGCACCCACCTGCTAACTCTTTACTCTCCTTTGCACTAATTCATTGTAAAAACACTTTCTTTGCAGTTTTTCCTGAGTGAGTCAGAGGAGACAATTCTTCCAACTGCCAATGCGTCAAACACAAGTCTTTCTGCCTTATATAATCAGGTAGCAATTCTGCGTGCGCAAAATTTGTTTTTCCTGCCGGTAAGAACATCTCCCTCATTATTATTGCTTTTGCTGTTTTCCTGTGTGCTGTTACGTATTGAATGGCGTAGCCTGCACCTCATCTGTTGTAGACTTGACTTTTCTTCTTCGGATTCCATATCTGAGTATGTCCTGACCGGGTAAAAATTGCCAGCCTTCAGCAGAAAGTCCCAGCCAACGGGCACCAATTAGACCACATATGCAAACTTTCAATGGCATTTTGAGGCTTTCACGGATGACTCGTGCCTTTATTCTCTTAATGCTACATTTTGATTTATTTTTTTATTGAAGTATAGCTGATTTACAATGTTGTGTTAATTTCTGCTTTATAGCAAAGTGATTCAGTTATCCATATATATATTCTTTTTCATATTCTTTTCCATTGTGGTTTATCACAGGATATTGAATATAGTTCCCTGCGCTATGCAATAGGACCTTGTTGTTTATCCCTTTTGTATATACTAGTTTGCATCTGCTGACCCCAAACTCCCACTCCATCCCTCCCCCCACCTTGGCAACCACAAGTCTGTTCTCTATGCCTGTGAGTCTGTTTCTTTTTCATAGATAAGTTCATTTGTGTCGTATTTTAAATTCCACATATAAGTGATATCATATGATATTTGTCTTTCTCTGTCTGACTTACTTCACTTAGTATGACAATCTCTAGTTGTATCCATGTTGCTGCGAATGGCATTATTTCATTCTTTTTACAGCTGAGTAATATTCCATTGTGTATATGTACCACGTCTTCTTTATCCATTCATCTGTCAATGGACATTTAGGTTGCTTCCATGTCTTGGCTATCGAGAATAGTGATGTGATAGGGGTGCATGTATGTTTTTGAATTATAGTTTCCTCTGGGTATATGCCCAGGAGTGGGATTGCTGCATCATATAGTAACTCTATTTTTAGTTTTCTGAGGAGACCCCATACTGTTTTCCATAGTGGCTGCACCAATTTATCTTAATGCTACATTTTACAGAATGTATCCCAGGATGTAGCATTCGATTGAATGTCACTGAATTGTTGCTTACAGATTTTGCTAATTGTTCCAGTGAATTAGCGTTAGCTTCCTGACTCTGTGATGACAGGGACCACAGCTCATATTTCTCCCTCTCCTTTGGCTGCAAATGCCGTCCAGTAATTGTATCTTCAAATACTCCTTACTAACTGGCCCTTACTAAGGGCCTAGATTGAAATTTCAAAACTTACTAACACATCAGTCATTTAAGTGAAAGGAGTTAAATCAGTTATTTACTGCTTAATAACTTCTTTCTTCCATGAATTGTTTGTGCAAAAAAAAAAAAAGGTTTTGATACTCTCCTTTCCATTTTCTGAATAATCGTCTAAAGGTAGTATAGATTCTTCCCATTTTGTTTGTCTCACATAGTCCAGGCACTGAAATTGGTCATTTAATATGTATATTTTAAAATTTTTTTTAACTTTAATTTTTTTTTAACATACAATTTTTTTAAAACTCCATTAGCTCTGGTGATAAAGGAAACTTCCTTTCTTTCTCCCTTTGATATTAGGCTTTGATCCTTTTTCCCATCTCATCATTTCAATTTCCTGGGATGCTCACAGCTCAGTGTACAGAGAGTAGGGGCATCTGGTGTTCCTTTAAGCCATGACAGCTAACCGGAGTCCATAGCAACGTCCCCACAGACTCAGGAAGAGAGGATGGCACAAGCTTCGTCCCGTATCCACGGGGTCCTGGCCCTCACGTTAGGCATTATTGTGAACCCCAGGGAGGACTGGACACCATCTTTTCTATTTCAGTTATGTGAAAAGTGAGGGATGGGATTCATGATGAGGGTTTATTGGCTGTGACCTCACTGTGGGCACCTTGGAACCCCGTTCTCTAGAGAATGATTCAAACTACCTGTGCGGTCTGGCTCTTCCTCCTTGGATGGATGGTATTAACACGCACATGGCCCATCGGCCCCTGGAGAGAGGACAAGCCTCCAAACCATCCCCATGCTGCATTCATAAGGCACTTCAACAACTTACAGTAAACATGCATTTTCATAGGAAAGAAAAGTATAGCTGGCAAATCATCTTTTTAAGAAAATCTCTCCATCCAATAGTTTTGGGTTGTACAACTCACCGTCCTCGGCCCCCCTAATAGCAATGAGGTCATGATCCTGAATTTCATTTAAGTAAGTCTGCGCATGATATCTTATTTTCAGAAGAAGCAAATCATTAGAAACCCAAAGTGGCGAAAAAGAACATTCCTCAACCTTCAACGATTCTGAAAAAGCACACCGTAGACTTTTCAAAATCTAGGTCAGACTTAGTCAGTAGGCTACTATTGTTCCAATAATAAGTCCTCAGAAAGAGGATTATGATGGGCTTTGCCAAGGAAACCCCTCATGCTCACGTACTGTCTGTACGGAAACGACATTATTAACTCATGAGTTTAGGGGTCCCAGAGGAGCCTGGAAACATCCTGGCTTCCCCCTTAATAGATTGGAAGGAACATTGGGAAAGCCGTTTGTGGATGTGCACGATGTCTGCATTATTACTCTCAAACCCCATCGTACATGACGCCTGAGGTTGACAGTGGACGTGAAGGAGCATCCACAGGCACTGATGCAGGAGGTAGAAAGTCACACAGCTCTTCCTAATGGCCATTTATAACAGTCATCAAAAAGCATAGAAGCAGACAGAGTTTGCACCCTGCAATACTGACTTTAATGGCCATTTATAATAGTCATCAAAAAGCATAGAAACAGGCATAGTTTGCACCCTGCAATACTGACTTTAATGGCCATTTATAACAGTCATCAAGAAGCATAGAAACAGTTTGCACCCTGCAATACTGAGTTTAATGGCCATTTATAACAGTCATCAGAAAGCATAGAAACAGACATAGTTTGCACCCTGCAATACTAACTTTAATGGCCATTTATAATAGTCATCAAAAAGCATAGAAACAGACATAGTTTGCACCCTGCAATACTAACTTTAGAAAGTAATTTTAAAGGTGCAAAGATTTAGCTACCAGGGTGTTCGTCAAAAGGTTTATGTAACAATAACAACAAAGAAAGGAAACGAAAGCAAGCAACCTAAAAGTTAGAATAAATTTAACTGTTTAAACAAATTTTGTTATGAACATACAATAAGATTATATCCAGCCGCTACAAAAGATGTTGTAGAAAACTATTTAATGACATAGAAATATATACTTATAAGCTATTAAGTGAAAAGTATCATTTAAAAACATTCCAAACAATCCTTTCCCAATTTTCTAAAATAATAATACCAATAACAAGTAGCACACACAGCAAAAAAAAAAAAAGCTGGAAAGATATACAAAACAATTAATTAATCATGGCTCAAGTTGGATGTTGGGGATTATAGGAGGTGCTTACTTTTTATATGTGTCCTTTGTATATTTCCTAATTTTTAACATCAGGTGTATTATTTCTGTAGCAGAAGAAAAAGTCATTTAAAAATGTCCAACAGAATCAACCAGAAAGAATCTTTGCCATGTAGGCAGTTCACACTATATCAGGCATTTATATCATTTCATCCACAAAACTACCCTGTGAGTTAGATATTGGAATTCCTGTTTTCCAGGTGAGGAAACTGAAACCAAAAGATACTTAAGTAAATTGCCAAAGGTGACAGTGGCTGCTCCCTTGGTGTCAAAATGCAAGTTGATTTCATCGATTAATATATGAAAAGTATTAATAACTATATGAACCAATTTTAACTTAGTTACCTAATATTAAGTAATAGTAATATATGATATTTAAATAATATTAACAAATAATACTTAATAAAAATATTAACTAATAATTATATTAACTATTAAAACTATATAAAAATAAGGTTCTTAGTAATAGTGTCCTAATAGAACTCAGCTCAGGAGCCTGCAGCCAGAGCTCTTGACATCCAGCGACCTCCCTGTAGGGCTACCTTATGTAGTAGAGGCAGCTGATCTTCAGAGCTGCCAGCCTGGCCTTCTCCTGTTATTCTTCTTTATTCACACAATCCCTCTGTTGCTACCTTCAGGGTCCCAACCTACCTTTAATTAATTCCCACATCACCTTGCACATGGCCTCCAAGCCTTCTAGAAAGGCTTATTTAATAGAAAATGGACTAAAAGGCTACTTCCCATAACATATGTATTTTAGTAACCCTAACCCTGAAATGTGAAAACTTTTTAAAAGCCTAAGAATGAATTTTAAAATGTGAAATCATAGACATATTTTATAGGTATTGGCACATATTTCAAACTAGGGGTGTTTCAGAAAACTTTTAGAAGCCTACTGACCCCAGTCCCCCAAAATGCACATGCACACATTCACACACACACACACACACACACACACACACTCATGTAAAGGGCTTATTATTCTGCTTCTCATTCACTTAGGCTGAACTGTTGATAACGTTCATTCTAATAATGATTTTCAGCAGAATTGTAGCAGCAGAATCCTTTTTAAAATCAAATTTTAGGGTGGGGTGGAGGGATAGATTGGGAGTTTGGGACTGACGTGTACACACTGCTGTATTTAAAATAGATGACCAACAAGGACCTACTGTATAGCACAGGGAATGCTGCTCAATATTCTGTAATAACCGAAATGGGAAAAGAATTTGAGAAAGAATAGATATATGTATATGTATAAGTGAACCACTTTGCTGCACACCTGAAACTAACACAACATTGTTAAGCAACTATACTCCAATATAAAATAAAATTTTTTTTTAAAAAGAAGAAAAATAAAATAAAAAGTCTTACAAAGAGCTCCAGTTTATAACAATAATAGCAGAATTTATATGGCTTCCCATGGGCCAGGCACTGTTCTGTGCACTTTACTTTTATTATCTTCTTTAATCTTCACAAGAATTCGTCAAGGTGGGCTTCATCATCCTCCTTACCTTGGGTCACCTGTGCAGGGGACAGGCATGCCTTTATTTGTACCAGTGAGCTGCTTTGTGAGTAGAAGGGCGAGACGCTGAGTGGGAACCTTGCCCGCTGCGCGTTCCCAAGGCGACTTCGTGGCTTTTACGGAGCAGTCGTGTAAGACAGTGACTGCTGACTAAAGAGGAGGTTAAAAACCAGGGATTCTCAGACTCTTGGTGGGGATGGATACTTGTGAAACATCTAATAGTGGATGAGCCCCAAAATGAACTAACGAAAGAAGACATACAAAGTGCAAGCCCGTGTTTTATTCGATTCACCAGAAAGGAGCCTGCCCTGTCAGGTTGCTGTGCACGTGCCCACAGGAATGCAGGGACCCCCCAGACAGTCTGCGGGGCTCCCTGGGCTGCTTTCAGAAGCTGTCCCAGCACCGATGCCCACTGAATCACTGAGCCTCACACCTGCCCTCTGAGGGCAATACTTAGCCATTAAGGATTTAAGTAATTAATTTAAGTCATTAAGGTAATAATGCCAAGTCCCCTATACATGAGGGCTGGTTTCAAAGCACAGGCTATCTCTCCCTTACCCTCCGCTTTAGGGAGACTGAGTCGGTGGTGCCCATCCACTCTCTCCCAGACCTCTTGATTCTGTCCTTCCTCTCCGCCAGCCAGATGGTCCCATCAGGACACATTTCCTCTCCTCTTTTCTTCTTCCTATTCTCTGTCGTGGGGTTATCAGTGGTCAGAATAGTGGAGAACTGACCTCAGGGAATTGTGGCCAAAGAAGTTGCGCTTACAGACTCCCAGCCTTCCCTAAGCCGCCACCACCCATCATGCTCCTTGCCTAGGGATGCTTTACTTCCCAAGGACTGACCCAGTGGTTGTCGGACCCAAGGGACTTAATTGCTGGTCTTCCTTCTGAAGCTGAGATGCAGGTCTCAGTCCTCACTGGTGAGGATCTGCCTTGACCCCTGCGTGGGTGCGTGGGTGCCTCTCACAGGGAAGGAGGTGCCTGCTAGGACCACCACAGCTCATTTTCCAACTTTCCTTTCTCCCCCAAGAACAGGACTGATGCACTAATATTAGTAGCCCTCCCCATGGCTGACTGTAGATGACCTTAGCTGGGGAAATAAAAGGAAGAGCTAGAATGACAAAAATAAGCAGTTTATACATGGCTTATCCCATATAATGTAACTAAAATGGAGTAGCTTACACACTGAGCTATTTTTTAAAGGCAGGATTTATCAAACATCAGTCGGATCTATGTTTTATTAAAATGATCAAACTTTACCGACTGCTGCTTCTGCTGCAGACACGAAAAGATAGCAGCTAATCCTTGTTATTAAAACCCTATAATCCAGCAAACAAACGCTTTGCGAGAATGACAGCTGTTTCCACTTAGCGGGCACCTCCTGGCCTGCAGGGCCATGGGCTCCAAGCTTTACGTGCTCTTCTCAGTGACCTAGAAGGGCGGACATTATTACCCTCCTTTTACAGATGAGGACACTGTGACACATGCAAGTTAGGGCACTGGCCTAAAGTAAAGCAGCTAACGAGTGATTGGAGCAGAACTGAATCCAAGGCTATCCTGTCTTGACGATGTCCATTGTGGTAAATGGAAAAGTGCTAACACAGGGCAGGCCTGCCAGCTGCTTCCCATGGACCACAAAAGATGGACCGTGCCGGCCTTCTTCCTCACGCTGGGGTCTTTGATTTCTTTGGTGCCCGTCCACTTCCAGGGCAGTCGTGACTCACCCAGGTCAAAGCTTTTAGGGTTTTTTGTTGTCTTTGTTTTGTTTTGTTTTGATTTTCAATTTCAAAATTTACTATCAAACGGCAGTACCCAAGACAATGTGGAACTAGCATAAGTAAAAACATATAGACCAGTGGAACAGGATTAAGAGTTCAGAAGTAAACCCTCACACTTATGGCCAATTGATTTTCAACCAATGTTAAATCTTGCTGTTTTTCTTCTTCTTCTTTTTCTTTTTTTTTTTTTTTTTAACTTTGTACGGTGCTACAGTTTATTTTCAAACATGTTCTTGTTGCTGATGTTGAAGACTCACCACTGAATTCCTCTCATGTCCTCCAGTTTTCTTAATTGATTCTTTATCTGGGATAAAGACCCGTTAGTAGTCTGGTGAAGGCTGTGAACCCTTAGAATGTTGGGGGATTTTTTTAAGTTTGTTGGAGTGTAGTTGATTTACAGTGTTGTGTTAGTTTCAGGAGTACAGCAAAGTGATTCCGTTATACGTATACATATATTCATTCTTTTTTAGATTCTTTTCTCATATAGGTTATCACAGAATATTGGGTAGAGTTCCCTGTGCTATACAGTAGGTCCTTGTTGGTTATCTATCTTATATATAGTTCAAAGCTTTTAGTTTTTTTAAATCCTTTCTGTTCTAGATAATCCCTCTGACACACAACTGCTTTTTAAATAAAATGTCTAGGCGTTCTTATACCTTTAATAGAACTACCTGTAATGATTTGTATCCTCTTAATGAATTAAATCATTGAAAGCCCACAAAAGATTCTGTGTACTGTCATTTTGTTTTAATCTGTAAATGTGTAGGGAGCCATATTGTTTTCATTTTCAAGAAGCAAAGGACATTTGCTAATAATGACATAGCTTCAATATAGATTTCTAAAAATTATTTCTGAAAAGTATTTGGCCATATGCACGATTATTTTTATTAAACATGCTACGCTGGGTGAGCAAGCCATGTCATGAGTAATTCTTTTCTAAATCCAATGTGTTTAGTCATGTGTCACTGGATCAAGGAGCAGACAAATGCATCTGCTTTCACAGTCAGTTTGGGAGTTGACCAAGTGAGCTTGATGGTGGTCCCCAATTTTAATGCTCATTTTGGCATTCCTCAGAAGAGATCCCACGTATTCATCTGACGTATTTCCCTGTTCCAGTACTTTATATACAGCTGCATCCTGGGATTGATATCCTGCTCGGTTTTCCTGCGTGTGAATTATGAGCTAAAGATGCTGATCATGATGGCGGCATTGGTGGGCTACAACACCATCTTTCTCCACACTCACGCCCACCTCCTGGATGACTACAGCCAGGTCTTATTTGAGAGGTAACCTGCTTCCTCTTCCTTCTCTTTAGTTCCTTCATGGGATGTTGGTAACATAAGTATGCGTGGAGTAAATGCAAATTAGCAATAGCACTGTCATTGGGAATCACTGTGTGAGTGTCTCTTTGAAGTGATGATTCAGGAAGATAAGGTGTGTTTTTTATTACAGATTACACAGAATAGGTATTATCACATATGATCAGCAGATATGAAATGATTTAGAGAGAGGATTTGTGTTATAATCTGTACTATATTGATAAGAATAATCTTTTCTTTCACGTTCAGCATTATTGATATTTTGGACTGAAGGATTTTCAGGGGGTTGTCCTGTGCATTAAAGGTTATTGAGCAGTATCCCTGGCCTCTACCCACTAGACGCCACAAAATCCACCCCCCCACCACCAAGTCATGACAATTGAAAATGCCTCCGGACATTGAGGAATGTGCCCTGCAGGGCACTGGGGCCCCCAGGTCAGAACAACTGAATCCATATACACAAAAGTACAGGGACAGTGGGTGGTTCCATTCACAAGTTATAGTGAATGGAACTATAACTTGTTGGAGATAAGATAAAATTTCGTATTGGAGATTTCCTAAAACATCCTGGTGTGGAGGGAATCCTACTGGTTGTGTTTACTCTGCCAGCCTTAGGACTAGATGCTTCAAGAATGATCCTCCCAGGTCCACGCCCTTGGACTTATGAAACGTTTCCTGTTATCAAATTACTTCTATAAACTAATCATAAATATTTATTCCCTGCTTGAAAAAGAAGTTTTCATCATGATATTCTCCATCTCGCATCTTAACAGCAAAAACACATTTTGTATCAAGTGTTAGGTTTATTTCTGGACCCGCCAGACTTCAAGTTTTTCTATGAGTGCTTTGCATAATCCCCCATAATATTTCTATATTTCTTTTAACATAAAATAAATGCCTTAAATACTTGCATAGATTTGTTGCTCAGGAAAGATGATTTGTGTTGACAGCTTATGGCCGCTTCACCAATGGAGGCCCAGTGTCAGGAACGTGGGCACCTCACTGTGTAAACGTTCCTTCCCAATAAGAATGCTTTTAGAAACACAACTGCACCGCATTCTCTTCACCTAATTTAATTTTCGTCATCCTCCAACGCCATGAAACCCTAACAATCTGTAGTCAGGCTGAGGATAGTGGAGTTGCAAAAATACATAATTGTATTAAGGAAATTATGTGATTCCTTAGCCAAGATGAAAATGAAATCGAAGTTAATTTTCCAATAAATTCTCAAAATTGCCAACCAAACACGCTTTAACATTTCCCTACCGTATCCAGAGAGCCCGTATTGAATCCCTAAGTAAATGTAACATCGCCGATTTTGACACACAGCTGAGAACACTACTCAATTTCCCTTTATTAAATTTAAAGCTCCTGCATATGGTACACATCCGAAGCAAAAGTAGAAATTAGATTAGCAAGTTTCTGATGGGGAGGGAATTACTTTGGGGATCTGAGGGAGACACGCCACCTCTTTTTAGAACCCCAGCAGCAGGGAAGTAGCTATTTGGTTAAAGAAAAGGAGTTTTACTTTCAGAGCCCTTTTGTTTCATTCAAGGTCTTGTGTGTGTGTTCTCTTGGCTTTGTCTTCATAATCACCTTAAAGCTAGGTAGGGCTGACGTGACAAGCCTCAGGCACCTGCCTTCACTGCCAACGGTAAGCCAGCATCCTCTCTAGGATGGGTGCGCCCGCCTCCTAACCTTGACTAAGGTTTCTGCGTGAGCTGCCACAATACTCCCGGAAGCATTCCTCTGCCAGAAGGTGAATATTACTGACATAATAGCATAATACCTCAAAATTAACAAATGTTCTCTAATAGCAGTTTAAAACGAACCCCAAATGAGAGACCTTTGAGTGGCAGCTTGGAATCCCCTCTGATTTCCCCCAAGCTCGGTGTGTGTATGACTTAACCATGTGACTTGTGCCAGTGCTAAAACCCATTGAGTTCAATGTTTCCCTTTTCTGAGATTCAAGATATCCCACCATGAAAGAACTGATAAAGGTTTTTTCCTCCTATATCTGGTTTGTTATTGCTGACACAACCCTTTCAGATATGAAACTAGGATCCTTAAAAAAGAAAAAAAAAAAGCTAGTCTGAGATGTTGCTTTGAGAATGTACGTCCCTCCGTCCCAAAGCCATAGATGCCCTTCAAGGAAAATGCTGGCTTACCACAAGGCCAGGCAGCACCTCCTTTCCTGATCGAGTTGGTCTGTGCCATCAAAGTCACATGCTTGGTGCCATCCCTTTTCTGACCTGTTTTTGGTCACTGTTGATGCTGAAAACTCGGCCTCTGTGCACCGGTGTCAAATCAAATCTTGGAGACAGAGTTTTAAGTGAAGTAGAAAAGAATAGCTTTATCTCTTTGCCAGGCAGAGGGGGACACACCGGGCTCCTGTGTGTCCCAAGCAGGGATGATTTGGGGAGGAGTTTTATAGCAATAGCTCAAGGGCGGGGTTGCTAATAAGGATCAGGGTGTGTGCAGGGTCTGCAGTCCTTTAACCTGGCCTCAGGTGGTCTCCTGATGAGGTTCTCTGGTTCCTTTGATCTGCCCTCAGGTGGTCTCCTCCCTTGTCTCTGCATCCCCTCCCTTCCTGGATTAGCAACTGTTCCAATCTGCCCTTTGGAACTTAGGGAAGGGCATAGAGGCTGGAGTCTATCCCCTACAAACAAGAAATGGGGGACAAAGAAAAGCTTCCGTGCCCAGGAGCCCCACAGGGTCCTGCTCGGTTTCAGCATCTCTGTTTACAGGGGACTGCTGGGCCATCTTCTGAATACACAGTTTGGACTGTGTTGTTGTCCTATATGTGAGTTCATCATGTTTCAGGGGCCTTTTCCAAGCCAAATTTGACATTGATCATGGACAAGCCAACAGGGAGTTTTTTTGCCAGCAGGGTCAGCAAAGAAAACAAAAGTATGCACTAGAAAGACTCCAGATCAATGAATAATTCAGAAAAGGATACCAAAGATAACCTGTAAGATTCATGAGTGCGGAAAGCCAACTTTACAGGAGAAAAAAAAAAAGTCTACTTGAGAGGGTGTGTCATTAAAAATCTATACGAATGGAAGCCAGCAAGGTCCCAGTACTTCACCTGCCATCACGTGATTGTGATCTATCACCTCATGGTGAAGAAAGCTCAGAAGTGTCTGATATTTAGGAGGTCCAGAAAAATCCATGTCCTAATTCTTTGGCATTTACAACAGTCTTCCATATCATCTGTGAGTACAAGATGCTTTGCTGAATCAATCAATCAACAATCCCGATTCCGGTCCATGACACCATCTCCCAAAGCCCTCAGCCAACACCACTGAGGATGCTTTACAGGTGATGGCGATGGTGATCGTGATAACCATTTATATTGCTGGAAGCTGTTTTTGTTTCAAGGACACGTTCCCTTCCCTTGACAAAGGCTCGTTACAGAGTCTGCAAGACGTTGTCAGATCTTTCCTGTGCGTTTTTTCCTTGCAGAACTGAAGAGTATCAAAGGATGAATATTATCATTTCACGTGGACCCAGCCATTATGTTAATTCACCTGAAAGCTAGAAATATGCCTTCTATTCTAAAGATGTGTGGAGGATGGAGAGCTTGAACAGAGGGGTTAACCAGGAGTCCAGCACATTAACCAGCTCTGTGTGGGCACTTAGCCTAATAAAATAAATACTTTGTGGGCAGCATATAAAGTGTATAAGTAAGCAGCAGTTATATCGAGTACCCAGCATCATTCAGAAGCTCTGGATTATTGCTGGTAGAAATGTCTGCATAATTGTAACTTCCTGACCTTAGCAACAGCTCCATACCAAGGATAGCCATGGAAATGCTCCATAGCGATGGAGCCATGAGTCAAGCACCTTCGACATGGTTCTGCATTCTCTGTTTTTTCTGTGTCTCGTGGAAAACCCAATGGCTAGAATTCGGCATATTGTAACATTTTGACAGTGTCCCAGCTAGGGATCAACTGATGATGAGCTCACTGAAAGCCTGGAGGAAGAACTGCGGCATTAGTCACGCTCAGGAAGAAGGCAGGAGCAGTGTGCATCCACCTCTGGGAGAGATGGTCCAGAGGCATTCCGAACACCTGACATTTCTTTAAAGTCTCCTCCTTTAAATGAAAACCGTATTCCAAATCTGTAGTCAAACCCATAATATATCCAAGTTCACACCGAAAAGATTTTAACTTACTTTCAAATTTAATATCTCAGTTTCTCTTCCCCTTCCTAAGTCCCCTCCTCCCCCTCCAGTGCCATCTCCAGAAAGTATGGAATACACACGTTTGTTTCTCTGTAGCTGACGCCACTAGTAGCAGAGCTGGGAGGTAGAGTAAGGAGGTCAGTAATCTGAGTTGCCTAAGTTAACAAGAACAACAAAAAAAGTTGTCCTAGGGCTGCTCGAATTCTACCAAGCTTTCTTTTCTTCTATAAAAAGCAACCATTAGTGAGCTCCTTTGTTATCTAACCTAAAAAAGAAAATGCCCTGTGATTTGGACCCACTTGTAGGAAGATACTCAATCTTTAGGCTGTTTTTTGTTTTGTTTGATTTTAGAATGAGGGGAAGAAGGAGACTTCAGAGGGCCTGGGCCCCCAGACTAGATAGGATACGTACTTCTTATCATCAGCTCTCCAATGCATGAGGCTAAAGCCCGGTGCACAGACCCACGATATCAGATGCACCAACTGCTTCCCATTTAAAATCACTCTTCTCCAAAGGACGAAACCATGACTGCATTAATCAGGGTGCATCTTTTCTCCATAGCAAAAGGCCAGCACTACCTCTCCAGCCCCACTTTTATCATTTCTCCTGACCTGCAGCTGCCTCCAGGGCTCTTTCTTAAGCATGAGCTTATCCCTTATTATGTTAGTCGTTGGCAGTGCCAGAATTTGTTTGCAGTCCTTAGCATTTGTGAATAACTCGGAAAAAGCATGAGACTTTGATCCATCTGTCCTTGGATGACACTGGGTCACCTTCTCTGGAAGATTGCATAGGATTTTAGTGCGTCTGTGTCCAGCCAGAGGGGGAAAAGTGTCTATAAATGAAACCCCTTAGATTTCAAACCAACACAGTTATTTGTCCACTCATTCCTTTGTCTTTACAGCACAGTTTCATTGAATACCCTGTATATTCCAGACCTGATTGCTGGAGTCCAAGCACATAGAGATGAATAAAATATAGTCTCTGCTCTCAAGAATTTACAAAATCTCTCTATTACAAAATTGTGTCTCACCAGAAGGCCAAAAGGAGACTTGCAGGTTAAGTTCCTGTAGCCTACCTAGGGAATGAGTGAACCTGTTGGCTGGAAGCTGGTTAAGTGACCCAGAGTTGACTGTGATATTGGGAAGACCTTGAAGAACTGTGGAGGTCCAAAAAGATAGGGGAGGAGTGTTGTCAACATCATGGCAGAATAAGACATCCCTCATGTTTGTCCCCAACAATAATTTGTAATCTATCCTTGGAGGAAAGTGCCTTTGTAGGAGCTGCGGGACCCAGCACCATATGGGATCCAGGAGGAGTCTCGTCCACCCATGTGTTGGACAGTAGGCATACAGACCTTGATCCTGGCTCTGGACCCTGCAGTGACATGTAATCCAGCTTCAGCAGCTCTTGGCCATGGAGCCCCCTGGAAAACAGTCTTAGCCAGTGACCCATGGAAAAGAGACTTTGCGGAAGTCCAGGTTTTCTGAGGAGAAATTCCAGCACACCATTGGAGAAAAAAACATGAGTTTGGACACGCTGAAGTGGGTAAGAGAAACAGTCTGACTCTGTCCACACCACCCTTCCCCCAAGATGGCACAGCTTAAGTCCAAGAGAGATGTTCTCGCTCTATGACTTCTCCTGTGAGCACCCAGCTTCCCAGCTGTGCAGGATGCTACAAGCTGGGAGAGGAGCAGATAGGACTCTCAAGAGGGCTTTAAGAGAACACAGATGCCACTAACTGCATTACTGCCTTTGTCAAGGAGCCCACCCACAAGCCGCTGGGAACACTTCACCCACAGATCTCCCCAGCTGGCTTACGGGCACCCTCATTGTTCCACATGCCTCATGCACACCCCTACCCGGTGGCCAGCTCCCTGTGCATATTCCCTCCCGATGACAGCATCGAGAGGGAGCTTGGACCAACAGCTAGTGGGCATGCACAGAAAGCTGACTGAAATCTGAGGACCAGAGAGAGAGACCACAAACTTGAGCTTTAGCAAGTTTTGTTTGGGAAAACAAAAGGAAGACTGTCAGCAGTCGGCCTGGTGCATTGCAGGATGGAGAGAAGGCATGCAAGCTTAGAATTCTGCCACAAGAGGGAGCAAGAAAGGTGGAGAGATGTATCCACAGAAGGTCCAGAAGCCTTCAGAAGCACTAGCAGGGCTGGAGGAAGATATTTATGCCCTGAAGACAGTTAGTAAAGGGTGCAGGAAGTGAGTGCTACTTCACATATGAAGACAGCAATGCAAAACTTTAAGGAACATGAAATCAAGGAAGAAAGGAACAAAGGAACTAAAAAGCAGCTAGAAAACAATTCATTATTAAGCCCTTACCTACCAATTTTACTCTAAGTGTAAATGGATTGAATTGTCCATTTAAAAGGCATAGAGTGGCTATACAGATAAAAAAACAAGATCCAACTATATGCTGCCTACAAGGAACGCACCTCAGCTTTAAGGACACACATAGGATCAAAGTAAAGGAATGGAAAAAGATATTCCATGCAAGTGGAAACAAAAAGAGAGTAGGGGTAGCTATACTTATATCCGATAAATACACTTTCATCCAAAAACAGTAACAAAAAACAAAGCAAGTCATTATGTATTGACAAAGGAGTCAATTCATCTAGAAGATATAAAAATCATAAATATATATGCATCCAACATCAGAACACCTAAATAAATTAAGCGAATACTAGTAGATATGATAGGAGAAATAGATGACAGTGGAATAATAGTAGAGAACATCAATACATCACATTCAACGATAGATCATCCAGACAGAAAGTCAAATAGGAAACACTGGACTTGAACTAAACTTTAGGTCAAATGGACCTAACAGACATATATGGAACACTCCATCTAACAGCAACAGAATACACATTCTTCACAAGCACACATGGAACATTCCAGAATAGATCATATGTTAGGTCATAAAACATGTCTTAGCAAAATTAAGGTTGAAGTTATACCATGTATCTTTTCCAATCACAATGGTATGAAACTAGAAATCAGTAACAGTAGGAAAACTGGGAATTTCACAAATATATAGAAATTAAACCACATACTCCTAAACAATCAATGGTCAAAGAAGAATACAAAAGGAAAAACAAAATATAACTTGAAACGAATGAGAATGGGAACACAAGGTACCAGAACCTATAGTATGCTGCAAAAGCAGTTTTTAAAGGGAAGTTTATAATTACAAATGCCTACATTAAGAAAAAGAAAGATCTCAAATAAAAACCCTAACATTACACCTCAAAGAAATAGAAAAAGAGGAACAAACTAAGCCCAAAGTTAGCAGAAGGAAGGAAATAACAAAGATCAGAGCAGAAATTAATGAAATACAGACTAAGAAGGCTACAGAAAAGATCAGTGAAGCTAAGAGCTGCTTTTTGAAAAGATAAACAAAATAAACAAACCTTTAGGTAGACTAGCCATAGGGAAAAAAGAGAGAAGACTGGAATAAATAAAATTAGAAATGAAACAGAAGACATTACAGTTGATATTACCCAAATACAAAGGATCATAAGAGACTACTAGGAAAAATTATACACCAACAAATTGGACAACAGAGAAGAAATGGATAAATTCTTGGAAACATACAACCTACCAAGACTGAATGATGAAGAAATAGAAAGTCCTAACAGACCAATAATGAGGAAGGAGATTGAATCAGTAATCAAAATCTCCAACAAAGAGAAGCTCAGGACCAGATGACTTCACTAGTGAATTCTACCAAACATTTAAAGAAAAATTAATCCCAATATTTCTCAAACTTTTCCCAAAATTGAAGAGGAGGGAACCCTCCCAAACTCACTTTATGAGGCCAGCATTACCCTGATATCAAAGCCTGATAGGGACACTAAAAGAAAACAACAACAACAACAAAAAAAACACAGACTAATATTTCTGATAAATATAGATGCAAAAATTCTGAACAAAATATTAGCAAGCCAAATTGAACAGCACATTAAACGGATCATGCCCCGTGATCAAACGGGATCTGTCCCTGAGATACAAGGATGGTTCAACACATGCGAACTAATAAGTGTGATACACCACATTAATAGAATGAAAGACAAAAATCATATGATCTCTTATCTCAATAAATGCAGGAAAAGCATTTGATAAAATACATCTTCTCATGATAAAAAACTTTCAACAAATTGGGTATAGAAGTAACACACCTCAGCATGATAAAGTTGGCATATAACAAGTGCATAGCTGACATCATACTCATTGATAAAAGGCTGAAAGCTTTTCCTCTAAAATCAAGACAAGAAAAGGGTGCCTCTCTTGCCACTTTTATTCAACATAGTACTGGAAGTCTTACCCACAGAAATCAGGCAAGAAAAAGAAATGAAAGGCATACAATTAGAAGGAAGATGAAAAATTGTCTTTGTTTGCAGATGATATGATCTTATACATAGAGAACCCTAAAGGCTCCACCAAAAAAGAATTGCTAGAACTAATCAAAAAATTCAATTACGTCACAGCATACAGAATCAACATACAGAAACCAGTTGTGTTTCTATACACTATCAATGAATTATCTGATAAAGGAATAAAGAAAACAATCCCATTCACAATGGCATCAAAAACAAGAAAATATTTAGGAATAAATTACACCAAGGAGGTGAAAGATCTGTACACCGAAAACCATAAGACTTTGATGAAAGTAACTGAAGAAGACACAAGCAAATGGAAAGAAATCCCATGTTCACGGATCAGAAGAATATTGTTAAAATGTTCATACTACCTAAAGCCATCTATAGATTCAATGCAATTCCCAACAAAATTCCATTAGCAGTTTTCACAGAAATAGAACAAACAATTCCAAAATTTGTATAGAAGCACAACAGACCCTGAATAACCAAAGTAATCCTGAGAAAGAAGCATAAAGCTGGAGGCATCACACTCCTGATTTCAAACTACACTGCAAAGCTACAGTAATTAAAACCATATGGTACTGACAAAAAAATAGATACATAGACAAGTGGAACAGAATACAGAGCCCAGATAACCCCTTGCATATGTGATAAACTAATATTTGACAAGGGAGCCAATAATACTCGATAAGTAAAGGATAGTCTCTTCACTAAATGGTATTGGGGAAATTAAATACCACATGCAGAAGAATGAGATTGGACCCCTATCTTGCACCACTAACAAACATTAATTTGAAATGGATAAGAGACCTGAAACTTTAAGATGCCTAGAAAAAAACAGGGGAAAAAAACTCCTTGACATTGATCTTAGCAATGATTTTTTTGGATATGTCACCAAAAGCACAAACAACAAAAGCAAAAATAAGTGAGTGGAACTACATCAAGCTAAAAAACTTCTGAATGGCAAGAGAAACCATTGACGAAATGAAAAAGCAACCTACAGAATGGGAGAAACTACTTGCCAATAATATATCTGATAATGGGCTAATATCCAAAATACATAAAGAACTCATACAACTCAACATGAAAAAAATCAATTTAAAAGTAGGCAGAGAGGGGCCTCCCTGGTGGCGCAGTGGTTGAGAATCTGCCTGCCAACGCAGGGGACACGGGTTCGAGCCCTGGTCTGGGAAGATCCCACATGCCGTGGAGCAACTGGGCCCGTGAGCCACAACTACTGAGCCTGTGCGTCTGGAGCCTGTGCTCTGCAACAAGAGAGGCCGCGACAGTGAGAGGCCTGTTCACTGTGATGCAGAGTGGCCCCCGCTCGCTGCAACTAGAGAAAGCCCTCGCACAGAAACAAAGACCCAACACAGCCATAAATAAATAAATAAATAAATAAATTTTTAATAAATAAATAAATAAATAAAATAAAATAAAATAAAAGTAGGCAGAGGAACTGAATAGACATTTTCCAAAGAAGACATACAAATGGTCAACAGGACACGAGAAAATGTTCAATATTATTAATAATCGGGGAAGTGCGTATCAAGACCACAATAAAATGTTGCACACTCCTTAGAATGGCTATCATCAAAAAGACAAGAAATGACAAGTTTTGGCAAGGATGTGGAGAAAATGGAATAACGGGATATTATTTTCTCAGCCATGAGAAAAAAGGAAATCCTGCCACTTGCAACAACATGAATGGACACTGAGGGCATCATGCTGAGTGAAATAAGTCAGCCAGAGACAGACAAATACTGTATGATGTCACTTATATGTGAAATCTAAAAAAGCTGAACTCACAGAAACAGAGAGTAGAACGGTGGTTACCCAGGCCTGGGGAAAGGTGGGAGAAGTGGGGAGATGTTGGTCAAAAGGCACCAGCTTCCTGTTATAAGATGAATACCTTCTGGGGATCTAAGGTACAGCGTGGTGACTATAGCTAACAATACTGTATTACATACTTGAAAGTTGCTAAAAGAGTAGATCTTAAATGTTCTCACCACAAAAAGGAGATGGTAATTATGTAAGGTGATGAGGATGTCAGCTAATGCTATAGTGATAATCATTTCCCAACATATAAGTGTATCAAATCAACACATTGTACACCTTGAACTTATACAGTTTATATGTCAATTATGTCTAAATAGAACTGGAAAGAAAATAACCGAAAAATATGTCAAAAGACACAAACACAAACTGTCTGTAGAGGTCATTCCCACCCCTGACTCAGTTGGTCAAGAAAACTTATTAATGATGCATCTCCAATCATCGGAAAGGAACGGTGTATTTTTTAAACGACTGAGCTGTTTTAGAACTCTCCTGTCTGACCACAGCTCTGATGGTCATTGCAAAAAACCAGGTCAGCCATCAGAAAATAGGTTTGCTTTGATGGCTGCTGAGTCTGAGCAGTGGAATACAGGAATTTTGGCTGAGCTGTCATCCTCACGCTTCATTACCAGCCAGCATCACCTGGCCAGGACCCAGCCACTGCACTGGTGACCCGGAGGGAGGAGAGCTTGGAAGCAGAGATCAACAGGTTGCTGTATGCCACTTACCTGAAAGGCCAGGAGGGAATATCAGGAAAGTGGTACTAACACGTGCATCTCAGCAATTCCTTGCCCTTTCTCCAGCCAGACTTAGAGGAAGATTTCCCGACAGGGCAATTGGCTGTCTTTATTTTGCCCTTGGCATTTTAACCCCAACGTTTCCTTTCTGGGGTATTTTTGTTTTATTCGGACTGTGTCGTCTCCTGACATCGTAGTTGAGGTCTTGGTCCTGTGCTGAGCAAGGTACAGCAGATTCATCTTGCAGCAGCAACAAGTTGGCCAAAACTTGAGCTTTTTGCATCGCTTGACATTGAAGATGGCTGAGGATTCAGAGGTTCCTTGTGGGCAAAGCCAGGCGTTTCCTAACTTACTCACAGGGACAGCCAGGAGTAAACAGCTTCATCAGCGGCAGAGCAACAGGGTCTCACGTTAAGAGGGAGGGCAGTAGCCATCGTCTCTTTGTGGGACTTTTCTTCATGAACCGTGGGCTTCAGGGGGTCAGGGTCCCAGAGGTCAGACTACTTTTGATCCCAGTGAGTGACCTGGGAAGATCTGATTTTACTCAGTTCGTATATTGTTACCAACACAACAGAAACTAGGTTTCTTGAGGTACTTTTCTTCTTAGTAAATAGAGGCTATGTCACCTAGAAAATAGAATGTTTTGAAATGTAATTTTGTTTGTGTATACATGCCTGGACTGCATCCTCTCCTGAAAGCAATGAAAATATCATTTTTATGTCACAGAGCTGTTTGCCTTTAGGTTAGAGACTGGTTCACCAAGCAATTCCATATCCTTTGCCCAATTTGTT
Organism: Eschrichtius robustus; assembly: GCF_028021215.1. Taxonomy (NCBI): domain Eukaryota; kingdom Metazoa; phylum Chordata; class Mammalia; order Artiodactyla; family Eschrichtiidae; genus Eschrichtius; species Eschrichtius robustus. The sequence goes on from NC_090825.1 coordinate 6,376,336, forward strand.
AGGTTTCTTTGTTCTCTTGGACTCTGGAAACTTGAGGGCCAGAATGATTGCTCCATTAACAGCCTCAGGGTGAGGGTCAGCTGTAAATTAGTGTGTGGCTACAGGCACATTTGGGTATCTGTGTCTCCAGAACCCATTTTTAAGTATGAAAAATAGCCTATCTGGTCACATTTTGGCTAAAACTGTCAAGTTAAAAATCATAGAGTTAGAAACCTTCTCAGTTATATTAGCTCTGTCTTCTGTACTTCATAACAGAGTGATAGCATAGCCCCAGCATGTGAAAGTCCAAAGTGGATTTCATCCCTAAAACTTAAAGGGAAAGGAGAGAGAGAGACCTCAGACTAAGTTGCTGTCATTTTTATATAAATGGCCGATACAATTGTTAATGTGTCAGTTGTGTCACTTAAAAGAAGACATGCTGAGGTCCTAAGCCCCAGTAGCTGAGAATGTGACCTTATTTGGAAATAGGATCATTGCACATGTAATTAGTTAAGATCAAGTCCTGCTGGAGTGGGGTGGGCCCTGATCCAATATGACTGGTGTCCTTGTAAGAAGATGGCCATGTGGAGACAGAGACACATGGGGGGAGGGGAGCGGGCACCACGTGATGATGAAGACAGACATTGGAGTGATACAGTGGCCAGCCGACCACCAAAGCCAGGACGAGGCAAGGAAGGATTTCTCTGCAGGTTTCAGAGGGAGCACAGCCCTGCCGGCACCTTGATTTCAGACTTCTGGCCTCCAGAACTATGAGATGATGAATTTCTGTTGTTTTAAGCCACCCAGTTTGTGGCACTTTGTTTCAGCAATCCTGGGAGTTAGGAGTTTGGAATTAGCAGATACAAACTACTGTATATAAAATAAACAACAAGGTCCTACTATATAGCAAAGTATCTTGTATAACATATAATGGAAAAGATTGAGAAAGAATATATATATATATATGTATAACTGAATCATTTTACTGTACACCTGAAACCAACACAGCATTGCAAATCAACTACACTTCAGGAAAAAAAAAAAAGAAAGAAAGAAAAGTCCTGGGAAACTGATATGATCAACACAACTGACTAGACTCTGCCAGAAGACATCTTGGAATTTTATTCTCTCTGTCCCGATGTCCCCTGCATACTACCCACTCCTTTTCCTCCCAGCCTCTCTTGCATACACACAAAGGGCAAGGAACCCAGGAATGGATCTGTGGATGGAGAAATTCATCCTTCAAGCTTCAGGAGCCCATCAGCCGTGGCCTGTGAGGGGCCCACGTGGGAGAGATGGACTCCAATTGGAATCAGCTGTTCTTTGGGGCTGGATGAATAAAAGAAGTTTCTGAGAAATCTAAATGAAAGCGAAGACAGCAGGTTACAGGTCTCCCTAGTTGACGGAGAACGTCAGAAGGGAAAAAGGCATCTGTGGACTGGTACCCAAGTCTATCCTACAGGCTGTGCTGTGCGTCATTATCTCTGAGGTCCATTTAGTTCTGTACTTCCCAGTGCACTGCCCGGTCCAGCAATGAGAACCTTTCCTAGTCTTGCTTCCCCCAAGTCCCCACCTCCACCCACCACTATTCCTCACTAAGGCTCAGGAACTGGGAGATAGGTAGAGGTTATTTGTACCCCTAAACCTATGTTTAAATGCATTAGCGTGAGGAGTCCCAGAAAAGGATTTTTCCCTCTAGGTTGCTTGCATGTATTTTCTGTGTGATTATCTGAAAACCCAGCCAGCCCGTGAACTGCATAAAGAGGGTCTTACCTCCCACTCTCCATCAGTGAGAGGGACGGGAGATGGCTTTGTATATTTGGGGCATCTGGTCCCTTACCTGGGGATGCACGTGGGACCTGAGTTTATAGGGTGATGGGTAAAAAGGAGGGATGTCATAGCAGTTTTCTAGGATTCCTGGAATGGTAAAGTAATAGGATGTTCATGAAGCAACGTGAAAGTTAAAAATAGCCTGTACCAGCTTCTTGCACGCTCTTGTGTATGTTGTACCACTTTTTCTTTTCTTTTTTTTTTTTTATGGCCATGCCGTGCAGCTTGTGAGAGCTTAGTTCCCCAACCAAGGATCGAACCCGGGCCCTGGCAGGGAAGGCTCGGAGTCTTAACCACTGGACTGCCAGAGAATTCCCTGTACCAGTTTTATTAACTGGTCAATATCCTGTCAGTGTAGTCAATATGGGGGGAAATGAGTTTAAAAGTCACTGGGGACTTCCCCGGAGGTCCAGTGGTTGACTCCGTGCTTCCACTGCAGGGGACATGGTTTCAATCCCTAGTCGGGGAACTAAGATCCTACATGCCGCACATGGTGTGGCCAAAAAAAGTCCCTAAAAGTCACTGGAGTTTGCACTGCTTATAAACATCTGAAGTGCAGTCACTTCAACTGTGCTATTAGACACAGCTGCCACGAGCTCAAAAAGGAACTTCATTTCTTAAAATCGCTACTACTGAGACAGGAAAGTGACACTTGTCAGCTCACTTCATTCCTAGAGAGAAACTGGTAACCTCCTTATGGCTGTTGAGCTCAGATTTTTTCCAGCCACAGTTGGCTTGGTAGGAGGAAAGAGCCCTGAGTACAAGCATAGCCTTTCTGGAGAGTTCTCTGAGGTCCTAAGCCCTTCAGCCACTGGGACTGGAGATTCTGTCTCCTCATTTCTGCAGGAATCTGCCTTTCTTTTGCACATGGATCTGTCATTCTGTTAATGAAATCCACCAACCTGCATTTTCTTATCTTTTTCTCTAGCTTCCTTGCTCCATCCTCTTGTTTATCACTGTGTAGTTAATACTAAAAATCATGAGTGCCATTTATGAAGTGCTTCCTGTATGTCAGGCTCTGTGCCAGGTACATAAATATTTGACCTAGTGACCAAGACAGCCAGTAAGATGGGCATTGGTACCCCCTTTGGCTGATGGGGAAAGTGAGGTTTGGAGGGGTTTATCCTAGGTCCCCAGCTCACTAGAGCAGGGGAGTCATGATTCCAACCAGGGTTACTTACGTCAAAGCCCACCTGCGCTCTTTAGTTCTTTATCCATTTCTCTTATTATCTCATCAGTCCTCGAACCTTCTATGGAGAAACAGGAAAATCTCAAAGCATATTCAACTCCCAAGCAGAAACTGATGACTTGATATTTATACTTGATTAAATACAAGCTATGCTGCTTAAGTGACATGGCAGCCATACATAATCAACTTCTCAAGTCTCATTTACAGTTATATGTGTGAAATAATCATTTGTCAGCTATGCAGGATTACCCTGGGGAATCAAGTCGATTTCTCCGTGTATGCTGTACAAGAACCGAAAACAGAACCTTTAAGTTGACACATAAAATTGACCACCACACATGCCAACTAGGATGTGTGGGTGGTCATGGTGAGGATGGAGGGCCCAGCCAGCACACTAAGAGCTTGATGGGGCAGTGGGCCAAGGGTTTCCATCTGTCTTATGCCTTTGTGATACAAAACCCCATGAAAGGAGGAATAAGAAGGAGCGCCTGCCAGAAAGTTATATGAAAGTATATTATTCATATGTCAGAGTAGCTTATAGAAATAAAGTTCCCTACTTCATTTTTATATCTCCCATGATTATTAATTTCTAGCATACTGTCTCATTCTGCAAATAATTACTAAAAAATACAAGTCATATATCCAATTATCCATATTGATCCCAGAAATATAAAGAAAATATTACTAATATTCTGCTCTTCATTTTATATTTGCTAGAGTTTGGTATAAAGTAAGAAATCTATATTCATCTGGAAGATTTTTTTCTTTTACTGAGCTCTTGAAATAAGGATTATTTTGCTTTCTTCTGATGCAATCTGGGTTTGCAAATATATTTGAAGTGTGTGTGTGTGTGTGTGTGTGTGTGTGTGTGTTTGGTTGGTTGGTTGGTGTAGAATGTAGACAAGCACTAGAGATTCTGAAATTTGTTCATGCACGAATTCTAAGTCCTGTGTGTATGTTGTTTTGTTGTATTGTTTTCGTCTGTTTGTTTGTTTTTTAATAGACCAGGCATTTGGAAAGACCTAAAGACCATGGGCTCAGTGTCTCTCTTTATATTTTTCATCACACTGCTTGTTCTGGGCAGACAGGTAAGAAGTCTGTTTCTTCTGTAACGTCTCTGAAGTGCTGTATTAATAATACTTTGCTGACGTGCATTGCCATTGCTTTCATGCAAACAAACGTTGAAGCATCAGAATCATCTTATCACTTAAAAGAAAAGTAGGTAGCACAAGGTATATATGCTTGGCTATAGACACAAGAAAAAGGCCTCTTATTTTTTTTCCCCTAAGAGGCAGATTTTGTGAACAGTAGAAGTGTGAATCAATGAATTTCCTGTTAAGTCTCAAAATAAATATGTAGGTTTCTGTAAGCCTACAATGTATTCCCTCAATAGCTGACACTAATTGGAAAAAAATGTCCCCTTGCCTGGGGTTTTCATCTGCATTTCAAAAGGTATGGCTTCTTTTTCTTTGAAGTGGGTATTAAGTATCCCTGCTGTCACTTGCAATTATCCCTAGAAATATGGTCCCTTGTTCAAAAATTTTATTTTGTGATGCAAATGAAACGTCCTCCTCGGGCTCTGTGCCCGCTTCTGGCCTCCCCGTGGAGCCTGTAGGTACAGGACTTTTAAGGGCAATATTCTTTCTCTGCCTGCAAACAAGGACAATCACCCAAAGACTAAAGACTTATCCCATACCAGGTAACTCTGCCTCAACCAAAGTTTGTTTTAATTTCTTTGATGGATAGCATGAAACAAATAAGTGATTTATTTGGAGATAACCAGGGAAGAGGCAATGCCAATTAAATTCTATACACATCTCTAAACAGTTAAGTTATCTGAGAGGCAAACTATCAACTGGGGAGTTTGGGTCTGGCTTCCATTTCTCACCAGGAGGAAGCTGCTAATAATCGCACAGTCGGAGCAGAGACCAGATCTGTGACAGTCAGGCCGGCACCCGGGAATGCCATCCATCCTCTTCCATCTTCCCGGGGACGTGCAAGGGGCATCCTTCCCTGGAGCCCACAGCGCAGCTCTCACCAATCTCCCTAGAGCTACACTGTGGTCCTGATGCAGAGCTTAGAAGACCCCGGTCCCCCCATCACCCTCCCCACCTCTGTCCCCAGCACATGCTACATTCTGCATTCTTAGGCAGTTTCTCCTACTAGAATGATCACTCAGATTGCTTCACAGCAATATATTTTAATTACCTAGAATCAAATTGAATTCTCCCAACTTTTTTTATTGATCACTGAGATAAGATACAGGCAATACCACTACACAAATGTTGTCGAATCCCATGGCTGCTCACTGATCAGTTACCCCCTAAATGATTTAAATAAATAATGAAAAGTATGCAGTATTATGGCCAGGCATTCATTTAACGTGATAGTGCTGATACCAGTTTCCTTTTTTGTCACTAGTGTAACGATAAGTAATATGTACATCTAGAGGCCTAAAGAGTAGTAATCCCTGCAGGATTAATTGTGTCCACAGTTACTCTTTAACTGGAACCAAGGATATACCAAGGTGAGCCAGAAGGCTGACCTTCAGTCCAAAATCATTAAGTGAATGATTTACTGAGATCCCAAGTCTTCTGGGATAACAAGAACTGTGAAGTCTGTGATATAGACTTCCTCTGCACACCCTTCCGGAAATACAACTGTATTATAAACAAATGTCTGATATTTGAAATAAGGTTTTCAAGTGTTGTAAGAATCCATGGCCTCAGAGTTACCTCTTTTCTGAATATGTTTTAAATAATAGCACAGACTTTTTGCAACTTATTTTTGTTATCATTTGTCCTAATGGCTCCCCTGGCCCATGACCATCTTTTTTGAAATGATGGCAATGTACTTGCTTTCTAAGAAAATGACTATACTAAATATTGCTTTAGGCATCTCAGAAACCTTAATGAAAACATAACACATCCTAGACAAGAGCGACAGTACAGTACCACTCTCTGTACTGAAACCTAGCTTGTGACAGAAATGCAAGCCAACTCAAGGGCCTCTTTTGAAAAAGAAAGATCCCCTGTATTTCACCCAAGCTTAAAGGGCAGCCCTCTGCCATCAAGGGTCTGCATCCTAGGTGGGCTCATTCAGAGTATGGAACCGGGCAGTGACAACCTAGTGCCTGAGAGTGAGGCCGAGGTCCTTGTGTGCGAGAGTTGAGGATCCCAGAGAAAGTAGAATCACGTGCTGCCTGCGCCCCTGCCCAGAGACCACTTCTGTCCACACAGAAAGGCGTAAGCCCAGTTCCTCAGGTAGTTTTCAGAACTAGACAGAGCACGGGACGCCCTCGAGGCTGTGGTAGGACGTGAAACACAGCAGACAGGGTCGGTGGGGTCCCAGATGCGGCCTGGACGCCCTCTCAAGACTCTTCCTGCTCTCTCTCCCATCACGCCAGAGCTCATGAAGACAAATTCCACGTCTGAGTGGGATCTGGGCCCCTAAGCATTTGGAGAGCGGCCCCAGATGGAATCTGAGAGATGGGGGGTGATGTGAGGACTGACTGTAGGTCATGGAGCTGGGCTGCTGTTTTAGCTGAAGTGTCACAAAGTCCTTAGAGCGCTTTCCGGCCCTGAGTCAGAGTCACGGAGGAAGCAGCTCTCCCCGCCCCTGGCTGCATCTCCTCACGCAGCCTCCCCGGGTCTCTGCGTCAAATCTCCCTCTCTTTTCTCCTGTAAGGACATCAGTCATTGGATTTACAGCCCACCCTAAATCCAGGATGATCTCATCCTCAGATCCTTAAGTTCATTACATCTGCCGAGACCCTATTTCCAGAGAAGTCACAGGCACAGATACCGGGGTTCGGACTTGGAATGATCTTTTTTGGGGGACATGATTAAGTCCATTACAACTGGTTTGGGATAAAAACATTTGTCTTCTTCTGGGGGACTGCACATGAGTTTTTAAGGTCCTTGCGCCTCAAGGCAAGGGTTCTGCAGCAGACTGCACTGGTTGGGGAGGGGAGGGGGAAAGATCTGTCAGAAGGTCACTCTCAGTCCAAGGTAGCTGGTCCCAAAGTGCTCCGATTCCTTTAGTAGGAGACTTAAAGAATGCTTGCACGTGGTGCAGTAGCAGTCCCTCGGAAAACCTGAGCGACTCCTCACGTGCTTTATGAAAACCTTTCAAACTTACACGAATTGGGCTTGCTGCCTGCCTTCACTGGATCCATGTCTTCATCTCATGTTTCATTTTCATCTGATCTTTGGTGTATACCTGTGTCTTCTCGATGCCACCACCGTAGATTGCTTCTGTTATTTTACTTTAATACCGGCCACACCACTAGTTTATCCCCCCCAAAAAATCTAAATAAATAACCTGTTCTCCAAGGGAGAGGCCTTTTCCAGTACGTGCATAGCATGATTTCCATAAATACAGAATGTGGAAAATGTGTCAGTAATGTAAAATTTAATATAAGCAAACTTTTAAAATACCTCTTTTGTAATCTTTTTAAAAAATGGCTTGTTATATGAGCTAAAAATAAATGCCTCCCCAGAGGAGGAGGAGTAATTTTTGAGTATATCATACATAGTTTGAAGCAAACCTAATTTCAGTGAATGATCATTGTTCTTTCAGGTTTCAAATTGTGAATTTTTTTTTGAAATTGCCATCTGTGCATGAGGCCATTTATGTGTGTTTTATTTTGCTTTGTGCTGTCATTGGTATAGCTAATCAAACCAATAAAACAAACACTCTCCACTTAGTTCATTTTTGCATTTATTTGTCAATAATTACTATCTGTGCTGAAATACACTCTCTCTATTAGGCCCTTCTGTTACAGGAAGATTCATTCAAGGCTATTTCATTATATTAAATTATATACATCAGAGCAGATACAAAATGATGACAAACCAAAGAGACCCTGTGATAGTAAACGGGTCTCTCTATTTCTACAATGTTAATAACAGCTGGTTTTTTAAAACATTGAATTTTAATACATTATAAAGCATGAACACATATGTTTTTACTGGCAGGCACCATCTTAATTAAATTATATCAAAATGAACTTTTGTCTAAATATAATGTCATTTTCTCAGTACAGTGCAATCCCAAATGAAAAAACACATACTTTTCAATGTATACTTAATTACATAATTTGTGGTAGAGGAAAACTGATTTTCAGCTGTAAAAGGCAAACTGCCACAAATGAACACTATTATTTTTTAAATGCAAATCATGAAACAATGCACTCTCTCTACTAATATATTTTCCATTTTTCTTTTATTCATTATTTATATTCTATCACAGCTCTTTCCAAAAAATAATGCAAGCCACCATTTATTAACATGACTATGTAAGAAGCTTTCATGTCGTTTTTGTCTTTCAAGCCTTCAGTATAGCTGTTTTCTCTGTTTCTGAGGCTGGTTCTTTCCCAAATTTGCATTTTGGAAATCCATGTTAGAGGGTGAATGAGAGACATTTGGGGGCAACTGAGGGCTTGGTAGGGAGGGTGACAATTCCGTTTGGGGGGGGGGGGTTCTTTTTTAGGTTTGTTTCATTCTTTTTATTTTCTCTTTAAAACCTCCACTCTCTGGCAGGACAAGATGCCTATTGTTTCTTTACCTCTGTGTCCTCTTGTAACAGAATGAATATTACTGTAGGTTAGACTTCTTATGGAAGAACAAGTTCAAAAAAGAGCGAGAGGAGATAGAAACCATGGAGAACTTGAACCGCGTGCTGCTGGAGAACGTGCTCCCTGCGCACGTGGCTGAGCACTTCCTGGCCAGGAGCCTGAAGAATGAGGTCAGAGAGGCTGGGCTGATGGGGAGAGGCGGGGCCGGTGGGGAGAGGCGGGGCGATGGGGAGAGGCTGGCCTGATGGAGAGAGGTGGGGCCGGTGGGGAGAGGCTGGGCCGGTGGGGAGAGGCGGGGCGATGGGGAGAGGCTGGGCTGATGGAGAGAGGTGTGGCTGGTGGGGAGAGGCGGAGCTGGTGGGGAGAGGCGGGGCGATGGGGAGAGGCTGGGCTGATGGAGAGAGGTGGGGCTGGTGGGGAGAGGCTGGGCCGGTGGGGAGAGGCGGGGCGATGGAGAGAGGCTGGGCTGATGGAGAGAGGTGGGGCTGGTGGTGAGAGGCGGGGCTGGTGGGGAGAGGCTGGGCTGATGGAGAGAGGTGTGGCTGGTGGGGAGAGGCGGGGCCGGTGGGGAGAGGCGGGGCGATGGGGAGAGGCTGGCCTGATGGAGAGAGGTGGGGCCGGTGGGGAGAGGCTGGGCCGGTGGGGAGAGGCGGGGCGATGGGGAGAGGCTGGGCTGATGGAGAGAGGTGTGGCTGGTGGGGAGAGGCGGAGCTGGTGGGGAGAGGCGGGGCGATGGGGAGAGGCTGGGCTGATGGAGAGAGGTGGGGCTGGTGGTGAGAGGCGGGGCTGGTGGGGAGAGGCTGGGCTGATGGAGAGAGGTGTGGCTGGTGGGGAGAGGCGGGGCCGGTGGGGAGAGGCGGGGCGATGGGGAGAGGCTGGCCTGATGGAGAGAGGTGGGGCTGGTGGGGAGAGGCGGGGCCGGTGGGGAGAGGCTGGGCCGATGGGGAGAGGCGGGACCGGTGGGGAGAGGCTGGGTGATGGAGAGAGGCGGGGCTGGTGGGGAGAGGTGTGGCTGGTGGGGAGAGGCTGGGCCGGTGGGGAGAGGCGGGGCGATGGAGAGAGGCTGGGCCGATGGGGAGAGGTGTGGCTGGTGGTGAGAGGCGGGGCTGGTGGGGAGAGGCGGGGCCGGTGGGGAGAGGCGGGGCGATGGGGAGAGGCTGGGCCGATGGGGAGAGGCGGGGCCGGTGGGGAGAGGCGGGGCGATGGAGAGAGGCTGGGCTGATGGAGAGAGGTGTGGCTGGTGGTGAGAGGCGGGGCTGGTGGGGAGAGGCGGGGCCGGTGGGGAGAGGCGGGGTGATGGGGAGAGGCGGGGCTGTTGGCCAGGGAAAGGCGTGGGCTGGCGAGGGCCAAAAGCTCCTGGCAGTGACCTAGAGGCCTGTGGCACTTCAAACATGTCAGTGTTCAAAATACTCGACATTGGCCTGAATGTGTCCATTTTCAAGAGTATATTGACTGGTCGTATAGAGGTCAACTGGGAATAGTGAGTTAGACTCGCCTGTGAACATCTTAGCATGAAGTTGATTCATTCTTCCTGGTTTTTCTTCCCCAGCCATGTTAAGTTCTGAACGTGCAATATGAGGCACTGGGGTTCCAAATATGTCACAAAAGGGGTCACCACCCTCTGCCTAGTGTGGGAGGACGCTTCCTTACCAGCGTGCCATCAAGGCCAAATCAAGAAGCAAAAATCACACCGTGCATCCCACACTCCACTGTTTCACGGCTCATGACTTCTCTGAGAGCCTTTTAAGGATCTTAGAATTTCAAAGATATGAGACAGACAGAATTTAGGAGTTAGCCACACAAGGACAGATCAAAGACTTGAGACCATCCATTTGAATGGATAGAAATGGGAATTTCGTGGAACATCTAAAGGAATGGATATTTAACTAGAGTTGGAGAGATTGGCATGTTGTTTCGATGCTGAAATGGCTTATGAAATGAAATGTCATGAATTTTCTTTCATGTAACTAAATTACAAGAGTCGGCAGATGTATCTACAGTGGGACTCTGTTAATTTAAGAAACATGCATTTGAGCACCCACTGAGTGAATGACCTGTGTCTGGTGCTGTGGAGTTTCAGAGATGTATGAGGTGCAATCCCCGTTCTTAGGAGATGTTCAGTGAGGATTGGGAGTGGGTGAGGGATCCGGAAACCTGTAGATGGATGAACTCGTTAGTAGATAAGCTGAACTTTGATGGCACTGATGCACAGAGCAGCGAAGTGAGAAGGCTTGGAACGGTATTCATCTGTAACATAGTTAAAGTTGACATTGAGAAGAAAGTGCCAGGTGGTGGGCAGGGACCGGACTTTATCACTCTGGTCTTTCTGGAAACATGCTAGGCATGGTGAGCCAGTCCGGGGGCCCCAGCAGGTCCCACCGTTCACTCCTCTATTTCTTCTCCTGGTGTTTTCTGCTTTCAGTAGGTTATTCAGCAACGTATTTACCTCTTGGTCACAGACAGTGAAATCATTACATCTATTAAAAAGGAACCGTCTGTTTTCATTAGCAGTTTAAGAGCTTGTTTGTGTCTATATGGCTAGCTATCAATTCAGGTTATAAATTCATCTGTTGCCCCTGCCCTGGGTCAGGCTGGTGCTGGGCCTGGTTACAGAGATGAACAGGACAAGGCGGCCTCATCCCCAGGAGGGGACAGAATCCTATTGTCTCCAAAGGTGCTAACTGCATAAATGCAGGAGTCCAGAAAGTCCACCACTGTGAGCAAGTGACTTCTGAACCAGAAAAGAAAGTGCTAGAAACTGGCAGAGAGATGCAGGCTGCAGAGGGGGAGAAAAAGACCATTCCAGGCTTCAAGGGGCTACTTCTGTCCAGATGACAGGACAGTGCTTCGTTCAAGACCTTAAAAGGCCCCGGGTTCAGCCCTACAGCACTTGGTGACCTCTTCTGCCCCCTCCTGACGTCTCCCTAGGCCAGACCAGGGGAATCGTGGGTTCTCTCTATTCATTCCTGTTTGCTTGACTTATTCTAAGCAGGCCTCTGAACACAGTTGCCCCTTTGGAAATCATAAGGAAAAGTAGATGGGGATGGAGAGTGAAGCCCCCAGGTGGACAGCATGGGCTCAAACCTTTGTCCCAACATTTTCTGTCATGGTAATGTGAGCTACCTCCCCGGCCTGAGCCCCGTCTGCCCATGAGTCAAAGGGGAATTGTGCTTTACTTTGCACAATTCTTAGGTAGAGTGTGGGATGTTACATGTCACACTGAACGTCTGTCCCTCCAGCTGAGGTGGACATTTGATAGAGCAGGACCCGGAGTCCCACATCCATGCAGGTGGGACATACCTGGTGGGCAGGCAGCACCAAAGCACCAATGGACTCATCCACTGACCGAGTGGCCCTACTGTGTGCCGGGCCAGTGACCCTTCTGCGACTAGCATGTTATGGGTGCTTCCAAGATGGGGGTGGCATTTCCCTCCAAGTTTCCTCATCAGCGCTGCGAGTTTAGTAATTAAGAACACACCCAGCTTCTTCTACATCCTTCACCGCCCACGTGGGGTCCGTGGGGAAGGCTGCAGCGTCAGGGCAGCACCGCGCGCTGGGCTTGAACCCTGGAATAGGCACCACCTCACTGCGCCGGCAGTTTGGGAACTTTTCCGAGACAAAGTAGGAATCAGCGCGTTTCGATGAAACCAGCTCTGGACTCTGTTGCCTCGTTTGTCAGATCAAGAAGGTGAAGTCCTTGGGGGCCTCGTCCATGGCTGCATCATGCCTGTGTGTGCACGTGAACCTGACTTAGGCGCTAAAATGATTTCCCCTGCAGACAGCACCCATTCACCAAGCTCCCAGCTTATTCCTTCATTCAGGAAACACACCCCTGACCCAGGCAGCCTCATTTTCCCATGGGAAAATGAACAGGAGCTCAGTTCCAAAGCTTTTCAAACGCTTACTGCCACAAACAGCTCCAAGTTCCCTTATCGCATATTAGGGGTCTCCGGTTTTCGCTTAGGAACCCCGATACCCTGGACATCATTAGATTTGCACGTTCTAGCTGCTGACCTCACGTTGCTGAGGAGGGTAGAGCGACACACACTGAATCTTAAATCGGGGGCATCAGACCGATGAGACCATCCTTGAAATGATCTCTTCATTCTGCACAACTGTGGGCTGCAAAAGTCTCTGTATTTCATCAGACAACACAGAGCTCCCCTGGGCTGTGACTTTCCAGATTTTACTGCCAGTTTTTGCTGGTTAGGTTAAATATTTGGGGAGGGGAGGGAGCTACTCAAGCAGCCACTGTAACTGTTGGGGATTAAACAATTACAGCGGGCCCCGTCGGGCAGCCTGCGGTCAGGGCAGCCTGATGTCTGCTCAGCGGGACAGAGATGCCCTCCAGTCGCTGCTCAAGATCAGACCGGTAGTGGAGCAGGTCTGCCGCTCCAGTCCTCACAGGGAATCCTGACTGCAGAAGAGAAGGCCCGTAAAGGGTCTGAAGGAGAAGGAGAGCCCCTAGCCCGCTGCCTAAAGGTTCTGAGGGCTTCCACCATGAGTCTCAGAAAGGACGGTGTTGTTTTTTGGGTTTTTTTCCAAAATGCTTATAACCAGGTGAGACTCCTTTGAGTGCATGGCAGACTTCTGCCCCGTCCCTCTGGCTTCCCGACGGGCCGGATGCCTACCTTCTGTCACACTCAGCCCCTCCTGTCCTCAATCGACTTCATCCCTGGGCAGAAGAACCCACTTCCCTGACCTGGGGATGTGTCAGCCCAAGCTTGTGATCCGAGGCCAGGCAGGCTGAGGTGTTTGACCCCCTGCAGCCAAACGGTGATGGGGTCTGTGCTGTTTTATAGCGTGGACATGGTCCAGGCTGCTGGCCCCGCCTCACTGTCAGGGCCGTATAGACGCGCCCTGCCTGCACGCGCTCTCTCTCTCTCTCTCTCTCCCCCTGTCTCCTTCCCTAATGCTTCTGCGAGGGAAAGTTCTGCCCATTGTCTAACACGCGGATCCTGGAGGAGGATCATTTCTGAGGATTCCAGACCCAAACTGGGCGTGGCAGACCATAGCCAACGCCGGGACAGGAGAGGTTCCTGGGCCCCGGGCCAGCTTTCCTTACCTGCTGGGCCCTGCTTGGCCGTTGAGAGCAAAGCTCTTATCCCGGGCCTGGCACTTCTTAGTTGTGGGACCTCGGGCTCCATCCTCAGAGAGGCTATAACTAATTTCAAAAGCAATAATTCATGCGAAACTTTTAGCGCAGTGCCTGGCATGCAGGAAACACTCAATTTTAGTCATCTTTGAAGCAAATATCCCAAACTTATGCAAAACCTGAGAACACTGCCTCCTGGAACTTATCAATATCTGTCAAGGGAGGCGCCTTCCCACAGCTTTTCAGGGCCTGACTAGTGTGGACAACAAAACGCACATAATCGCTTTGCACTGTATCCTTATCTGACGACATCACCTCCTCTGCTCCCTCTCCGTGGGGTGGGCTGAGCACCCACAGCTTCTGAGTGCAGAGGCTGGACCAGGGTTATTTTTAGAGCATGCGGTAGACAGGAGTGTGGCTTTCAGTCCCACAGTAATGGTTAATGTTCCGTGGTTTTCTGGAACATTCCTTGGAAACATGACCTATGACCTTGGCCAGGACCCATGTTCACAAAGGGCCTTTTGATTCTCCTACCCGCCGCATGCACATACAGAGGAAACTCGTTTTCCTTCAGAAATACGTAGTAAAGAATGATTTAATCACAATAATTCCAAAAAGATCTTTATTTCGATTTAAAGCTGTTCACTGCACCTGTGTTCCGGGCCTGTGGGCAGAGAGCTGCCGTGTCCACCTTTGCAAGCTCCTCTTCTTCCTTCCCCGGGGCGCTGGTTTTACTCAACACATCCTCAAGCTTCTCCATCAGCTGCTGATGTCCTGACCAGGTCCGGGCCCTCAAGCCATTCAGACCCTGGTACAGAGCTCTGTGGTCCAGACAGAGCCTGCTGGTTTACAAAGCCTGCTCTCCAGATGGCTGTGTTTTGGCAGGCACATGTCTGAAAGGTCCCTTGAACAGACGTCCCAGCTAGCTTTGGTCACTTGTTGAAAAGACTGCATTTTGCCGAGTCCCCGGTGGTCAGGGTTATGTGTGATTCTGAGCCACGCAGCCTCACTGCGGGAGAGCTGAGGCTTGATCAAAACAAGACACAGACGTCACTGCGTCACTGCGGTGCAGGGCAATTCACCAGGCACACAAACGCTCCCCCTTCTCAGCTAACCTCCCAAAGCCCAGGCAGCTCCCCCAACGCAGTCCTTACAGAGTCAGGCTAGAAAGCCACAGGTTTTCAGAGATGCTTTTGTGCTTTCTAATGATCTGACTCCCCTGAATAAATTAGGTGTTAGCTGACAATTGGGGACCGAGGGGGGATGTGAAAGATGGGAGCTTCTCCTCCTCACCGTGGCCTGAGTCAGCAGGAGAAAGCGCTGGTCCCGGAGTTTGGAACCCCAAGCTAGTGGCAAGTTCTGGCCATTTCCTAGGGCACACCAAGCAGACATCTCCACACCAGGGTGTAAGCAGCACCAATCACACTTCGTTTTCCTGTCCTTGTATTTGCGCTGTCTCTCCAACTAGACTCTAAGCTCCTTAGGGCAGGGCTTGTGTTGTCCATCTCTGTGACCCCATTACCTGGTGTGAAGCCTGGCACATGGCAGGCCCTCATGGGGGACTGTGCATGCCTGTGTGTCTATGTAACAGCACAATAAAGTGAATGTCAGCCCATGACACCAAGAGGCAGTAGGTGTCATATTCCAAAGGGGGTGCTAAACAGTGTGCAGAATTTACAAATGCAAGAGCTACACAACTCTCGACGCTTCACTCTCAGGGACACGAGGGCTGGGAGAGTAGAGGTTGGAAGAGGGATATGGGACAGAATATAGTGAGAAGCGAGCCCCTAAAGGGACATGGGGAATCCTCCCTTTACCTCTTGCCTCATAAATAGACCATAACCACTCAGCTTGGGATGTGTACCTACGACTTGGGCCCCTACGTGGTCCTGGGGCAGCAACTCCATCTGGGGGACACAGATGACGTGTAGGTTCCTAAATGCAGAGGGCAGGGGCTTATTGGAGTGTCTGGTCCAAGAGGGTTGGGGGCTGCAGGTGGGGATGTAATGGGACTATGAGGGTTTGGGGGGGCAAAGCCTGCTGAATGTTTCCAGGGACCAAGCCAGAGAAAAACAGTTGGCATGGGGTCATTTTAGATCCTGTTTTGAAAAGCTGCTTGGAGTGGGGAATGGGCCCCAGCAGAGAAGCTAGACGACTAACCAGAAAGCCCAGGGCAGAGAGAGTAGTCACAAGTAGGAGGGGAGTGCGTGGTCCACATCAGGAGAACCTTGGCAGGATGTCCCGTGTTGGGGGGAAATGACAGAGAGTCTTCAAATAACCCATGAAAATGTCCACCAGGTTTAAGTTCCCTGGGAGCATGATGTAATTAATGGAACGTGTCCCTCCTCCAACAGACCCTTCTTTCTTGCCCTGTTCTCCAGCCCTGGGTGCTTTGGAAAACCTGGCTAGCCAGCTGGGGAGGGTCAGAGCAGAAACATGAGGAGCAGAGGGAGAGTAGAAGCCAACCGTGCCCCCTTCCCACCCTGCAGACACTCCTCCACCGCCCAGCAGGCCCACACTGGGGAAGGAGAAAAGCCACACATTCCACTGGGATCTGAGTTCTGACTTCTCGTTAGATCGGACACTTAAAGTATTGATAAGAGGACTCCTGTTACCTGAGAATGACAAGAAGAGTCATGGGGTTGTCCCAAGTTTTCATCCAGAGTTGGGAAAGAACTGAAGTCCCACTCAATAAACTGAAAAAGACAGTGCGCACAGAAATGCAGCTGCTTTGTGATGATTTTGCCATAACTTGAGCTTGTTTTGCAGAATGGCGACATGTGAGTGAATGTTGAAATGGCATCTAAGCTTCCACTTTTAAAGCTCAGCGAGATTCTTGTTGGCAGCTATGTTCTGGACAAGGGTCACCCGTGCTAGACCCTGAATTCCAAAATCTCCTCCAAGGCTTCCTACCTGCCCTATCCTCACCCCAGATCCTCTGGAAGTATAAGATAAGCTCGGGTCATCAGCCAATCAGCTTGTGATTCCCTCTGGCCCCAAGCGCAACCCAAAGACCTGAGGGAACCTCTCATGAGTTTAGGGTATGGCTCTAAGCCCTGCACGTTTCATTAGCGCTAGTGAATTTGTAAAGCTTCCCATTTGTGAAGTTTCCCTGATTCTCAAGGGTAGCCCTGTGGAAGCCCTGAGTCAGGAACTAGGGGGTCAGAAATCCCCACTCACCTTTGGTGTTTCCTCGAAGCTCCAAGTGACCCATTTGTCAAAGAGGGTGAGTGAGCAGTTTGCAGTCCAAGGCCCCAGTAGCACTCGTAGCCTGTGGAGTGCCAGACCAGGACACCAGGGATTAGTCCTGGCCCCTAAGTCAGTGGGAGCCTTGGTGTGTCACCAAACTCCCCTGAATTAACAATTCCTCATTGGTACTGTGATTCTTAATCAAGGCTGCACAGCAGGAAAACCCATGGAGTTTTACAAAAAGATGCACATGCTTGGAGCCCACCCCAGGGGCAAGATTCAGTTGGTCGTTGGGCAGCCCAGGTGTCGCCTTCTTGAAAGCCCCATTGGTGACTCTCCCAGGCATTCCTATTTGAAGACCATGGAATTAAATGACCCATCAGACCTCTTCCAACTCCAACAACCTAGGTGTTCTGGGGCAAGAGTTCAGAGGACAGTTTTGAGAGTGTCAACCTGAAGATGCTTTATTAGACTCCAAACCAGTGTGGTTAAAATCAGCCCTCATATCCAAACTGTCAGTCAGTTCAGTCTTGCATTTCCTTATCTCCCATCCCCAGATACCCTTAAAGACCCTAGGGGAAAGGAGAAAGGCAAAGTGACGTGACCTACAAGTGAATCGAGACCCCATGCTGCCCCAGGTGCAGGCAGCACAGTCCGTGGTCATCCAGGAAATGCAGGGTAAAGTATAAAGTGTAGCATTTATAAGAGTGACCTCTGCATCAGACTTGGTAACTGTGACCTTGGGAAAGTAATGTAACTGTTCTGTGCCGCAGTTCCCTCATCTGTAGATTAAGAATAAAAATACCAGCTTCCTAGGATTGTAGTCAGGGGCACGTTAATGCTGGTGGAGAGTTCAGAGGGGTGGGCATCCTGGCATGCGGTGGGCACTCAGGCAGTGCTGGCGATTATTGTGTGTATTCTCATCATCATCGTTCCCCAGATGGTCACTCTGGCTGATGTCAGCAGACAGCGGGGAAATGCAGGGTACAGAAAATATATCCTTGCCTTGCTAGATGTACCCCTTTTCCTTAAGAGTGGAGAAGTCAGTGGAGTTTATACTACTTTTATGAAACTGCCCTTTTTAACTAGAAGAGGCTTCTAGGGGCTTTTCACTCCCCCGTTACCCTGACACCCTGGCTTGGTCAGCGTTACTGGAACCTAAGCTTGGCGATCACACGTGCCACAGGTCGTCGTCCGAGGATATGAGTGTTCACAAAAACAACTTTTCAGAGAGAGGAAGTACAGGTCTGCACAAAGAGCCAACTCAACCATACTGAGAGCAGAATAGAAAAGGAAACCCTTGATTCTATTGTTCATGTATTTTATAGAGATTGTAAGGCAGTAGCAGAAGGCATTACAAGGTGGTCGGCCCTGAGAACAGGAAGACGACACAAGTCTATCTTTCCCAGGAAGTGGTTGTGACCTGCCGTGGGTTGCCATTGCCCCGATGTGTGTGTCATGAGACCTCAGCGGAGGAAGAATGGCTCTCCTGAGAAGCCACCAAACCTTGGAGTTACGGTGCTGTTGAAGTGCTCACTCCTTGCTAAGGGATTCTTCTGAGTGCCCCAGAGAGCAGAGCACACTGGTAACATCTACGCAGGGTAGATTCTCTCCCTCTGCCAGGCACACAGGAAACACCAGCCGCTAGCTTTCTTTCCTCCACTCAGAGATCGCGATCTTGTGTAACAGAACTCTCCTCACGTTTCCTGAGGAGGGAGTGTTTCCCGTGATGCAGGGTGCCCACATTGACACCTGGCCATTCTGCCCGGGACAGGCCATCCAAGGGCCCTGATGCACCAGCACCGGTGAGAGAGCAGATCCTCCCGCCCAGGACCAGCCCCCATGCCCACATAATAACGCTTCCTTTATGAAATCTCCACTGAACTTGAAGGTTTCACTATATGCTGGGGAAAATTATGTGTGGAAACACCTTGAAATTGTATTTTCAAGACATTGTAATTTTCCTCATGTCTATGGGTGAAACTATGAGCTATAGTTTAGACTTTTAGTTGAGACTATAGTCTATTTAAAAGCAAAAAGAAATCCCGGACAAATATTTCTGGTGTCTAATACAATAGAATAAGTAGTCTGGGGAATTTCACTAGTTCTCTCTGGTGTAATTAAGAAGTAACATAATGAGTTTCATCCGCTCCTTTCAGGAGACGCTGAAGAGGAAAATTCATGAAGCCTCCAATCCGAAGCATGTAGCCATAATGAGTCACTGTGGGACAATATAGTAGCCTGGGAAATCGTTTTGTTTCCCTTTAGTTGTTAAAAGAATGTTGTTGTTGTTTTTTCCTAAGTGAGAAGTCTCTGGCCTCTTGTAATTGTCTAAGGTAGAGATGGCAGAGAGGGGTAACTGGAAGGGCACCTCATACTAACCGGCAGTGACAGTGGGAGTGCGGTGTTGATGATTCTGAGCCTGTATCCAGCTCACTAGAAGCCTTCACCTGTGATCAATGGCCAGTGCCTAAAATGGGCCGGGGACGAGGGCAGAGCAGGTGCAGTGGACACTGGGTGATTTCTTTACCAGTCTTAACGTAAAGAAGCACTTCCATTGGGAGCGTGTTTGCTTAAAAGCTTTCCTAGTGCTCATCCCTTCCTCTTCTCCCGGGCAGGATTTATACCACCAGTCCTATGACTGTGTCTGTGTCATGTTTGCCTCCATTCCGGATTTCAAAGAATTCTATACAGAATCGGATGTGAACAAGGAGGGCTTGGAATGCCTTCGGCTCCTGAACGAGATCATCGCCGACTTTGACGATGTACGTACTTCAGAGTTACCCTTGATGGGCAGGGGTGGCCCCAGTCCCATACTTTGGCGTTCCTCTGGATTGGCACATTTGAAGTTAGTCCAACATCATGGCATATCTTAAAACTTGTCCTTTGACAAAATTTCTGGTGGTTGGCATTAAGCTTTTTGCTCGATTTAGGTCACTGACTAATTTTGGTGAGGCAAACACATATTATTCTTAAAGCGAATATGATTTCTATAAACAACTACCAAAATCTGTTCAATAAAATATCTCTCCAGCATGCCCATGAATTTTCTTGAAAGGCTTGAACTCCAAGGAAAATACTTGCCCATCTCTTTATACATAAAAGAATAGTAGATTATCTGCATGTGTGTCTGCAAACTCCAAGGTCTATGTCAGATATCAATTTGAAGTGTACATGGATGGCATGCTTTATTATTGAAAAAGCAATATGAATGTGGTAGAATATATTTTAGAAGGGACAAAGTATACGTCTTAGATATTGGAATAGGTGTCATTTTTCAATTTTCAGTTTTCTGCCTACAAAGGAAACAATGCACTGTGTTTTCTAGTAAGAACAAACAGACCTCTGGTTTGAAAGATATTGTTGTTACACCATTTTTAACAATATTTTGCAAATATAGGAAAATTGACATCAGTGAACATAGGTTCATCATGATTGATGGAATTTTGAAATACAGTGATGAAATTATATAATATGATGGTTTCAGGCCAACCTTCTAAATGTCTTGTGGTACCTGTGCATTTCTCTGCTACCACCACTGTCACCATGAGGTTGACTCAAGACTCATGGTGAAGTAATGACAAGTAGAGATTTTCACTGTTGTGCAGGGTTCATAGTGGAAAATGGTGGCACATTTCCTCCCGCTGCCCCTCGGTAAAATAAATGCTCTCTAGTACTAGTGACCGTTCTTTCAGGTTGGATTGCTCATGGAGATGTGATCGTGGGATTTGCTCACTTATCTTCGATTCTCTGACGTGTGATCTTGAACGAATCTCCTCTGAAAGCAGGAGTACCAAGGAAGGGTCTGGAAGATGTTCCCAGTCTTCTGTTCATACCTTTGTCCTGCTGAGCAGATACAGAACCTTCCAGAGTTCCCTTCATTTGCTCTCTCCATCCAGTCTTTCTCTTTCCTACAGCTTCTTATCTTATTTTTACCTTTCCTCCATCCCACCCCAAGGTCTGATGTAGTGGATGAGGAGGAGCCCAGTAGGAAACTGATTACAGGTGCCAGAAACTGGGACAAAAAATATTAGGGTCAGGGCTGATGGGAGGGGCCATTCTAGATCTTTATTCCCTCCACTCCAGGTTTTCAGAGGGCAAAAGTCAATCCTCAACACTACAATCGGTCATAAATCACCCTCACCATGCAGGGAAGACCTCACTCTCTGACTCATGATTTTGTATTTAGGCCTTTCAGACACAGAGTGGGGAAATTTATTTGAGGCCATTATCACTCGCATCATAATTTATACTGTTTCCTTCACTAGCAAATTCTGAAAGGTAATTCATGTTAACTGGAAGTAAATCATTATACTGCATATCTTTCCAAGGACGTGCCCTTTGTGAGATGCATGAAGTGTTCTTTCCCCACGATGCCCAAGGTCGAAGGGTGAATAAGCAGTATCGTGTTCCTGTGACTGAGCTAGGATTTGAGACTGTCTCTAGAAAATGCTTGGCCTTGGGTCAGCACCCGACTGAGTAACTGTGTGATTGTCATTGCTCCCCAGCTGCTGTCCAAGCCAAAGTTCAGTGGAGTTGAAAAGATCAAGACCATCGGCAGCACGTACATGGCGGCGACGGGTCTGAGCGCCGTGCCCAGCCAGGAGCACGCCCAGGTACACGCGTGTCGGCCACACGCAGCACACGTGAGCCTCGGCTCTGCCCACGGGTCATCCTGGGACCAAAACAGTCATGCAGCGACCCATACACTGAATTGCAGGCACAACCCAGACCTCAGTGATTAAGGTCTCGTGAGAAAAGATGAGAATTCTGGAGGCTTCTGAGGGTCTGTTCACAGAACTTCTTTCTCTGGCAGACAAGGTAGAAAAAAAAAAAACAACTAGTCTGGTAGCTGCTTGATACCAGATAAATATACAAGAAAGTTGATTAGAGCTGTTTATTTAAAGGTGACTCGTTATGGGAGGGCCCCCTGGTCTTTTGATTTAAAACAACGTGGTCAAAAACATGCTGACCACCCAGAAATGTGGTTGAAAAGGTGATTTGGTCAAAATTGAGTATCTTCAATCAACTAGGGTTTTTGAGGGGGGTTTTCTGTTATGTTGTGTCTTGTTTCTCTGAATGTGTGTGTGTGTGTGTGTGTGTGTGTAGATATGCTTTGTTTTTGTTTTTGGTTTCCTTTTGGCCATGCCATGTGGCATGTGGGTTCCTAGTTCCCCGACCAGGGATCGAACCCGTGCCCCCTGAATTGGGAGCGCAGAGCCTTAACCACTGGACCACCAGGGAAGTCCCTAGATATGGTTTGTTAACTTGTGGGTCAATAAAAAGACCCCTTTCCCCTCAGGACAGTGGGCTCCCTGACGGGCACTGGCTTGTTTGCCGCGGGGCAGAGGTGGTGGGTGCAGCACAGAGGGATGAACCTTACCAGAGCACAGCTTGCTGGAGGTGTTTGGATTCCCCCAAAGAGAGGAAGAGCTCAGCCATTCCCCGACCCCCGTGTGTCTAGCTTCCCCCCAACCCCGCCACCTCCCACAGGCAACCAAGAGAGGGACAGAGGGGCAGCAGCTTGCGCAGACAGGGCCCACCCCCCGGAGCATCAGGAGAGGATCCTCTTCTCTCTTAACATTCGTGGGCAGAAATGAGAACGTGAAACGTCGGACTCAAGATTAACCCTAGCGTTTTTCTGAGTGAGTGGGGTAATATATGTCCCTTCTACTCAGGTGTTGCTTCCAGATTATTATTTTTTTCCATGGGTACGAATTACTTTAGTAATAAGGAAAAGTAAAACAAACAAGCAATAAAAGAAAACTTAGAAGAATCGTAAGTTTTGAGCAGTACCGTTCCAAGCAATCTTGACGCCTGACACAAAAGGAAAAATGGGCACCCCTGTTTTTACGTGGTGTTGTGTATCTTTCGGGGTTGGCTTTTTATTGCCAGAACATTCAAGTGTTGAAAAACTATTGGAAAACTGGACAATAAAGGTATTAAAATGTACAACATTGTTTTAATTCTAAATATCTTATTTTTACCCAAGACAGAACTAATTAGATTTTTACTGTCCTGGCTTTAATGGAAGAAAACTTAATCCTTTTCAGCATCTTTAATGTTCTGAAAAAAATTAACCATTAAAAATAACATAAAATTATGTACACAGGGACAGACATTTTTCCTGTTGCCTCGGCCTCTAAGACGCCCAGCACAGCACTGTCAGAAACTGTCTGATTAGTTAGCTCAGCGGCCATAATGAAGGCTGGGCAGCTTCAACAACAGAGATTTATTTTCTCACAGCTCTGGAGGCTGGAAGTCCCAGATCAAGGTCCTGCGGGACGCGGTTCATGTGAGGGCTGTCTTCCTGGCTTGTTGCTGGCTGCCCTTTTGCTATGTCCTCACAAAGCAGAAAGAGAGAGATCTCGTGGGTTTGGCTTCAAGATAGGAGTTTGAGGGGGATCTGTGCAGTCCACAGCCCGTATCTTTCTTTAAATTTCAGTGTTTTACTTCTTTCTGGATTTTTCTGCATTAATTTTGATTTTCTAAACATCGCACTAGGATATTGTTTCTCATGATTGCTGAGCTTTTCGGTGCCCCCTTAAGTTTTGCAGCTGAGGTGAGTGCCTCACTCTTCTCACCCTAACCCCAGCGCCACTTCTGAGGCCTCTCAGCTGACCTCCTCTTGTGGCCCATTTAGGGCACTTGACAAAATCACACCTGCTCCGGAACTTAGCTAGCGACGGCCACCTACGGGACCCTCGGCAGGGATGCTCAGAGGCACGTGAAGACCCACTCAGCATTCAGCGTCTGTGCTGGGCCCATCCTCCACCACCCCTCCATCATCATCCCTCCATCATCCCTCCTTCATCCCTCCTTCATCCCTCCATCATCCCTCCATCACCCCTCCATCACTCCTCCATGACTCCTCCATCATCCTACCATCATCCCTCCATCACCGCTCCAACATTCTTCCATCATTCATCCATCACCCCTCCTTCATCCCTCCATCATCCCTCTCTCATCCCTCCATCACCCAACATCACTCTTCCATCATTCCTCCATCACTCCTCCATCATCCCTCCTTCATCCTTCCATCATCCCTCCATCATCCCCCCATCATCCCCCCTGCATCCCTCCTTCATCCCTCCATCATCCTTCCATCACCCCATCACCCCTCCATCACCCCTCCATCATCCCTCCATCATCCCTCCTTCATCCCTCCTTCGTCCCTCCGTCACCCCTCCATCACTCCTCCATCATTCCTCCAATATCCCTTCTTCATCCCTCCATCAGCCCTCCATCACTCCTCTATCATTCCTCCATCATCCCTCCTTCATCCCTCCATCACCCAACATCACTCCTCCATCATTCCTCCATCACTCCTCCATCATCCCTCCTTCATCCTTCCATCATCCCTCCATCATCCCCCCTGCATCCCTCCTTCATCCCTCCATCATCCTTCCATCACCCCCCATCACCCCTCCATCACCCCTCCATCATCCCTCCATCATCCCTCCTTCATCCCTCCTTCGTCCCTCCGTCACCCCTCCATCACTCCTCCATCATTCCTCCAATATCCCTTCTTCATCCCTCCATCAGCCCTCCATCACTCCTCTATCATTCCTCCATCATCCTTCCTTCATCCCTCCATCATCCCTCCTCCATCCTTCCATCATCCCTCCGTCATCCCTCCATCACCCCTCCATGATCCCTCCTCCATCCCACAATCACCCTCCATCGTCCCTCCATCAACCCTACAGCCGGGCTCCCTGGTCCCAACTCTGTCACCACCAGACCCTGGTCTCCTGGATCTTCAACAAATGTCTCCAGGCCTCTCCTCCCCCTTCCCATAGGCACAATTTTTGGATGGCTTGTCCTTATCCACTGCCTTTACTTTTCACCTTCTCCTTCTTTGCTAACCCTCACCAATGCGGATGTCAGAAATTCCACTCCTAAAGATCAGGAAGTACTTCCAAATTCCAAAATCCAAGTCGGATTTGCATTCCCCAAGCGATCATTCTCTGTGTCCCGTCTGTGGCCTCTGATATAG
Source organism: Eschrichtius robustus (assembly GCF_028021215.1). Taxonomy (NCBI): domain Eukaryota; kingdom Metazoa; phylum Chordata; class Mammalia; order Artiodactyla; family Eschrichtiidae; genus Eschrichtius; species Eschrichtius robustus. The sequence continues at coordinate 6,401,192 of NC_090825.1, forward strand.
CCAGCCATCACCTTCGCCCAGAAGTCCTCTTCTCCCTCAGCTTCTAATTTCTTCTCTTTAGTGACTCCTGCCTGAGGTCTTCCTCTGTGGACATTTCCATGTTCTTTCCCCAACCCTTCCCCTCCATCAGGGATCTCAGCTAAGACTTGCTCCACCAGCCTGTGTATCCAACCACTGACAAAACCATCGTCCACCTTCCTGACCATTAGGCCAAGCTTGGAGCTCACGTTTCCAGCTTTCCACAGACACCCAGCTTGCTAACAGCACCCTCACCTTCCTCTCGTCCTCCCTACTCCCAGAACAGGGCCCCCACCATCTGCTTCCACGCCCCTGCTCTGACCCGTCCCCTCCCTCTCCCTACAGTTTCCTCATCGCCCTCAAACGTGCACTGTGCGTCTGTGCAGACAAGCACCAAGTGCTACTCATACACCCTCCAGGAGGGGTGCACCCACCATCTGCATCAGAGGCCCTGTGGTGGGTGCTACACATGGTCTCCGGACACCCGAAGGAGGGGCTGGAAATCTCCATTTCCACAGGTGATTCTGACGCACAGGAAGACACCCTGTTTTCAGATCTCACCCATCAGCCGTGCCAAGGCTCCCACTTTCATTGGAGCCTCTCCTGCACCCTTACCTGAGGCTCTTTGGCCTCACCTGACCCCCTGTGTCTAGATCCTATTTCCTGTCCTCCCACGTGCTGCATATCGTTTCCTGCTTTTGTTTAGACGTGTGTTTCTTATCCAGCATCCAAATTATAGCAGGAGCCCTGTCCTATGTGGTGTTCCCCAAAGTCCCAGCAGGGGGCGCTGAACAGAGCGATTGCCCATGTCTGTTCAATGAATGATGGAGCAGCGCGTGTCCACCCTGCTTCCCAGCCCAGCCTCTCGCTTCCTTCCCGCCATTTTACAATTCTGCTCCTCCCAATGCAAACGCTGTCCTTTTTTTTTTCTCCTAACATTTTCGAAAACTTAATAAATGCCTCCTGAGGCTTTACTTTTAACAAGCCTAGGAGGCACCCCAACCCGGGCCCATTTTACAGATGGAGAAACTGAGGCACAGCAGTGCAGTAACTTGCCCAAAGTCATAGAACAAGCAGCCATAGAGCAAGGTTATAGAGCAGGGCTGCATAACCCGGGCACTCTGGGTGCAGGGCTCACCTCCCTCTGCCCACAGCTCTCGTGCTGCTTCACCCCCTCCTCTTCTTCCCCAGCCCCCCACCATGTTGGCTTCTGCACCCACACGTTTGTACGCACACCATTCACCCAAGCACTCCTTCCACGGGTGCCCCATCCCTTCTGCCCTCGTCACTGGCAGCCACAAAATCTGCCTTCTCAGCTACCCTTGAGCTGCATCCTGACTCCTGACAGCCACCACTGTTAATTCGTGAGTATTTACCTTCATGGCAGAGTGGAAGGAGCGTGGCTTTCACGTGAGACTGCTCATCCCTTACCATGGTAGCTAAGCTTTCTGCAAATTAGTGTCCTTTTATATACAGTGGGGATCCCACTCATTTCCTGAGGCTGTGGGGAAGACATTAATATGAAAAATGCTCCACGGGCAGAGGGGGTAATAAAAATGCTAATAGCGGTAATAATACCGTTATGGTTTGTACACTGTTTCACGTATGGATACCATTGCTTCCTCCTGCAGAATAGGTAAAAGGGTTTTTGGACATAAATGAAATATGGCATCAGATCCATGCAGGGAGCTTTTACTCAATACGAGCTATTTTTATTTAGAACATTTAATTAGAATCTCGGTAAGATCATCCTAGAAATATTTTGAAATTCAGTGAAAATCTGAAAGGAAAGTTCATTATGTTTGATTGGGGGCATAGCATGCTTGATAAATAATAATATGGATATAGTCTTTATGAAAAAATGAATGTCCCTTTTGCCTTTTGTAGCCTACCTACTTATCTCTCTAGTTAAAACCAAAAAATTTTCCATTTATTGTTTACAAACAAAAAATTTTCTATTTATTATTTAGCCAAATATTTAGTTTGGCAACAAAACATATTCAACACAGCCAGATATTTAGTTTGGCAAAATATATTGGGTTTCTCAAGGATTCATGTGTTTTTCTTAAATCCAAAACGAGGCAGAGCTGTCTGGATAGAAGAAGCCTTTTGAAAGTCAGCTTTTATTTGTAATTACCTCCACATTTTCTACATGCTGGCACAGGCTACTTACCCACTGGGAAAACGAATGCATAGGGGTCTATCAGCACCTAGTCAGAGCAGGGCTTTCTATCTGCCTTTGTTTTGCTTCATTTGTGTTATCTTAAGTGAAACAACACATTCTGATTTTACGCTTAAAGACAACATGACTAGATGGTTGGTTGTATTATGTGTAACAACTGATTGTTGTTGTTGAAAGAAGCAGGCATTTGTCAAAAAATGAAACATTACATGGAGAACAGGCTTGCATACTGAACCCTGCTCTCGTAATCCCTGGAGCATGCACCTGAAAAGTACATGTTCCGCGCTGGAATTCAGGGTTGATAGAAATGGGGAGCTTACACACCCCAGAGGCGCTTCATTTTAACGTCAGGACTTCACCACTTCCCAGACCCATAGCAGCCCCCTGCTCCTTCCCAGCCATGGCCTTTAGACCTCAAGCCATGATAGCACACTTGTGGTTACAGGTATGTTTTTCTTGACTTATGTAGACTTCTTGTAAAAGAACATCTCAGTAAAAAATAATCATCTCAACTTTCTCCTGAAAATTGGTAGATCTCCTGATCTTCATTCCTGATGACAACACTCACCAGCTGAGAAGCAGCTGCCCCGTCTTGGCACGTTCTCCCCAGTTTGCCACACTCCTCACCCCTCCCTATTGCCTCATTCCCTCTGCTGCACTCTGGAGCCTCCCCTACTCGACCTCTGAAGGAACTTTGCCTGCCCTATCATTAAGGAAGTCTGTCCTTCATGCCGGAATCAATGATTAGGGTCATCTCTGGTCTTAGCAATTATGTAAATTGGTTTTGATCTTTTTAGTACAAATTTTACTGAGAACTTAAATATGTCAAAACCGAAGTACAGAGATGAAAACTTTCATGTAAACCCATACTTTGATTACACTGTTGCTGTGATGAGCCATACCTCTAGTTTTATTCACAATTTCAAATAGAGTGATGCCCATTGCCAGCGACACTTTGGAAGAAGTGACTTGTGGTGCCAGAAAAATGGGGGGAGGGGAGAGGCAGAGAAGCAAGAGGTAACAGGGAGCTTGTATTCCTATCAAGGTATGAGTGCTGGTGCTCGTTAAAAATTTTTAAGCTTTGTATTATTGCTCTCTTTTTAATTATTTTTATTTTAAAAATTTAAGTTATTTATTTTAAATGAGTTTTTTATTTTATTTATTTATTCTATCAGAACAAATTTGACAGCAGGTTGTGGGCTGAGGGTAGTAACTAGTTTGTAAGCACTACCTCTCACTCTGTTTCTTGCTGAGTTGGCCCCATAGACGTACCGCTGTGGCTAGCACTAGGATTTCTCCATCATTCTTCTCCCTCAATCCCCCAAATAAGATCCCAGGCTCCAAGTGACCCATCTATGAGATTCCTACGCTTACTCAGTTTATTAGCAAATCCGAGCTGACCAACAAAACAATGAGCAATAAACATTGCCCATCCACATTCACTGAGTCAGGCTAACGGTTCCATCTCTGCCTGAGTTAGGAGCTGCCTGGCTTGGCTGTTTGGGATTTTATTTAGCTAGTAGGTCAACCAGCATAGATTTTCTTTACCCGTTGGGGCAAGTGCCAATTACTTGTTAACGACTGCCCCTCTGTAATTGCCCTCCAGAGTTTATAGTCTGGAAAAAGTCATGTATGCAAACAGCAATTCCAATGCTAGGTAAGCCTGGGGATATTAAAGGTGTCTCAGCTGGGCTGCTATAAGAAATTACCATAGACTGGGTCACAAACAACATTTATTTCTCACAGTTCTGGAAGCTGGGGAGTCTGAGATCAAGTCTGCAGATTTGGTGTCTGGTGAGGGCCCTCTTTCTGGTTTGCAGACGGCCGTCTTCTCTCTGTGTCCTCATTCAGTACAGATGGAGAGCAGACAGAGAGGAAGCAGCTCTCTCCTGTCTCTTCTTATAAGGGCACGAATCCCATTCATGAGGGCTCCACCCATGTGACCTAATTACTTCCCCAAAGCTCCACCTCCTAGTACCATCACATTGGGGATTAGGCTTCCTCATATGAATTTTGGTGAAACTTTAGGCCACTCCACCAAGTTGATCAGGGAAGAAGTAAGGAATCATTCTCAGATCTTCTGCTGCCAGTTTCTTAGTAACTAAAGCATATGTTGAAACTCATAACCATAGTTTCCTTTACTGGCAAAAGTAGAAAATAGTTTTGGTCTCTGCTGAAATGAAAAGCAATATCTCAGTGCTGTGTATTTTTGCACAAACACCAAAGCTATCGTGATGTAGGGTAAGTGGAGAGAGAAATGCCCTCCTACTTTAATGCTACTAATAGGAAACAAACACTGAAGGAAGAACCATCACTCTTCGCTATACACACTGAGAACCTCAAAGATATTTAACATTTCAGACACTTAGGTTGTTGTCAAAGCCATACATCAGCGTAGGTTGCTCAGTGTGTGGAAAGGGGGGGAAGTACTAAACTAGGGCATAAAGCAATTCTTGCTGACATTTTCCTCCTAGAAGCTTTTCATGTCAGGCAGAGCGATGTGCTTCTCTAACCTATCATGAAGGAAACTAAATAAATTCTGAGCCTCAGGGATGCAGGCTGAATGTGTTGCCCATATGAATTCATTTCATCTTAACCACAACCCTATGAGACTGGTAGTTATTGTTTCAATTCACAGATGAGGAAACTGAGCCCCAGAGAAGTTAAGTGACTCAGCCAAGGCCATGCAGCTGATGATTGTAGAACCTGGAGCTGGACCCAACTTTGTCTGACTCAAAAGTGCTGGCAACTATTTAGTGAACTTCCTACTTTCAGACAAGTAGTGGTCACAGTATAAACAATGAAAATAAAGAAACAAAGAAAATAAAGAAAGAGGTGAATGGGAGAAGCATGTCCATGGGAGATGGACTTGGGAGCTGAGGAAGCAGGATGGAGGGGGCTGTCTGAATCTCAGGTTTCCAGTTTAGAGATCTGAAATTGATGACACCATTAGCAAAAGTAGAAGAGTCAAGAATAAGAGCTGTTAATGGGAGATAAAATAGAAATAACAGTTTTAGACTTACAAGTTTGAGTTTTCAATAAGGCACTCAAGTAGAATTCCAGTCATCCACATGGGTGGTGGCCAGTTCCAGAGCCATTAATGAGCAATGCTTGGATATAGTTTTCCATCAGCTGAATATCTCTTAGACACATCATCCAACACAGCTGTCACCATTTTAGCAGCAACACTATCAAGGAAAAATGCTTACCTACTTGTCTACATGTATGTGCCTATTTTATTTAAATCTCTCCCTTAAGAAGCTTACAAAAATGGACGCAATGCAAGAATATTTTTAAATTAATAAACTAACATGCAAGGAACTTGAAAGATAAGATAGAAACAAAAATGAGGATGATGCAATAAAATTAAAATCAAATAGCAGAAGTTCTGACCACATTCAAGATGCACATGGGGAAGGAGGCAAGATGATGAAGTTTAGTTGTCTGATGTTAAGTATTGATACCTCAGCTTTCTTTTTGTTTCCATTTGCATGGAATACCTTTTTTCCATGCCCTCACTTTCAGTCTGAGTGTGTCTTTAGATTTGAAGTGAGTCTCTTGTAGGCAGCATATATATGGATTTTTTTTTTTTGTAACCTATCAGCCACTCTGTGTCTTTTGATTGGAGTATTTAATCCATTTACATTTAGAGTAAATGAAGATTGAGGACCCTGGAGTCAGATTGCCCGCCTGCAAAGCCTGGTTATTCCACTTACACAAGTTATTAACCTCTCTGGGTTTCCCTTTCTCATCTGCATAATGGGGATAAAGACAGGGATTCTTTCATGGGAATCGTTGTGAGGATTAAGTACATGCATACATACATTATTGCTATTAATTGTTCCGAAATTTCCAGCAGCCAACACAAGTGCAGTGCTTTAGTGTTCATAAGGTGAGATCAAATCACTCATTCATTAATATATTTGAAGCCAAGCCACATCAGGCTGCAGCTGGATGCTCCACTGGGTCCCTGACCCAAGCTCTAACAAACAGGCCCTCATAACCATTAGGATGGGTCTGTAGTGAACAGTGTGCTTGGTAACTTCCTCATGGAACACGGTTTAACACATTGAGGGGGGAGGTTGTTAGCTAGAACATCTCTTAATGCATATTTTAATCAAATACATTCTTTGGTAGAGTCAGATCAGGTGGAGAACATTGCGTCCAGTTTAATCCAAGTTCACTGGATACAGAGGAATCCACAGATGACCCAGGAATCAGGCCATTTTCCATAAATATTATTTCACGCCTCTGAGTTTTGGTAAACACTGGGAAGCTGTGAGTTCCAGTCCTGTTCTCCCAAAGGTGCCTGAAGCTCAGATGCCCTGAGCTCCCAGGTGAGGGCCGATCTCCATGCTGGGACACTCAGCTCACCTGGTTGGAGTGACTCTCCTTCAGAGAACTGTGAGGTCTGATCCGTTCTCCCAGGAGCCCCAGGCAGCAGAACTAAGTGCTCCTTAGACAGCAGTTCCGAATCTTCAGAATCAGACGAGCACCAACACAGCAGGAACGCAGTGGACGTTTGATGGGTAGAGGAAGGCGAGGAGGAAAGAGAGGAGAAGCCGGGAGCAGAGGCTTGTGTTAATTTCACCTCGGTCAATACCAGTCACTTGGGTTATAAAATAACCTCAATAAACATGCATTTACTTTATGCCACATTCCCTGCAGGTGAAACTTGCAAAACAAACAGCTTGCCAAATGTGTTCCAGGAAACTGAATGAGTGGTCTCGCTGTGTAGCTAGAAGTCAGTTAAATATTTGGAGATGGGAGAAATTATTTGGATCATGGAAGAAAGAGCTGTTTCAGGCTGTCGTCAAACATTTATCAAAAGTTCAGTTATAAGGACTTCTTGAAGTGAACTGAGTCTTCTAGAGACTGAGCATAATTTTCTCCAGGCTTTACTAAGCCCGAATGAGTCCTTGACGTTGGATTTAAACCCCACTCCCAGAGCTCAGTCTCTTCATTTATCACTGAGGTCACATCAAACCCACAGTTGAAGCCTGGTGCCTGGAAACAGATTGGGCAGTCATTTATCAGGGAGAGAAGCTCGTTTGCTGCACCTTTATTCTGTGAAAAGCAAACCATTTCTCCCACGGCCAGTCTGTTCTCCTTGCCAGGACGGTTGTCATTTTTACGGCACAGGATCCTTCCTGTTGATTTAACAGCTCATGCCTCCCGTCAAGGAGCGAGATGTTTTCCAAGTGACTGCAGATACCTCCAAATCATGTCTTGCCCCTAAGTCATGAGACAAGAGATACTAGCAAGCTCTGATGGAAAAGTGTAACTGTTCTTAAGAAATGACTCTCTGCATTTCCACCGAAGTTAGCTGACAGTCTGCTTCGTGGTTCTAATATTTTAAATTGTTTGGTTTTGCTTCCACACTTCTAAGTTGCGGATTTATGGCAACAGTAGTATTTCATCCATCTTTTTCTAGAATGATACAATAATTCACTCGAGGAAAGGAAGGAAGAAATCTTTCTCTCTGAGCCAGAACTTTAATTCCTCTTCCCCCTTCATATATATATACATATATATACGTGTATATATATATATATGTGTGTGTGTGTGTGTGTGTGTGTGTATATATATATATAAAGTTTAGTGCAGTGGTCTCAATTGGGAGCAATTTTGTTGCCCAGGGGACGTTTGGCAATGTCTGGAGACCTTTATGGTTGTCACACTGGAGGGAGAGAAGCTCTTGGCATCTAGTGGGCAGAGGCAGGAATCCTGCTCAACACCCTGCAGTGTGCAGGACACCCCCCAACAAAGACTGATCCCACCCAAATGTCAGCAGTGCCCAGGCTGGGAGACTTGCCTTAGTGCTACCCCCTTCACTGGCATTATCAGAAGGCCGTGTGGGTCATTGGATCGCCCTCTTGCCGTGTTCCTCTTTCCCTTAGCTGTTACCGTGATTCTCTCCGTCTTCCCGGCGTCTTGAATGGGCGGGTTCTGTCCGTTTTCCTTCTCAGTCATCCCCACCGAAACCCTCAGAGTTGGTTTTTATCTTCACCCTCCGTGGAGTATGCCCCCCACCGGTCACCAGGTGCCTCCTCTTCAAACGCCCCCGAGAGCTCTCTCCACCTCTGATTGAACTCCTCTGGGGCCCAGGGGGGTGAACACCCGTCCCAGAAATCACAGCACGAGACCCGCGATGGCCCCGTGTTCTGTCCTCTCAAGTATTTCCAGGGTCCTTTACTGACCCCCGCCCCGTCCCAACTGAGGGCCTCCCCCGGGTCACCCCTCCGATATTTTGTTTCCGTTTCTTCCCTTGGGGCATCGCCCGCTGCAATGAACACGTGAATGATTCCTCTGGGCTGTGCTCCCCACAGACCATCCCTGGCTTTGACCTTCCACCACAGCTGACGACTCTCTCTCTGCTTCTCCCAGACATCATGCCCCGCCCGGCTACCCGACAGTCAACCGAAGTGCAGTCTCTCAACAGACGTTTACTAAGTGCTTCTTCTGCACCAGGCACTTGGCTGTTGTGTGTGTCTACAGGTTAACAGAACATAGTCTCTGCCCTTGTGGAGCTCACAAACCAGCCAGGGAGACGAAAGAAAGACGGAGAGGACGTCCATACCAAGAGCCTGACGGCAGCTCTGGGGCTGCATTTCAGTTCAGCCTTCCGAAGCTGTGTTCCAAACTATCCCATGCACCTAACCACTCCAATAAAAATTAATTTAATAAATAAGCAAGCAAGCAAATAAATAAATAATAAAATAAAATTATGCCCCAAAAAACTGGGGGACCTTCAGGACGTGTAAATTAATACATTTTTATAGGTTATATGCAAATACTAATAAAGAATCTATTTTTAGAATATAACCAAAAATAGAATTTTCAAAAGGATGAACTTCAAAAGTAAATACAAACAGAATAGGTGTTAACAAATTAATGGTAAATGTGAATTAGTAACAGGAATCATAAATACAAATTAATAGTAAAAAGAAGTAGAAATTTCCACTTACCTTCATTGGAAATCTTGGACTTTTCCTTCAGCTCCATACGGGTGATAACTCTCTATTCCTCAAGGGATAATAAACCACCCAGGGACCAGTAAAGGCAGAAAATGGTTAGCCCCTGTATAAGTCTGCTCAGGCTGCCATAACAAAGTAACACAGACTGGCAGCTAAAACAACAGACATTTATGTTCTCACAGTTCTGGAGGCCGGAAGTCTGAGATCAAGGTGCTGACAGGGAAGGTTTCTTCTGAGGCTTGTCTCCTGGGCCTGTAGAATGCCACCTTCTCACTGTGTCTTCACATGGTCTCTCTGGGTGTGTCTGTGTCCTAATCTCTTCCTATAAGGACATCGGTCATACCAGATTGGTCATACTAATGACCTAATTTAATCTTAATTCCTTCTTTAAAGACCCTGTCTTCAAATACAGTCACATTCTGAGGTCCTGGGGGTTAGGGCTTCAGTATATGATTTTGGGGGTACACAATTCAGCCACAACACCCCCTCCCGCAAGGAGGCCAGAGGAAAGAGTGTGCATCCTGTGACTGAAGGAGCCTTTCCCCGCCTGCTGAGTCCTCACCCCCGCCTGCTGTGTTTGTTTTCCTTCAGGAGCCCGAGAGGCAGTACATGCACATCGGCACCATGGTGGAGTTTGCATTCGCCCTGGTGGGGAAACTGGACGCCATCAACAAGCACTCCTTCAATGACTTCAAGTTACGAGTAGGTACGTTGTGCAGATCTGAGGCGGGTTGTGGAGAAGGCCTGGCGTCAGGAACAGATTCACGGAAAGGTCGCCATCCTTGCAATGTTGGAGCAGTACAATGACAAATGCGTCGTTAGAGCAGCAGGGCTGGACGGCAGGTGGAAGGGCCCAGGGCAGCTATGAGCTCCTGAGGCACTTTTGTGCAAATTAGAAAAAAAAACCCAAAAAACAAAAACACCTGCTTTGGTTGCACGCAGGCTGCAAGCACTTGATTTCAGAAGTGGACCCTGAGCTGGGTTTCAGTCTCTCCAGCCACGGTCATTTCTGCAGGTCATGGTAGGCGCAGCCTTCAGCCATGCCAGGAGCTGATGCAAGCTTGACTGTAAACCCCTCCATCATGTTATGAGAGTAGGACCCACTACGGGCTATAAGATGCATCCAGACTTCAAAGATGTAAGACTGTTTTTTAAAAATGCATCTTGGAATTGTTGGAATAGTCCCACACTCCTGGGATCACAACCTATAAGGACCCCAACTGTGTCCTAAATTCTAACAGAGCTGGAGCTTTTCAGATTGAACGTTCAAATACCAGAGACAAAGCCAACTTTCTTCCAAAAATAAAAATTCAAGTAAGTTCTTCCCTTGTTTTAAGTTGATTCTTGAGCATCTTTCATGCTCCCTTGCCTCTACAAATGTCTATCCAAAAAAAGTGTGTTTTAAACCCTCAGGTCTGCACACACCGCCTTGTGCCGTTTGCATGGTCACTTGCAGCCATTTGTGATTTGTAAGAGCTTCTTTGACCATTTTATGCTGTTCTTGGCAACGTATTTTGCTGCTTCTGAAAGCAAGTCCGTATAAGAGTAGCTCTTTTAACAAATTCCATCTGAGTGGCTTTTCACCTCTCTTGCATACAGATTTCAACTTTTTAAAAAATCCCAATATTGGGGGCTATTTTCTTCCTTTGGTGTTCATACGTTCTGAGTTGTAAAACCCAGAAATATTATACATTTCTTGAGCAAATGGGATTCTCTTCACTGCATGTATGTCGTATTGTCAGCATCTGAACACATTTTTATTTAGACCTTCTCATCTGTGTGCCCAGAGGACCTTTATCTGGCTCCACCCGTACAAAGAGGAGAAGGGCCAGGTGGGCAGGAAGCTGCCCCCATCAAACGTGGAGGTGGCCCTTTCACCTGGAGCTTTTTATTGCTTTAACAGCTTGGAAAATTGACTCCTCAAACTTTCATAGTATGCTCCTTAGAAAAAGAAATCAATTGCATGGCAGAATGACCCCTGTCAAATAGTCTTTTTTTTTTTAATTGAAGTAGAGTTGACTTACAATGTTGTGTTAATTTCTGCTGTACAGCAAAGTGATGCAGTTATACACATATATACATTCTTTTTTTAATATTCTTTTCCATTATGGTTTATCCCAGGATATTGAATATAGTTCTCTGTGCTATACAGTAGGACCATGTGGTTTATCCATTCTACATAGAAAAGCTTACGTCTGCTGACCCCAGCCTCCCACTCCATCTGTTGTCAAATATGTATGGACCAAAACAATATTGCCCTTCACTGCGAGGGGGAACGGGACAATTCTTTGCTAGTCATATCTGTTACATCAAAAGCCCAGGGTTCTTGGTCTGGACCATAACAATATTTTCCAGATTAATGTGAGCAAGTCAATGGACTTCCTTCAGTAGGTACTTATTGAGTGCTTACTTTACACTGATTATTGAATAACTATTAATATCTGTACACTCACCCCACACACCAGCTCTTTTAGATTTCTGCAGAAGCCCAGCTCAGTGTTTCCGTGGCCTCTGAGCTTGCCTTTCCCCAAACCCTCCGTCTCTCCCAAGGGCCGCTTCCCAGCCCCATCTTTGGACATAGTGCCATCCAGTGGCGGTTCACGGTAGGAACTCAGAAGGGTAATATTAACCCCTACAAAATCATGATACATAGCAAGAGCCAAACTTGCTCCTAATGTCCTTTTCAGCATGTCAAGCTGTAGAGTCGGTCAGTGAGTGGGAACCACAAATCAAGCACACTCCTGCGCTTCAGCAGAGATCACTCCGCTGCCAGCAACATCGGCCCAGGCTCTCTGCCCTGGCCCAGAGCCACTGACCAAGCAGGACTCAGAGCCCCAGAAGGGCAGCTGAGGGCAGTGGCGTCTGAGATCACCAGCCAGCAGCAGGAATAAATTATCTGGGATGTCTGAAACAGAGATTTGAGTTTTACTGAATACTCCACAATAGCAAAGGAGAACTTCTTTCTCACTCTTGCGTACCTTCAGGGATTTTGTGGAACAACGTTTGTGCTGTGTTTCCTGCCCCCCCTTTCCATTGCAAAGGGGAGGCTTTGCCTCCGATCTATAACTGGCCTTGTACGCGAAGCAGTTCAGTAGTGGGAAGTGAAGTCTCTCAGAAACACCCTCATTAATCCATACGATTTGATTACTGCCGTAAGGCTGGGGAGGAGGGGGTCTTAGATCCAGGAGAAAATATAGGGGGGAAAAAAATCAACCAATGTCAATACCTCTGTTTCTTTTTCTGTGGCCTACCTCCCTGCGACGCCCATAACAACTGTGGGTCCGTGTGTTTGAACTGAGTTCTTGGGACAAGGAATCGTCCTACTTGCTACACTGGGGGTGGGGGAAGACCCCAGGCAGGGGTCTGTGAGAATTAGAAGCTTGTACATGTCAAGCTCACAGAATAGTACACGGCAGGTAGAAAATGCAGCACACGTGTCAAGGGGCTGGTGGTGGTTTAAGCAAAACATTAGAGGGAACCCAGAAGCCCGCCAGCGGCAGGACGGCCAATAAATAGAGTTCACAGACCCGCTGTGGCTGGTTAAAATTAAAATAGGTGCATTTCAGAAGTAATTAACCACAAAACTATTGGAAAACAAGATAATCATCTCGTCTAAGATTACGTGGCATCATAGAAAAACAATTATAATGTTGAGTTTTATAAAGTATACCAATTTTACGCTATTACGGAATAATGATAAATAGACGTATGAGCGCGAATCAAGAAGAGGAAGAAAGACAAACATTTTACTGTTTTTGAGATGATGAAGTTAGAGGAATCATGGTTCTTTGTTTTAGAGTTCCATGAGTTGGGCGAATGTTTGCTGCGTAATGATGGTTCGGGAATGGTCTTGTAAAACTTTCCTGTTTGAGACAGTTGCTTACACTGTCAAGTTCATGATTCGAATCGTGCTCAGCTGGTTCTGGTGTGTCACAGGTATTAACCATGGCCCTGTAATAGCCGGCGTGATCGGAGCTCAGAAGCCACAGTACGATATCTGGGGCAACACCGTGAATGTGGCCAGTAGGATGGACAGCACCGGGGTCCTGGACAAAATCCAGGTAATTTAGTCTGCTCTGTCGCTATCCACCATGTCTGTCCTCTTGGGAACCATGAATAAGTATATACTAAGGGTAATATATTAAAACAGAGGGAAGAAAGTAAACTTTGTAATTTAGTTAAACTTTTTATTGGGGAAATACTAATTCGTTTCTGCATTAACTGTGAACCATAAAAATTGTGAAATAGTATGAAGGTTATTGCATTTGGGAGAATAGGTGATCACAGCGACCAACAGGGCAGTGCAACCACCTGATGGGAGGGGCGGCAGGGGTGCCCTTCTCCTTGGTATAACCCAGACCAGACGTGACCACCTGCCTTCCTCTCCCCGGGGGCTGAACTTGGAGGATGAGTGAAGGGGCCAACCACGGAGAGGAAGAGATGAAATGGAGTGAGGTGAAATGACAGTACTGGATCAGACTAGCATGGGATTCGGATATCTGGAAATGACTGGAAAGCTCTGGAATCCACCCAAGGGGGAGAATTCCAAGATCTGACAAGTTAAAAGCAGTGGTGACTGGGCACGCCTACTTGGGTCGCAGCACCAGCACCTAGAACGAGAGACTCACTCTCCGAACGAGAAGGATGTGTGTGTGTGTGTGTGTGTGTGTGTGTGCGCGTGCCTGTGTGTCTATGTGGAACTTGCTGTTTTCCTCGCCCTCAAAAAGCAGTGGTTCCACATTTCACCCCAGCTTCGTTGTCTTCTGGAAGATAAATTCCTGCCAAATGGCAAGTTTGTATGAAAATCACTGGACACAAGTAATAGGTTCTATCAGTTTTTTGTCCTCTTCAGAGAATTCCCTGAGCCCCTGTTCCGCGCCTCAGCTTGGCGGAAATCCTCAAATAACCCTGCCTCCCAAAAGTACGATGGACACTGGAGTCCGTTGTTAACCTCTGCAGGAAGCCGTCAGCTCCAGCATCACCTAGAAGGGGCTTTTCGTGAAGCCCCTGCGTAGCTCGCTTGCTTTCAGCCTGACCCCACCTCGTTCCTCCGAGAGGACCCCGTCTCTGTGGCCTTTCTCAGGCGGAGCTTGACCTTTAGATGGAAGGTGACACACGTGACCTCTACGTGTCCGCCTTGCAGTCAGAATATGAGTCAGCGGTTGCTGAAAAGTTAGCAACCGTCCAGCAAAGAGACGAGAGAGAGAAAAAAAGAGGAGTGTGGAGGAGGAGAGGAAATATCCCAGGCCTTCCCGGCCAAATTGGCCACTGCCGAGGAAAAAGAGAGCTGGCTATTCTCACGGGATCCACCCCAGACCAAGCTCTCAGCAAAAATGGGGCTCTTCTGACTAGGGCTTTCTGTCTGTACATGGCTGGCCGCTCCCCATGCCCAGGGATACTCCAGCGATCCTGGGCAGCCCGGGTCTTCTGCTTGGCGGGGAGAGAGGCAGGCTGCTACCAGGAACACATCTGCCCACCCGTGGGCCAACCTAGGCCTCCACCACACACCAGGAACATTCGGAAGATGGACGGTAGTTCCGCGTGCTTCACGACTCTCCAAGCAGTTTTCAAGCACTTAGGATAAGTAGCAAAAGCAATCTGAGAGAGGCCAGTCAGGGGAACGTGCCCTCCCGGAGACCGTAAATCCCCTACAGGTCAATGTTGACAATGATCACGTGTGTCTCTAAGAGGAAACTGGGCCTCATAAAAGTCCGTGTGACTTAGTGCCGTGCAGCCAACCTGGACCATCTCTGTGCGCTTTCTCTGAGCCCGGGGAGGGAACAAGACAGGTTTCAGCCCGTCCAGAGTGAGGGATGTCTTCCGCAGGCCTGCGTGTTCACTCAGTTCAGCGGCTGGAGGGTCCGCATCTGGGTAGGTTTTCTTCTCCGGAGGGCAGAGCTCACCCCAGCTCCACTAGCCTCTCATTTCCATTTATGTGCGAAGAAAACAGTAGTGAGATGCCAGGAAAAATTAAAAATGATGCTGAGAATATTTAAAGCTTCCCCTGGGTCTGAAGAACAAGTTCTTTTTCTTAAAGAGGATTACACTCCCACCATGCTTCCTATGCCCCAAGAACAGCATAGGAAACCCCTCATCCCCCAGCCAGGCTTCCCCTGGGCTTGGAGGAATCATAGCTGGAGTTAATTAGGTTGATGGCTCCCTCTGAACGTCCCGGTAATTGTGTGCTTGGTGATACAGGTTCCAACAGCCACTCAAGCATGCCAAGGGCGTGCTGCTCTGCACCAGCCTCAGCTGCAAAATTAACCTCCAAGGCTCCAAACGACGCGTTTGCTCACTGCATGGAAGACCGGAAGCCAAATGTCTGCAGCAGTCTCTAATTCTGATTGCCCCTAAGAACTCTAATCAGGAGAATGTATTTGTCATCTGATTTTCTTGACTATGTCCATACTTTTTCAGTTCTTATCTAATGCTCCCGAGCTACACCTGTCCTCCTCCTCCGGGACTTGGGCCCAGCCAGGGGAGGGCAGGACAGGAGCATCTGGCCTTTGAATCCCCCTTTTCCTTCCTGCTCTGCTCAGAAAGACCCACGCTTTGGCCCCTTCGCTAGGGCCCAGCCACTGGGTCACAGTGCAGAAGACAGATTGATCTTTCTAGCTCTTGCCCACAGCCTGCCCTTGAGATCGTCACAACACACACTTCAGCCTTGCTTCTGGGGCCCCCGGCTGCTGTCCTGGGTTCTAGAAGCCCAGCCCTCCTGTGGTTTTGACGTGCTGCCGCCTCTGCCCCATGGCAGCGTCCATCCTCCAGGCCTGTCTCAGCCACCGAGGGGCTGGCACATTGCCCCTGCTGCTGCCCCAACACCACACGGCCCCCCGGCGGAGTCCACACCAGAACCAGAACTGTGGTGTGGCCTGCCCGGCACACGTGTGTCACCCACATACCCAAGGTGGCCGGGCCCTACAGGTGCCATGGCCGTTTCCTCTGATGAAGTGGGATGAAATCCCTCCTCCTCGTCTGCTGTTTCACGTGGTTCCAGAGCAGTGTTACCAGGGATTTCTGGGAAAATAGCTCCCTCCCTCTCTGCTCAAGTCCCAGATACCTCCTGGGGGGCCTGGCTGGGGGACCACGTGTCTGATGGGTGGTCCCTCACCTCAGAAGCTGAGGTCCTGTTTGTAGCCCAGTCCGTGTACCTCACACGTTCTCTGCTTGAGAGGATGCCTTTTGCGGGAGGTTCTTCTGACACGCAAGCATCAGACCCCGGCCCTCGGTCCTAGGCGTGGTCTCTCTCGAGAGCACGGCACGTGCTCAAGCTGAAGACAGTACAACCCACCTCCCCTCCCCTCGGAGAGAGGATCCGTCCTACCCAGCAGGTTTCCCTGCCCACTGACCCAGCAGGACCAGGACGTAGTGCAGAGATGGGGTCCTCACCTCGTGGTGCAGTGGCAGGAAATCAGGAGTCCTGTCACATTGACAGGCCGCCCCGGAGGGGTCACTCCTTTCAGCATCCTGAGTCAATCCAATGAGGTGGGGAAACTTTCCAGACCTGACTCAGAGCATCCTGTGCGCCCTCAGGCTGGTGCGGATTCCTAATGTTCTTTCAGTTTTAGGTCATTTCATTCACGTGTATTAAACCTGAAACACGTGGCCATTTGCAGAGTCGACTGTGCTGCTTCTCATGTGTTTTCTCTTATCTATTTAAAATCTATCGTTAATATTTATTATTTTATGAAATGACATTAATAACAATTTACAAACATCATCCAAAATCCCACCACTTCAGCATAGGTTTACTTCCTTTTTTCCAGGTCTCTTACATGTGAAAGCATAATCTTCACGTGGTTAAAATCATGGCGTGGATCCAGGCTTAATTCTCTTTTGGGGGGTGAAATAGTTCGACATGATTTCATCGTCTGATCCGTGACATTCATCATGATAGCGTCGTCGTTTTTGTTTTTGTTTTTGTTTTTGTTTTTTTCAGGACACCATAAATTTGAATTTTATTTTAAAATCATTAAAATTAAACATGTCATTATTTTTCAGTTCTATAAATTGTAACTGATGTCTGTAAATAATAACAGTAGTCAATAGTCATTTTTAAATAAATGCTTACTGCATGTTCAGCCCAAGTTCAACTCTCAAATATATGGAACGCTTCACGAATTTGCGTGTCATCCTTGCACGGGGGCCACGCTAATCTTCTCTGTATCGTTCCAGTTTTAGCATATGTGCTGCCGAAGCGAGCACGATAGCATCGTAGTTTACTTAACCCTGGAGATTACTTGAATCTTAGGTTGTTTCCAGTTTTTCACTTTCTCAGCACTGAATTAAACATTGTCCTTAGAAAGCTCTTCCTCTCATGGATTATTCTCTCTTCTGATTTCTCAGGAGTAGGATGAATGGGTCAAAGACCATGAACGTTTGGGGGCTCTTTATTCTTGTAGTCAAATGCCCTTTGAAAGGGCTGTGTCCGCATCGGCACTAAGCCCGTCTTCATCTGTCACTGTGCTTCCAGGTTACTGAGGAGACGAGCCTCATTCTGCAGACCCTGGGATACACGTGCACATGTCGAGGAATAATCAACGTGAAAGGAAAGGGGGACCTGAAGACGTACTTTGTGAACACAGAGATGTCACGGTCCCTTTCCCAGAGCAACCTGGCATCCTGAAGCGTCGCCTCGGTGTTGGCAAGAAGACTGTATTTTCAGGAAGACAACAGTGCACTTTCTGACTGCCACTTCTGTCCCTCGTTTGTGATGTGTGTGCTCTGTTCTGTTCTCTGGAGCCTCTGTAGACTCATTCCTGTGACCCGGGGGCCTGCCGTGTGGTGTCTGACGTGTGCCAAGATCGCCCTGCCACTTGCACCGTGCTTACTCCTGAGAAGAAGGAAAAGGAGTGCGCATTACAGCGGAAAAGCCTTCAGAGGAACCTGACAGAGATGAGAGAGGCGAACCAGACAAACATTCTTAAGGCAATAAAACTAGGGGGTGTATATTATCTTCCGGTGCATGTTCTTTTCTGGAAAAATATGGTAGCTCGCCAACCGCATCCGCTAGTCTGACACTAAAACACACAGTATTTGTGACTAAGTTGATCCTGTCACCCCACATGGAATCCGTGTTCACCCACGTGTCTCATTTCGGTGACTGTCCTCGGCCCAGCTGGGATCCGTGGCTCCGTCACCTTGCTCTGTCGTGTCTCGTGCCGGCAGCACGTCACCATCCATCACCAGAATTAGTTCTTACAACCTAGGACTAGTTTTGTACCAAACACGTCTGATGTTTTGATGCCATTGTCTTTTGTAAGGTTAATTCATTAAAAGTTTTATGTACTTTGGTTGATAGTCTGTATCTTCCCCGCCCCCGCCCTGCCCTCTTCTTCTTTCTCCTGCGGTTTGCTCCAGAACTGAGTTGGTTTTCCACTGATTCGCCCATGGACAGTTGTTCCGGAAGCAGAGATTGAACTCTCCTTGGGTAAATCAGATCGGGACAAAGTTTGTGATGCCAATCGTTGATTATGCAACTCCCTGGAAAGAAAGACGGTATGCTTCACTGTGTCACGTGGTCTGTTTTCATTTTGGCATCTCTAGGGAACATTTGCAGGGAAAAATATTGCTACTAGCAGCGGCACACACTCCGTCCGCATACTCTGATCTACTGTAATACGTCGGTAGAGCTACGAGGCACCGAATAATTGGGAACTAGGTACATCAGCCTCACAATAGTTTGAACTAACGAGAGAAGCCACCAAAGCCCCACGAGCTGCCTGTTATGTCTGAGGAGACTTAAGAAGGCACGGGGACTTCCCTGGTGGTCCAGTGGTTAGGACTTCGCCTTCCAATGCCGGGGGTGCGGGTTCGATCCCTGGTCGGAGAACTAAGGCCTCGCGGCCAAAGACCCAAAACATAAAACAGAAGCAATATTGTAACAAATTCAATAAAGACTTTAAAATGGTCCACATCAAAAAAAAAAAAGAAAAAAAGAGGGCCCAAAGCCAATGTCGATGCATTTTTGAAGAGAGAAGACCTGGAAAACTGTGTTCTTGTAAATCCAACTCAAAAGTTTTGGTTTCTTTCTTCCCCTAAAGAAATCATACTTTGCCAAAGGGTGAAAAATAGGTCATGCATAATCAAATGTTTAGAAGCAAAGCCGCCAATGCCAGCCTGGTTGGGCACACCACAGCTCAGGGCAGGCATCTGTAGGAGGTCAAGGACCCCAGTGATGCACTAGGAAGCGGCTGGGAACTCGGGCTTGAAACAGGAGACCTCCGTTTAATCCCTGACTCTGGTTTTTTTGTTACTAGCTGTGAGACTTTGAACACATTTTTCAGTTTCTCTTAGGACTCTTTTCCTCATTGGTAGCTCATGGGATCGGGTCTGATTAAAAGAGCTAATGACCGTGAGAGAGGCTGGCAGGTACCCAGGCTTTGCTCCAGCTTGTTGGACCCAGCGCATTGCAGGACCAACATGGCCACCCTGCCAGGGCGTGGTAAAAAGCGCTTATCGAAATTAATAACCGGACTCCATCATCAAAGTGGGAATACAGCATGACTTGTCCAATTGTCTGCCCCAGTCAGAAAGTTTTTGATCCTATAATTGCCACTCAGCATTGACCTTTATACATCTAATTCTCCAAAAAGGTGACTGAGGGAAGAAAAACAGTATGAGGGCATTTCTCTTCACTGTAACCGAGATCCGGACTAGGATGCCCTAGGTTTCAGGGACTTCGAACTGCCCCTGTGGGTTCTTCCTCCCTTGGAGCCCACAGCATCCATCCTGGGGCTCTTTTTGTCACCTGCCCTTAAAGGGAGACACCTGCAGGTGGGTGATTCACCCGGTGCCCTTAACTGTGCCCCTCCGCCCCTGCCCCGGATGCAGAAGGAGAACTGCTTTTCCCCAGAGCTGTATCTCCAGCCTCATCAAACAGTAGATTTTTTAAAGCAATCAGAGCGAGTCCACCGCGCAAAGGGCTGTGCACACATGGGTCCCTCAAAGTGAGGTTCCCAACCAGCAGCATCGGTATCACCTGGGAACTTGTTAGAAATGCACATTTTTCAGGCCCCACTGCAGACCTGCCAACTCAGAAATCCTGGTGGGGGGCCCAGCACGCTCCCTGTGCTCTGCAGAGCAGGTCCTCCACGTGATTCGGATCCCCCATCAAGCCTGAGACCCCCTGCATTTTACAACAGAGGAACCAGGTGCAGAGAGGTTCAGGGGCTTGTCCAAAGTTTCCCAGTTGATCAGTGACTAAGACGAGACTGGAAGGGAAAACTGCCTGTTTCCTGAATCTGAACGTGTGACCTGGTGGTCAAGGCTCCCTAAGTTCAGGCAACTACGGACATTGCTGTGAGCAAATCATGCACATGAGAGGACTCGCCAGCCATGTCCATCAGCCCATCATGGCTGCAGCACTGATGACACGTAAGAATCTTGCCTCAAAACCCTCCTTAACCCCTCAGTCTTGTAGGAAGCCCCCCTCTCATGAAAAACACTGTGAGTCCAGTCCCCTTAACACTGCAGTATTTTTAATACATCTGTTTAGAAAAGTCTACGTTGTCATGACTCTTCCATGTTATTCTTTTTCCCAGCTCAGTGTGCTTTCCTAAAGACAGCAACACTCTGCTTTTGAAAAAACACTGACAAATGGAAATTTAATAAATCAAAACAAATTATTTTAATGTATGTTTTTCTTTGACAAGATGACTAATGGGCATTCATTGATTGGCTTTAAGGTGTAAAAGTCAAGATGCTGAAAGAAATATAATTTTCCTTTGCTGCCTAATAAACATGAGTGCTTTTGAAAGCTTGCCCAATTAAAGCCCTGCTTTTTAGAAGTAGTAGAAGGTTAAGGGAGTAGAATCTGACTTAAAGTAACTGAAAATAATCTGACATTAATTTATTGCAACTCCTTTCAGATGAAGGCATTTTTTTTTTTTTTTTTTGGCTGCATTGGGTCTTCATTGCTGCACACGGGCTTTCTCTAGTTGCAGTGAGCGGGGGCTTCTCACTGCGGTGGCTTCTCTTGTTGTGGAGCACGGGCCCTAGACGCATGGGCTTCAGTAGTTGTGGCACGCAGGCTCAGTAGTTGTGGCTCACGGGCTCTAGAGTATAGGCTCAGTAGTTGCGGTGCACGGGCTTAGTTGCTCCGTGGCATGTGGGATCTTCCCAGACCAGGGCTCGAACCCATGTCCCCTGCATTGGCAGGCGGATTCTTAACCACTGGGCCACCAAGGAAGCCCCAAAGGCATTTCTTAGAGGTGCCTTGTCTTTCTTGGTAATCAAGACTGAAGAAAGAATAATTTATAAAAATTTCCATCACCCAAACTTTATATTTTCTATCATGTTACTATAAGCATGCTTCATGCACCCAAAGGCATTTCAAATAAACTGCTATTTGTTTGAAAAAAAATAAAAGACATCAACAGTGAAAAAACATTTTCAAAAGTATAAGGAAATATTTAAGAGTCATTCAGCCTTGAAATTGCCAGGAACGCAGTGTCATAAGTCCTTAGAGAATCAAGACAATAAAACCAGCAATGGAGGAATCAGCATTGAAATTAATTAGATCACCTGCCCATTAACTGCTAAGCTGTGGAAAATTTAATCATGATAGGTGACGGATGATTTCTTCCAAGAGATCCATTCATTAAAAACATAGCCAATATCTTAATACTTGAATAAGTTTCAAATCACCTCCAAAGTAAACATTTCTAACTTTGGTTAAAGGCAGCAGCTGCTTCCTAAAAGAAAACTGTTCAAAGTGACAGTCACAGCCCCTATCGTGCAGGTTAAGACCACACCCCAGTGGCTTATGGATTCCCACACAAACTCCTCAAGGTTTAGAACTCCCACTTTAAAGCTGAGGAAATGTGGGCTCAAGTAGGTGAGTCAATTTGCCCTGCCCCACGCAGCTAGAAGATGCAGGAGCCACAGTGTTACCCAAGTCTGTCGGGTGCCAAAGCCTGATCTCTTCCTGTGACCTCTGGCTGCTTCTCCACCGAGGTGTGACAGCAGCAGCGCTGGCCTCCGAGGCCACCCATCCTACTAGGGGCTTTTGTCGTCGGTTGCCCAAAATTCTGTTATCTGTGGCTCAGGCCTGTGGCGGGGTGGGGGGAGGAACGTTGTAGACGCTAGAGTTCAGCTGTGCCGAAAGGCAATGTCATTACATCCCCATTAAGTATTGTTTGTGCTGTGAGACGGTAGCGGTTTCCGTAACCGGTAAGAAAAGTACCTGCGCACCATTGCCACGAGCGCCTCCGCCAGGAAGACTCGCAGACGTGGAGAGCAGCGAACAAAGGTCAGCCCAGCCGCTGTCAAGGGGGAGCAAGGTTTTCATTTTATTCAGATGCTCATAATGGATCCGTCCCCAGCATCATTTCATCTGAAATCGGTTCGCGTGAAAACCGTCAGACTAGGTAGGTGTCCATCCTCAGAGTCGCAGGCCTTTGGCCAGGCTGGTCGCCAAGGAAACGTGCGGGAAGCAGCCCTACGCGGTCCTTCCCGCGGCCCCAGCGCATCGGTGACACATCAGGGGCGCCCGCTGGCCCGGGAGGTCCACACAGGGGCCCTGAGGCCGGCGCCACACCGCGTTCCCCCCTTCCCCCCCCACCCCCAGTGCCATCCCTCTCGCCCGCGCCCTTCGGGCCATGCGAGGGCGTCAGGCCGGAGAAATGTGCCCGAAGCCGGGCGCCTTGATGCTGGGGATGTCGTTCTTCCGGTAGAAGTCGGCCTTCACGTGGCCGGCGCGGCTGTGATCCCGGTTCGCGGGCTCCACAGGCTGGTGGATGCGCCGCCCGTAGACGGAAGACGTCAGCACCCACACTGGCCTCTCGCGCTCCTGTTGGGGGTGAGGGTCGGGGAGCGGAGCGCTCTTACCTGTCCAGCCCGCGTGCCACGCACCTGCGCCCCACCTCCACCTGGCTTCTTAGGACCCCTCCACGCTGACGCCGGGGGGGACCTCTTTAACCAATTCACACCCTGTCCTCTCTGCTCCGGGCCTGCCGCTGTCCTTAAGTCTTTCAGAGGAAAGACCAAGATCTCGCACAGGGCAACAGGTACCCACTGACTTCAGGGTCCTGTTCCTCCCCCTCTCCTCCCTTCTCCCCGAGCTCCTCCTACCTGTCTTCTGTCCGCCTTCTTCCTTCTCCCAGATACACATCTCCCCAGACCTCCCATCTCCCCAGACCTCCCATCTCCCCAGACCTCCCATCTCCCCAGATCTCCCATCTCCCCAGACCTCCCATCTCCCCAGACCTCTCATCTCCCCAGACCTCTCATCTCCCCAGATCTCCCATCTCCCCAGATCTCCCATCTCCCCAGACCTCTCATCTCCCCAGATCTCCCATCTCCCCAGACTTCTTATCTCCCCTATCCCCCATCTCCCCATGCTCCATCCCCCAGACACCCTCATATCTCCCCAGGCCCCCCATCATGTCCCCAGCCTCCCTCATCCCTTTCATTTTCTCCATCCCCTTAAAAGGCTGTATTTCTCTGCATACCACTTATCACTACCTGGCATCCAGGTCATTATTTATTTGGCTTTTATTTTTCTCTTTCCTCGTGGGAATGTCAGCTCTAGGAGGACAGACACTTCTGTTTTATTCCCTTTACACTCAGTGGCACATGGGAGGTGCTCAAAAACTCTGACTGGATCTAAGTCATGCCAGGCGTGTGCTTATGAGAGAAAAGCACTAACTTCACTACCAACTTGGAACGAATTAACAGAAACCAAAACAACAGAAAAAAAAAAGTTAATGTCCGTGACTTAAGTGGTGATACTTCATAGTACCTCCATCACTTAATTTCACAGCAGTTAAAAGTTTCTTTGAAAGTGACACGGTGGCATTCTTAAACATTAACTGCCACAGGCAAAAATCCTCTGATCCAAAAAGAAATCCCACCAGAAGCTTTTTCATCCAGATTTCTGTGTATTGTATAAAGATTATGATATGAATACAGAATCCAGATTTTAATAAACATACTGTCCTCGGATCAGATTCACAGAGACAACGTCCTAGTGCGGAAGAGGGTCTAACCCAGCGGCACGTGGGCTCGACCATGCCAAGGGGATGCACAACCTCCTTCCCCCACCCCCATCCCTATCAACCCCCCTCTCTCTATGCCCACACCTCCAACCCCCCACCCAACCCCCTGTACCTGCTGTGACCCTGACCTTCTCACCCTGTGAGTTTGGTTCCCTCTGTTGGTCACCACCCAACCTGTGCAGCTGAGGAGAAGCAAAGCCCTTCCCCTCAGAAAACCTTGCAGAGATAAAAGAAGAACTGAGCCGTATGTGGTACATACAGTGCCCTGGTAACTTGGGAGAAATACTCTTTCTTGCATGTGTGGTTTCATCCCTGGAAGGCCAGTGTTCTTAGAACTATGATAGCCAGGCCTGGGAGGTTAAGCAAAGACCTATTTATCTATTGAAAAGAACGCCTGAGTTTTGCTGTCATGGAACTGTTACATTCTAGAAGACTAAACAACAGTCACAAAAATTAACACGCAGTTTAACATGGCAGAATGGAGTGAGCTGTGACAGTAGCTTAGCCTTCACTTCCCGGCACAGTGAGACAGAGGAGAGCCTCACAAAGGAGAGTTACGTGCAGCCAACTGCACACGGTGCTAAATAAACACACACACAGGGAATCTGTGCACACCCAGCGATGCCCTGCCTTACTATTACCTCCTCGTTAACGTGCAGTCCCAGGCTTTTTGCATGTTCTCTGTCGTCTCGGTGCAATTTCTGATTATATCCTGGGTTCCTCTTAAAAACACAGTCATAGAGGGAACTGATTCCGGTCTGGGAATAGAAAGAGAAAGAAAGCCATGGTTTATTCAAGGGCTGAGCCATGGAAGCTTCGTGCAGCTTGAGAGCCCAAACTCTCCCTGATGAAGAGTGGAGATGTATAGAGATTCCCGACTGCACGGAACATGTATGGGGAAGGTCACCACCCCTCGGGCAGTGACCAGAGCAGGGACGCCAGGCCCCAAGTTCCTGAGAGGCCCGACGGGGTGGAGATGTTTCCAGGGACACTTTTCCTAGACTGTTACAGACCCCTCCTTCCCAGAGGAGGCTCCCCGCTCTCCCTGACTCCACCCTAGGGCTCAAATCTTAAAATAATGATAATCCACTCAGTATATGTGTTTTCTCCTCCATTTTTTGTTTTTCTGGTTTTTTTTTTGGCCGTGACGCGTGGCACCTGGGGTCTTAGCTCCCTGACCAGGGATCGAACCCGCGCCCCCTGCAATGGAAGCATGGAGTCTTAACCACTGGACCGCCAGGGAAGTCCCTCTCCTTCATTCCTACTTTTCTTGAATTTCTCAAATTTTCTAAAATAGGCTTGTACTGCTTTGAAAAACTAACAATATCTGAATACTAGGACAATATACCCAAATAGAAGTTCTCCCTCTCTAGAGAGCAATATTTTCTTTAATCATATGTGGCAGCTATAAAAACTGTAATTCATATATATATGAACATATATATTTGGTATATGTTATATATGTATATATATACATATGTATAATATACACATATATAGCAAACATACGTATAAAATACTCACACACACAGCTCTAATGTGTTAGAAAATGATCCCATTAACAGAGCAGCCATCTGTAACATCTCCATCTTTTTATCCCCAATTTTTCTTACTACAAAAATAAAACTGCCTCATTTGGAATCTAGTAAAAGGAAAAGAAATCCACGTGTTAGCGGATCTTCAATCCTCGCCTTGTAAGCCAGGCCTGTCATTTATGTTCCCCCAGCCAAGTGCCACCTGCCTTGAATCCTCCAGCAGCAAAGGCAGATGTGCCATCTCGCTGGGATGTGGGATCACGGGGCCTCTAACCTCTGCTTGCTTGTTTGTTTTCATCCTGAATAGTAACGCTAGAATAGCCCCCTCCAGCTGAAGGACACAGAGGTAGAAGGTAACGGTGGAGAGGACGCACGCTGAGTGCATAGCCTGTTGGAAAACACATCCCGCCCATTCTCAGTGTGGGAACTCAAGAGCTGCTGACAACAGCGGATATGGCTAGAGTGTGATGTAGCTTCAGCCCAGCCGTGAAAACTCCTTCACCTTCATCTATCCTGTGCAAGACGTGCCACTCCCGCTCGGGAAGGTTTGAAGATAACTCACACATCGCTGCTGTCCTGGTGCCATTAACCATCTAGTCAGGAAAACAGTGCCATCTTTTAGAAACATTATTTTCAAGTTCTCCAGAACTTCAGTGGCACCATGTTCAAGGCACTTATTCAGTGACACTGGAATCCTGGTTTGCCTACGTTCCGAGTCACTCCAAGTGGCTAGAACAGGAGCCATGGCTTCTGAATCTGTGCCCTGATGGTCATTTAATGAGGTCACCTCGCAGAAGCTTCTTCTTGGGTTTGTCTTCCCTCTCGCACTCAGCTGCTGGGTCTGTGCATGCATTGGTTTGGCCGGCCCTGACTGTCACGCCTCCTGAAGGCCACCTACACCCTACAACCTCCTGAAGGTAACCTTGTACTCATGGGATTAAAAAGCAAAAGACCCAAATCAGTGGAGAGGTGATACATTATTCAGCTTTTGGTACTGTGAACATTGGCTAGCTGTTTGGGGAAAAAAAGATAAAGAAACCTGGGTCTTCACATCACACTCTGGACAAAAGTAAACTCTGGATGGATTAGAAAAATAACTGAAAGGAAAACCCACAAGGGACCTCCTAGGCAAGAAAGCAATGGGGAAATATCACAAAGAAAATATCCATCACTTTGACCATGTAAAAATCAGACATTTGCTTATCAAATAAAATTCAAACTTAAAACACCTTTAGGAAATGAAGAAGAAATCTCAGTGTCTTTAACATCAGCGTGTAGGATGTCCACAGAAGCAGAAGCTGGTGGGGTTGGCTGGGTGCTCACTTCTAGCCTAGAGAGATTAAGCAAACCTCACAGCAAACCTTTTTTTGGGTAAGCTACCGGGCCAGCGGGTCCTTCAGAGACACAGCAGAAGCTCAAGGATGCCACCCATCTGCTGGGATGGTGGGACACAAATTCTCCAAGGGAGCATGCTTGCCTTCTGTAAAGGGGGTATTGCAATGCAGACCCTTCCCTTTGGGGTTCAGAGCTACTGGCCAGGCCCGGCAGAGGCAGACACGAACAGTAACTTGAAACGCCATCACCCCTACATCGCCCGCATTTACACGGTAATCTAGGCTGGGCTCTTGGTCATAATGTAGATGTTCCATTGTCACTGGAATCCCTCCTGGCCCGACTGACCTGTGAAATGGGTGCGTTTTGGGAAAGAGCTGCCGTGGGCAACAGAATGACCTGGTTTCCTAGGACCGAGCACCTGAGTGGGAGCTGCACTTGCGGCCAGAGGTGCCCCCTTCTGCACCCTGAGAACCTTGGGCCAGAGAGGAGGAGACCAGCGGCCAGTCTCTGTTCCCTGCAATGCTCCCTGCAGGGACTAGCTGCCCCAGGGTGTGCGGCTTAGCCCCACCACAAGGGAGTAGCCCTGACAGCAGGGGAAACAGGGATCCTCCGGGTGCTGGCTTCCCGTGCAGGTGGCCCATTCGCACCTGCCCCTCCTGAACTGAGTAAGCCCCTGGGGTCCTTGGACTTGTCCTGGGAGAAAGACTAAAGAGGGAGGAACGAAATCAAGAACAGAATGAGAATGCCATCGCTGTTACCTGAACGAGGAAGGAAGTCTTGCTTCATTCTGTCCCCTATGATGGAGAAACCCACTGCAATATGCAGCTTTACAGAATAATTAATGCCTATTTCTTCTCATTCTAATTGGGTCTCCTACAATACTCTATAAAAGTAAGATCTATGAGCAGCAATGCCGGACTCCCGTCCCCAGGATTAGGTACCAACAGCCTACTATATCTTAGAAGAGTCTTTATTAGAAATCTCACTGCTGATGGATGTGATCAGAATCTTTAAGTCTTCTGTGTGGGGATTTTGCCTACTCAGGACTTCCCAGAGTAAAAAAAGAGTTTTTTTTCTATCATTGAAAAATAAGAAAAAATTAATCCATCACCAGGCAGGCAGCCTTACTTAGTAATGTGACTGTCCATTTCCAATACCTACTCAAACCAAAAATCTGGGTTTTCCTGGATTTTAATGATTAATCTTTCTTCTTTCGGGCTTTTTTATTCCTTTATGATTTGAAGCAAAATGATATTAATAAAAGTCAAACTGGATTTAGATGCTACCACAAAACAGAGCTGCTGGGTTCCTGATATTTTGCTATTAAAATCTCTCAAAGGATTTCCTCTATTTCTCTGGATGTAGATGCTACCAAAAAACAGAGCTTCTGGGTTCCTGATATTTTGCTATTAAAATCTCTCAAGGGATTTCCTCTGTTTCACAGATGACTTTTTTAAAAAAAAAAAAAGGCAAAGCAGAGCCCCTTTACTTTTCTCTCATGATTTCCTCAGCTCCTTTGTGTTTTGAGTACTGTTATAATGTATTCTGGTCTTATTCTGGTCGTGGTATCTGATCACCCACCATCAGTTTCCCTATGGTGACCCCTACTCCTAACACTGAAAAATCACCCCAGTCTGTAGCCCTGGGCTGACACCATAAGACAAGTGGGGGCCTTCAGTTTTCAGCTTCCAAAGCACGTTGGGTCTACTTTGTGCCAGGCACTCTCCTAGACTCTGGAACAGAAATAGGGAGACCCTACTTTAAAGGAGACCACCTAAAGGCTGAGAATGGGAATAAACCCACTAATTAAAATATCTCAACATAACACACAGGGAGGAACAGAGATATGTACAAAGTGCAGTAGCACCAAAGAAGGAAGGATCAGCTTTTGTCTAGCCTGGGGGTAACAAGTGGATGCAAATGAAGTTGACAGGAGGGACCACACCACTGTAGCCAGGGCCACTGGGGAGTAAGCTCCCCGTGTGTTAAGGGTTGAATTCCTTCCTCCAAAAATTCACATGTTGAAGTCCTAACCCCTAGTACCTCAGAACATGACCTTATTTGGAAATAAGATTACTGAAGGCGTAATTAGTTGAGGTCAGACTGGGATAGGGTGGGTCCCTAATCCAATAAGACTGGTGCCCTTATTAAAAGAATTTGCACACAGACACAAATAGGCAGAAAGTGAAGATGATATGAAGAGACACAGGGAGAAGACAGCTGAGCTAAGGAGATAGGCGGGGGACAGCTTCTCCCTCACAGCCTCAGAAGGAACCAACTCTGCCAGCACCTTGATTTCAGATGTCTAGCCTCCAGAAACTGTGAGACAATAAACTTGTGTTGTTTAAGCAGCCAGGTCTGTGGTACTTTGTTACAGCAGCTCTAACAACATACATGATAAGGAGAAGGAGCCATCTTTTGAACGATGGAAAGTAAGGATAGAGATAGTACAAAGGTTATTGCAGTGGAACCAAAGACTCAACTACGGAACACTCCACTCCGGTAAACTGAATCGGTAGACCTACTGGCTTGGTAGACATCACCAATGTTCAGTGCTCCTCTACTGACTACACAGAGCATTAATCTTCCCTCTCCTTTAGGTTAGTGAAGCCATGAGCCCAGTTCTAACCAATGAATGGTGCGTAGAGGTGACATGTGACTCTTCGATTGGAAGTATTTAAGAGCCGGTGTCAGGGACTCCTGACGCTTCAGACTGAGGTGTCAGCAGCTTCCACGGTGGCCACTGAGGGACGGTACTGGGCAGAGTCACCCTTCTGATCCCTGTTGGACGCTTAGCATGAGAAATAAGCTTTGTTTCAGGCCACTGAGACTTTGGGGGTTGTTCGTTAACTGCAGCATAGCCTAGCTTATCATGACTAATGCAAGTTCATAAACAAGGAAGAAGCCCTGGCCTGCCACCTCCAGCCCACAGGGGGCCTGGGGGCTGTCTCTTCTGGGGTTGTGGGCTTTATTATACCCAGTGCCTCCTCCCAAACTTGGAAGTTCTCTTCCTCCCAGAAGTTACACAAACTCTCACACAAGTAGTTGGGGGAGGGCTTCCCTGGTGGCGCAGTGGTTGAGAATCTGCCTGCCAATGCAGGGGACACGGGTTCGAGCCCTGGTCTGGGAAGATCCCACATGCCGCGGAGCAACTAGGCCCGTGAGCCACAACTACTGAGCCTGCGCGTCTGGAGCCTGCGCTCCGCAACAAGAGAGGCCGTGATAGTGAGAGGCCCGCGCACCGCAATGAAGAGTGGCCCCCGCTTGCTGCAACTAGAGAAAGCCCTCGCACAGAAACGAAGACCCAACACAGCCAAAAAATATAAACAAATTTTTTTTAAAAATTGCAAAATGATTCTATGTTGCATTAAAAAAAAAAAAAAGTTGGGAGAAGATTTTGAGCAAACTGAGATTCAAGTCCTTTATTTTCTCCTCCTTTTCAGACCATTTTGAATATAAATGCACTCTTCATTGTAAGTTTCCATCACAATTAGGCCAGGGCCAAGTGACCAGCTCTGGCCAGGGAATGTGGGTGAAACCAGTGGACGCCATCTTCTAGGCCTGGTCCCTAAGAAACTCTCAGCAGGCCTCCACACTCTCTCTCCTTGCTCACTGACCAGCAATTTAAAGGATCCAGGGAAAGACCCGAAGTCCCAAAGATTTCCAGGCCCTGGCAATAATGGAGTCACTAAAACAGAGAAGCTCAGTTTCCCAAGTAACTGCATTAAGAAGACCCGCCCAGGAGAAACATACATGTTGGGCTCTATTTCATTACGTTATGTTTATATGCGTAAGGCCACTGGCGCACTTATGTTAACAACCTGCTCTCTGGAGAAAAAAGACCTGATCTGTAGTGTTTGCTAATTTCTGTGGTGTAAATACTCCCATCATGGCCAATTTCAGGCTTCCATTTGAATGCAGAGTTCAGAAGAGATGCTAAAAATCCCCTCTTTGTCAGTATGATCAGACTCTGACATACCACTACTTAAGATCCTGGCGGGGGGGGGGGGGGTCCATTTGTTTGCATAGCACATCCTAGCCCACCTTCATTAATAAGGTTATGACCGAGCTATTCTCATCTCCTCTCCTCAGGGGCCATAGTACTGCTACCTCTCACCTGGAGGCTTTCAGGTACTGTTTGCCTACCCAGAGCTTTGTGACCTACTTTTAAATCTGAAAATTCCCAAGGTGACTGAAAATGGTTTTCTTTGATTCATAAGAGCCTCATTTTACTTCTGATAAATTCAGTGCTTCTCCTTGGGAGTCAAGCAGTGTATGAAGCTTAAGGAGTATATTTTCATTAATTTTAATATTGTTCAAAATTCTATCTCTCAGAAGAAAGGTAGCTTGTCAAGGACATAATGATAACTTTTTTAAAAGGACAATACTCAACTATTCTCTTTGGTTTGTGGCAAAGATTGTGTTTCCTCTCTGGTGTGTTAAGATCACAAGTTTGGGAAATTTTCATAACTTTCCAAATAATCTGAATAGTTTATCAATTTACTAAGAATGAAGCCAGTTGCCTTCTCTCTTCCATTGATACCAGCTCCCCATTCGCCCCCTCTTCCGCCCCCTGCCCCCCAGCAATTCACATCAAGGAAGAAAGGGCCATCCACGGCGGCTGAAACCTGAATCTAGTCTTACATGTTGTCACTTGGTCAAATATATTGGGGAAAATGCTGTTTGTTTTCACATATCATTTGCTTGTTGTACTTCTTAAAAGGGGATGATTTTGAAAAAAAGTCTGAGATACACTGTTAAATGAAAAGAGCATGCTGCAAATATATACACGTAGATGCGTGATCGTGTGTGAACATGTTCTTATATTTAAAAATTCGACACACATGACTGCATTCATAAACGCACGTGGAAAGGCTTGCACCGTGGGCTCACATGGGTGGTCATGACTGGTTGGTAGGAACCAAATGGTAGGAAACCAACTGGTAGGAAATTCCCTATTCCTGGTGTTTCCTTCCAGAGGAATCACTTCCGCTAGAAGGGCACACATGACCTCTCCTCTCACTCCTTCCTCGCTCCTGGGTGACCTGCCCCCCTTCCACCTGCCCTGGAGGAAGACCCTCAGCCCCACCCTCCAGGCCTTAAGTTCCCAGGGGCGGGTCACTGAACAGTACAAGTGCAGCCAGCCCAGACAGAGAGAGGCAACCAGAGTCCATTCCCAATTTTGGTCCCCCGAGGAGAAGAGCAAGGTCAAGGATAACCCAAACAGCAGATAATCCAAAAGGAGACCTCTGTTTAGTCTAAGAAGCTAAGCTCATCAATCGGTGACTCATCTCTTTGTTTAAAAAATCCGCATCCATTTATTCATCCTCACTGGTTCATCAGCAGCTATTTATGACGCACCAACTATGAGACCGTGGGCACTCTTTCAATTGCTGAGGATAGAGGAGTCACACAAATAAATCCCTGCCCTCATGGAGCTCATGTTTTAATAGGAGAGAAAAAACC
Source organism: Eschrichtius robustus (assembly GCF_028021215.1). Taxonomy (NCBI): domain Eukaryota; kingdom Metazoa; phylum Chordata; class Mammalia; order Artiodactyla; family Eschrichtiidae; genus Eschrichtius; species Eschrichtius robustus. The sequence continues at coordinate 6,433,704 of NC_090825.1, forward strand.
AACAAGATTACAAAGTAAACTATTTAGTAGGTTAGATACTAATACATGCAAAGGAGAAGATCAGGCAGGATGCGGAGTGTGTCTTGGAGGGCAGGGGGCGGGGCGGGCACACTTGCATTCGGCCAGTACACATTGGGACTGGAGGACATGCGGGTACACGATGGATAAAGAGAGAGAAACTTGCCTAGATTTTCACAGGTGTCCCAGCAACAGAACCGGAGCTCACGTGTCCTCCACAGCCCCTAGGAGTGGCCAAGCCTGTATGGCAGATGTACTTGATGCCTAAAGGTGAAGAGGGTCCAGGAAGGGCTCGGGGAGCTGGTATTGAACACTTCCTGTATCCTGGACGCGGGCATAGGCCCTTCAGGGATGCCCCTTTGCACCTCTGTGCAGTTAACACCCATCATTATGTTTACCAAGCGCTTGGCTGCACGAGACAAAAGGAAATTCAGTATCAGGAGGGTAAAGAAACAGTCAGCCCCTTGCCTCTTTCTCTGCACCACACACCGTCACGGAAAGTCGGCTAATCCCACCAAAACTAAGGTTGGATTTTCTGAGCAAAGCTTCACTCAAGACCCAGCTATCCACAATTCACATTAGCATGAGGGAAAGCATATTCTAAAACTGCCTAAGATTTTTTTTTTTAATGTAGCTTTTAGACTTTGAGAAATTTAATCAAAACTGTCATAAAAGGGCATTCTCCTTTGACTTAGCCTTTCCATTTCAGTAGCAGAAATGTTGCACAAAGCAGAAGAGGAAAAAAGTAATTTAAAAACACCATTGAACTCAATCTATGGAACACTATTTTGCAGAAAAAGCCCACACTGCTAGAGGCTCCCTAGGGAGCAGGACAGGAGTTGATAGCATTTTCGCTGGCAGCTTTAGAGGACAAATTTGTCTTAAGATCCAGGGTATTACTGGGGCTTTAAATAAGTGTGCTGCTGCAAGAGCTTTGACTTTGGGCTCCTGCGGGGGAGATGCCTTATAGAACATAAGGAACCACCAGATTGACACGCAGACTACCTGCCTCACCTGTGTTCATTTCCAACAGTGAACAAGATGGAGGATAAAAGGCCCCAGGACCGAACCCTCAATGAAAGGAAACTCTAATCATCACTAAGAAGAACAAATAATAAGAAGAAGAGCTCTCCTTACGTTGGGCTTACTATGTGCCACTTTCCACCCATTAATTAAATTAATTCTCATAAGAGCTCCATGCATTTGGTGCTGTTCGATCCCTGATCCCGAGACGGGCAAGGTGAGACGGAGTGTTTGGTCTGTGACTTGAACTAATAACACAGAGGACTAATAATGCAGGACTCCTGGGCCTGTACTACTAACGAACTAACCGGTGAGTGTGACACACAGCAACTGACTTAAGAGCTACTTTTGCAATGTTTCTTCCCAGCTTTGAGCGGGACCTGGAATTATTTAGAAAGAATTTAGGGGCAGCTGAGACCCCAGCAAACCTGTGATACAGAGTTCATCCTTTTTAGTCCATATGATCTCAGGGTCAGAGAATCAGCTTCTGGAATCCTGTAGCTGACTGAATACCAACGCATACAAGGTCATTATTGCCATTGGTAGCTGGCTTGCAAATGGACTTTGAAATGTCTTTTGCTGTTCTTGCTGCTTTGAAGGCTTTTTTATTTAGGTGTTAACCTTTCTCCTGCATCATGTTTTTCCCTGTGACGCTAAAGGTCTCAGGACTTGAATTTGCCTGTGACCCCAGCTATCAACTGTACTGAATTTTTTTTCTTAAAATATCCTTTGCATTAATTTGTCTAAGGCCCATCCTTCCATTGGCAGTAAGACATCAAGAGCAGATGTTGGCAAGTGTTTTCTGTAAAGGGACAGATAGTCATTGTTTTAGGTTTTGCAGGTGCCATGGTCACTGTTGCAACTATTCAGCTCTGTGTGGTTGCCATTGACAATACTACACACATGGGCACGTGACTGCGCTTTAATAAAACTTTCTTAATACAGGTGGCAGGGCAGATTTGGCCCAGGAGGCTTCCTATGCATGGCCCCTGCACTAGAGGGGCACACTTCTTGCCCACTTCTGACCTGATTCCAAGTACGGAGCCCTGGTCACCTCATACCCTGGGCGTCTCTCTGCCCCTTGGTTGATTTGGTGCCAGAAAGGTGGAGCCATGAGTCAGACTGGTGAATTTAGGAAGAATAAACTGAGTCTGCCAAACTCAACTCTGCCCCTTTTCCCTTGGCAGTGCCTGGCCCACAGTGGGTAGAGGGGTCTCCTCTGCTTCTTCCGGGGCCCACAGCTCTGGTGGCTGGATGGGTAAATCTGATTCAGAGCTTCAGTCTCCCCAAGCCCAAACCCATTTGCCCAGAGTCCTTAGCGGGATCCTGCACCCTGGCTTTTATCTCTGACAAATATGTATCTTGGCGCCCACCTGCTTAATCCTTTATCTTAGTTCCCTATAGCCTCAAAGTGGTAATCAATAAGACCTCTCAAAGGTACACATAAAATGGTGTACTGTGAATTTTTCCATTTTGTCAAGAAGCCGGATAATATTTATATACTTTCAATAAAACAGCATGGGGCTTCCCTGGTGGCGCAGTGGTTGGGAGTCTGCCTGCCAATGCGGGGGACACGGGTTCGAGCCCTGGTCTGGGAGGATCCCACGTGCCGCGGAGCAGCTGGGCCCGTGCGCCACAACTGCTGAGCCTGCGCGTCTGGAGCCTGCTCTCCGCAGCAACAGAGGCCGCGATGGTGAGGGGCCCGCGCACCGCGATGAAGAGTGGCCCCCACTCGCCGCAACTGGAGAAAGCCCTCGCACAGAAACGAAGACCCAACACAGCAAAAATAAATACATAAATAAATTTATAAAAAATAAAAAAAATAAATAAATAAAACAGCATGGACCAACTTAAAACATCAAGACTCCTTGATTTTTGGCTGGTTCTCTCATGCTGTGCATTAATGCTAGGCGTGACTCATAAATTCACTGGCAATGATAAAAGTTTGGCACACCTAAGTTGTAAAGTTCATTTAATAAATAAAATTATTTATAGATAAAAGTTCTTTCAAAATATACTGCTCATGGGAGGAAAAGATATGAGGTCCATGGTGGCTGTGAGGTTGGGAACCACTGCTTTCAATCCCATTCCTGTCTTAATGGTCAGCAGAGATATTCAAGCCCGGGCCAGTCAGCAAACAGGGAGGTAAGGACAGATGAGCTACAGGCGTCCCCTTTCTTCCTCATGTCCTTTTGTCCTTCCATATCCTCAAAGCCAAGCAGAGAGGCGCTAACAGATACAAGAGAGCCCCCTGGCTGCGGTTTATGTGTTGGTTTGCTGGGGCTGCCAAAACACGAAGTACCCAGAACCAGGGGCTAAGCAACAGACATATACTTTCTCACAGTTCTGGTGGCCCAAGTCGGAGATCAAGGTGTCAGCAGAGCTGGTTCCTTCTGAGGGCCATGAGGGAAGGATCTGTCCCCAGCCTCTGTCCTTGGCTTACAGACAGCCGTCTTCTCCCTGTCCATTCACATCATTTCCCCTCTACGCAGGTCTGTCTCTGTGCCCAAATTGCCTCTTATCCTAGACGGCAGTCATTTTGGATCAGGGCCCCCCACTAATGACCTCACTTTGATTACCTCTGTAAAGACCCTGTCACCAAATAAAGTCACATTCTGAGGTACAGGGGATTCGGACTCTAACATAAGAATATTAGGGGGACACGGTTCAACCCCTTTCAGTTGTCGAAACTAGAAACTACTGCTTCTGTTTGCACGGCTAAGATCCGTGGTATTCTTTCACATGTGGCAAGTACT